>NC_068437.1:10121683-10721683 GCF_023373465.1 Oncorhynchus keta | reverse complement strand
GGTATCTCGTGTATTGAAATAGATAAAATGCAATTGTGTTTGTTGTCCGGAACTTATGCCTTCCCATACCAGAACCCCACAGCCACCACGGGACACTCGAATTCTCTAAAATGACGTTGAGGCGGCTTATGATAGAGAAATTAAAATTCTGTCAAGAGCTCTGGTGGACATTCCATCAGTCAGCATGCCAATTACACGCTCCCTCAAAACTTGAGACATCTGTGGCATTGTGTTGTGTGACAAACTTGCACATTTTAGTGGCATTTAATTGTTCCAAGCACAAGGTGCACCTGTATAATGATCATACGGTTTAATCAGCTTATTCATAAGTCACACCTGTCAAGTAGATGGATTATCTTGGCATAGGAGAATGCTCACTAACAGGGATCTAAACACATTTGTGCACAACATTTTATAGAAATAAACTTTTTGTCAAGTAGGTTAGTATTGTGGATTAACTACAATGTTGTTGATCCATCCTTAGTTCTCTTATCACAGCAATTCAACTCTAAACTGTTTTAAGTCCCCACTGGCCTCATGGTAAAATCCCTGAGCAGTTTCCTTCCTCTACAGCAACTGAGTTAGGAAGGATGCCTGTATCTTTGTCATGACATGGTGTATTAACATGGTGTATCCCTGAGGGATCGTACAATTGTATGTGTGGGGTACATAGATGAAGTTGTCATTCAAAAATCTTGTTAAACATTATTGCACACAGGGTGAGTCCCTGCAAGCTTTTTTATTTTCAATTAACTTAAACATTTCTAAAAACATAATTCCACTTTGACATTATGGGGTAATGTGTGGAGGCCAATGACACAAAATCAAAATTAAATGCATTTTAAATTCAGGCTGAAGCACAACAAAATGAGGGAAAAGTCAAAGGGTATGAATACTTTCTGACGGCACTGTATCTGAAGTGTAATATTACATTTACATTACATTTAAGTCATTTAGCAGACGCTCTTATCCAGAGCGACTTACAAATTGGTGCATACACCTTATGACAACCAGTGGAACAGCCACTTGCATCTAAATCTTGTTTGGGGGAGAAGGGGGTGAGAAGGATTACTTACCCTTACTTACCCTATCCTAGGTATTCCTTGAAGAGGTGGGGTTTCAGGTGTCTCCGGAAGGTGGTGATTGACTCCGCTGTCCTGGTGTCGTGAGGGAGTTTGTTCCACCATTGGGGGCCAGAGCAGCGAACAGTTTTGACTGGGCTGAGCGGGAACTGTACTTCCTCAGTGGTAGGGAGGCGAGCAGGCCAGAGGTGGATGAACGCAGTGCCCTTGTTTGGGTGTAGGGCCTGATCAGAGCCTGGAGGTACTGAGGTGCCGTTCCCCTCACAGCTCCGTGGCGAGCACCATGGTCTTGTAGCGGATGCGAGCTTCAACTGGAAGCCAGTGGAGAGAGCGGAGGAGCGGGGTGACGTGAGAGAACTTGGGAAGGTTGAACACCAGACGGGCTGCGGCGTTCTGGATGAGTTGTAGGGGTTTAATGGCACAGGCAGGGAGCCCAGCCAACAGCGAGTTGCAGTAATCAAGACGGGGAGATGACAAGTGCCTGGATTAGGACCTGCGCCGCTTCCTGTGTGAGGCAGGGTCGTACTCTGCGGATGTTGTAGAGCATGAACCTACAGGAACGGGACACCGCCTTGATGTTAGTTGAGAACGTCAGGGTGTTGTCCAGGATCACGCCAAGGTTCTTAGCGCTCTGGGAGGAGGACACAATGGAGTTGTCAACCGTGATGGCGAGATCATGGAACGGGCAGTCCTTCCCCGGGAGGAAGAGGAGCTCCGTCTTGCTGAGGTTCAGCTTGAGGTGGTGATCCGTCATCCATACTGATATGTCTGCCAGACATGCAGAGATGCGATTCGCCACCTGGTCATCAGAAGGGGAAAGGAGAAGATTAATTGTGTGTCGTCTGCATAGCAATGATAGGAGAGACCATGTGAGGTTATGACAGAGCCAAGTGACTTGGTGTATAGCGAGAATAAGAGAGGGCCTAGAACAGAGCCCTGGGGGACACCAGTGGTGAGAGCGCGTGGTGAGGAGACAGATTCTCGCCACGCCACCTGGTAGGAGCGACCTGTCAGGTAGGACGCAATCAAGCGTGGGCCGCGCCGGAGATGCCCAACTCGGAGAGGGTGGAGAGGAGGATCTGATGGTTCACAGTATCGAAGGCAGCCGATAGGTCTAGAAGGATGAGAGCAGAGGAGAGAGAGTTAGCTTTAGCAGTGCGGAGCGCCTCCGTGATACAGAGAAGAGCAGTCTCAGTTGAATGACTAGTCTTGAAACCTGACTGATTTGGATCAAGAAGGTCATTCTGAGAGAGATAGCGGTAGAGCTGGCCAAGGACGGCACGCTCAAGAGTTTTGGAGAGAAAAGAGAGAAGGGATACTGGTCTGTAGTTGTTGACATCGGAGGGATCGAGTGTAGGTTTTTTCAGAAGGGGTGCAACTCTCGCTCTCTTGAAGACGGGAGGGACGTAGCCAGCGGTCAGGGATGAGTTGATGAGCGAGGTGAGGTAAGGGAGAAGGTCTCCGGAAATGGTCTGGAGAAGAGAGGAGGGGATAGGGTCAAGCGGGCAGGTTGTTGGGCGGCCGGCCGTCACAAGACGCGAGATTTCATCTGGAGAGAGAGGGAGAAAGAGGTCAGAGCATAGGGTAGGGCAGTGTGAGCAGAACCAGCGGTGTCGTTTGACTTAGCAAACGAGGATCGGATGTCATCGACCTTCTTTTCAAAATGGTTGACGAAGTCATCTGCAGAGAGGGAGGAGGGGGGAGGATTCAGGAGGGAGGAGAAGGTGGCAAAGAGCTTCCTAGGGTTAGAGGCAGATGCTTGGAATTTAGAATGGTAGAAAGTGGCATGTAGAGAGGAGGGAGTGAAAGGATGCCAGGTCCGCAGGGAGGCGAGTTTTCCTCCATTTCCGCTCGGCTGCCCGGAGCCCTGTTCTGTGAGCTCGCAATGAGTCGTCGAGCCACGGAGCGGGAGGGGAGGACCGAGCCGGCCTGGAGGATAGGGGACATAGAGAGTCAAAGGATGCAGTAAGGGAGGAGAGGAGGGTTGAGGAGGCAGAATCAGGAGATAGGTTGGAGAAAGTTTGAGCAGAGGGAAGAGATGATAGGATGGAAGAGGAGAGAGTAGCGGGAGAGAGAGAGCGAAGGTTGGGACGGCGCGATACCATCCGAGTAGGGGCAGTGTGGGAAGTGTTGGATGAGAGCGAGAGGGAGAAGGATACAAGGTAGTGGTCGGAGACTTGGAGGGGAGTTGCAATGAGGTTAGTGGAAGAACAGCATCTAGTAAAGATGAGGTCAAGCGTTGCCTTGTGAGTAGGGGGAAGGTGAGAGGGTGAGGTCAAAGAGGAGAGTGGAAAGAAGGAGGCAGAGAGGAATGAGTCAAAGGTAGACGTGGGGAGGTTAAAGTCGCCCAGAACTGTGAGAGGTGAGCCGTCCTCAGGAAAGGAGCTTAAAGGCATCAAGCTCATTGATGAACTCTCCGAGGAACCTGGAGGGCGATAAATGATAAGGATGTTAAGCTTGAAAGGGCTGGTAACTGTGACAGCATGGAATTCAAAGGAGGCAATAGACAGATGGGTAAGGGGAGAAAGAGAAAGACCACTTGGGAGAGATGAGGATCCCGGTGCCACCACCCCGCTGACCAGAAGCTCTCGGGGTGTGCGAGAACACGTGGGCGGACGAGGAGAGAGCAGTAGGAGTAGCAGTGTTATCTGTGGTGATCCATGTTTCCGTCAGTGCCAAGAAGTCAAGGGACTGGAGGGAGGCATAGGCTGAGATGAACTCTGCCTTGTTGGCCGCAGATCGGCAGTTCCAGAGGAACTCCACGTTTAAATGTGATGCGGCGATCATGTTGGTTCCACCATGCTAATCATAACCACCATTGATAACGTAATTCAGTGCCCTTTGTGTGCTTGTGTGGGACCGACCAGTGTCTTTAATGAGGGGAGAGGAGCTGATCTACCCATCAATGGGGTGCTAGCAAAGATTATTTCACTTATAATTTAACTGTATCACAATTCCAGTGGGTCAAAAGTTTACATACACTAAGTTGACTGTGCCTTCAAACAGCTTGGAAAATTCCAGAAAATGATGTCATGGCTTTAGAAGTTTCTATTAGGCTAATTGATATAATTTGAGTCAATTGGAGGTGTACCTGTGGATGTATTTCAAGGCCTACCTTCAAACTCGGTGCCTCTTTGCTTGACATCATGGGAAAATCTAAATAAATCAGCCAAGACCTCAGAAAGAAAATGGTAGACCTCCACAAGTGTGGTTCATCCTTGGGAGCAATTTCCAAATGCCTGAAGATACCACGTTCATCTGTAAAAGCAATAGTACACAAGTATAAACACCATGGGACCAAACAGCCATCATACAGCAGGAGACGGAAGGAGACGCGTTCTGTCTCAGAGATTAACGTACTCTGGTGCGAAAAGTGCAAATCATCCCCAGAACAACAGCAAAGGACCTTGTGAGGATGCTAGAGGAAACGGGTACAAAAGTATCAATATCCACAGTAAAACGAGTCCTATAGCGACATAACCTGAAAGGCCGCTCAGCAAGGAAGAAGCCACTGCTCCAAAACCGCCATAAAAAAAGCCAGACTACGGTTTGCAACTGCACATGGGGACAAAGATCGTACTTTTTGGACTCTGGTCTGATGAAACAAAAATAGAACTGTTTGGCCATAATGACCATCATTGTGTTTGGAGGAAAAAGAGGGAGGCTTGCAAGCTGAAGAACACCATCCCAACCATTAAGCACGGGGGTGGCAACATCATGTTGTGGGGATGCTTTGCTGCAGGTGGGACTGGTGCACTTCACAAAATAGATGGCATCATGAGGGTGGAAAATTATGTGGATATATTGAAGCAACATCTCAAGACGTCAGTCAGGAAGTTAAAGCTTGGTCACAAATGTCTTCCAAATGGACAATGACCCCAAGCATACTTCCAAAATGGCTTAAGGACAACAAAGTCAAGGTATTGGAGTGGCCATCACAAAGACCTGACTGAATTCCTATAGAAACTTTGTGGGCAGAACGGAAAAGGCGTGTGCGAGCAATGAGGGCTTACAAACCGAAGTCAGTTACACCGGCTCTGTCAGGAGGAATGGGCCAAAATTCACCCAACTTATTGTGGAAAGCTTGTGGAAGGCTAACCGAAATGTTTGACCCAAGTTAAACAATTTAAAGGCAATGCTACCAAATACTAATTGAGTGTATGTAAACACCTGACCCACTGGGAATGTGATGAAAGAAATAAAAGCTGAAATAAATCACTCTCTACTATTATTCTGACATTTCACATTCTTAAAATAAAGTGGTGATCCTAACTGATCTAAGACAGGGAATTTTTACTAGGATTAAAAGTCAGGAATTGTGAAAAACTGAGTTTAAATGTATTTGGCTAAGGTATAAGTAAACTTCCGACTTCAACTGTATGTCTCTCCCAAAGCGGTCTCTCCTGTGAGCCCACACCAAGCGTCTCATTTTTATCAGCACTAGCTGTCTCGGAAATTAGCTCCTTGATAAATATTTATGGAGGACAATTTGACACAATCCATCACCTAAATTGGAGTTCTCTTAGAGGCGCCGCGGCACTAAAACGACTGTGAAGCGCTTCCAATCATGAGGTAGATGGGGAGAGCTGGCTTCGATGAGAGGGATGAAGAGGATGGCGTTGGTGGTCTTGTAAATCCGAGGGGATGGAAGAACATGGCAGACTATGCAAAGACAGCTGTAGTCCGCTCTGTCAGTAAACATGGTTTCAGATGAATTACTTAGAACAGATAAAGAGTAACGTTAGAGTAGAGCGGAAAAACGAAATAAAATAAAAAATTGAAAACCTGTCCACACAATGTGGAAATTTGCCTTGGGCGTCAAACTATGACATTGACGGACATCCAAAACATAAACAACATTAACAGCATCAATTCACTTCATCTAAACTTCCCATCTCCCTCCCACTCCACTGGTACAACTCACCTCCGTTACGTCAAACACTCTCTATTTAACAGGCTTATAAGGACGTGACCCTCAGAGTAGGCATTGATTTACATGGCACTCAGACAGACAATGTACCTGCGTTCCAAATGGTACCCTGTTCCCTATATAGTGCAGTACTTCTGACGGGGGGACGGGGGGTCCGTTGGTGCCATCTACCTTGTCATTCCTTATCTGATCTGTCACGCTGATGCAAAGTTTCCCCCTATGTACAGATGTAAGACCCGCTTCCTTTCCCCCCAATCCGAACCTTAACCAATAGTGGGGGAGATTCTAAACCAACCCCAGATCAGCATTTGTCCCAGAAGGGGTGGTCGACAGACAATCCTAGTGAGAAAAAAAACACTGATATGTAGTGAAAACAGAATAGAGATGAGGACACCCCATTCCAATAAACACCGCAATAACGTGAGAATGTGGACCTGGGGTAACTGACTCCGGTCACACAGCTCAGTGGGAAAATCTCAGTGTGACAATTGGACCGTAGTGTTTACACTGTTTGTTTAGACCGCTCGCAATTTAGCTGGTTTATCTACAACATAGCAGTGATGCATGTCAGGTTAAACTGTTAATGTTCTGTTGATCAGACATGCTTTAGGCTACTCCTGGAAAGAGATTCAAAGTTTGTCCCCCCCCCCAAAAAAAAAAAGTGGGCTCTGTCTCGTCCATGGTTTGACATGATACATATCGATTCGAAAGTGAGACGATACTTTTTCTCTCTCAATGTCTCTTTCTCCAGATTGACTGCTTGTTGTGTACGCCTGTCTAAGACCCCATTCTCTGTCTCTCTCCCTACCGCTTATGCCTTTCCCCATCTCCCACCTCAACCCTCTCTCGATCCACTTGACTATCATTTGCTTTCCCTCTCCCTCCATCTTCCCTCCTTTCATTCCCATCCGATGCTTCTCTTCCTCCCCCTCCCTCTCCTTCAACCCTCTCCGATCCTTTCCCCGTTCCCCTTAGTGCCCCCCCCCCCTCCCTCTCAGAAAGACAGGGGGCAACGCTCTGAGTTAATTGCAGCTGTGCAGAGAGATGCTGGCGGATTGTGATTCTCCAGCCCTGATGAGATGCTCAATCAGTGGCCCAAATGGCACCCTATTACCTATATATAGTGCAGTACTTCCTACCGGGGCCCAAAACGCCGAGGTCAAAAGAAGTGCGCTATATAGGAAATAGGGTGCCCTTTGAGACGCAGCTCTGTCTTGATTGGGGCCCGGGAAAATATGCCACAGCCACCGTCACAAAAAAGCAAAAAAAAAAAAAAAAAAAAGCAAAGCCTTTTCGCCAATCACCCTATATACGATATATATTGCAGCTGGAGTGCGTCCTTCGTCTCATTTGCCATCGGCGACGCCATGGGGCCAGCCGTGGCTTTTTGTTTTCCTTCTCTCCAAAAGGCTGCTCTGGGACACTTGTTGCCATGGCGATCGGTGATGTGGCCGTACATACGGACGGATACACATGTTTTTTTTTTTTTTTTTGATGTCATCGATTATAATAAACAAGAGCTCGGGGAGCAGTGATATTGAAATGTGCCCTTTTAGTGAGAGAGGTAAAAGTGTTTACTAGTACACATGCTTCCTCCAAACAGGTCTGAGTCACTGTATAAACACGGAATAAAACAGTTCTAGACCGACGGACTGGTTTGGCCTCCCGCTGACTGGAGAGCAGGGTTGTCAGTCTAGAGACAACGCTGTGGGGAGGTTGTATGTGAAATAACCATAGGACCGCCACGCACGCTCTCACCAAGCTCTAAGAAACATACGCTTCTCAGAACATTATGTGCTAGCTGGGTCATAAGAACTGCAATACGCATCAGCATCTAAGTATCGTGATAATATCGTTTTGTGAGGTCCCTGGCAATTACCAGCCTTATTATGCTCAGCAATAACAGTTGAGAGAAGGTGGGGGGGAGGCATTTCTCAGAGGAGATGACATCCAAGTGCGCTGCTTTGAGGAAGCATTCAAACTAATCAACTAAACAAACGTGGCATATCAACGTTCCCGACACAGCTCCTCCATACTGCTCTGACAGTTAAATGAAGTCATCACACGCTGCATTCAAAATGTTGCCTCGCGAAAGCTCATATCTATACAGTATGTAAATGAAGGATCACGGCTTGTATGTGCATAGCAGTAGGTCTGAAACGGCTTTACATTTTCCCGGGGCTCATTTACGGCATCAATCTCCTCCAAAAGGTGGCACCTTTCTGCTATATTGCTAGAATTACTATTTAAAAAAAACAGCACTCACTTTCAAACTACCACCAACACTACTAAGCAGCATCCCAAATGGCACCCTACTCCTTTTCCCTATGGGCCCTGTTCAAAAGTAGTGCACTACAAAAGGGAATAGGGTGCCATTTGGGAAGCAGCATGGTATCTCTGTCCCATTCACATATACACACAGAGACATTCAGTCCTTGCTGGTTGTTTAAAGCTGGCGTAGCAGATGGCAAGGCATCTAAACTGACCCATGACGAGTCAGTGGAGATTGAACTGCCCTAAGGCTAGTGCGAGAGCATTGGAGGACAGGACAACAATAGTGCACCTAGACTGACCTAGGATCTGTTATCAAGCTGTGCCTAAGTTTCAGACTGGAAAGTTGAGTTACCCATCCAGAATCCCAGGCTACACAGGAGAAAAAAGAAAATCGAATTCCAGTTATATTTATTTTTCATTGTAGAAAAGCTTTGAGGAAAATTTGAATTACAGTTGACTTTCTGAATGAACTGAATTGAAAAAGGCGTTTACCCTAACCCTGGTGTCCAGTTGTCACATCATGTCAACACATGAGGTAATGGCCATAGAGGAACGGGGTGGCATTTAGAGTGTTAGTACTGAGAAGGTCAGGGCTAGGTTTCAACTCATTACAAAAGGTCTGCTCCTTGGCAAAGTCTTGTGCCACTATCAATCAAGCACTACTTAAATAAAACCATGAGGAAACGTTATGTACCGAATTTCCCGCCAAAGAAACATGGGGTTCTCAGAACATGATTTGCTAGCTGAGTATCCTGCAACATTCTCAGAACATTGTGAGAAGGTAGTACGCAAAATATCCATAGGACAACGACACTTTCACCAAGCTAAGAAGCATGTGGTCTTCAGAACGTTATGTTCTAGCAGGGTCGTGATAGCCGCAATACATATCGTATCGGCACCTAAGTATCGCAAAAATATTGTTTTGTGAGGTCCGTGGCAATTACCAAACAACCAACCTTGCTGTTTTTACCACCACTTTGCACAGTGACCCAAACTGCCCCCATGAAACTAAAGCTGAGCTATTGTCATGGTTGTGGACATGACAGAGGACCGATGTGGAGATCCCTGGTAGGGAGCGGATGTGCACCGTGGGACAGAGAGGGAAAAAAGACGTTGTCTAAATTTGATGCATGTGTCTACCTCCCTGCTTGGGGCTGTGTGCTTGGCTGCTGCTATTGTCCCCACCTGACTGCATATGACTCATAAGTCACACAGGGAGAAATCAGCAGCAGAGAGAACGCTCGGGCTTATACTGAGAAACAGTCTCCTGAGGATGGATGTATGTGTGTTAGGGATGTGACAAATGGACACATTTTCTTAACGTTTCAAAAACAGACTTTTTTAATACAATTATTTGCAATATCACAGTGCAGTAGAGCTGCTGCAAGCAATGGTTTGCACTAGGCCTATCTCTCTGCAATCAAAAGCAGTATCTCGCAGGCCTCCCAAGTGTGACAGGGAGCGGAAGTCTCATAGTGCGGTACACAATTTGCCCAGCGTCGTCTGGGTTAGGGGAGGGTTTGGCCGGGGGGGGGCTTTACTTGGCTCACCGCGCTCTAGCGACTCCTTGTGGCGTGCCAGGCGCCTGGGGTCGTCAGTTGAACGGTGTTTCCTCCCGACACATTGGTGCGAATGGCTTCCAGGTTAAGCGAGCAGTTGTTAAGCGTGGCTTGGCCGGTCATGTTTTGGGAAGACGCATGACTCAACCTTCACCACTCCCCATTGGGGACCTCCTGCGATAAGACAAGATCGTAATCACAAAATTGGAAAGTAATGTTTTTACTATTTCCTACATTGTAGAATAATAGTGAAGCCATCAAAACTATGTAATAACACATATGGAATCAATTATTAACCAAAAAAGCTTAACAAATCAAAATATATTTTATATTTGAGATTCTTCAAAGTAGCCACCCTTTGCTTTGCACACTCTTGGCATTCTGTCAACCAGTTTCATGACGTAGTCACCTGGAATGCATTTCAGTTAAACAGGTGTGCCTTAAAAGTTCATTTGAGGGGCCTCCCGGGTGGCGCAGTGGTTAAGGGCGCTCTACTGCAGCGCCAGCTGTGCCACCAGAGACTCTGGGTGCGCTCCTAGGCTCGGTCGTAACCGGGTGCGACCGGGAGGTCCATGGGGCGACGCACAATTGGCCTAGCGTCGTCCGGGTTAGGGAGGGTTTGGCCAGTAGGGATATCCTTGTCTCATTGCGCACCAGTGACTCCTGTGGCGGGCCGGCTAACCAAGGTTGCCAGGTGCATGGTGTTTCTTCCGACACATTGGTGCAGCTGGCTTCCGGGTTGGATGCGCGCTGTGTTAAGAAGCAGTGCGGCTTGGTTGGGTTGTGTATCGGAAGACGCATAACTTTCAACCTTTGTCTCTCCCGTGCCCGTACGGGAGATGTAGCGATGAGACAAGATAGTAGCTACTAAACAATTGGATACCACGAAATTGGGGAGAAAAAGTTAAAAGAAAGAAAAATTTAAAAACAAATTTTAAAAAAAAAGTACATTTGTGGAATTTCCGTCCTTCTTGTGTTGTGACAAGGTAGGGGTGGTAAACAGCAGATAGTCCTATTTCGTAAAGGACCAAGTCCATATTATGGCCCTGTGTAAGGGCTATTTGACCAAGAAGGAGAGTGATGGAGTGCTGCATCAGTTGACCTGGCCTCCACAAATCACCTGACCTCAACCCAATTGCAATGGTTTAGGATGAATTGAACCGCAGAGTGAAGGAAAAGCAGCCAACAAGTGCTCAGTATTTGTGGGAACTCCTTCAAGGCTGTTGGAAAAGCATTCCAGGTGAAGCTGGTTGACAGAATGCCAAGAGTGTGCAAAGCTGTCATCAAGGCAAAGGTTGGCTGCTTTGAAGAATCTCAAATATAAAATATATCTTGATTTGTTTATTTGAAGGGAAAAAATAAATAAATATATACACTGCTCAACAAAAATAAAGGGAACACTAAAATAACACATCCTTGATCTGAATGAATGAAATATTATTATTAAATACTTATTTCTTTACATAGTTGAATGTGCTGGACATGCTCCTGATGAGGTGGCGGATGGTCTCCTGAGGGATCTCCTCCCAGACCTGGACTAAAGCATCCGCCAACTCCTGGACAGTCTGTGGCGTTGGTGGACGGAGCGAGATGTCCCAGATGTGCTCAATTGGATTCAGGTCTGGGGTACGGGCAGGCCAGTCCATAGCATCAATGCCTTCCTCTTGCAGGAACTGCTGACACACTCCAGCCACATGAGGTCTAGCATTGTCTTGCATTAGGAGGAACCCAGGGCCAACCGCACCAGCATATCGTCTCACAAGGGGTCTGAGGATCTCATCTCGGTACCTAATGGCAGTCAGGCTACCTCTGGCGAGCACATGAAGGGCTGTGCGGCCCCCCAAAGAAATGCCACCCCACACCATGACTGACCCACCGCCAAACCAGTCATGCTGGAGGATGTTGCAGGCAGCAGAACGTTCTCCACGGCGTCTCCAGACTCTGTCACATCTGTCACATGTGCTCAGTATGAACCTGCTTTCATCTGTGAAAGCACAGGGCGCCAGTGGCTAATTTGCCAATCTTGGTGTTCTCTGGCAAATGCCAAAAGTCCTGCACGGTGTTGGGCTGTAAGCACAACCCTCACCTGTGGACATCGGGCCCTCATGGAGTCTGTTTCTGACCGTTTGAGCAGACACATGCACATTTGTGGCCTGCTGGAGGTCATTTTGCAGGGCTCTGGCAGTGCTCCTCCTGCTCCTCCTTGCACAAAGGCGGAGGTAGCGGTCCTGCTGCTGGGTTGTTGCCCTCCTACAGCCTCCTCCACGTCTCCTGATGTACTGGCCTCTCTCCTGGTAGCGCCTCCATGCTCTGGACACTACGCTGACAGACACAGCAAACCATCTTGCCACATCTCGTATTGATGTGCCATCCTGGATGAGCTGTACTACCTGAGCCACTTGTGTGGGTTGTAGATTCCGTCTCATGCTACCACTAGAGTGAAAGCACCGCCAGCATTCAAAAGTGACCAAAACATCAGCCAGGAAGCATAGGAACTGAGAAGTGGTCTGTGGTCACCACCTGCAGAACTACTCCTTTATTGGGGGTGTCTTGCTAATTTCCTATAATTTCCACCTGTTGTCTATTGCATTTGCACAACACCATGTGAAATTTATTGTCAATCAGTGTTGCTTCCTAAGTGGACAGTTTGATTTCACAGAAGTGTGATTGACTTGGAGTTCCATTGTGTTGTTGAAGTGTTCCCTTTATTTATTTGAGCAGTGTATATGCTCAAAACAAATTTAGGCAACAGGGCTTTTAATCTAGCAGGGGATTGATTGTCTCTGCTGTAACCAAGAAGCTTGATCGTGCTTCTTGGTAATAAGATAGCTGGAGCCCTGAGCTGGAGCCCTGAGCTGGAGAACTTAACTATTTAAGATGAGCCAAATAAATTATAAGCAGTGGCGTAGCATGCACACCCGCAGCCCCTCACGCAAAAGCACACAAGTACACGTACACACACTTTACACCAGGCGTCCAATAATCATGGTCTTGTTATTCTTTCAATTTAAAAAAAGCAAATAAAAGAATGTCACCCTGTTACAAATTATTTATTTTTTAAATGATCGGGCAGCATCCCCCTGCAACCATTACAAGTACAACATAAACACCAGAATAGGCTTTTTTATTTAGGCAATAAAGTTATACACACTAATCTTCAATGTGATTAAAAAAAACGGCTTCCCCCCCTCGAACTTAACCAATCAGATCAGAGTGTGCTTTGCCGCAAATGACTGCGCTCGTTCACTTCATAACTCCAAGTCCAATGAATCAGTGTTATTAATGAAAACGATGTAAGACAAATTGCTAGCCAGACAGTGGAAAATGTGGAGCAGAGACGAGCCGTTGTCATTGTCACCACCACCCGTGGAGAATCAGAATGTCTGCATACAAAGGCACATTATTCCCAAATATGCGAGCGGGCGAATCCAGGCTACCCACAGAGCCCCTTGAGGAGAATCTGTCTTGTTTGTGTTCCGGCCTACTCTTGATTTACCATGTCTACTGGGTCGGGATAGAGGGAGTTTGTCTCGGATCCAGTTTCTAGTGTGGGTTGAGTAAGAATGCATTGGAAGGATTTGTTAAGACTGTCTCGTTTGAAAAATTAGGTTGGGACGGCAGTGTCGAACACAATTGCCTGGGTGCCAGTGTTTCTGCTGCAGCCAACCGACCAACCACACACACACACCATCCTAAATCATGTTACAGTTAAAGGGCTTAAAACTATCTCGCTCTCTTCTCCCACCCTCCCATCTGATCACATAAACTTGTCCCGCTCCTATTGACAAATACCAGTATGCCCGGTCCATTTCCCCGTGGTGGGGGGGGTTGGATTGAGTGGCATTGGATTGGATTTCCGTTCTCAGAGGTCCCATTGTGGATTCTTTGATTGCACACAAAGACGTCTCAGATTAGGCTGGGATTACAGTACCGGTACCCACACAGACATTCTGGAGTAAAGTGAGATCTACAGTACTCCTGTATTCTCCTACACAGTTCTGTAAGGGCTTTAAACACATACATGCACAGGCCGGAGCAGATTTTCATCAAGGATCTCTATGTACTTTGCTCCGTTAATCCTTGCATCGATCTTGACTCCCAATCCCTGTCGCTGAAAAACACCCCCACAGCATGATGCTGCCACCACGCATTTCCGTAGGGATGGTGCCAAGTATCCTCCAGACATGACGCTTGGCATTCAGGACAAAAAGTTTAATCTTGGTTTCATCAGACCAGAGAATCTTGTTTCTCATGGTCTGAGAGTTTGCCTGTTAGCAAACTCCAAGTGGGATGTCATGTGCTTTTTACTGATGAGTGGCTTCCATCTGGCCACCATAAAGGCCAGATTGGTGGAGTGCTGTAGAGATGGGAGAACCTTCCAGAAGGACAACCATCTCCACAGAGCAACTCTAGAGCACTGTCAGAGTGAACATTGAGTTCTTGGTCAGTTTGGCCAGATTCTAGGAAGAGTCTTGGTGGTTCCAAACTACTTCCATTTAAGAATGATGGGGGACACGGTTCTTGAGGACCTTCAATGCTGCAGACATTTTTTGGTACCCTTCCGCAGATCTGTGCCTCGACACAACCCTGTCTCGGAGCTCTACGGACAATTTCTTCGACCTCATGGCTTGGTTTTTGCTCTGACATGCACTGTCAACTGTGGGACCTTATGTAGACAGGTGTGTGCTTTTCCAGATCATGTCCAATCAATTGAATTTACCACAGGTGGACTCCAATCAAGTTGTAGAAACATCAAGGAAGATCAATGGAAACAAGATGCACCTGGGCTCAATTAAATGTAATATTTCTTCTTTTTTTTTATAAATTTGCAAAAATGTCTAAAAACCTGTTTTCGTTTTCATTATTGTGTGCAGATTGTTGAGGATTTATTTTTATTTAATCCGTTTTAGAACACGTCTGTAACGTAACAAAATGTGAAAAAAGTCAAGGGGTCTGAATAGTCTCCTAAGGCACTGTATACCGGTGTATTTGGAAATAGCCACAGGATGTTTTTTCCAATACTGTCAATACTGTTGAAACTATTTTACACATTTTAATATTTTTGTATTTGTATTTATTATGGATCCCCATTAGCTCCTGCCAAGGCAGCAGCTATTCTTCCTGGGGTCCAGCAAAATTAAGGCAGTTTATACAATTGTAAAAAACATTACATTACTGGACATTCACAACACACTGTGTGCCCTCAGGCCCCTACTCCACCACATATCTACAGTACTAAATCCTTGTGTATGTATAGTGTGTGTGTGTGTGTGTGTGTGTGTGTGTGTGTGTGTGTGTGTGTGTGTGTGTGTGTGTGTGTGTGTGTCTATGTTTGTGTTGCTTCACAGTCCCCGCTGTTCCATAAGGTGTTTTATTTCTATCTAATTTTACTTCTTGCATCAGTTACTTGATGTGGAATAGAGTTCCATGTAGTCATGGCAATATATAGTACTGTGCGCCTCCCATAGTGTGTTCTGGACTTGGGGACTGTGAAGAGACCCCTTGTGGCATGTCTTGTGGGGTATGGATAGGTGACCGAGCTGTGTTCCAGTAGTTCAGACAGACAGCTCGGTATATTCAACATGTCAATACCTCTCATAAATACCAGTAGTGATGAAGTCACGCTCCTTCACTTTGAGCCAGGAGAGATTGACATGCATATTATTCATATTAGCTCTCTGTGTACCTCCAAGGGCCAGCCGTGCTGCCCAGTCCTTTTTTTGTGGTACCTGACCACACGAATCAAGGTGCGGCAAAATTAAGGGCCTGTAGGACCTGCCTTGTTGATAGTGTTGTTAAGTATTGATAACCTTCGGATTACAGAGGCTCAGTGGAGTTTGAAAATAGCTCCCCTTGTGTTCAGTGCTGGTATATCCCGGGATGGCACAAGGTCGGTATGAAAGGTATGAAAAATCAGGATACCGTTTAAGGCTACTACACACGCTAGCTAAACGTAGCTCATCCCAGCATCTACATGTGCCCTGGAAACATCACTACAAACCTTTCCGACAGTACAACTGGCCACATCCACAGCTCACAGGATCCATGGCACAGAAACTGGCATTTTGGCTCTCGACTCAAATAACAACTTCCATGTAAAACAGCACAGGTGGTAGAGCATGGCACTAGCAACGCCAGGGTCATGGGTACAATTCCTGCTGGAGCCACCCATACGACCACGTATGCACTCACGAATGTCAGGCAGATAAAAGAGTCTGCTAAATGGTATGTATTAAAGCTACGTGGGGCATTCTCTGGGTCCTACCTGATTGGCCTGAGACCCACGCAGGAGCACATACTCCACACACAGTTGGTAAGCATCTTGCGTCCTCACCGTAGCTAACGGAACAGATAACGGGCTTTTGGTCCTTTTTTATTTATTTATTTATTTATTTGCTCCTTCAACAGGTTTGCTGAAGCAGCAAAGTCCATGCGAGAAGATACAGAGAACGAAAACGCAGCACCAGTCGGTGGGAATCTAATAACCAAAAAATGTCTAAACAGGCGAAGCAGAGGAAACCATCCAAACAGACTGAGATGGGAGGGAAAAAAGAGGAGATGGAGGAGGAATAACATGCCACAGCTGGGTCAGTGTATTAGATCATCTCTGATCCTCTCAATCCCAGCGTAGCATGGCACAGACGACATAATGAAACTGAAGCCTGGTACCACAGATTACATTCGTGGTCAGTCACAACAGCTTTCAGGACTTTTTATTGGGGGGTCCGGTTTGAACGTTGTCATCTTCCTTCTATGGAACGACATTTTCAGTGCAATTTCAGTATCGTCAACATTGGCTCGAGTTACGATGTAGGAGATTGGAAATGTTAGTGGTGCCACACACAACGTGGTGGTTTGGGAATCGCCAGGTACAGAATGATATGACGTCATCACGATACGTACATGCCTGCTACGAGACGCACTGAGATTTTTCACGATACCATTTGTATTGCAATTCAATATTACGATTTTATTGAGATTTTGTGTTCTAAACAAATTGCTTACTATGTCTGCTGCAGAGAGGCGAGAGCATCAGTGAGCGTGTTTTAGTCAGTCAGGGAAGTTAAAGTGCTGAAACATGTTGGCTCACTATTTAAAAGTATGGAAAACAAGCTCCTGTTATAGGATTAAAAATACCGGCGTTTTGGCAACTAACTCAGGTACAGCCTACTAGCAGTGGTGGAAAAAGTACCCAATTGTCATACTTGAGTAATAGTAAAAGATACCTTAATAGAAAACAACTCAAGTAAAAGTGAAAGTCACCCAGTAAAATACTACTTGAGTAAAAGTATTTGGTTTTAAATATACTCAAGTATCAAAAGTATGATTCATTTCAAATTCAAAATGTACAAATAGTAGTGAGTCCGCCAGATCAGATGCAGTAGGGATGACCAGGGATGTTCTCTTGATAAGTGTGTGAATTGGTCCATTTTCTGTTCTGCTAAGCATTCGAATTGTAATGAGTATGTTTGGGTGTCAGGGGAAATGTATGGAGTAAAAAGTACTTTAGGAATGTAGTGAAGTAACAGTTGTCAAAAAAATAAATAGTAAAGTACAGATACTTTAATGTACTACTTAAGTATTTTTCTGGGGTATTTTTACTTAAGTACTTTACAACACCTCCAACTAGCGCAAGGTGCAGGCACCGCCAACTAGCGCTAGGTGCAGGCACCGCCAACTAGCGCTAGGTGCAGGCACCGCCAACTAGCGCTAGGTGCAGGCACCGCCAACTAGCGCTAGGTGCAGGCACCGCCAACTAGCGCTAGGTGCAGGCACCGCCAACTAGCGCTAGGTGCAGGCACCGCCAACTAGCGCTAGGTGCAGGCACCGCCAACTAGCGCTAGGTGCAGGCACCGCCAACTAGCGCTAGGTGCAGGCACCGCCAACTAGCGCTAGGTGCAGGCACCGCCAACTAGCGCTAGGTGCAGGCACCGCCAACTAGCGCTAGGTGCAGGCACCGCCAACACTACCTACAGTAGCTAAAAATTTGTACTAAACAAAAATATAAACACAAACATGTATAGTGTTTGTCCCATGTTTCATGAGCTGAAATAAAAGATCACATTTAACCACGTCAGCCCAGGAACTCCACATCCGCCTTCTTAACCTGCGGGATCGTCTGAGACCAGCCACCTGGACAGCTGATGAAACTGTGGGTTTGCACAAACGAAGGATGTCTGCACAAACTGTCAGAAACCATCTCAGGGAAGCTCATCTGCGTGCTTTTCATCCTCGCCAGGGTCTTTAACCTGACTGCAGTTCGGCGTCGTAACAGATCTGCATGGGCAACCGCTCACCTTCGATGGCCTCAGGCATACTGGAGTGTGCTGAACCCCGGTTTCAATTGTACTGGTCATATGGCAGATAATATCGTTATAATATTGTCCAAAAATAATATTGCGATATGAAACTATAGATTTTTTTTTCTCCCGTCACTCAACGTGTCGAAACAAGACACTTAAATCAGCAAAAGCTGGGCATACAACTAGTTTCACATTGCTGTGACAAGGGAAACTGACTGAAAGCCTCACTGACAAAATGCAGCACTTACAAAGTCTCGTAATCTCCACACCTAGAATCAAATCTGTCACAATAGATTTCCGTTTGCCAGTTTTTTGCCAGGCTGGTTTTCTCAGAGAGACATTGGCAAAGAGCACAGCATCAGTAACTGTCTCGAACCAAACTCACATTTCCAAACAAGAGGAATACATTCAAGAGCAGAGCCCGAGCAAAACCCCTCAAATGCTCTAAAAATCACACCAGTATCGTGGTAATAGATTTAGTTCTGGAGATCTCATTCAAGACGCACGTTGCCCATTTCAAAACGGGAGCAAGGAGGCGAGAATACCAGGTTATCACTGCAACTTTGTGGTTCAGACATGAGAGATGGTGAATGGATAGGGTGATCCCCTATCATGCATGTGACAGCATGCTTTCATGCTGTCACAGTTACCAGCCCTTTCAAGCTTAACATCCTTATCATTTATCGCCCTCCAGGTCCCCTCGGAGAGTTCATCAATGAGCTTGATGTCTTGATAAGCTCCTTTCCTGAGGACGGCTCACCTCTCACAGTTCTGGGCGACTTTAACCTCCCCACGTCTACCTTTGACTCATTCCTCTCTGCCTCCTTCTTTCCAACCTCACCTCACCCTCTCACCTTCCCCCCTACTCACAAGGCAGGCAATACGCTCATCATCTTTACTAGATGCTGTTCTTCCACTAACCTCATTGCAACTCCCCTCCAAGTCTCCGACCACTACCTTGTATCCTTTTCCCTCTCGCTCTCATCCAACACTTCCCACTGCCCCTACTCGGATGGTATCGCGCCGTCCCAACCTTCGCTCTCTCTCCCCCGCTACTCTCTCCTCTTCCATCCTATCATCTCTTCCCTCTGCTCAAACCTTCTCCAACCTATCTCCTGATTCTGCCTCCTCAACCCTCCTCTCCTCCCTTTCTGCATCCTTTGACTCTCTATGTCCCCTATCTTCCAGGCCGGCTCGGTCCTCCCCTCCCGCTCCGTGGCTCGACGACTCATTGCGAGCTCACAGAACAGGGCTCCGGGCAGCCGAGCGGAAATGGAGGAAAACTTGCCTCCCTGCGGACCTGGCATCCTTTCGGTCCCTCCTCTCTACATTTTCCTCCTCTGTCTCTGCTGCTAAAGCCACTTTCTACCACTCTAAATTCCAAGCATCTGCCTCTAACCCTAGGAAGCTCTTTGCCACCTTCTCCTCCCTCCTGAATCCTCCTCCCCTCCCCCCTCCTACCTAGATGACTTCGTCAACCATTTTGAAAAGAAGGTCGACGACATCCGATCCTCGTTTGCTAAGTCAAAACACCGCTGGTTCTGCTCACACTGCCCTACCCTGTGCTCTGACCTCTTTCTCCCTCTCTCTCCAGATGAAATCTCGCGTCTTGTGACGGCCGCCCAACAACCTGCCCGCTCGACCCTATCCCCTCCTCTCTTCTCCAGACCATTTTTCTCCCTTACCTCACCTCGCTCATCAACTCATCACTGACCGCTGGCTACGTCCCTTCCGTCTTCAAGAGAGCCAGAGTTGCACCCCTTCTGAAAAAACCTACACTCGATCCCTCCGAAATACAGACCAGTATCCCTTCTTTCTTTTCTCTCCAAAACTCTTGAACGTGCCGTCCTTGGCCAGCTCTCCCGCTATCTCTCTCAGAATGACCTTCTTGATCCAAATCAGTCAGGTTTCATTGTCATTCAACTGAGACTGCTCTTCTCTGTATCACGGAGGCGCTCCGCACTGCTAAAGCTAACTCTCTCTCCTCTGCTCTCATCCTTCTAGACCTATCGGCTGCCTTCGATACTGTGAACCATCAGATCCTCCCTCTCCACCCTCTCCGGTTGGGCATCTCCGCACGCTTACGTCCTACCTGACAGGTCGCTCCTACCAGGTGGCGTGGCGAGAATCTGTCTCCTCACCACGCGCTCTCACCACTGGTGTCCCCAGGGCTCTGTTCTAATTCTCGCTATACACCAAGTCACTTGGCTCTGTCATAACCTCACATGGTCTTCCTATCATTGCTATGCAGACGACACACAATTAATCTTCTCCTTTCCCCCTTCTGATGACCAGGTGGCTGGTTTGGCAGACATATCAGTGTGGATGACGGATCACCACCTCAAGCTGAACCTCGGCAAGACGGAGCTGCTCTTCCTCCCGGGGAAGGACTGCCCGCATGATCATCACGGTTGACAACTCCATTGTGTCCTCCTCCCAGAGCGCTAAGAACCTTGGCATGATCCTGGACAACACCCTGTCGTTCTCAACTAACATCACCCGTTCCTGTATGCTCTACAACATCCAAACAAGGAAGTGGCGCAGGTCCTAATAGGCATTCATCTCCCGTCTGGATTACTGCAGCTGTTGGCTGGGCTCCCTGCCTGTGCCATTAAACCCCTACAACTCATCCAGAACTCTGGTGTTCAAAATCTCTCACCAGTCCTCCGCTCTCTCCACTGGCTTCCAGTTGAAGCTATCCACTACAAGACCATGGTGCTTGCCTACGGAGCTGTGAGGGAACGGCACCTCAGGAGGCTCTGATCAGGCCACACCCAAACAAGGGCACTGCGTTTATCCACCTCTGGCCTGCTCGCCTCCCTACCACTGAGGAAGTACAGTTCCCGCTCAGCCCAGTCAAAACTGTTCGCTGCTCTGGCTCCCCAATGGTGGAACACACTCCCTCACGACGCCAGGACAGCAGTCAATCACCACCTTCCGGAGACACCTGAAACCCCACCTCTTTAAGGAATACCTAGGATTAAAGTAATCCTTCTCACCCCCCTGATTTAGATGCACTATTGTAAAGTGGCTGTTCCACTGGATGTCATAAGGTGAATGATTTGTAAGTGCTCTGGATATGGACTTAAATGTAAATGTAAATGTAATGTAATCCCCTGGCTTTCTGGTTACTCCTTGTACTGCATCATATTGTATAGCAGGTTGTGGCATTGTTATTAAGGTGTGTGTGTGTGTGTGTGTGTGTGTGTGTGTGTGAGACAGAGGGATGAGCATAGGCTCCCAGACAATCTGTTCCATCCACACCCCTGCTGTGACATCAAGACCAATCCATTTACACTGCTGAGACCATTGGGCTGCTGACAGCACAAACGCAGCACAAACGCTGCTGGAGTATTGCCTGATACAAAAACTACTTGTACAGATTCATACAAAAAGTTAGCAGACACACAACACACACACACACACACACAATAATAGGCATGAACACACGACACCATATTTAAGGGTGCGGGGTGCGTCACTTGAGTGGGTTGAGTCACTGATGTGATCTTCTGGGTTGGCGCCCCCCCTCGGGTTGTGCCATGGCGGAGATCTTTGTGGGCTATACTCGGCCTTGTTTCAGGATGGTAAGTTGGTGGTTGAAGATATCCCTCTAGTGGTGTGGGGGCATATCCTTCCTGTTTGGCCCTGTCCGGGGGTGTCATCGGATGGGGCCAGTGTCTCCTGACCCCTCCCGTCTCAGCCTCCAGTATTTATGCTGCAATAGTTTGTGTCTGGGGGCTAGGGTCAGTTTGTTATATCTGGAGTACTTCTCCTGTCCTATCCGGTGTCCTGTGTGAATATAAGTATGCTCTCTCTAATTCTCTCTTTCTTTGTTTCTCGCTCTCAGAGGACCTGAGCCCTAGGACCATGCCTCAGGACTACCTGGCATGATGACTCCTTGCTGTCCCCAGTCCACCTGGCCGTGCTGCTGCTCCAGTTTCAACTGTTCTGCCTGTGATTATTATTATTTGACCATGCTGGTCATTTATGAACATTTGAACATCTTGGCCATGTTCTGTTATAATCTCCACCCGGCACAGCCAGAAGAGGACTGGCCACCCCACATAGCCTGGTTCCGCTCTAGGTTTCTTCCTAGGTTTTGGCCTTTCTAGGGAGTTTTTCCTTGCCACCGTGCTTCTACACCTGCATTGCTTGCTGTTTGGGGTTTTAGGCTGGGTTTCTGTACAGCACTTTGAGATATCAGCTGATGTACGAAGGGCTATATAAATAAATTTGATTTGATTTTGATTTAAGAATACAAAACACAACACACCAAATACACAAATCACACACAACCTTCTTGATTAGTATGCACTTAAAATACACTCACCGTGCCTGAAATGGGGCTCTTCAGTCTAAGGATTAGGTGCCCAAATGACAGACGTTTCCCTAAGTGCTTCCTCAAACAGCCAGTGACACCGTGTCATCTCAATGTAAACAGAGAGAGCAGAGAAGGGGTGGAGGCTGTCACGATGCACTTAATTGACAGGTGAGGAAATGATTAAACTAAGTCAGCCAGGTCCCGGTTCAAATCTGAACTCATCATAAGGGGCTGCAATGGCTCGCATGTCTGCGTACCCACATCCGTACCCACATCCGTACCCACACATGCAGTCAGAGCCGGCCCTCGTCTTTTGAAGGGCCTAAGTGAAATGTTGTTGGAAGCAAAACATTTTAGTGGCCCCCCCTCTTGAGAGTAGAGAGAAAAAATACATATGTTCACTGCAATTCTATATTAATTTCTTGCAATTCTACACATTTTGCCATGAGGTGTAGAGAAAAAATATATAAATTTTAAACAAGTTAGCTGCAATCCTACTCATTTTGCCATAGGGTGGAGATACTTGTTTGCCGTTTTGAATATGATATCTGAGTGACAATGAAAAAAAAAAATCAAATGGGAGCCTCCCGGTAGGTAACTTGACCCATGATTACTACAAGCTTAGATAGCTGGCTAGACATGGGCTAATTGAGTGACTGACATAGCAAAATAGACAAACTGCTGATGCACATCCAACTTTCGAGATTGCAAATTGTGTATTCTACTACTCCAACGCTCAACAGTTGAGATACCGACTGGGGGGGGATTTATCCACGGCCTACAAAAGTTCCAGTTCCCAATCCCTGATCTGTCGTATTGTGTTCAAGATGTGAGTCAGATTGCTACCAATGAGGCTGTAAACATTGAAAATGGCACCCTATTCCCTAAATAGTGCACTTCATGCATTCCATACATGGTAAAAAAAAGATTTAAAAAAGAATAGTGCACTATATAGGAAATAGGGTGCCATTTGGTACACTACCCCAGAGAGAATTAATGATTGGGAGTTGATCAAGCTTGGTGGTTGGTTGGTGCTCAAGGCTATTTCCTGGTTTTGCTCTACGGACTGAACTACTCAGCCCAGTGACCTAAAGGGGTGACTGACCTAGTAGTCTGAGCTCAGTCATCAACCACCAGCAATGCCACCCAACAATAGCAGAGTTCTATGAACAACACACAGAGAGCAAAACATTGGGAACACTTTCCATGAGTCTGACCAGGTGAATCCAGAGGAAAAGCTATGATCCCTTATTGATGTCACCTGTTAATTCCACTTCAATCCGTGTAGATGAAGGGGAAGAGACAGGTTAAAGGGGGATTTTTAAGCCTTGAGACAATTGAGACATGGATTGTGTGTCTCATTCAACAGGGGAATGGGCATGACAACATACAGTATTTAAGTGCACCTTGAAGTGGGTATGGTAGTAGGTGCCAGGATTTAAGTGCTTTTGAACAGGTGTATGGTAGTAGGTGCCAGGATTTAAGTGCTTTTTAACGGGTGTATGGTAGTAGGTGCCAGGCACACCAGTTTGAGTGTGTCAAGAACTGCAACACTGCTGGGTTTTTCATGGTCAACAGTTTCCCGTCTGTCTCAACAATGGTCAACTACCCAAAGGACATCCAGCCAACTTGGGAAGCATTGGAGTAATCATGGGCCAGCATCCCTGTTGAACTCTTGACACCTTGTAGAGTCCATGCCCCGACGAATTTAGTCTGTTCTGAGGGCAAAAGGGGGTGCAACTCAAAATTAGTAAAGTGTTCCTAATGTTTTGTACGCTCTGTATAGCAGCTATATATACAGTTTTGGGGAGTAACTGATTACATGTAATCTGATTACAAAAAAAAAATAACAAAATCAGTTACGTTACCATAAATATTGTCATCAGATTACAGAATGAAAAACTACTTTTCATTTCTTTTTTTATATTTAACTATGCAAGTCAGTTAAGAACAGACACCTCACAAGTCCTCAACTGGCCAGTTTTATTGCTTCTTTAAAAATAACAGTTTCCAGTTGTACTAACATAATTGCAAAGGGTTTTCTAATTACCAATTAGCCTTTTTAAAATGATAAACTTGGATTAGCTAACACAACGTGACATTGGAACACAGGAGTGATGGTTGCTGATAATGGGCCTCTGTATGCCTATGTAGATATTCCATAAATATGCCGTTTCCAGCTACAATAGTCATTTACAACATTAACAATGTCTACACTGTATTTCTGATCAATTTTATGTTATTTTAAATGGACAATTTTTTTTAAAAACAAGGACATTTCTAAGTGACTCCAAACTTTGAAAGGTCGTGTACATAGGTGATATTTGGATGTCTGTGAATCCAGAAACCCAAAAAAATCAAGGGGCGGCAGCGTAGCCTTGTGGTTAGAGCGTTGGACTAGTAACCGGAAGGTTGCGAGTTCAAACCCCTGAGCTGACAAGGTACAAATCTGTCGTTCTGCCCCTGAACAGGCAGTTAACCCACTGTTCCCAGGCAGTCATTGAAAATAAGAATGTGTTCTTAACTGACTTGCCTGGTTAAATAAAAGGATAAAAAATGTAATATATTGTAAAAACAACATGAGGATTGATTATAAAAAACGTTTGACATGTTTCTACAAACTTCACGGATACTATTTGGAATTTTATTCTGCCCGGTCGTAACCGGATTTCTGTAACTGTGGATTTCTGAACATAACGCGCCAACCAAATGGAGGTATTTTGGATATAAAATAATCTTTATGGAACAAAAGGAACATTTATTGTGTAACTGGGAGTCTTGTGAGTGCAAACATCCGAAGATCAAAAGGTAAGCGATTCATTTTATTGCTTTCACTTTCGTGACCAATCTACTTGGCTGCTAGCTGTTTGCAATGTTTTGTCTGCTGAGAGAGATGTCCTAACAAACGTTTGGTATGCTTTCGCCAAAAAGCTTTTTTGGAAATTTGACATGCCAGGTGGATTAACAACAAGCCAAACTGTGCTTTGCTATAGTGCACTTGTGATTTCATGAAAATTAAATCTTTTTAGTAATTTACTTTGAATTCCGCGGATGTTGACAAAAATGATCCCACTAACGGGATGGGTGTCTCCACTGTATCAATTTTATGTTATTTTAACAGAATAAAATATGTGCTTTTCTTTTAAAAAACAATGATATTTCTCAGTGACTCCAAACTTTGAAAGGTTGTGTACATAGGTGATATTTGGATGTCTGTGAATCCAGAGACACAATAAATCAAGGCAACAACATTATTGAAACAAGGACAGTGAAAAATCATTGTTGTGTCCCTTAAGATCCATAGTGTCTAAGGCAGGGTTCCCCAACTGGCGGCCCGTGGGCCGAATTTGGCCCGCGGGTGGTTTTATTTGGCCCCCTCCAAGTTTCTTGACCAATTTTTTTCTTCAAGAACATTTTGTGTGGAATTTTCATTGGACATAAAAGATTGTAAAAACACTATGAAATCATCTCCAATTGATTTTAATTTAAAAATCTGTTCAAGTATTCCCACGTAAGCAAATACATTTATTTTAGTCAAACATTATATCAGTTTTGGCTTCTTACAGTCAATTCACAGTCTACATATTATTTGTAATTATATTCCAGCCCCCCGGACCATCCGCTCCAGAAATGTTTATATCAGCCCACGGCTGAATCTAGTTGATGATCTCTGGTCTAAGGAGTACTGGCAGAATGCCTCTTTTTGTTTTAGTTGATGTAGGTCACCTCCTCTTGGGGAAAAATGTGTTTGTGTTCTATGGTTACAAATCGCAGGGAGGAAGGTGACCCATGGTTGGCATCTAATACAGTGGTGCTCAATAGCATGGTCCATGTTTTTATTACGAATAGCAGCCTTTTGTACAGATGCAGAGCTTCAATGCTCGTTTATTTTGACCAATAGAAGCAGCCCGCAGATGCATTTGAGAATGTACTGTATATGACATTTGTGGTCCGACAAGTAAGGAAGCTTTGGATTTGGTCTTTACCTGTTCTCGAGTGGTACATTTTTTTTGTTTTTGTATTTTTTTTGTTTTTTGGTCACCTTGTCACAATGTACACAGTAGCCATTGGGCAGGCTTGGGAGCCAAGTGTCACGCTTCTTGGGTAGCTGCATGCTGTGCGTAACGGAATCGGTTAGACTGTGCATACGGCAACAACAACAAAAATGTGAGGGGGCAATGTTGTGAACTCAACTAGATTTGGATCATTTTTGAGGATGTCCCAGTACAATGGAATGGACATGTATACCCGCGTTGCAGGAACCTGGTGAGCATATTAGCTTCGCGCTCAAACTCTTATGTCTGTACTACAGTTAGGGTCAAAGTTTTAGGAATTGACTCTACTTTCAGGGTGGTTACTGTCTGTGCGTAAAAGTGTGTTCCTACTATGCGGCTTGCGGGAAGATAGTGGACTCCAGCTCGTTTTCTTTCTTTTTGTAGATTGTAAGATCCAAGACGTACATTTGTTGTAGTGCAGAGGCCCAACCCAACTGTTATTAGCGAGTTGTATTGCTATTACATAATACATAATCATAAGCGTGGTGATATTCAATTCTTAGAGGTCTATAGAGAATAGAGATTCCTCTATCTGCCAGATAACAGTGTGTGTGTGTGTGTGTGTGTGTGTGTGTGTGTGTGTGTGTGTGTGTGTCCGTCTTTCACCCCTCTGGTGATGAGAATTGATGGTGTTCATTTGAGAGAGGGGCACATCCGCAACAGTGTGATAAATGTAAGGATGTCGTCATGGCTGGAGGGGAAATAGAGAGCCACAGTGACGATATCTCAGCCTTTCAAACTTCTATTCGGGAAATAGAACGTTTCTCTAACACGAGGAGGAAGAGTCATTTTCATCCCCTCAAAAAGATTCCAATCTCCGAGCTTTCCATCAAACCTGGGAATGGGTTTGCGCAATGATTCCCGATTTCTGTGCAGTGAAACTGTGCTAGGATGTGGAGTCAACAGTGATGCGACGAGAAAGCATGACGTGTAATTTAGAGAACTAGCAAATAGCAAGCATCGAACACTACAAGATTCATTAACAAATCATGGCGTATCCATGGGAATTCCGATGTCAATGTGGGTGACAAATATGAACCACTGTAAGGGTAACATCTATAAGCACAATGGCTCAGCCAACTATTTTTAGGACATCCCAAAGAGTCAACGTGTAATTTGAGTCCTTCCTAAACAAGTCCCTCCAGCCGTTCAATAGCACACACCCCACGGCATTGTGACAATGACCGAACCCAAATCAGCCGGTTCACCTGGCCCTACTCCACCACAAAAATGCAGAACCTCCTCAACCGTCAGTTAGCCAGGAACAACATCACCCAATCTAAACCAGCCTGTTCTGTGCCTCATTGTTCATTCCAATCCAGTGTTTAATCGCCCCCAGAAAAAACAGCCTATTCAGAGACATTGTTGTCCTCTAAAAACCAAGTAGGACTCTACAACAAAAGCTAAACCACTTTGTTAAAAAAAAACATCACATTGAGATTACCTAGCAACCATGTCTGATCCAAATATCCCTGCAGCAAACGTTCTGTAAAGAATGCACAACATCACCGGCACTAACACTCTACCCTAAAGGAACACCTCTGCTGTATTTCGAGGATATTAAAAAAACGGGCAGAAATAGAGCAGGATCGGTGTATTAGAAGTAGCACACACCTGCAGGAGGGTGCGTGGTAGAAGGGATGTCCGGGGTGAGGGAAGTGATTGCAGTATCCCGACTGGCTCCACATGATGCTTCTGGTAATCCACTCAGTTACTGCGGCTACCGGCTGTTGCTTCGGTTTCTGTAGCAGCTGCAGACCTGCCCTCTTAAGACTTATTGGGGTGGAATTACTTTACAGAGCCTCTTCTGCTATTGCTCTATTTAACTTATCCATAGGGAGGAATCGAGAGAAAGAGAGAGAGAGAGCTTTAAGTGAAGGAGAGACCGACAGAGCAGATAGGATAGAGCGAGAGGAACGCACTGGTGTGGTTAACACACCTGTGCCGTCATCCAGACACCCCCCGAAAAACCCTAGCCTCTTCCCAGACCACACAACAATTCTCAGCAGGGTAGGAAAGGGGTGTGGCTGACCCCACCTGACATCACTGGGGAGACATGTCTACGTCTACCCTCTAACCAAAACATTCAGTCAAGTCAAGTGTCTCGGATTCCCACCCCACCCCCCAAGCGTCGAACAGGTATCCCCCAAACAATCTGACATGTAAACTACGTGCGAGGTCGTCAGCGTGTATCGGCAAAGTCTTCAATCTCTTTAACCGGTATGTCAACGCGAGCAATATCCCCCCCACGGTCTCTGACACTAAATCACCAGTCTCTCTACAGTGGATGCTCACGGTCTCTGGTACTAGCTGGATCACTTCAATGCGTATCTCCTCTGTCTGTGGCGGATAGCGATAGTCCAGTCTCTCTCTATCCCGTATCGCCAGTGTCCCTTACGTGTCGGTCCGGACAGTTTTGGCTGCATCTCTCTGCCGCCGTCTCTAATACATCTCTGAGGCAGTCATTACTAATTAGAAACTAGTCTCTCTCCCCTCAGCACCGGCTTTCCGCCCGGCTCCCGAGCCTCATGACACGACAGCACTGAGCGACTGAGCACATTGACTGGGAGAGAGGGGGAGAGAGAGAGAGAGAGGCTGCTCTCCTTTTCCCGCCCCATGCTCATTCGCAGGATATGCACTGCGAAGAGAGAAAGAGTGCGAGAGAATGAGAGAATGAGAAAAACAAATGAGAGTGAGTGCAAAACAAGGAGAGAGAGGGACCAATACTACTCTACCTGGTCTTGGCAGCAGTGTTGGTAGGGTGCCAGTACACTACTCCACTTCAACAAGGGAGTGACCTCCACAGCCAAAATCTGGGAAAACTGACCGTTTCTGTTGCTGTATAGGTCAATGTCCCGACCTGTAAAACCCTGATCTATTTAAAGGACTATAGATCGAGGACATAGATTTGATAGAAAGTGGATATATTTTTTGGTTGACGATAGTCATTTTTGTCCAAGAGCCTATGCCTAACTATTGAAACATAATCATTTTGCAAGTCCAGATGTTTTTAGTCCTATTGTATAGTAAAAGTCCAATACTTTAGATTTGTAATGAACCGTGCAAATGGGTGGAACAGTGGATCTTTCAGTGTCCATGCTCTATTGAATATGCCGGGGCAAAATGACAGAGCAGGGGACAGGTCAGAAGGATGTAACATCACAGAATGTTCAGGTGGAAATGTGTCGTGCAGAACACAAACTATTGTCTGTCAGACAGAATGAATGGAGCTGATAATTCTATTTCGAGCCGCAGTGTTCAGAGCACTACACACGCCCCTGAATATATCCACTCAATCCATTTAGTGGATGTGAATACAATGACCCAACTTCCTCTTGCTCATGTCCGCTCTCGCTCTTGGTACTGGGATGGATTGCGTCCCA
Organism: Oncorhynchus keta; assembly: GCF_023373465.1. Taxonomy (NCBI): domain Eukaryota; kingdom Metazoa; phylum Chordata; class Actinopteri; order Salmoniformes; family Salmonidae; genus Oncorhynchus; species Oncorhynchus keta. The sequence continues at coordinate 10,691,773 of NC_068437.1, read as the reverse complement.
GATGGCACCCTATTCCCTATGTACTGTAGTACACGGATTTGACCAGAGGCCCATAGGGCACTATAGAAGGAATTCATTGGTTGCCATTTGGGACGGAATTCAGCAGTGCCAAAAGCAAGAGAGGACACGAGCAACAGGAAGTTAGGTCACTGCATTCATATCCACTAAATGGATTTCCCCATGATCAAATCGAACAGGGTCATTCTGGTTAACATCCACTTGGGGCAGTAGGACATCAAACTGAACATGAATCCATTCAAATGTTTTACTTCAGGGTGACTAATGAATACATCCTTGGGGACAATTTGGTTAGCTTAACAGCCCTACTACATACAGTGCAGGCAACTGTCAAAATAAAGGAAACACCAACATAAAGTGTCTTAATAGGGTATTGGGTCACCACGGGCCAGGACAGCTTCAATGCACCTTGGCATAGATTCTACAAGTGTATGGAACTCTATTGGAGGGATGAGACACCATGGGGCATTGTCATCCTATGGGGGCATAGCCATGGTAGGAAAAATAATGGCCTGCCCAGCATTTTTTCCTTAAGCGTGACGGGATGTTAATTGCCGAATTAACTCAGGAACCACACCGGTGTGGAAGCACCTGCTTTCAATATACTTTGTATCCCTCATTTACGCAAGTGTTTACATGATTTTAGCACTTACCTGTACATCGTTCCTTGAATGATCCAACAGTCTTGTTTGTCTTAAGTGTTACTAAGAGAGCATATTGAATCAGCGGCCTCAGGCAATTCAAACACCCACCTGTTATGCATCATACACGACAGAGTAAGTCTGACACAATACAGCAGACAAACATATTGATAAATACAGGTTAGTTGTGTAGGGCAGAGAGCAGCACTCTCCGAAGGAGACTGGTGTAATAGTGTGGTTACGTCATGCCCCTGTGCCGTCAAGACTGGGGAGGGAGGGAGGGGGGAGGGAGGGAGGGAGGGAGGGAGGGAGGGAGGGAGGGAGGGAGGGAGGTTCTGTTTCCTGCTGTTTGCTTTTATGAAACTCAATTCCAGACCAATTTCATCAGGGAGAGGAAACCCTGCCCACTCCCTCTTTACCTCCCTCCCTCTCTTTTTGTCTCTCTCTCCCCTTGTCTAGAAGCAGGTGGACAGTCTACCTGTGCTCTTGCTCTGCCCACGCACATAAATAGAAGGAGGGAAGGAAAAAAATGACATACTGGCACATGCAGTTTCTCTCTCACTATTACGAACCGGCTCATAGCCCACAACAAAGAGGGAAGCAGCGATAAAGAAATGTAAAAATATATATTTATTAAATAAAGTAACAATGGTGTGTCGTGAAAGTGAGTGGATGTTTGCATAGATGGTGATAATGAGTGGTGTTGAGAGGTGCCAAAATAAATGAACACAAAGCCCCAAAATGCCACAACAAAAAACAGTGTGTGTCTTGTGTGGAGAGAGTCTCCTCGATGTATGACGGAAAGGTGTATGTATCCCCGGGACACAACCGTGTCCGATTTCGCTGACGACCTTCCCAGCTCCACCCACCTATATCCTATTATGGAAAACAAGAGCCGAGAGAAAGTATACGTCACACACACACACAGAAACAGAAAACGTCCACCAGTGGAAGCTCCTCAGAGGAGGAAGGTTAAACTTTGTTTTTTAAGTTATACTTTCTAGATTAAACTATACCAAATACAGAACCAGTCAAAAGTTTGGACACAACTACTCATTCAAGGGTTTTTCTTTATTTTCTAAATTGTAAAATAATAGTGAAAACATCAACACTATGAAATAACACATATGGAATCACATAGTAATCAAAAAAGTGTTAAACAAAACAAGATATATTTTATATTTGAGATTCTTCAAAGCAGCCACCCTTTGCCTTGATGAACGCTTTGCACACTCTTGGCATTCTCTCAACCAGCTTCATGAGGTAGTCACCTGGAATGCATTTCAATTAACAGGTGTGCCTTGTTAAAAGTTCATTTGTGGAATTTCTTTCCTTCTTAATGCGTTTGAGCCAATCAATTGTGTTGTGACAAGGTAGGGTGGTATACAGAAGTTATCCCTATTTGGTAAAAGACCAAGTCCATATTATGTTAAGAACAGCTCACATAAGCAAAGATAAACGACAGTCCATCATTACTTTAAGACATGAAGGTCAGTCAATGCAGAACATTTCTTCAAGTGTAGTCGCAAAAACCATCAAGCGCTATGATGAAACTGGCTCTCATGAGGACCGCCACAGGAAAGGAAGACCTGAGTTACCTCTGCTGCAGTTCATTAGTTACCAGCCTCAGAAATTGCAGCCCCAAAACATGCGTCACAGAGTTCAAGTAACAGACACATCTCAACATCAACTGTGTGAATCAGGCCTTCATTGTTGAATTTCTGCAGAGAAACCACTACTGAAGGACACCAATAAGAAGAGACTTGCTTGGGCCAAGAAACACGAGCAATGGACATTAGACTGGTGGAAATCTGTCTTTTGGTCTGATGAGTCGAAATTTGAGATTTTGGGTTCCAACCGCCATGTCTTTGTGAGACGCAGAGTAGGTGAACGGATGATCTCCGCATGTGTGGTGGTGTGGGGATGCTTTGCTGGTGACACTGTCAGGGATTTATTTAGAATGAAAGGCAAACTTAACCAGCATGGCTACCCCAGCATTCAGCAGCAATACACCATCCCATCTGGTTTGGGCTTAGTGGGAATATAATTTGTTTTTTAACAGGACAATGATCCAACACAAACCTCCAGGCTGTGTAAGGGCTATTTGACCAAGAAGGAGAATGATGGAGTGCTGCATCAGATGACCTAGCCTCCACAATCACCTGACCTCAACCCAATTGAGATGGTTTGGGATGAGTTGGACCGCAGTGTGAAGGAAAAGTAGCAAACAAGTACGCAGCATGTGGGAACTCCTTCAAGACTGTTGGAAAATCCTTCCAGGTGAAGCTGGTTGAGAGAATGCCAAGAGTGTGCAAAGTGGTCAAAGGCAAACGGTGACTACTTTGAAGAATCAATAATATTTAGATTTATTTAACACTTTTTGGGCTACTACATGATTCCAAATGTGTTATTTCATAGTTTGTCTTCACTTTTATTCTACAATGTAGAAAATAGTAAAACATGAAGAAAAACCCTTGAATGAGTGGGTGTATCCAAACGTTTGACTGGTAATGTACATCTGTTGGTCACAGATTTAAAAAATTAAAAAGTTAAGTTAGGCACATGGATCAGAAAATCAGTCAGTATCTGGTGTGACCACCATTTGCCTCATGCAGCTCGACACATCCCCTTCACATAGAGTTGACCAGGTGGATTGTGGCCTGTCGAATATTGTCCCACTCCTTTTCAAATGGCTGCGAAGTTGCTGGATATTGACGGGAACTGAAACACGCTGTTGTACACGTCGATCCAGAGCATCCCTAAGAAGCTCAACGGGTGGTGACATGTGTGGCGAGTGTGCAGGCCATGGAAGAACTGGGACATTTTCAGCTTCCAGGAATTGTGTACAGATCCTTGTGACATGGGGCTGTGTATTGTCATGCCGAAACATGATGGCGGTGGAAGAATGGCACTACAATGGGCCTCAGGATCTTGTCACGGGTATCTATGTGTATTCAAATTGGCATCTATAAAATGCAATTGTGTTCGCTGTCTGTAGCTTATGCCTGTCCATACCATAACCCCACCACCACAGGGTGCTCTCTTCACAATGTTGACACCAGCAAACCACTCATCCACAAGAAGCCCAGTTGAAACTGGGATTCATCCCCAAAGAGCACACTTCTCCAGTGTGGCAGTGGCCATTGAAATTGAGCATTTGCCCACTGAAGTCGGTTTCGACACCAAATTGCAGTCAGGTCAAGACCCTAGTGAGGACGACAAGCACGCAGATGAGCTTCCCGGGGTCGGTTTCTGACAGTATGTGCAGAAATTCTTCAGTTGTGCAAACCCCAAGTTTCATCAGCTGTCCCAGGTGGCTGGTCTCAGACGATCCAGCAGGTGAAGACCCCGGATGTGGAGGTCCTGGGCTAGCGTGGTTACACGTGGTCTCTGGTTGTGAGGCCGGTTGGATGTACTGCCAAATTCTCTAAAACATTGGAGGCGATTTATGCTAGAGATGCGAACATTAAATTCTCGGACATTCAATTGTAGTCCCGAGCACAAGGTGCACCTGGGTAAATAGCATGCTGTTTAATCAGCTTCTTAATATGCTACACCTGTCAGGTGGATGGATTATCTTGGCAAAGGAGAAATGCAAACTAACAGGGATGTAAACAAATGTGTGCACAAAATTTGAGAGAAATAAGATTTTTGTGCGTATGGAACATTTCGGGGACCATTTATTTCCGCTCATGAAACATGGGACACTTTACATGTTGTGTTTATATTTTTGCTCAGAGTAGAAATGTGGATTTGATAGCATAGCGCCACTTGCGTCATTACTGCAACAGTAGGGACTGGAGAATTTCATGTTCATCACTCACCACGTTAGGTCATCAGATGCTCAACAACAAAAAAATTGTATCTGAAAAACAACACAATGCTGAAAGTTTTTCCTCGTTGCACCTGCATTTATGTATCCAATTTCGGTTTGTGTGATTGTTGGTTTAGCTTTCTGTAACTTTGTAGCAAGGACGGTCTGCATGTGTAGGAGCATATAGCGTCATGATTTCAAGGTGTTCCGATATCTTTTCCAACTGTCCCGTTATCTAGTTAATGTCCAATCTAGAATGCCCTTCTAGCCAATCAGAGATTAGCAGAGATTATGTTAAAGTTATTCTTCAATCATAAAAAGGACCTGGAAACTGGCAGCCATTACTTTTTAAAAGTTCTTTATTCAGAACTCGGGGCCCATATACGTTTGCTTCCAACAGTCTGACCCATTACTTTGTCTGTGGGAATCCAATTTTGGGACTAAAATAGAATCCAGGATAACCCAGGCTCCCTAAAGTAGTGGAGAAGACAATGTAACACAATTTCCCTGTGTCAGTTTAGAATGTTTATATGACAATACAATATGAGCACAGTATGGTTTTGAAGAGACCAGGTACATCCCAAATGGCACCCTTTTACCTATATAGTGCACTACTTTTGACCAGAGCCTATGGGCCCTGGTCAAAAGTATTGTTCTATATAGCGGACAGGGTGCCATTTGGGATGCAGTCACATTTTAACGGAATTAGAAAACTATTATATAAGAGACGAGCAATCCATTTGGATTAGATTAATTTCTGTCCTTCAGTACGAGAAACTCTCCCTGACGAAAGGCATTCATTTAGTTCAAATGATAACCATCAGACTATTGTACTGAGAGGGGATTCAAATGGTGGTGATATGCAAATCTATCCCTTGTCTTGGTTTCCATGGTTGAGTCCCAAATGACACCCTATTCCCTTCATAGTGCACCATTTTTGATCATTGCCAATTGGGCTCTGGTAAATAGTAGTGCATATGGAATATGGTGTCATTTGGGATGCGTCTAATGAAAGCCTGGAAGGCTAGAGAGAGCATTTATCTTCTCTTAGACGTATTACGAAGATGGTATCCAGGAAGCAGATACGCTTTACTTTCTTATCCAACGTTGCTCCTCAGATGATTGCTTAAATTCAGAATCCTAAGGAATTTTTTACCTCCTTGCAATTGCCTGACACAGTGGATTTAACTCTACACCTGGTCTTGGATAGAATAGCTAGTAATCCAGTCCTGAAATACATATAGTTAGCATAGCTAACTAGTTAGCTCAGTAGCAATAACAGGTTAGCAAAGGACCACATTCTAACTTGACATATCTTGCTAACAAGGTTAGCTAGGTAGCATCAGCCAGTCTTGTATAAGATGGCGCCGACAGAGAGGGTTGCCTCGCTTCTAGTCCTTAGGAAACTATTGTTTTTTATGTATCATTTCTTACATTGTCAGTCCTGAAAATCTTAAGTGTTATTACATACAGCCGGGAAGAACAATTGGATATCAGAGCGACGTCAACTTACCAACATTACGACCAGGAATGCGACTTTCTTGAAGCCGATCCATTGTTCACATCACCACCTAGGGTATTTGATCTGATCCCAGAGACTGACCCAAAACAACGTCACCACTGAAGAAGTGGACGGCGTGGCCTCCTTGCCAGACTTCGGAGGCGTGCACACCACCCACCGTTTCTGAGTATATTACTTGCCAATGTCCAGTCTCTAGATAACAAGGTAGACGAAATAAGGGCATGGGTTGCTTTCCAGAGAGACATCAGTTATTGTAACATAGTCGGTTTCACGGAAACACGGCTCTCTCGGGATAGGTTGTCAGAGTCGGTACAGCCACAGGGATTCTTTATAAGTAGCGACGACAGAAATAAACATATCTCTGGGAAGAAGAAGGGCTGGGGGTGTATGCTTCATAATTAACGACTCATTGTGTTATCGTAACAACATACAGGAACTCAAGTCCTTTTGTTCACCTGAACTAGAATTCCTCACAATCAAATGCCGACCATATTTTCTCCCAAGAGACTTCTCGTCTGGTATTGTCACAGCCGTGTAGATCCCCCCTCAAGCCGATACCACATGGCACCCTCAAGGAACTTCACTGGACTCTATGCAAACTGGAAACCATATATTCTGAGGATGCATTTAATGTAGCTGGGGATTTTAACAAAGCACATTTGAGAACAAGCCTACCTAAATTTTATCAGCATATTGACTGTAGCACTTGTGTGGGCAATACACTGGATCACTGCTACGCTAACTTCCGCGATGCATACAAGGCAGAAACTCAAACAGGATGTACCCATGACGAGAAATATTCAACGATGGTCTGACCAATCGGAATCCACGCTTCAAGATTGTTTTGATCACGCGGACTGGGAAATGTTCCGGGTGAGTGAGTTTATAAGGAAGTGCATTGGAGAGGTTGTACCCACTGTGACTACTAAAACCTACCCTAACCAGAAACCGTGGATGGATGGCGGCATTCGTGCAAAACTGAAAGTGCAAACCACCGCATTTAACCATGGAAAGATGACTGGGAATATGACCGAATACAAACAGTGTAGTTATTCCCTCAGCAAGGCAATCAAACAAGCGAAATGTTGGTATAGGGACAACGTGGAATCACAATTCAATGGCTCAGACACGAGACGTATGTGGCTGGGTCTACAGGTAATCACGGATTACAAAGGGAAAACCAGCCACTTTACTACAAGCATTTCGCTACACTCGCAATAACATCTGCTAACCATGTGTATGTGACCAATAAATTTGATAACTGCTTTTTTAACAATTGTTTATAGTAGCCCCGCGTGACTTCTGAATGAATTGAACACTGTTGCTTTGGTGTGTGGCCGATTTGAGGACTTTGCTGTTGACAACTGATTAGGTGCAGTGGACTGATTGACTGTGTTTTATCTCCGCTTCATCATTCGACGACTGAACCAAAGCCAATAGGCCCATCAGTTCTCCACTACAGACAAGGGAAGGAAACTATTGGAAACTATTGGTCCATGGCCCAAAAGAGGGTCATTTCAAATTCCCCCATAGCAAGTGCACTGAGAATCCCCACATTGTAATGTCAACATTGCATTGATACATTCGGAGTATGTATGAGGACAGCTTCTGGATGTAGCTTTGGGTTTGGTCTCAGTGATTCCACAGAAGTGTTTTTTATGTAATCTATGTTGTGGTGTAGGGTGAAGTTGCCTCTAGTCTAGATGCTGATCTGTGGTTTGTTTGACATTTGCCCCACCGTGGTTTAGGTTTGGATTGGGCAAACTTCACCTTGGAAACATTCGAGCATTTCTCGCTACACTTACTGTCTTGTCATGTCATCCTGCTGTAGTCCAGTTGCGAGGAACGTGTCTGTCACTGAGATGGATAGGTGCTGGGCCTATCTCACCGCTGCAGTGAGAGAAGACGTGTGTGTGTGTGCGTGCGTGTGTACACGTGTGTTTAGTCTGAAGAAGTATCTGGATCAGTAGACCTTTTTTTAGGGGGGGTTGTATGTACACACACACACACCCCTGTTCAAAGAAACAGAGATTGGGAAGGAGGGAGGGATGAAGTCAGAGTGAGAGCGGGGAAGGATCGAATAAAAGAGTGAGAGAGAGCACGAGAGTAAGATTGCAACAGAGAGAGAGAGCGGGGCTGTCACAAATGGCCCCCCCATTCCCTATAAAGCCCTATGGACCAGGTCAAAAGTAGTACACTGTATAGGTAATAGAGTGGCAATTGGAACACAGCCAGGGTCTGCTAGGGGGGGGATTCCTGAAATACCTTGCTGGATGTAACCTTGACAGCAGACAAGGGGAGGGGAGAAGGCGAGGGGAGAAAGGCTGCTGTAGGACACCGATAAGCTCAGAGGCCTCATCACACTGGCCCATCACACCCACTGACAATATGAATCAGTCCAGCCCCCTGTGTGTGTGTGTGTGTGTGTGTGTGTGTGTGTGTGTGTGTGTGTGTGTGTGTGTGTGTGTGTGTGTCAAAGGCCCACCTGAACTGTTAGTAGTTACTTATATTGCTATTATATAATACATAACCATAAGGGTGGTGATATGAAATTCTTAGAGGTCAATAGAGATTGTGATCTGGCAGAAGAGGTGTGTTTATTGGGGTGGGTGAATGTGTGTGTGTGTGTGTGTGTGCGCTATTTAAGATTAGGGAGGACAATTATTTTTTTTAGGAGCATGGCCTTATTTCTATTACAGCATATTGGATGACTGTCATTCATATTCCATTCACCCAGCTCAATGTAACATCGATAGGTTTAGGCAACTACATGATACTCGAATTTGCCCTAAACCCATCATGAGGTTGCTATAACCTAGCCTGCAAAGGAAAGTTTATAACTTAAGTGCAAAGGTCGAGAGAAACTGGAGTAAATCAAGATGAGACAGTGACACATTCAATACTGCCTTGCACATTCTTGCATATAACTGTTCTGTGGGGTAATCATTAGTCCAAATACTTTCACTAAAACAAGAGTTTCTATATGATAATTCATGTAGGTCCCTCCCGTTTCATTCAGTTTAAAATTGTCAATGGTGTGCAAAGCGGTCATATATTTTCATTTGTTTTACACTTTTTTGGTGACTACATGATTCCATATGTGTTATTTCATAGTTTTACTGTCTTCACTATTATTCTACAATGTAGATAATAGCAAAAATGAAGAAAAACAGTCTAAACTTTTGACTGGTACTGGATATCTATATTCCCAGCCATGTGAAATCCATAGATCCATAGGACCTAATTAATTTATTTCATTTGGCAGATTTCCTTATATGAACTGTAACTCAGTCAAATATTTTTAATTGTTGCGTTTATATTTTTGTTCAGTGTAGTTCGACCAGTTGTCGTCAGCAACTGATAATTTCGAACACGCTTGTCATATTGGCAGGTTTGCTAGCAACAAATTATTTAGCTAGCTTCGTGAATTTAACATTTTATTTAACTAGGCAAGCCAGTTAAGAACAAATTCTTATTTACAATGACGGCCTGCACCGGCTTGTCCCGGACGACGCTGGGCCAATTGTGCACCGCCCTATGGGACTCCCAATCACGGCTGGTTGTGATACAGCCTGAATTCGAACCAGGGTGTCTGTAGTGACACCTCTAGCACTGAGATGCCTCAGACCGCTGAGCCCCTTGGGAGCCCATAAATTAAATCCTCCTCGTAATGAACAGTGTCGAGTGTCCTGACGAGAAGAAAAAATGTTCTAGCTTTGCCAGACAATATCAGCCATCATTCATTTGGATACATCCAAATAAATGTCAATAGAAAACAGCTTAAACAAACACAAATGGAGCTACTGTGCTGCTATTTTGGCTGCAGAGGTTGACTGTGTTAGCCATTGCTAGTTGGCTAATTAGCAAGCCAGGGATAAGAACGTTGCCAGCGAGCATGGTAATGGAACATATAGAACAAACAACTTGGTTGCGTCTCGAGCAACATAAAGATGAAAGTATGAATTTGCTTAGAAAAAATAATTAGTACCATTGTTTTCTTTGGCCACTGTGAGTAAAAGCAGGATAAATGGCTCCGTTCTGTACATTACCTTGGAAATATTTACTCCGCAAAGGGACTCGGCTCCAAAGTAAATGTACAGAACGTCTGCGTTTATCCCTTACATAACGGCTACCAGAAAAAGTCACCACCAACTGATGGTGACAAGGAAATTCAGCTCAGGGTCATTTCATGTGAAAGTGGAACAATAATGTCCATTAAATTCACCATCTACATTTGACACAAATGCCAAATATATGCCAAATGCCAAATCCTTGACATGTGCTACAAGAACGACTAAATTGGCTAAATTCTCTTGAACACTGAAACAAAATGTTTGACTGCTGGATCATACAAAAGCAGGTTTCTGAATACGCTTAGTGAAAGTCCCAAAAAGATTAATGTTATGATCGAAGGATCAACTGTAATAATATAATTAATTTCCTCATCCAGTCAAGACAGGAGGTTAAACCTAGTGATGGGCAAATGAGGTCTCTGAACCTAACAATAGATGAGACAATAGATGAGACAATTTGACAAATTAGAGATCTTTGTTGAACAGAACAAAGAGCACCTACGCGGTTATGAGATGAGTGAGAAAGAGAGAGAGGTGTCATACTGTATGCAGTGCTACAATCAACCTGTTGAGTTGCTGTTGTAATGTGGCTTACAATCCCAAATGAAAGAGCATTAACTCTGCAACAATAGCACGAGAATTGAGAGATTTGGACTCAACTTTCACTTATTATTTCTGTGGCTCCATATAGAAAATGGCAAATCTTCTACATCCTGATCTTTTTGTCAGAGCCTCCCTGGGGCCATACTTTAAAAAATGTTAAAGTTTCTCCATCTCAAAAAAGAGTATCAGCCAATTAAAATAGTAGATTAACTTGCACATGATAGAACATTACATTACAGTCAAAACACTCCTCAACGTCTAATCAAATGGCTAACCAGACTATTTGCATTGCCCCCCCCCCGTTTACACTGCTGCTACTCTGTTATTATCTATGCATAGTCACTTTAATAACTCTACCTACATGTACATTACCATTCAAAAGTTTGGGGGTCACTTAGAAATGTCCTTGTTTTTGAAAGAAAGAAAGGCTATTTTTTGTCCATTAAAATAACATAAAATTGGGCCTCCCGAATGGTGCAGTGGTCTAAGGCACTGCATTGCAGTGCTAGCTGTGCCACAAGAGACTCTGGGTTCGGGCCCAGGCTCTGTCGCAGACGGCCGCCACCGGGAGGTCCATGGGGCAGCGCACAATTGGCCTAGGCTGGGCGCAGTGCACGCTGACCAGGTCACTAGGTGTACGGTGTTTCCTCTAACACATTGGTGCGGCTGGCTTCCGGGTTGGATGCACGCTGTGTTAAGAAGCAGTGCGGCTTGGTTGGGTTGTGTTTCGGAGGACGCATAGCTCTCGACCGTCGCCTCTCCTGAGTCCGTGCGGGAGTTGTAGCGATGAGACAACTACTAACAATTGGATACCACGAAATTGGGAAGAAAAAGAGGGTCAATTTTTTTTTTTTTTTTTTTTTAAATAACATCAAATTGATCAGAAATACAGTTGTTAATGTTGTAAATAACTATTGTAGCTGGAAACGGCAGATTTTGTATGGACAATCTACATAGGCGCACAGAGGCCCATTATCAGCAACCATCACCCCTGTGTTCCAATTTTTTAAATTTTTTTTTACCTTTATTTAACCAGGCAAGTCAGTTAAGAACACATTCTTATTTTCAATGACGGCCTGGGAACAGTGGGTTAACTGCCTGTTCAGGGGCACGTTGTGTTAGCTAATCCAAGTAGATCATTTCAAAAATGCTAATTGATCATTAGAAACCCCTTTTGCAATAATGTTAGCACAGCTGAAAACTGTTGTTCTGATTAAAGAAGCAATAAAACGGGCCTTCTTTAGACTAGTTGAGGACCTATAGTATCAGCATTTGTGGGTTCGATTACAGGCTCAAAATGGCCAGAAACAAAGAGCATTCTTCTGAAACTCGTCAGTCTATTCTTGCTCTGAGAAATGAAGGCTATTCCATGCGAGAAATTGCCAAGAAACTGAAGATCGCGTACAATGCTGTGTACTACTCCCTTAACAGAACAGTGCAAACTGGCTCTAACCAGAACAGAAAGAAGAGTACACAACTGATTAAGAGGACAAAGTACATTAGAGTGTCTAGTTTAAGAAACAGACGCCTCTCAAGTCCTCAACTGGCAGCTTCATTTAATAGTACCCGAAAAACACCAGTCTCAACATCAACAGTGAAGAGGCGACTCTGGGATGCTGGCCTTCTAGGTCCTCTTGCTCAGTTATGCACCAGGGCCTCCCACTCCTCTTTCTATTGTGGTTAGAGACAGTTTGCGCTGTTCTGTGAAGGGAAACATTGAAATTGTTGCATGTTGCATTTATATTTTTGTTCAGTGTATATCTAGACTTAAGGTGGGTTGCACCAACATGGATTAACCCCCCTCCGGTCCGAAATATCCCCTGCGTCTTCTCTGCTGCATCCTTTTTTGGCTTAAAATAAAAAATAATCCATCACGCTTTCATCCCATTTGGGTGCCTCTTCTCCGTCACATAAAAAGGGCCCAGGTTGCAAATAACGGATTTTATTTATTTATTTATTTCAAAATCAACCAACCCATGAGAACCTTTCACGATGGATTTGCAGTAGTTTTAACGTTCCATTGTTATTATTTTACCAAGGAACAGCAACTTTGTGTCCTCACTTGTCAAGTAGGCTAGCTACTTCGTTTCATCTCACAAGATACCTCTTATATTGGTCTAACATGTCACTAATCATAGTTTTAAAATGTTAAATCAATTTACTGATCCAAAGTTAAAATTAAGTGGTGCAACACATCTGATTAATTATAAACCTAGATTTACAAAACCTAGATTAGCTCTAATCCTAGATTAATTTAAACCATGTTGGTGCAACCCACCCTTAATATTTTTTATTTTACAGTTATGATACTTACATTTTTATGAAGATCTTCATCCATAACCATCAGTTACACGGTCATACGGTAATTGTGCCAGCCCTAAAGTCAAGAATACTCATTATCATCTTACAGATGGCAGTATTTTAGTAAAAGTCAGATATTTTAAAAGTTTATCGCGAGTCCAGATTCTAACCCACATTGGTGAGCATCCACACTAGATGAAAGTTTATCGTTCTACAGTACACCTGACAATCAACTGAGCAACGCATCCTACGGAACGCTCTAGGCCTATTAATAAGGTGGTAATGGAAGACAATTCAGTGCATGTTTATTGTCAGTGACATCTGCAAATAATACATGTACATCATTTAAAAAAATAACAACTCGTATGTCAAATGTAGTAATTCAACAGTAAATGCCGTTTACCCTGCACATCTCTTACAGTCTCATTGCTCAAGTGGTTTGGAAGTCATTTCCGTTATTATAATGGTGGTCAATTCCTTTGGGTTATCTTTTTCGCTGTGCTCATCTCCATCTGTGCGGTGCCACTATTTGCAATGCATCAGTGCAACAATGTCATCATATCCGGCCAAAGTGATCACACCAACGCACTTTCACCTTTCAACTTTCCGACTAAATTTTGCTTATTTTAGTTTTAGGTTTAAAAAAAAGATTTAAAAGACAAAAACCACCAGGAAAAAAATATGTAATTTAGACCATCTTTAAAAGACCCCTGACAACTAGTATCAACACTTACATTTAGCTTTGAAGAAATTATTTGTCTTCTGTAAGTTTAAACAAATTCCGTTACCAAAAACCCACATCTTGAAGATATTTTCTCATTTCGCTCCCCCGTGAGGGAGGATAACGAAAGTTCACAGAAGTAACGATAGACCTACTAGTTAGTGTTTCTACTGATAGCAAGGTTGTTTATAAATTATTAAGTGATTAAAACCAGTAATTCTGTTACCAAATCTTTACCTGAATTGCTACAATGGGAATTCATATAGTCACAAACTGACACCGGCCATCCACGGATGTTGAATAAAAGTGGAAATTTGGTCAGTCCGCCCTGGCCGGACCAAATCTGAACCAATACTAGATGTCTATGTTTCACGAGTTTGGACAGCGCAGTACAGTGAAGAAAAGTAGAGTACAGTAGAATTCAATACAGTAGAGCACACTAGAGTACAGTATAATGTACTGTATTGTGCTCTACTAAACATATTTACTCTACTGTACTATAGTGTTCCCTACTGAGCCGTAATGTGCAAACTTGTGAAACAGACTTCTGTGATTGGTTCAGATTTGGTCTGGTCCAGACCAACCAAATGTGGTCTTGTTTTGGGGCGGAGCTCATTACAATAATAGCCACTGTGTAGAATATTACCAAAATATGCTAAATAAAGATATGGCATATTTCTAGATTTGTGTACCTATTCAGGATACATCACCATGAAGAGAATGATATTAATATCCAGAAGCATGTATTTCTATATAGTACAGATCAGGGACCCATGATGTAATTCCGTTACCTTTAATTCCTTTGATTGTCTCCTCGTACACTCAAAAGGACCAGCTTGGTATAGGAACAGTCACGTGCAATCGCCTCTAAAGGACATCTAAAAAGGATCCATTCATAAATAACACGAAGTCGCAACAACGCCATGCGAGGTCTGCTAACAATACACAGACAATGTTCTGTTACTATTCTTTCTGGCATTGCCTCTATAGACTTGTATGATATTAACTGCAAAAGTAGACAAACCATATCGTGAAAGAAATGCAGTAGCCTGTATTCAGTTTTAGTTAACAAGATTAAAATATCCCCTTAACTGGGCCTCAGTACTAAAAGAGCAACAACAATGTAGAAAATGCCCAAAATACACTGGGTATAGTTTCACCTCACACCGGCTGCTCTCGCTGCCTAACAGAGCGAGGTTAACCATTACAATACACCCCGGGGAGGACAAAAGTAGTCCCTTCGCTAATTGACTGCTTTTACCTCTCCCTCTAAACCGATTCAGCCAAACACACAGGGCTTAGCTGTTACGGCACAGTCCGACTGTGTGCCTGACTGCTAGACAGACTGGCCGACAGACAGACAGACAGGCTGGCTGACAGACTGGTTGATACACAGAGTGACGAGCGAGTGGTGGCGTTGCGCCAAGCCATCTTTTCTTTGCAGTCACTGACAACGGATGGCTGAGGTGATGATTCCTCTCCACAAGACCACATTACCCTTGTCACACGTGCCGACCCAAACCAAACCGTGTTGCCAGATGCTTGTGGCCTTGATGTTTATTTGACTTCTTTTTTAAAAATGTATTTAACCTTTATTTTATCAGGGAGTCATACGGCTAACGGCTTTAATGACGTGGCAGCTGCGTTCATATAGACGCCGCCATTTTGTAAGGGCCAATAGGAATGCCGACTGAATAATCTGCTTTCTACTATTTAGCGAGAGGCAGGACCTATTTCTATAGAAAAAGCCAACGTTTTGTATGCATGATGTACATGTCAAAAATAGCCAACCAGTGCCCACGCATGAGACTACAGCAGATTATAGTGAGAGGTTCATATTCATCATACCAGTTTAATGTGGGGGGGGAATTATTATTATTTATTTTTTTTACATTGCTTCCTGTGACAAACTCCACATTACATATGGCAATCCAGAGACGAATGGAAAAACAAGTCTTTCACGGTTAGACTTCGCGGACATCATCTTTACAGTAAAAGCGCGAGCTAAGGGACCACTAACTCAATCCTCGACCGCTGAATAATTCACATTCTTTCCAAATATATCAAATCACTCTCGCCCATAGCCGATCGAGATCTAAAGTGACAGAGAGGTACCTCAAGAGGACCTGCCACGGGAGAAAAACATGGCAAGAACAAAGTGTCCCTACATCAAATAATACTTTTTTAAAAAGCAAGGTTGTTCTTAGGGAAGTGGGTGTTTGGTCTTAAGAGATTCAACCCAACGCTGTAGTACATAGAATTGTGTTTTCATCGAGAAGGTCTAGATTCATCTTACTAAGACTTAATGTTTTTCACACATTTTCCTGTAAAGCAGGAAAGTCAACAGCAACTCCTGGTGGTGGGTCTGTGTGCAACAGAGCCCAACAGACAAAGAGCTGTTTCTCACACAGAAACCATTGAGGTAACGTTGAATTAGGGTTCCTTAGACGTTACATCAGGGTCAAGGACGTACAGTAGGTATGTGACGTGGCACACTGGGACATAGCCAGTCTACATCGGCTATATCTTGGTGTTTCTCAACTCTCCAGCTCAGGGGACCAGCTCCAGCACCTGTTGTGTTGCTGGCCGGTCCTTGAAAATGGTTTTCCAACACCTATTTAGTCAGTTCTCAAGGGTTCGTTTTAAATGTAACCGTTCCTGAAAAAGTGTTAATTTTACTACAAGCAGTCCTCCAAGGAGGGGGAACCACAGCTTCCCAGTCTCTGATAGAAATATAGTGGGTATGTCCTCGACAGTGTGACACCAAATGTCATTTTCTTCATCACATACACAGCTCACCGCGGGTATAAATGCAACGTGGAAATGCCGGGGCGGCGCTACAGTGTAGGCGGAGTTCCACAGAGACAGCAGTGATCCCACGTCAGTGAGCCTGAGAAACAGTCAAGACACCTCAGAGGGCATAAACGTTGTGGAACCTCGCAGCTTGACATGTCACGCCATGAATGGAGCTGAAGTCATTCCTTATTCTACATGTCAGAAAAAGAGAGGTTTGTCATACATATTACACTTCTAGAAATTGGAACATTCCACAATGCTGTGCCCTGCTGAACAGGCCTCTGGTTCTTACACTTTTAAGTGCCTATCAAGAGTCCAAAACGTGGAGGCACAGCAGCGTTCTGGAATATTGGGCTGTCTGCTTTCATACGTTCCAAATTCTTAGCGCGGCTCAAGCAATTTTCGGGCCAACTGTCAAGACATTCAAATGAACAGAGGATGCATACGCGGTGCCGGTGTTGCTTTGGAATTTTGGGGAGTTGCGCGGGGGGGCTGTGCGTCCCCCACGGATGGTGGTCTCCGAGCCGCGTAGCTATGGCACAACGGGATGCCGGACTATCGCGCGTCTGTGGATGCCGGATTACACTTAAAACACTGCCACTACCAGCACGTAATTGTCCTGCGTCATAAGAAAGTAGCAGGCACACAGTTACAGCGGTAGACACACAACCTCAGGGACCTAAAGACTGACAACACATAGTGGGACCCTGGTCCTGTGCCCCCCGTCGTTAAACAAGATTAAGAACTCACAACGCCCAGGAGAGTAATCGACCTCAGATACCTTGGATAATCCATATCGTTATTGCCTTCCTTACAGTCGGAACCATTTCCATTTAATTTCCATCTCTCATATCTGAATGAAAATGCATAAAAGGCTCATTTCCTCCTCCTGATATCATGGTGTTGATAAAAATATTTTAAAAAGTAAGGTTTTGCATTTCATTTCAACCCACTGTTTGATGGTGAATAAATCGCACAGTACGTGGAAGCCAAGTTAATAATCAAATGAGTGCCATGGGACGTCAAGCCTTAAGAGGCAGGCAGGAATCCGCAGGGACGTTTTCTTATCACTGGCTTGGCAGTGTTGCGTTGTCTCTGCATATATATTGAATCCAGGGATCTGCCGCTATGTTCAGTAGCAGCAATTGTTTGATTGTACAAATCTAAGTTATACATTTGAAACAGTTTGCTGGTTAAATAAAGCACGCGTCAAAATCCTTCCACAGAGGGCTGAGTATCTGACGGTTTTCACACCTCCCTTATACTTGATTGATGAATTAAGGTCACTAATTAGTAAAAAATAATAATAAATAATAATAAAGTCTCGGTCTAAAATGAAAGAAAAACAAAAACCTGCAGACACTAGGCCCTTCGTGGAATGAGTGACAACCCTGGTTCGAAGGAATCTAGCCCTTGTCATCAATGATTTGCATGTTAAACGTTTTTCTGAACAGAAACTGGAGACATAGCTGAAGATCGGTCTTATAGCGATGCCCAACCAACACTGCTGTATAATTTACCAGAGTCATTGCCATATCTGTGCCACACTAAAAAGAGAACTGTTAAAATTAGCAATGTGAGCCACATTTTCAAACTGGATTCAACTGAATCCCATTCGAAACGGCCGTCGGACAGATAATCAAATCACAGCTTGGATAACGAGGTCTGTTCTATCAGACTGCTACGATGAGAGGGTATCCACCTGGTTTGTGGGCTGGCTTGGGTGAGTAGGAGTGGGAAAAGTGCTGAGCGTGCTCGTAAAGCTGTCAAATGCCTCTTGCCACCCCGAATTAAGCCAATGTTTGCTCTCGGCGGATGCCGTTAGGGTGTGTGTGTGTGTGTGTGTGTGTGTGTGTGTGTGTGCGCGTATGCACGGGTACGTGTGTGGTTGCTTGTGTGCGACTGACTGTATGTATGAATGAATGCATGCATGCATGTGTTTGTGTGCGCGGTTGACTGTGTACATGTGCAGTTAAAACAGAGTGAAGCAGATGTCAGTGCCTGTGGAGTGTGATGTACGACGCAGTATACCGCTACACCTCAAAAACAAACCAGGCGTGATGTAACAAGCTGTAATGGAGCAGTTCATTCGCCTCGCTGCTGCTGCCTCCCCGGTCAATATCAATTCATTTCTACTGTATCTAACACTACCACTGGGTTGTGTTTAATGTTAAAAAAAATTCTAATAAAGAAAACAAATGAGCGTTTCTTATTGGACCAGTCCAGATAGTAACTCCCTGTTTCAGTCTGTTTTCTTCCGTTTGGTGCCTAAGGAACAAAACCCTGCTATTAAGGTTCGGCAAAACTGAATTAGAAAAATATATATAGACATACAAAATACTGAATTAGGTGCCAACATAAGGAACGTATAAATATAAAAAAGGTTAAGTATTCTATGTTTACCTGGTGTTGCATATCAGATCCCATCGATCTACGCTAGCGATAGCCTTGGTTCGTCTCGGCCGGGTGACGTGACGCTTGACGGGAACCAGTTCGGGACCCGAGTCTCTCGCCGGGTCACAGCTAAAGCAGGTCCCCATCCCTCAACTCTGCCTTAGGAGGACAAACTAGTCTAATCTTTCCCCATGTAGCCTTCCCTCTGTTTTCATCTCCCACACTCTTTTTCCCCCTCCTCTAAGTCCCATGAAATGTTTGTCCTCCCTCTCATCCCCTCCCTCCGTTTTGCGTTCTCATCCTCTGTCTGTCTCTTCCCCAGTCTTTGTCCTCTCACATGACACCCTCTCTCTCTCTCTCTACCTCTTTCCACTCAGACTCAAAATGCTAATGGTTTTGTGCCCAAGCACTATTTGTCACTTGTCATTCGGGTGACAGAATGCCTACTGTCTCCCATGGTGCAGCATGGACACTGGACAGACGTTTGGGCCACAACACTGCATCCATCTGCCATCTCTCCATCACTTCCTCAATCCCTCCATTGTGTGTGTCCTCCTCCGCTATCTGTGTTCTGTATGGTCAGACCCCCACACTGCTCAGACGAGCCCCTCGTGTTTGTCTATGGAATAAATCTCGCTGAGCAGAAGTCACATGCCCTATGGGCCCAGGTCAAAAGTAGTGCGCTAAATAGGGAATAGGGAGCCGCTTGAGCTGTATCCATGTAGTGATGAACTAGAACCCCCCCCCCCATAGAAATATAATTACTAGAACGGGAATCACTATTCAATGGCCTATGGCCCATACGACAATCCCACACTGCATGACGGAGACCCACGCTGGTCAAAACTACATTACGACTCAGAGCAGCCATAAAAGTGGGTGGGTGTTATTTTCCTTTCGGGGCAGGTCTTCATTTGATATACCCTTCAAGGCGCATTTGTTTGCATACACCTTGAATTGAAATGTGGTGGCTCTATGGGCTAGACCGGATCCGCACCTAAGTCCAAAATAATCACATTCAACTTGCCTAACGTTGTGTAGGTGGTAAAGAAACATGGTTTGGGGTCAGAGCAATGTCCGAGGCATAGACAAGAGATTTGCATGACTTCATTCCAACATATGAATGCAAAAATTCCAGTAACTTTCTCACAATTCCCAGGTATTCCAGAAATTCTGGTTGGATTTTCTGCCTATTCCCTCCTGATTCCAATCCGGGATTTCTGGAAAACCTGGGAGTTTTGGAACCCTAATTAAATGATGCTCAAGATTATTTAAAAAGGGGTTATCAACATTGTTGGTGTACAATAATGCAATTGACCTCAATGCTCATTGCAGGGCATTGGAAACACTTGGAAATGTGTCCTGTGGTAGTGAGTTTACAACTGCATCCCAAATGGCACCGTATTCCCTATGGGCCCTGGTCAAATATAGTGCACTAATTAGAATAGGGTGCCATTTTGGGACTCACTCTAAGACCGCTCTGCTTTGTGAGGTGTTGCAAAAGACCAATGGTGAAAGAGAGGAAAGACAACCAGAGGGGAAGCAGAGAAGCGGTTCGCTTGATGCCTGGAAATACGTTAGAGTTCAGGAGAGCAAAGCCAAAGTGCATGCACATGTTGATTTAGTTTTCTACCAGTGAGTGAGTGAGTGAGGAGGGAGGCAGCGAGAGAGAGACGAAGAGGATGGTGTGTGTGTGTGTGTGAGGGGAGCGGGGGGCAGACAAGAAGCAGTTACAAAAGGCCCATTGGACTAATACTGTAACCTCTGAAAACAATTAGATTGTTCCTATAAACAAATGTTCCTGATCAAAGCACTAACTCAAAGCAATGTTGATATGCATAGCCCTGGTGTAACGTGTTGTTAGTGACTGAACCATAGAATAACAGCATATTTAGGTGACCCTTCTTTCCGGATCGGCATCCATTCTTAGCATTCTTGATAGATGCAGTAGCCTACACAATGCTATTGTAACAGAATGCAAAGGTGCATCATACCATGGCTGTCAAGTTCTACACACCTAACAACCCGCAAATAAATGTTAAAAGCATGAATTTCACACTACTAATACCAACTCTGCTGGTAATTACAATATTGATGGAACATCTGTGGAAACTAAACAATTGATTCCCATTCAAAATCCTACTTTCCCTAACCCCAAACCCCTAAACCTAATTCTAAACCTAAAATAGCCATTTTCCCTTGTGGGGACTGGCGAAAAAGTTTGCTATTGTCCAAATGTTCTTTGTTTTACTACAGTATTATACATTTACTCACAGACATAAACACACCCGGTTACATATTGCCTGTAGGAAAAAGGTGGACTTAACTAAAACATTAAGCAGCAATAGTCTTTATCGCTCATTACTTTATCAGAGGCACACAAGACTGAGCGTGAACACACACCGACACAGTGGTGGGATCGGTGTCTTTATGCAGGGCCTCGTACCTGGCCATGCTGCCAACACGGTAAACAACCACGCCCAGCCCAGGGAGACAACGTGCAAAGATCCCACACTGAGCTTGTGCGAGGGCGGTGAGACCGGTGTACGCAGCGTGACTAGAACAGATAGCTGGGGGAACCGAAGAAATAAAGCCAATTCTTCTCTGACATCTGGGCTGTTTGGTGTGAGATATATACAAAACACACACACACACTTATCTTTAAAAGGCCATTCTCCATCTCTATGTGGAGAGGAACAAAGAAGCTCATTTTAACATTACATTTATTCTGAACAAAAATATTTTAAAAACGCAACATGCAACAATTTCAAAGATTTTACTGAGTTGCAGTTCATTTGATGAAATCAGTCAATTTAAATAAATTAACTAGGCACGAATCTATGGATTCCACATGACTGGCAATAAAGATATGCATCTGTTGGTCAAAGATACCTTAAGAAAAGAAAAAAGGTAGAGGTGTGGATCAGAAAACCAGTCAGCATTACATGCCAAAACATGAGGTGATGGCGGCTGATCAATTGCATGACAATGGGCCTCAGGATCTCTTCATGGTATCTCTGTGCATTCAAATTGCCATCGATAAAATGCAATAGTTTATAGCTTATGCCTGCCCATACGATAATCTCACCGCCACCATGGGGCACTCTGTTCACAATGTTGACATCAGAAAACTGCTCGCACACGCGTACTGCCAAATTCTCTAAAACAACATTGAAGGCGGCTTATGGTAGAGAAATGAACATTACATTCTCTGGCAACAGCTCTGGTGGACATTCCTGCAGTCAGCATGCCAATTGCACACGCCCCCAAAACTTGAGAAGGATGTGGCATTGTGTTTTGACACAAAATTGCACATTATAGTGGCCTTCTGTCCCCAGCACAAGGTGCTCCTGTGTAAGGAGCTTTCGTTTCAGCTCATGAAACATGGGACCAACACTTCACATGTTGCGTTTATATTTTTGTTCAAATGTACATTGTAGTCCACTCTTTCCTCTGCCCACGCAAGACCTTGTCAGTCAGTCAAATAACTAAAAGAAGTCATTCTAAGGCTACATCCCAAATGGCACCCTATTCCTTACATAGTGCACTACATTTGATCAGACCCTATGGGTCCTGGTCAAAAGTAGTTCACTATATAGGGTGCCATTTCAACCTAAAAAAAAATCTGTGTCCTTACAATGTTTGCAAGATGAAATTACAAAAAATTATTGTACAGTACTAACAAAGTCTTGGCTTCTACCTTCACAAATAGAGTTTCATGCAGAGTAGGACAGAAGACCACGCACGCATCATAACATCTATGGAGTACTCATTAATTATTAGGATATAAAGGCCATGTGTTGCAGGAAGCAAATCCTGGCAGGATCATTTATTTATAAACAACGGACGAATGGGGATTTTTACACTGTAATTTCATATTCACTAAATAACCTCAAACGAAACTAGCCTCATCTGTTAACAACACGCTTGTGTATTAACAAGCAGAGGTGATAAAACAAGTTCTCTTTCAAATATATTACATTCTGTATACAGTCATCCTCCAAGAGATAAAAGATTTGTCCAGATGTATTTAAAAACATTCAAGATTAAAATGGCAACTTGCCCCAGGACAACGTTAAAGATGAAAGACTTCCATTTTAAGTTCGCAGTCGAGTTTACGAAATGCTCTACGGGCACCAGTCAAACATACTTTTTCAGGGGTCAGGTTGGATTTGTACTGTATGGAGAATCCGATCTCATTCTAAAAGAAGCGTTTTTAATCATTAGTGCACTGCACACACAGAGAGTTTGAGGGCTCAAACAAGTCTCTAGTGGGGCAGCATCAAAATGCATGTGTACAACATCACTGCTGCTACCAGAGACCCCAGCAGGCAACAACAGCGTCATTGTGCCGCCTCTCGCACCACACAGAGACACAAGGGACCCAGGGCCGTTGTCACGACAGCACTACCAGGCTAGGGACATACTCGGATCAGTACAAAACACCCCCACACGCCTCGGTTCAAATACTATCAATTATTTTCACATACATTCGAAGTACAGTACCAGTCAAAAGTTTGGACACCTCATTCAGGGGTATTTCCCTTTATTTTTTTTAACCATTTTCTACATCGTAGAATAATAGTGAAGACATCAAAACTATGAAATAACACATATGGAATCATGTAGTAACCAAATAAAGTGTTAAACAAATCTAAATATATTTTAGTTTTAGGTTCTTCAAGGTAGCCACCCTGCCTGATGAGAGCTTTTGCACTCGTGGAATTTTTGACAGGTACTGTAACGTTTTCAGATATAAACTCAGTAAAAAAAAGAAAAATGGCTGTCAACTGTCAACTGCCTTTATTTTCAGCAAACTGAACATGTGTAAATATGTGTATGAACATAAGATGGATGCCACCCGTTAGATAAAATACAGAATGGAATAAACGTTTTGTTTTCCAGGTGATAGGTCAAATCCAGAAACTAAGGCTCGTATTTCTGTGTGTTTATTATCGTTAAGTCTATGATTTGATAGAGCAGTCTGACTGAGGGGTGGCAGGCAGCAGCAGGCTCGTAATAGTCAAAGGTATATGGTTTAGAGAGAAATAGTCGACGCGTTATAATTCCTGTAATAACTTGCGGCTGAACTTGAAAGGGGTTCCTTTGTTATTTTACCGTTCATGTCTTCCATAGAGAATGTCTTGATCTACTTCCAATAAGGTCTGTGTTTCGTGCTTAAACCACCTCAGTATTTTGATACCCGTGTAAATCTCACTAGGATAAGGTAACGTTTGTCAAAATATTTTCATAAATCCACTCTACAAAAAAAAGAATCTTCGCTTGTATTTATCCAATATTGATCAGTTACCTTGTCCTATGGATATCTACACAGTTATAAAATGGGCATGGTGGTGTAAGCCTACACAAAACAGACCTTATTTTAAGTGAATCTAAAAATATCCTATGGAATAAATGAATGAAGGAACCGCTTTTCAGATTTTGCTCGGTGTCATGGGAATTACTGCCCGTTCCATGATCTCGCCATCACGGTTGACAACTCCATTGTGTCCTCCTCCCAGAGCGCTAAGAACCTTGGCGTGATCCTGGACAACACCCTGTCGTTCTCAACTAACATCAAGGCGGTGGCCCGTTCCTGTAGGTTCATGCTCTACAACATCCGCAGAGTACCCCTGCCTCACACAGGAAGCGGCGCAGGTCCTAATCCAGGCACTTGTCATCTCCCGTCTGGATTACTGCAACTCGCTGTTGGCTGGGCTCCCTGCCTGTGCCATTACACCCCTACAACTCATCCAGAACGCCGCAGCCCGTCTGGTGTTCAACCTTCCCAAGTTCTCTCACGTCACCCCGCTCCTCCGCTCTCTCCACTGGCTTCCAGTTGAAGCTCGCATCCGCTACAAGACCATGGTGCTTGCCTACGGAGCTGTGAGGGGAACGGCACCTCAGTACCTCCAGGCTCTGATCAGGCCCTACACCCAAACAAGGGCACTGCGTTCATCCACCTCTGGCCTGCTCGCCTCCCTACCACTGAGGAAGTACAGTTCCCGCTCAGCCCAGTCAAAACTGTTCGCTGCTCTGGCTCCCCAATGGTGGAACACACTCCCTCACGACGCCAGGACAGCGGAGTCAATCACCACCTTCCGGAGACACCTGAAACCCCACCTCTTTAAGGAATACCTAGGATAGGATAAAGTAATCCTTCTCACCCCCCTTAAAAGATTTAGATGCACTATTGTAAAGTGGCTGTTCCACTGGATGTCATAAGGTGAATGCACCAATTTGTAAGTCGCTCTGGATAAGAGCGTCTGCTAAATGACTTAAATGTAAATGTAATGAATTATGACTTGCACTTTGGTAGTTAATTCTTACCATGTCCATTATTAAAATAGGATTTCCTGCATATAGAGTTTTTGTTGCGGTCCAATGTAACTTAAACTCTATTTTCATTCAAACAGTTGAGAGTATTTGTCTCCTAAGTAGACTCTTCAGTATATATAAATACACATATACACTTACGTTTTATTTTTTTCTCAAATCGGCAGATTAAAAATCGGTATCAGCTTTTTTTGTCCCCCAATAATTGGCGTTGAAAAATCCTAATCGATCGACTTCTATACCAGATACTCAAATACACATGTACTTGAACCTAGGTCTGGGGCACACAGGCCTGTGCACACAGTCAATTACGCACGCACGCCAGAAATACAGTGCATTCAGAAAGTAATCAGACCCCTTGACTTTTTCCACATTTTGTTAAGTTACAGCCTTATTCTAAAATGTATTTAAAAATAATAATAATCACCAATCTACACACAATACCCGATAAAGCCAAAGTGAAAACAGGTTTAGTAAATTTAGAATTTGTAAAAAAAATGTTTTACGTATTTACAAAAGTATTCAGACACTCTACGAGACTCAATTGAGCTCAGGTGCATCCCTTTTCCATTGATCATCCTTGAGATGTTTCTACAACTTCATTGGACATGATTTGGAAAAAGGCACACATCTGTCTATTTAAGGACCCACACTTGACAGTGCATGTCAGAGAATAAACCAAGCCATGAGGTTGAAGGAATTGTCCGTAGAACTCAGAGACAGGATTGTGTTAAGGATTGTAGGTCCCAAAGAACACAGTGGCCTCCATCATTCTTAAATGGAAGAAGTTTAGAACCACCAAAACTCTTCCTAGAGCTGGCCGGCTGGTCAAACTGAGCAATCGGGGGAGAACGGCCCTGGTCAGGGAGGTGACCGAGAACCCAATGGTCACTCTGACAGACCTCCAGAGTTCCTCTGTGAAGATGGGAGAACCTTCCAGAAGGACAACCATCTCTGCAGCACTCCACCAATCAGGTATTTATGGTAGAGTGGCCAGACGGAAGCCACTCCTCAGTAAATATGCACATGACAGCCCGCGTTGAGTTTGCCAAAAGGCACCTAAACACTCTCAGACCATGAGAAACAAGATTCTCTGGTCTGATGAAACCGAGATTGAACCCTTTGGCCTGAATGCCAAGAGTCACGTCTGAAGGAAACCTGGCACCATCCCTATGGTGAAGCATGGTGGTGGCAGACTCATGCTGTGGGGATGTTTTTCCAGAGGCAGGGACTGGGCGACTAGTCAGGATCGAGGAAAAGATGAACGGAGCATAGTACAGAGGGATCCTTGATGAAAACCTGCTCTAAAGCGCTAAAGACCTTAGACTGGGGAGAAGGCTCACCTTCCAAAAGGACAACAACCCTAAGCACACAGCCAAGACAACGTGGGAGTGGCTTCCGGACAAGTCTCAGAAATAAGAATTTGTTTTAACTGACTTTCCTAGTTAAATAAAAGGTCAAATAAAAAAAAACATTTGACATGCTTTATCTGGAGACCTGAAAATAGCTGCGCAGCGACACTCCCCATCCAAGCTGACAGAGCTGGAGAGGATCTGCAGAGAAGAATGCGAGAAACTCCCCAAATACAGGTGTGCCAAGCTTGTAGCGTCATACTCAAGAACACTCTAGGTTATTCAACAAAGTACTGAGTACTTATGTGATTTCAATATTTATTTGTATTTTTTTCATTTGCAAAAATATTTCAACACTAGTTTTTGCTTGGTCATTATGGGTTATTGTGTGTACATTGTTGAGAGAGAAGGGGGAAGAAAACAATTTCATCCATTTTCAAATAAGGTTGTAAAGTAACAAAATGTGGAAAAAGTCAAGGGGTCTGAATACTCTCCCGAATGCACTGAGATATACTGACACAAAAGCTTGAACGAACGAACGCGCACACACAAGAACTGTCAACCATGTCGAGGACAAGAGACTTTTCAACCAGCGAAGATATTCTAGAATCCTGGGTAACTGTGTGTGTAAAAATCTTGAGCACATACCTACAATACACACTGTCCAGCTCTCTATCTGAAACGGGTGAACATCAATCAGCAAAGCAACTATCTGCTAACATTCATGAATGCTAGAACCTAGGGCTATCATTATCCAAACTGCACCCTATTCCCCATACATTGCATTACTTTTACCCTACAACCCTAGTCAATAGTAGTGTACTATATAGGGAGTAGGGTAGGTATCATTTGGGTTGCAAACCCATCCAACTATTGGGATATAAGAAGAATAGGCTTCTATGACACCATGACAGGAGCATGTTTCAATTGGCTCATTACTTGGTCTGAACTTCAAACACATTTCAACAAACAGAGATGCAGCAAGGCCTTCTGTAAATAGTTCAGTACATAGTACAGTAGTCCATTGGGAACGTGACACTCTTCCGTTACAGTACCGGTATTTGGCTTGACGCTCTCTGCATGCTTTTCATCTTAGCTTTGAGCTTCAGCAAACAGTACCTTCAGGTTGTGATTTGAGGTTCGATTGTCTGATATGGTTTTCCCGTACACCCACCCACCGCATAATATGCCAGTAGTGCTGAATAACTCCGAGCTCAGCACCACAACACAGACCCGGTGAGTCAGGCAACAGAAACAGTGAGTCACTCACCCCCCTCCTCTCTCCTTCCCGATCTTTTCATCTATCCTCCTCTCTTGCCCTCTTCTCCCCCTCCTCTTTTCTCACTGTCCGTGTCCGAATATCCATACTAGCGTACCACGTACTTCAACTGCATACTCATTTCGCCGTTTGATCTAGTAGAATTCAGTCGTCTTTTCTGACTCACGTGTCTGAAACAGCTGAGAAGCAGATACATTGACGCGCTGTACCAAGACGAAGGAATGGCGGGAATCAACGCGATCACACATTAGATGACACATTGAGCACTTTGTTTTTTTATATTTCAGACACTTTCTCCGCTTACTATTTATGAGGCTAGTATGGGTATTTGGACACAGGCACTACCTCCTCAGGTCCCCTTGCACCTGCAATCTTCAACTCTCCTCCACCTACCCACTCCACTCCTCTTCAAATCCAGCCTTCTCTCTCGCTTGCTCTCTTTTTCTCCCTCCATTTTTTAAAAATCCCCCTCGTTCACTTACGTCCATCTCTCCATAGACAATGTGGGATCAATGACGCTCCATCAGTGTCACAACCTCACGGATCCCTAACCTCTTTCTGTTCATGAAGTGCCATGGAAAGCACTTGAGTCGTGTTCCAGCTAAATGCACCGGACTGAATGTTCCAAATGGCACCCGTGACCCTATACAGTGCACTGCTTTTGACCAGAGGCTTATAGGCCTTGGGTTGAAAGTAGTAC
Organism: Oncorhynchus keta; assembly: GCF_023373465.1. Classification (NCBI taxonomy): domain Eukaryota; kingdom Metazoa; phylum Chordata; class Actinopteri; order Salmoniformes; family Salmonidae; genus Oncorhynchus; species Oncorhynchus keta. The sequence continues at coordinate 10,663,223 of NC_068437.1, read as the reverse complement.
ACTACATAGGGAATAGGGCACCATTTGGGACGGACCCTTTGTTACAGGAAACATTTAACAGGTATTCCCCTGGTTATTCTCCCTCTTTTAAAGCAAATACCCTTCTAATATAAAATATAAACTATGAAGTCTTGTATTTTTCAGACAGCAGAGGTTGTGGAGAGCAAGGTTTCCCAAACTTGGTCCTGGGGCCCCACCTAGGTGCACATTTTGGTTTTTGCCCTAGCACTACACAGCTGATTCAAATAAACCCATTAGCAAGCATAGATTATTTGAATCTGCTGTGTAGTGCTAGAGCAAAAACCCAAAACATGCCCCCAGGTTGGGCCCCAGGACAGAGTTTTGGAAACCCTGGTGTAGAGGTTATGACCTGACCAAGCCTCCTCTCCACTGGGCTGCTATGAGCACAGCTGTCCCCCCTCTCCCCTGGAAATACCTAGCTGACTCACAGCAGAAACTCCCTACATCCCTTATTCTCACAGACTGACTGCAGTGGCAAGAAAAGGTATGTGAACCCTTTGGAAATACCTGGATTTCTGCATCAATTGATCATCAAATTTGATCTGATCTTCATCTAAGGTCACAAAAATAGACAAACAGTGTGCTCAAACTAATAACACACAAATTATTGTATTTTTCTTGTCTATGTTGAGCATCGTGGTTTGGGGCTGCTTTGCTGCCTCAGAGCCAGTGCCGCTTGCTATCGTCGACGGGAAAATGATTTCAAGTTTTTCGAGACATTTAGCAGGAGATTGTTATGCTACCTGTCCGCCAATTGAAGCTCAACAGAAGTTGGGTGATGCAACAGAACAACGACCCAAAACACAGAAGTAAATCAACAACAGAATGGTTTCAACCAAAGAAAATACACCTTCTGGAGTGGCCCAGTCCTGACCTCAACCCGATTGAGATGCTGTGGCATAACCTCAAGAGAGCAGGTCACACCAGACATCCCAAGAATATTGCTGAACTGAGGAATGGTACAGAATTCCTCCTGACCGTTGTGCAGGTCTGATCCGCAACTACAGAAAACATTTGGTTGAGGTTATTGCTGCCAAAGGAGGGTCAACCAGTTATTAAATCCAGGGGTTCACATACCCTCGTCACCCTGCACTGTGAACGTTTACACGGTGTGTTCAGTAAAGACATGAAAACATATCATTGTTTGTGTGTTATTAGTTTAAGAAGACTGTGTTTGTACTATTGTTGTGACTTCGATGAAGATCAGATCAAATGTTATGATCAATTTATGCAGAAATCCAGGTATTTCCAAAGGGTTCACACACATTGGCAAAAAAAGTATATATATATATATATATATATGTGTGTGTGAGAGTGTTTGAGGGGCGAGAACAAGCAGCCTCAGCACAACGAGCCCACTGGGAAGCTCTGATTCAGAGAAAAATTATCCCTCTTTCCAAGGACACCCAACCCCTCTTTCCCTCCTTGCCTCCCTCCCTTCGTTCATACTCTCTTTTTGAACAGTAAATGGAAATATTGAAGTTTTACTCAAGTCGGTGCCAATCCAGACAGTCATGCGGTGTGTGATTTGTTTCGCCGAGTGCAGTACAGACAGCAACTGAATACAAAAACCATTCCTTCCAAAAAAATACACAGCTCGTCACACTGAACAATGACACAGTATTTGTGACTCCAAGGCCGATGTTTCTTTCCTAGAGTAAGACAGACGATTTACCGGTGACTCCTCTATCAGGTTAATCACTCACACTACCAGAGATATATTCCTATTGCCCAGCTACCAGACAGGCAATATATGGACAGATAGATGGTATACAGCAGAAATGGCTGGTCCATAGGCCCTTTGTTGTCAAATAACTGAGTTGTAACAAAGAGCTGTCAAAAGAAAGTTCCACTAAAACAATTAAACATTCTACAACCATGCATGGAGACCATCCTTGGTTTGACATTTCCAAAGAACAAAAATGCATTACAGCGAGCAAACACAAACTCAGTTTGCCTGTTTTGAGCCCAAAGTTGTTGTTTTTTTAACAATTGCTTACAGAGCTTCCTCTTAACCTCCCTTTCTTTGGCTGCCACAAGAATGCTGCTATTTGAATTAGCCATGGTATTCATGCCAAATGGCAACCTATTCCCTATAAAGCGCACTGCGTTTGACCAGAACCCTACGGGCCCTGGACAAAAGTAGTGCACTACATAGGGTGTCGTTATTGGTAAGCCCATAGGACACTGAAACAAAACAATCAATCAATCTTACTCAAATTGCTAGCATTAGGCTACCACTAGACTACTGACCTAATGGTGGAATCCGCAGAAGGCGTAAACAGCGCCACCGCCCCACCACCAATGTTATTGTTGCAGAGCTGGGGAGAAGAAAAAAAATGGGAGAAAAAGAAATTGCCGGACATACTGTGCTGTTGTACAACGCGTGCAATTGGGGGGGGGGTTGTTAGCAGTAACTTATTCCCTGCTGTAATTTCACATTAAGCTTTAAAAACAGTTTGTGTCATAACAGTGTTATGTTTCGCAACAAGTGTTACCACATGGTTTTTAGCCTGTTTGATATCACAAGACTTCTACAATACCTGACGTAGCCGTAAAGGGCTGAGCACAGCTCCTCTTTGCCTGACCGGTCAAACTCACAGGAGGCAGTCATAAGGCACTGTGGCTTTCTCCACAGTCAAGGCCAGAGCGCCAGAAAAATGTTGCTTTGTTTTTGATACGAGGAATAGAAAAGTCTTAAAGTATGTAAAATAGTCAATCTAAGACAATGTTACAAAGAACAATGTTTCATGTAATATTCTATGTCAAGACCAGCCACCCAAGTGTGATGTTAAGCTAGGGTTTGTTTCTTTGAAATAACACATCGTATCAGCACATGAGTGATGAGATCGTATCATGAGGCCCCTGGCAGTTCCCAGCTCTAGCGCTGCAGGTGGCAGCAGCATGCTATCGAATCCCAGTGCAGATGCTACATGTGGTTATTCGTTATATGCGTAAGAGCTGTATATTGCATCCTGAACGCCCAGAGCTACTGACAGCTTTAGGTCAAGTGGGTTTGATCGAGCAATTTTAGTAATAAATATACCGTTCGTAGTTAAACTCACATGGATCTTTCTATAAAGCTGGGGTACCGGTGACGATTTCCTACACTAGACAACTTGTTACAGCGGTTGATAAGTCATTGATAACAAATCTGCCAATTGTTTGATATAAAGATAAAAAGGGGAAAATAGCTATATTCAATAACATTCACGAGTTGATTTAAAACCTTTGGTTGGTGTCGACAGATTTGTCCAAAATCTTGTGACATAAAACAGTACTTTTCTGTCCTTGCATTTATGGCAGTGTTGTCGTTATATCACATACTAAGCATTACATCAGTCAAATTAGACATTTAACCCTGTAGGACTCCTGGATCTAGCGGTCAGAAATGCAGTGTAACTACGCAACTTTGTGTGTCTCCTTGTTACATGGTGAAAACAGTTTATGGGCACACAAATGCAAAATAATAAATGCAATTGAAAAATCTAATGCTTCTATAACAGAAAGATACTTGATACCTAAAAACCTAAATTGATGCCAAGGAATTTCCAGAATATGTTGGCGTCTCATTCGTTATGCCGGTGAAGACAGTGGTGCCTGGTTCCACGTTGGATCGAATATCCCTAGCGAATTGAGGTTGATCATCTGTTGTTGTCTGCTTGATTTACAGCAGGGTCTCGTTAGCTTTAACATTGTCTCGGGCCTAATACCAGTGGCAATATATCCTCCAAAACACCGGCTTCTCTGGCATTATCCCTTAAATAATGACAAATTACATTGCCTAGTGGGCTTATTCACAATGATGATCTGGTAATGAAATAATGACAAATACATCTTGTTTTCCATGTTACACCGGCAACGTTAAACAATACAAGGGGCTTGAAGTAGCCTACTTGAACTTGGGAGCACAGAAAATCAAGTACTGGAGTAGGCCTACCTTGAAAAATCTGACATTGTCAATTTGGTGCTTAAAAAGTCCTTGCAATTATTGTAGCCAATTTATAAGTTCTCCTGCTCCTTTGTAATTATCAGTGACTACATTTTTTTTTTTTATCTGTTTTTGTGAGAGATGTGGCCACTTTCGTTTGTTACGCACCACTTTAATTGCTACTCTGCTGCGGTAAAAAACATTTGCAGTGAGGATGACAACATTGAATGTTGGCTTCAACTTGGCTTTCCATACAAATCCTTACATTAAAAAAGGAAACTCGTTTTCTCATTATAAAAACAACAATGAGATTAAGGCTACCTCTATTTGTGGTTTTATTATGTGTACCCGCGTCAACCACATGGAAATAATCTCCATGCAGGCATCCAATCTATTTAGTCAGGCAATGTTCACATATTTTATAATAACAATTTGAATATCTAGGCCTTAAAAAAATTGAGGTAATGGCCTACTTTTTCTTTTACAATTTTTGCAAGCTTTTTGGGGGGGGTTCTAAACTCAGCAAAAAAAAAGAAACGTCCCTTTTTCAGGACCCTGTCTTTCCAAGAAAAATTGTAAAGGGTTTAAACACCGTTTCCGATGCTTGTTCAATGAACCATAAACAATTAATGAACATGCACCTGTGGAACGGTCGTTAAGACACTGACAGCTTACAGACGGTAGGCAATTAAGGTCACAGTTATGAAAACGTAGGACACGAAAGAGGCCTTTCTACTGACTCTGAAAACACCAAAAGAAAGATGCTCAGGGTCCCTGCTCATCTGCGTGAACGTGCCTTAGGCATGCTGCAAGGAGGCATGAGGACTGCAGATGTGGCCAGGGCAATGAATTGCAATGTCCATACTGTGAGACGCCTAAGACAGTACTACAGGGAGACAGGACGGACAGCTGATCGTCCTCGCAGTGGCAGACCACGTGTAAAAACACCTGCACAAGGTCGGTACATCCGAACATTGTCACGCCTTGGTCTTAGTATTTTGTGTTTTCTTTAATTATTTGTTCAGGCCAGGGTGTGACATGGGTTTATTGTGTTGTCGTATTGTTTTTTTTTGTAGGCATTGGGATTGTGGCTGATTAGGGGTGTGTCTAGCATAGGCTTGGCTGCCTGAGGCGGTTCTCAATCAGAGTCAGGTGATTCTCGTTGTCTCTGATTGGGAACCATATTTAGGTAGCCTGGGTTTCACTGTGTATTTTGTGGGTGATTGTTCCTGTCTGTGTAGTTTCACCAGATAGGCTCGGTCACTTTGGTTTTTCTTTTTTACTTGTTTTGTAAGAAGAGAACGAGTGCCATTCTCCTTACGGAGATGGTGCTAAATACATCAACACGGTCGGTCCCTGGGATTGGGCTGGCCAACACGATTCGTTTTGCTTGGAAGGAAAAGGTGTTGGAGCCTTTAGGACGGGAATCTTTTGGAAGTTGATGGGGATTCTAAAGCTGACTGTGAAGGACGTGTTTTGTTTCCAAGGCAACTCGTTGGAGGGAGCATACGACGTGGCACTATATACAGAGGAAAAACACTATGATATCCTGAGAAGGGCAAGAGCAGTGGGAGGTGAGAGGCCGATGTGCCACTACGAAATAACAAGCCTGGCGAAGAATAACTTTAGGGTTGTAACTGTCAACATTTACAACCCTTACGTTAAGGACGAAGAGGTGATGGCTTTTCTGGGGAGATACATGGATAACGTCTCCTCAGCAAGGCACCTCAAAGACTCCCTTGGGTTTTGGAATGGGAGGAGAGGCTTCCAGGCCCTCCTCAGAGAGGACCCAAAGGGGCATGGTGGCTACCTCCATCCTCCTGCAATGTTCTCCCTAGGGGCTGACAGGGGGACGTTGTTTTATGCATGTCAGCCCCCATTTTGCAGGCGCTGTATGGTCTACGGTCACATATTTGCCTCGTGCAGTACAAGAAAATGCAGATTCTGTGCATCTGAGGATCACGAGGCGAGGGATTGTGACAAGCCTAAGACGTGCCATGGGTGTGGCTCATCAGCACACCTGTGGCGGGGGTGCCCGGCCCGTCAGAGGTCATATGCATCTGCGGCTGGGGGGGGAGCAGGAGCGGGGGATGGGGGAAGAAGAGGAGGAGAAGGAAGCACGCCTCATGACCAGAGTACAGGTCCAGAGGGGAAGGCCACAAGGAAGGAGGAGGAGCAAGAAGCGGCGGATGGAAGAGAGAAGGAAACGGAAGGCACGGGAGTAGGAGAACCAGGAAAAGCGGCGGAAGAAGGCAACGGAGTGGAGGAGCATGAGAGAGAAGAAAGCGAGGGAGGAGTGGTGGAGAAGGAGACGGTGGAAGAGCAAGTGGACTGGGGGGAAAGTGCCCTGGTGGAAGAGATGAGGGGTATGGTGGAGGAGCTGGCGGGGGGGAGGGTGGTATCTCTCCACTGCCGCCATCACCAAAGAAGAGAATGAAGAGGAGGGTGCGATTGGCCGACAGTGAGGGGAGGGGATGGCCAAGAGAGTGATGGGGGTGGGAGAAACCTCTGGGTTGCTGCTGGTTTCCCCAGGCCCTCAACTTCTGTTGGGTGGGGACACACCTAACAAGACTCAGGACTGGGTACAGGAGGAGGTGGGGAGTTTTTGTTTGGGTACTCAGCCTCCCCAATTTTTTTCCAAACCAGCTGCAACACTGGGGAGGGGGAGGATTGTGGGGGTAGACCCAGGGTGCAGGGCACCCCGGAGCCAAACAGTATTCCTGCATCCTGGGATGGTGTGATGGAGGAAGAGGGGGGATGTCGGGATTACGGATGGTGTTCTCACCAGTAGATATGGAGCAGGGGAGCATCGGGTGAGTCTCCTGGTTTTTTTTTTTCTGTCTGGGTTTAGAATTTGAGTGTATTACATGTTTATATTTTTTCATGGGGTCTAATTTTACTTTTGTTAGTTTAAATGTAAGGGGTTTGATTTTTGTTTTTTTTACAGGAGGTTCACCTGAGGGATGGAGGGGATGTTAGTAGGTTTAAGAGGGAGTGGGACAAGGGGGAGTCGGTTTGGGGTGTTGGGGGGGGGTGCACTCATCGGGGGTAGGGATTTTGTGTGGGCACAGGGAGGTAAAAGTGGAGGATTCTTTTGTGGTAATGCAGGGGAGGGTTATAGGGGTGGATGTCACGATAAGGGATTGTAAATTTAGATTAGTTGTGGTGTATGGGCCACAGGTGGTGGCAGACAGGATGGAGATGGTGGACTGTCTGACGCCCCTGTGTGTCACAAATAGGAAATTAGTGATAGGGGGGGATTTTAATACAAATTTAGGAAGAGGGTGGGATAGCAGTGCGGGCGCCATTGCCGGGCTAATTGCTTGCCATGGTCTGGTAGATGGTGGTCTGCACACTACTCCGAAAATGGACGGTCCTACATAGCGCAACTCCAGGGGGGGTTGAGCGGAGGCTCGACTATATTTTTGTACCCAGGTCTTTGGGTAAGTTGTCTGGGCGGCTGTTGCCTGTTTTCTTTTCGGATCACGACGGGGTGCTCCTGCAGGTGGGGTCGCCAGTCTGCCTCTTTGGTAGGGGGTACTGGAAGTTAGATCGGGATGTGCTGGAGGAGCAGGCTTTTGTTGACGGGTTTTATGGTTTCTTTTGGAGGCTTGAAGGCCTCCGGTCCATGTGCGAGGGGTGTTAGAGTGGTGGGAATTAGTTAAGGTGAGGATTAGGGCTTTTATAATAGGGTATTGCAAGAGGAAAAAAAGGGAGGAGAGGAGGGAGGTGGATCGTATCCAAAGGTTAATTGAACTCGAATACGAGGCAGGCAACCTCGGCGGGTCGTTTGACTGGGAGAGATCCGCAACCCTAAAGGCGCAGCTCAGGGAGTTGCAGGAGCGGAAGGCTCGAGCTTTCCTGGAGCGTGCGCATAGTGGCTTTCTAGAACATAATGAGACTTGTTCTGCTATGTTCTTTAAGTTGGTTAGGGCCAGACAGAGTAGGAAGGTAATGCATGGTGTTAGGGAAGAAAATGGTAGTATAGTTAGAGAACTAGAGGATATGGTCAGGGTGACAACTGATCATCTCCAAGGTTTATTTAAGGAAAGGGAAATAGATGTAGAGCAGGGAAATTTGTTTTTAGAACACTTGTCCAGGCGGTTGCCGGAGGACATTAGAGAAGTGATGGAGGCCCAGATCTCACTAGAAGAGGTTGAGAGCGCTCTTAGGCGGATGGGAAAAGGGAAGGTGCCTGGGATGGATGGGCTGCCGGCTGAGTTTTATCTCAAGTTTTGGGGTATACTTGGACCAGTGGTCCTCGAAGTCTTGAAGGCCATCCTTGAGACGGGGGTCCCGGGGGGATCAATGGCTGTTGGTGTGCTGTCACTTTTATATAAGAAGGGGGAAGTAACAGACCTTGGCAACTGGCGGCCGTTGACCATGCTGTGTGTAGATTACAAGCTACTTGCAAAGGTTTTAGCAGACCGGTTGCGCACAGCCCTTCCCTACGTCATTCATGAGGATCAGACGTGCGGGGTAGAGGGTTGCTCTATTAGATGGAACCTACAGTTAATCAGGGACTCCATCGCTTGGGTTGAAGATAGAGGACTGCCTTTAATGGTAGCAGCGCTAGATCAGGCGAAAGCCTTTGATCGCGTGAATATATCCTTTTTATTCAGAGTGTTAGGTCAATTAGGATTTGGGGAGAAGTTTATAGGATGGATTCGTACATTATATGTCGGAGCGGAGTGCCGAGTTAGTGTAAATAGTCACTTGGGTGACGTTTTTGACCTCTCGTCTGGGGTCAGGCAGGGGTGCCCACTCTCGGCTCTCCTCTTCGTTCTGTACATGGAGCCTCTGGGGGCTGCCATTAGGGTAGACACAGGGGTGGAAGGCTTGCTGATCCCTGGAAGTGGTGGGCTGCGTGTTAAGATGACGCAGTACGCCGACGACACTTCCTTGCTGTTGTGCAAGGACTCGTGCCTGACATGGTCCCTTGCCATCTTTGGGGATTTCACCCGAGCGTCGGGAGCAGTTCTGAACCATGCAAAGTCTTCCCTCAAGTTTTTCGGAAGATGGCGCGGTAGAACGGATGTGCCTGGGGGGGTTCTCTCTGTGAGGGGGCCCTGAGGATTCTCGGGGTCCATTTTGAGACCCCCCCGGCTCAGCGACGCTAAACTGGAACATGCGTATCGCAGTGGTACAGAGGAAGCTAGCAATGTGGAAAGCTAGGTATTTGTCTTTTATGGGCAAAGTCCTGGTCCTAAAGGTGGATGTGTTGCCGTCTCTTTTGTATTTGGCATACATCTACCCATTGCCGGCTTGTCTGAGGAGGCCTCTAGTGAGGCTTGTGTTTCAGTTTATGTGGAGTGGCAGGTGCGAGTGGGTCGCCAGAGCACGCATGATCTGTCCCATCGGGGAGGGAGGTAGGGGGGTACCACATTTCCCCATCAAGCTGGACACAATTTTTGTTTCTTTCTTGTTAACGGAGCTTGCTCAGCCAGTGATACACCCGTCCGGTTACCTCCTGCGGGTGTTTTTCTTGTATCAGGCGAGAAGCATAATGGTGTGGTCGAACACGGGTCCTTGGGCGGAACAGCTGCCGTGGCACTTTGGTCATGCGGCCAAGTGGCTGCGTGCGCACCCTGAGGTTGAAGTTGCCCGAGTAGGTTTAGATCACAGGCACCTGTACGAGGAGGTCAGAAAGGCAGGGAGTCCGGCGCCTGTAGTGGGCATCTCGGAAGTGGTCTGGGAGGGAGTGCAGGCGCGGGGTCTGAACAACAGGCTCAAGGACCTGAATTGGTTGAGCCTTCATAAGTGTTTGCCGGTACGTTCCATCTTGTACCGGCATAGTTTGGTGCAATCCCCCACCTGTCCAAGATCCTCGTGGCAGGGAGGAGACTGTGCGCCATGTCTTTTAGGACTGTGCCTTTGCCGGAGTAGTATGGGCTAGGGCACAGGTGTTGTTAGGTTTGGTAAAGGGGGATTTTGTATTGACGTGGGCCAGGTTAGAGAGGGGTGTAGGGAGAGCGAGAGGGACGGATAGGGACAGGTTTCTGCTCTGGCTTCTCATGAGTCTCTTTAAACGGGGGCTGTGGGAAGCAAGGCAGAACATGGTGAAGACAGGGAGAGATTGGGGGGTGGAAGGGATAGTGAGGAGGGTGGAAGGAGATTTGAGGGGGAGGATGAAGAGGGAGGAGAGGAAGTGGGGGCAGCATGCTGCTCGGGAGAGGTGGAAGGGGGGTTTAGGGCTGGGTGTCATTTAGATTTGTAAGAGGATAGATTAGGGACGGGGAGATAGGGAAAGGTATTTTGTAGGGTGACCGGGAGGGAAGATGCTCCCCTGAGGTTTTGTTTGGGGTTTATGTTTAGTTTAATTAGTTTCATTAAAATACCATTATTTGAGTATGTATGTAAATTATGAGTTGTAAAGAATGAATGGTATTGAAGATCATAAATTATTTTTTATTAAAAAAGATTGGTTTCACGTTTCGTTTGTTGTTTTTGTTATTTAGTTATTTAATGTATCGTCTTTTCTTCATTAAAGAACATGAGTAACCACCACGCTGCATTTTGGTCCGCTTCTCCTTCAACTGACGAACGCCGTTACAAACATCACACCTGCGGGACAGGTACAGGATGTCAACAACTTCCCAGGTTACACCAGGAACGCACAATCCCTCCATCAGTGCTCAGACTGTCCGTAATAGGCTGAGAGAGGCTGGATTGAGGGCTTGTAGGCCTGGAGTCAAGCAGGTCCTCACCAGACATCACAGGCAACAATGTCACTGGACCAGACAAGACTGGCAAAAAGTGCTCTTCACTGACGAGTTGCGGTTCTCTCACCAAATCAAATCAAATTTTATTTGCCACATACACATGGTTAGCAGATGTTAGTGCGAGTGTAGCGAAATGCTTGTGCTTCTAGTTCCGACAATGCAGTAATAACCAACAAGTAATCTAGTTAACAATTCCAAAACTACTACCTTATCGACACAAGTGTAAGGGGTTAAGAATATGTACATAAAGATATGAGTGAGTGATGGTACGGAGCGGCATAGGCAAGATACAGTAGATGGTATTGAGTGCAGTATATACATATGAGATGAGTATGTAAACAAAGTGGCATAGTTTAAAGTGGCTAGTGATACATGTATTACATAAAGATGCAGTAGATGATATAGAGTACAGTATATACATATGAGATTAATAATGTAGGGTAAACATTATATTAGGTAGCATTGTTTAAAGTGGCTAGTGATATATTTTACATCATTTCCCATCAATTCCCATTATTAAAGTGGCTGGAGTTGAGTCAGTGTGTTGGCAGCAGCCAAGGGGTGATGGTCAGATTCGCGTTTATCGTCGAAGGAATGAGCGTTACACCGAGGCCTGTACTCTGGAGCGGGATCGATTTGGAGGTGGAGGGTCCATCATGGTCTGGGATGGTACACTCGCGTCTGATGATGTGTCACAGCATCATCAGACTGAGCTTGTCATTGCAGGCAAACTCAACACTGTGCATTACAAAGACATCCTCCTCCTCATATGTCAGTGTTCTGCCATGACCAGTGAAGAGCCCGGATGTCTGGCACCTGTTGGATCAGAGGGTGAGGGCTAGGGCCATTCCCCCCTGAAATGTCTGGGAACTTGCAGGTACTTGGTGGAAGAGTGGGGTTACATCTCACAGCAAGAACTGGAAAATCCAGTGCAGTCCATGAAGAGGAGATGTCCTGCAGTACTTAATGCAGCTGGTGGCCACACCAGATACTGACTGTTACTTTAGACCCCCCTTTGTTCAGGGACACATTATTCCATTTCAGTTAGTCACATGTTAGTGGAACTTATTCAATTTGTGTCTCAGTTGTTGAATCCTGTTATATTTACACATGTTGAGTTTGCTGAAAATATACGCAGTTGACAGTGAGAGGACAATTCTTTATTTGCAGAGTTTATATTAGGCCCTATATGTACAATTAAATAAAACGCCACAATTGTATAACATTGAAGTCCATGAGATGGCAGCAGTGTGTGTGCAACGTTTCAGACTGATCGACTGAAGCATTGCAATACTGCACAATATCGTCTATCAAGTCTGCTCTTGTGCCGAACTGGTCAATTGATACAGTTTCAAGTACATAACTATAGAGAACATACAAAAATGATATGGTAATACACAATTTAAGTTTACACACTCCCAGGAATGTCATACATGATGGATAATTAGCTTCCCTACAGAAAAAACACTAACCTTCACGCATCTAGACCGCCGGGCGGGGTTGATGTGGGGCCAGAGACAGCAGGGGTTCAAACTGTAGAACCCAGTTCCTACATTTGAATATAAAAATGTATTTTATCGAACTCTGGGACCTTCAGGATGACAAATCAAAAATAATGTACTTGCATTCAGTAATCTAACTTCAGAGGTGAATGTATCAATCCAGTTGCTGTGATAAAAGTTGTTGTGCACTCTTCTCAAACAATAGCACTGCATTTATTCACTGTAATAGCTGTCCTAATTACCCAAACTCAGTAATGTAATCTGATTACTTTCAGTTACATTTTGATTAGAAGAATACTCAAATTTAGTCCTAGATTTTTAATGAATGTATTTGCAAATTAAATCAATTCAAATAAATTCATAAAAAAATCCTACAATGTGATTTTCTGGATTTTTTTTCTCATTTTGTCTGCCATAGTTGAAGTGTACCTATGATGAAAATTACAGGCCTCTCATCTTTTTAAGTGGGAGAACGTGCACAATTGGTGGCTGACTAAATACTTTTTTTGCCCCACTGTATACATCATTGAGTAAATAAAGCCGCATACAAACATGGTCTCTTTATTGCTTTTTTGAGTAAGACAGCTCCAAAATGCAGGTGTTTCAGCCTACTTCAGTGCTTTCTGTGGTGGTGCGGAAAGCCGGCAGAAAATAGGAGCATTGCGCTGTGATTGGCTCAGTGTTCTGTCACTCATGGGGACACTACATCACAGGCAAAGTCTAAGTCCTTAGTCAGGGAGGACATCAAACATTTAATCCCTTTGGGTCCTGCCATAGAGTTACATTAGAATAGCCCTTCCAAGAAGGCTCACGGTGCACATGAAGCCTAGCCTGTTTTAGAGAATGTAATCAAACATTATAAGAGCTTTCATTGTCTGCTTATATGCCCCCTTTATTTATCCTATGGTTCTGACTTGGTGTACAGAGAGAACACTTTAAGAACGGCCCATGTTGTGAATTCTGTCGCTGTACATTTCAAACGTGCTGAACAAAGTTATTGAAGACGTCCCTCATCGCTCGCTCATTATTGTCTATATCAAAATTACAGATTGCCTCTTATCCGCTTGTCGTCCCCTTACGCCATAGTTTGTACATCTCAATTGTCAGTAGAAACTACATTTGTTTAAGCAAGTCAGCTATATCAGCTATGTTTTTTTAAAAGGCAGTAAATTAGGCTGAATGAACTGTTTCGCTGCCAGACAAGGCTCTGTTGATAGCCAGGTGTAGCAGTGGTAAGGTGTTGGGACTGTTGTAGGGACTCTGCTGTTGGGACAGCTTTATGTAGGCCCTAACAGTTTGTGGGCACCGTTTGTCACCGTTATAGTGCAATTCATATATTGTTTAGTGTTGTGTAGTGGCTTTGCTGGCATGCATCCCACATTTTCTATATTTTTTCCCCACCAAGATTTACATGCTAAACTCACCACTGCTTACAACGTCATTCTAGTCACATTAGCTACAACCGTCCCAGTAAAACAACCATCCCACGGGATCCTTAAGAGGTTTTTAAAGGATGTATAGTCCTAGGCCTATGTTGTTGTATAGGCAAAGTTGCATAAATGCACTTTTATTCCAATAAGTACGTACACAGGTGGAACTGCATAAATGTAAAAACAATATATATAATAATAATGTATTTAAAAACATTTTGAAATGTTGATCCCAATGTCACACATTGGCCCAATTATTTGTAGAAAGACCCATACAGCTCTCCAAAGCCCCTTGGAGGTCTAAGTGGAGCCCTTACATTTTGCTCCCACCTACCCAGTGTCTTCAGATCTGCTAACAGGCTAAAGGAGGAGGCTAGGAGGACTTGGGGTTTAGGGGGGGGGTCTAGAAGTGCCATATTTCATTAGAGATTGGCCCTGACATCTGCTACTCACTCCTGGCTGTGCCATCTGCATCCCCCCTCCCCCTCCTCAGTACCAACCATCCCTCCTCCAATAGGCACAGCCGGAGTTAAGATCCCTCTGACATTCCTGCGAGGGGTTTATCCCCTAGTTTTCCTCTTTCATCCCTAGAATTTGATCCCGCTCTGCCCATGCAGCACACGCACGATAGCAGGCTCAAGGGACTCCTGAAGGGGCCCAGAACAAGCTAACCCCCCCACCCCCCATTTGTAGCCCCTGACATCCAAAGGGAGGAGGGGGGTGTATGTGACGCATGGGTCTGTGGACCCTCCCCTGGAGTGTAAGTGGGACTATTCACCACAAAGCCCAGGCAAATAAGACTCTGGAGGAGTAACAGTTGAGAAATATATGAAATGTGGCCCAATGCAAACAGCCAGAGGCACAGATAAGGCACACATTTGGCCATCCTATTGCCATAATGAATTCATCATCATCATCATCATCATCTTTGAGCTCAGTCTGTTTTGTTGATGTGTTAGTAAGTAGAAAGAATGAAGTTTCGGATGGCTGCGTTTTGGTGACGCACATATTTTAACAAAGGCGGTTAAAATATGTGGTGAGATGTTGTGAATGCACAGGTGGGTACATGCTCTTTTCTTTCACATGAGTGCCTCTGGGAGAAGTGTTTTGGTGGTCTAAAAAGTGGGTACACTTTCAGTAGTTCTTTCCACTTAAAGCACACAGCTCCATTCAGGTAGTTGACATAGAGAGCTGGCTTGACAAACCGGAGAAAGGACAGATTAAGTATCTAAAGAAAGGAGTTTTTTTTTTATTATTGTATTACAATTAGTGTTCATTATTAGTCCTCTGTCATGGTATCATCCAAAGTGCTGGGGTACAGAGCCAAAACAAAAAACATTTGTCACGGTCCTGGTCCCAGGCTTGTTTGCACCTCATTGATTGACATTGGCCGTAGGAGTTGGTAAGACAACACAAACAGACCTGGGACCAGGCTAGACCACACTACTCCTGAGCGAGAGAGAAACACAGTGAGAGGGCATTTCACCAGAACTCTCCCATGTCTGTGGTATGAGCAAGGCCGTTAACACACTGTTCCCCGGGCGCCGCGAAGACGTGGATGTCATACCTCTGATTCAGAGTGGTTGGGTTAAAAGCGGAAGACACATTTCAGTTGAAGGCATTCTGTTGTACAACTGACTAGGTATCCCCCTTTCCCTTTCATGTTTCTGAAGAGAATGCCAAAAAAAATTTACAATAGTAAATTGACTGGGAGAGAGGTTGGGGTTGTGTTATGAGAGAATACAAGAAATGGGGCGGATTAACACACACACACACACACACACTTGATAAAAACAGACTGCACCAATCTAAAGGGCATAACGGTTACTTTAAGTGGACATTCAGATCACAGGGAGAGGTCGTAAATCACAGAACTGAGGGTCCAAAGACAATGAAAAACACATTCCATTGGAGAGAGCTCTTTGATATTGTAAAAAAATATAAAAAAAATAAATGAAAACATGGTCAGCCAATCAGTAGCAGTGACGGCCAGAGCAAACATTGAGAGATGCAACAGAAACATAACCTTTGGAAATAGTCCTCCCCACAACTAGAATAGGATATAGGGTTGGAAGGGTGTTATATACGTCACGTTATTTCTCCACAAGGTTCCCACTCATGTGGCCAGAGACGAGGCCATACGAAACTCAAACTCCCAAAGGAGGAATAGTTTGAAGACAACACAGGTGGATGGATGTCAAAAAGAGAGCTATAGGTGAGGTCCAGGCCTCTGAAGTTTGCATCTTTCAGTATTGGAGTCTCTCATTATATATATATATATCACACACATACATACAGTCTAAATGCTGGCCAGACAGGCCAACTATGCTGAAGTCACTCACTAGGATTCATTTCACCATGGAGTATTGATAATGCGGTAGCCCTGAGCTGCATAATAGCATTATGTCACATAACAGCAGGCCCTATGTCACAGTAGGGGTATCTGGAATCATAACACAACATAATGCCAGGTCCCAGTTGTGATGCTCTGCACTCCTGGCAAGGAGCTCGGGGCTCCCGAGTGGCGCAGAGGTCTAAGGCACTGCACTACAGGCACCCTGGTTTGAATCCAGGCTGAATCACAAGCGGCCATGATTGGGAGTCCCATAGGGCGGCGCACAATTGGCCCAGCGTCGTCCTGGGTTTGGCCGGTGTAGGCCGTCATTGTAAATAAGAATTTGTTCTTAAAATGACTTGCCTAGTTAAATAAAAGGTCACATTTTAGAGTGGAGACAGACACGAGACACTGGAAAAGGAACTTCATTGAACACAGACATTAGCAAATAGCATGTTAGTGCCCTCGTTCTCCTGTGCTACATTGTTTACATTACCTCCCTTTTATAGGTATCAAGAGTGCTGGGCCTTCACAATCCTACAGTAACAGTTGTACACCACTAAAGCATAGCACATAGGAAAACTTCACATAAAAGCAATGTCCCAAGGAACACAAAGAAATAACACAATATATTGAGTCACACTGACAGCAGAAGATAAACTGGGGGGGAAAATCAACGTGTGGAATCTCAACTCGTGTGTAAATGGACAGTAGCCCAATACACCTTACTGAATCTAATAGCGAAGAGGTACAAAATAACACATCGAGCCTCACGTCAAGATCATAAGTGTCGTTAGATGTCAAAAACATCCCGAATCAGATTGTCAAACACGAGCAACATTTTTCGCCGCCTAAAGCAGTAGCTGTGATATTGAACAGCCAATTTTCCAAATAAAAA
This sequence comes from Oncorhynchus keta, assembly GCF_023373465.1. Classification (NCBI taxonomy): domain Eukaryota; kingdom Metazoa; phylum Chordata; class Actinopteri; order Salmoniformes; family Salmonidae; genus Oncorhynchus; species Oncorhynchus keta. The sequence goes on along the minus strand of NC_068437.1, from coordinate 10,646,384 downwards.
AATAAAAAACTATGCCATTTCGCAGACGCTTTTATCCAAAGCGACTTACAGTCATGTGTGCATACATTCTACGTATGGGTGGTCCCGGGAATCGAACCCACTACCCTGGCGTTACAAGCGCTCTACCAACTGAGCTACAGAACCACAATAGTCAAACAACAGCCACAACCGTTCAATACGCAAGCAAGTCAACAAAAGAGGGTGCGTTGTATACTAGCCCTTGATCATGACTCTCAGTTCCATTACATTATACATAAGAGTCATTGGACGAAGGTGTCTTCCGTACGTTAAGAGCCCCGGGACGCGAGGTCTGAATATGAACATGCATCGCTTGAGGTACAATCTTGGAAGCATAAGGATCTAATCTTTCATATCAGCAAGAAATAAAATAAAAATATATATATACATTTTTATTTTAAGGTTCAATTGATACACACCTTTATAGGGTTATGATTATGGGTTCCCACACAGCCACATCTCCATGGTACAGTGCTTGTTTACAGAAAACAGACCTGACTACCTGTGCTAATTAGCTAGCTGCATCTCCTTAACACCTGGATGTAGGAAGGCAGGAAAATACTGTCGGGCGCAACTGCTAAAACAGAGGTACAGTCAGTGGCGACCCGTCCTTCAGGGCAGGTGGGGCAGACACACACACACAACCTTTCAAATGTATGGGGTCACTTAGAAATGTTCTTGTTTTTGAAAGAAAAGCTAATTGTGCCCATTAAAATAACATCAAATTGATCAGCAGCTCCAAAATGCAGGTGCTTCAGCCTAGCTCAGAGATTTTTTTGGTGGTGGTGCTAGCCAGATGAAAAATACAGAGCGTTGCCCCTGATTGGCTCAGTTTTCTGTCACTCAAGGAACAATATGTCATCCCCAATACGTCATCCCCAATTCTAAGGTTAGAGCTCGAAACTGTTCGCCCCTTGGGTTCTGCTGTAGAGTTATATTAGAAGAGCCCATCCAAGAAGGCTCAAGGTTATTGGCCACAGATTATTGGCCACAGAATGACATCAAATCACATATCTGCAGTAGCTTTGATTGGACTGATGTCAACATCTTACTTTCAAAGTCTTAGCTAGCAGTCATCATCAGCTGTCATCGTCAGTTGTCATCAAGTCGACAATCTACTGGCAAATCCTTTTCGACCCTTGTCATATGAAGAGAAATTATAGATAAAACGTATCGGTGCTCATCAGCCATTGTACATAAACATTACACAACAAGTTGGAAATTGCAAATTCAACAATGAGTTGTTTGGAAGGAATCAGTTTGGAAGGAATCAGTGGCTAAGAGTTGCAAAGAAACCACTAACGTTAGCCTGCTATTCAATGGAGTGGCTGTGGGTTTTTTTTCTCCCAGAGTTCCCACCATAAATCCAGAGAATACCAAAATGTGATAACAAAATGTGCCTACAAAAGGACCACTGCGCCAACTTCACAAGGTGAGTCCAAAAATAACTTGTATGCTGCTGCATAAATGGTGTAATATGCCAGGGAGAAATGTATAATGGAGCTAAGAAATTAATACTAAGTGTATGTTGTGTAGTAAGCAGTTAGTAGCCCATGTGCCTCACCCTAATAATTTGGTCTATTTTCACCAACGCGGTATTGTAAACACATAACGTTAGTAGTTGTGGTGCTTGGCTTGCACGTGCAAATTCAGCACACACACAACATTCTATAATAGAATTGTGTTATTTGACATGTCAAATGAAAAGCTTATTTAACACGTCAAATAGTGTACCGCCCCAAATAGTGCACCACCCTAATAATTTGGTCTATTTTCACCTCCTAATTTCACCTGCTGTTCTGACTTGGTGGTGCACAAATAGCCCATAGCATGTTTTAGAGAAATGGAATCATTGAATATTGTTAAGAACTTTCATTGTCTGTTTATATGCCCCGTTTATTTATCCTACGGTTCTGACTTGGTGTACTGGGAGTACACTGGAAGAACGGCCCATGTTCTGACATCTGTCACTGTACATTTCAAAAAGTGCTGAACAAATAGTTATATTGACTACGTCCGTCATCGGTTGCTCGTTAATTAGATTGCTTGTCGTCCCCTTATCGTCATTTGTACATCTCAATTGTCAGTAGAAACTACATTTGTTTAAGCAAGTCAGCCATATCAGGTATGCGTTTGTTTTTTTAAATGCAGTAAATGATACTGAATGAACTGTTTTGCTACCAGACAAGGCTCCGCTGAAAGACAGGTGTAGCAGTGGTAAGGAGTTGGGACTCAGCTCTGCTGTTGGGACAGATTTATGTAGGCCCTAACAGTTTATGGGCACCGTTTGTCATCGATGTAGTGCAACTAATGTATTGTTTGGTGTTGTGTAGTGGCTTTGCTGGAATGCATCCCACATTTTTTTGTTTTGCCCCACCAAGACTGACATGCTAAAATCGCCACTGGGTACAGTAAGTAAGTATTTTGCATTTGTGACCTGATATGAAAGTAGAGGGATTTATGTTTCTAGAACCATACCATCATTGAGAATCAGTTCAGGTTTATATAGAGGATTTGGCTGTTTTGGCTTCCAGAGCCAATTCGCGTATAAACAGAACATGTAAGATCCCTGGACTAAGGAGTAAGTAGGTTCCTTTTATCCATTATCGGGCTAGTTGTAAACCAACTGTAACTGAAGTATTTTAACCTATGAACACCCCCACCACACACCTGTGTCAGTAGGCTAGAGGAGCCATATGTTTTGCTCCCCTAGTAACCTCAACCGCAGTAGTGCGCTCAGGTACGCCACGACATAATATAGTCGAATTCAATTGCTTTGACTTACTTTATGAAGTAGATGGCCCCTTCGTCCGTGAAACCCTCTTCCCATCCTCGAGGTAAATCTGCATTGGGCGAGTAAAAAAAAAATGTGCGTTACCTTCGAGGGTAGGCGCATTCCCTGAAAGTTTCGTGCATCATTAGACTACCGGTATATCAATAACGCACAAAAGAAACCCGTTCTTCTATGAAGTAGGCCAAAACGGCATAAATAATCTGATACGAGTGCAAGCATACCTGACCGTATCATGTGTCCGGAATTGACAGGTTCGCCCGTTTTCGGATGGAGCCAAGCAGTCGTGTTCGTTTCATCGCTGCCAGAAAGACAAAACACCTGTTAAGAGGAAATAAACACTAGACAATCGAACTCTCCTTTAAAAGAGCCAACAAAAAAAAGAAGAACGACCACATTTCGCCTCGCCAAAAAGCACATATTCGACTCACTGAACGAAAAACACCCTGCCATCTCCGCAGACACCGTAGGACCAGTGCTCAGGTAAGGTCTCCCGCCCGAGCGGCGCCGCCATGATCCTGGTATGAAGTCCTATTTCATTCCCTCTTCGTGGAGTTCTCCAGGGCACTCAAAATCCAATGATCACCGCCAGGGCGAAGAGGCGAATAAAGGGGAGGGCTGTCAGCTAGGCTACTCAGTTGACGGAGAAGAAGTACGTTTTCTGAGTAGCCTACTTTTGTCTGCCGACCGAATGAAAGTTACACGTAGTTGGAAACAAAAAAGGAGCTCTCGTGTCGCAGCTTTGGTTACTTTAAGGTTTTGTAGTTGTACGTGTAAGCCAATTATTGCTCTCAAAATAGCTTTTCAGAGGCATTTTCTTATTTAACGCAGGTCCCCGAGGCAATCGGTGCATGGCAGTCTATACTGAACAAAAATATAAATGCAACGTGTAAAATGTTGGTCCCCTAAAAGATGGCAGACATTTTCCATATGCACAAAAATAATATTTTTCTCAGATTTTATGCACAAATTTGTTTATATTTGTGTTAGTAAGCTTTTCTCCGTTGCCAAGATAATCCATCCACCTGACAGGTGTCGCATATTAAGAATCTGATTAAACAGCATGATCATTACACAGGCGCACCTTCTGCTGGGGACAATAAAAGGCCACTCTAAAATGTGCAGTTTTGTCATACAATGCAATGCCACAGATATCTCAAGTTTTGAGGGAGTGTGCAATTGGCATGCTGACTGCAGGAATGTGAACCAGAGCTGTTTCCAGAGAATGGAATGTTAATTTCTCTAACATTAAGCCGCTTCCAACGTCTTTTTGAGAATTTGGCAGTATATCCAACTGACTTCACAACCGCAGAGCACATGTATAGCGTTGTGTGGCCGAGCGGTTTGCTGGTGTCAATGTTGTGAACAGAGTTGTGTGGCCGAGCGGTTTGCTGGTGTCAATGTTGTGAACAGAGTGCCCCGTGGTGGAGGTGGGGTTATAGTATGGGCAGACATAAGCTATGGACAATGAACACAATTGCATTTTATAGATGGCAATTTGAATGCACAAAGATACCGTGACGAGATTCTGTAGGACCATTGTAGTGCCTTTTATCCGTCGCCATCACCTCATGTTTCAGCATGATTAAGCATGGCCCCATGTTGCAAGGATCTGTACACAATTCCTGGAAGCTGAAAATGTCCCTGTTATTCCATGGCCTGCATACTCACCAGACATGTCACACATTGCGCAGGTTTGAGATCCTCTGGATGGACGTGTACGACAGCATGTTCCAGTTCCCGCCAAAATCCGGCGACTTCGCACAGCCATTGAAGAGGAGTGTGACAACATTCTACAGGCCACAATCAACAGCCTGATCAACTCTGCAGGGAACCAAAAATATTTGGACAAATGTGGATGCTACCATGATTACGGATAATCCTGAATTTAATCGTGAATAATGAGTGAGAAAGTTAGAGGCATAAATATCCAGGAGCTCAACTTTGTTTTTAGAAGTGAGGGGGACATCGTTTTTTTTAAATCCAGTCGGATAAACACTCCAAACAGCCTACCCGGCCGTCTCGGAACCTACCGCAGTGTCCTAAAGCACACACTGTTGCCTCGTTTTGTATCACATTCCAATGATAAAACTGGGGACATGTCCGCCCCTTCACCGGTGAAAGTTGAGCCTCTGTAAATATCATCCCTCCCACCAACAAAATGCTAACTTCCCCTGTTATTGGTGCAACGTTAGCATGTATTGGGAGCAACATTCCCTCTAAACTGCGTGTGCGCAGTGGCCCCGAGACTGCTGCACAGCTCTCCCGGGACTGCCTCACAGAAAACATCAGCCCATATAGAGAAGCACGAGATTGTACTTCACAATTTTAGTGCGTAGTAGTAGTGCTCACCAACTGGTCCCTTACCTGTTTTGCCTGTTATTTTAGCATTAATACATGTCTCATATCAGTTTGCAAACAATGTATTAAAAATAGGATTCCATTGTATTGACACGACTAGCATCACTACTCTGGACGGTTCTGACTTCGAATATGTGGACATCTATAAATACCTAGGTGTCTGTCTAGACTGCAAACTCTCCTTCCAGACTCATATGAAGCAAATCCAATCCAAAATTAAATCTAGAATCGGCTTCCTATTTCGCAACAAAGCCTCCTTCACTCATGCTGCCAAACATACCCTCGTAAAACTGACTATCCTACCCTCGTAAAACTGACTATCCTACCGAAACTTGACTTCGGTGATGTCATTTACAAAATAGCTTCCAACACTCTACTCAGCAAATTGGATGCAGTCTATCACAGTGCCATCTGTTTTGTCACCAAAGCCCTATATACTACCCACCACTGCGACCTGTATGCTCTTGTTGGCTGGTCCTCCCTACATATTCGTCGCCCAACCAACTGGCTCCAGGTAATCTATAAGTCTTTGCTAGGTTATCTCAGCTCACTGGTCACCATAGCAACACCCACCCGTAGCACGCGCTCCAGCAGGTATATTTCACTGGTCATCCCCAAAGCCAACACCCCCTTTGGCCGCCTTTCCTTCCAGTTCTCTACTGCCAATGACTGGAACGAACTGCAAAAATCACTGAAGTTGGAGACTTCTATCTCTCTCACTAACTTTAAGCATCAGCTGTCAGAGCAGCTTACCGATCGCTGCAGCTGTACACACCCCATCTGTAAATAGCCCATTCAACCAACTACCTACCTCATCCCCATATTTGTTTTTGTTTTTCTGCTCTTTCTCTTCTGCACATATCACTCCCGTGTAAATTGCTAAATTGTAATTACTTCACCACTATGGCCTATTTATTGCCTTACCTCCTTACTTCATTTGCACACACTGTATATAGATTTTTGTATTGTGTTATTGACTGTATGTTTGTTTATTCCATGTGTAACTCTGTGTTGTTTTTGTCACACTGCTTTGCTTTATCTTGGCCAGGTCGCAGTTGTAAATGAGAACTGGTTCTCAACTAGCCTACCTGGTTAAATAAAGGTGAAATCATTTTTTTAAAATAAACTACTCAGCCCGTACTCTACACAGACCAGTGCGGCATAAACAATCAGAGCTGCAGTAGGCCTATATGCAAATAGACCATTGCCATATATGGATCTGTGCCATTTATTGAACTGGACTGTGTTTACAGACTGAGCAGTTGTGAGTATATGCGCTTGATTTGAGATCAAAGTGAGAGCTGCATGTAGCCACGTCTGCACATTTTGTTCATATCCTTTGCTAGTTTGAGAGTTATTAGCCCAGTTATATATCATTTGTAGTCAGCAATAAGGAAGTGATTGCTTCCTACAAGAGCACAAAACATATACATTTTTTGACTTTGAAAAGCGAGTCAGGTTAAGAGCTTTTGAGACAGGCTTGAATAAGTAGCCAATAGGCAGAGGGTAGCATCATTTGTTTGATTCTCTGTAATAATGGTATGGGAATAATAATGCATTTAATTTTGTATAATGTTTTTTTGCATCAAACAACGCAACATTTTCAGTCACCTCCTTGTCTGAAGGACAAGTGGATAAACGGGTTAATGTTAAGCCATGCATGTCTTTTTTCAAAGTCTCATGGAATGTAAGCCTACTTTGACACCACAAATTGGCTGCTGCTGTAGGCTGAATGATAGAACAGCTAGTTCCATGTTATAATGTTATGTTATATACATGGCCACTGTTAAAGCTGTCACTTAAAGCGGATACAGCCTCAGTGTTCACAGTAAACACGTGCTGGAAGTTGCACAGAATTTTCACAACGTTCAAGTTTGCGCTCAGCAGAACTGAAATTTGCTCAGTGAGGAAAACAATTAGAGGGAACATTGCTTGGGGGTATGATCTTTGTGTCGGAGTGTGCCCCTCGTGTATCGGAGTGTGCCTCTGGCTATCCATACATTTATAAAACAAGAAAATCATGCCGCCTGGTTTGCTTAAAATGAGGAATATGAAATGATTTATACTTTTACTTTTGATGCTTAAGTATATTTAGAACCAAATACTTTTAGGCTTTTTACTCAAGTCATATTTTACTGGGTGACTTTCACTTTTACTTGAGGCATTTTCTATTAAGTTATCTTTACATTTACTCAAGTACAATGGTGGGAAAAGTACTCAAGTAAAAGTGAAAGTCACCCAGTAAAAAACTACTTGATTAAAAGCTTTTGATTTTAAATGTACTTAAGTACAGTGGTGGGAAATGTACTCAATTGTCATACTTGAATAAAAGTGAAAAGGAAATGCTATACATAAAATTCCTTTATATTAAGCAAACCAGACGGCACATTTGTCTTGTATTATTCTTTTATTTACGGAGAACAAGAGGCACACTCAGACATACTTTACAAACGCAGTATTTGTGTTTAGTAAGTCCACCAGATCAGAGGCCGTAGGGATGACAACGCATTATGTTGATAGGTGTGTGAATTGGAACATATTGCTGTCCTGTCTAATCGTTTGAAATCTAATGAGTACTTTTGGGTGTCAGGGAAAATGTAAGAGAGTAAGAAGTACACATTTAGGAATGGAGTGGAGTAAAAGTATAAGTTGTCAAAAATATAAATATACTGAACAAAAATATGAACGCAACAATTTTAAATATTTCACTGAGTTACAGTTCATACAAGGAAATCAGTCAATTGAAATAAATTAATTAGCCCCTAATCTATGGGTTTCACATGACTGGGAATACAGATCTGCATCAGCTGGTCACAGATACCTTTAAAAAAGCTAGGAGTGTGGATCAGAAAACCAGTCAGTATCTGGTGTGACCACCATTTGCCTCATGCAGCGCGACACATTTCCTTTGCATAGAGTTGATCGGGCTGTTGATTGTGGAATGTTGTCCCACTCCTCTTCAATGTCTGTGCCAAGTTCCTGGATATTGGCGGGAACTGGAACATGTTGTCGTACACGCTATCGTACACGCTGTCGTACACGTCAATCCAGAGGATCTCAAACATGCTCAATGGGTGAAATATCTGGTGAGTATGCAGGTTATGGAAGAACTGAGACATTTTCAGCTTCCAAGAATTGTGTACGGATCCTTGCGACATGGGGCCATATATTAACATGCTGAAACATGAGGTGATGGTGGCGGAAGAATGATACGCCAATGAGCCTCATGATCTTGTCATGCTATCTCTGTGCATTCAAATTGCCATCAATAAAATGCAATTGTTTTCATTGTCAGTACCTTATGCCTGTCCATACCATAACCCCACCGCCACCATGGGGCACTTGACATCAGCAAACCGCTCGCCCACACGACGCCATACACATGGTCTGCAATTGTGAGACCGGTAGGAAGTACTGCCAATTTATCTAAAACGACGTCGGAGGTGGCTTATCGTAGAGAAATTAACATTAAATTATCTGGCAACAGCTCTGGTGGAAATTCCTGCAGTCAGCATACCAATTGCACCCTCCCTCAAAACTTGAGACATCTATGTCATTGTGTTGTGTGACAAAACTGGACATTTTAAAGTGGCCTTTTATTGCCCCCAGCACAAGGTGCACCTGTGTAATGATCATGTCGTTTAATCAACTACTTGATATGCCACACATGTCAGGTGGATGGATTATCTTGGCAAAATAGAAATGCTCACTAACAGGGATGTAATCAAATTTGTGCACAAAAATTGAGAAAAAATATGCTTTTTGTGCATATGGTAAATCTTTTGGATCTTTTATTTAAGCTCATGAAACATGGGACCAACACTTTATATGTTGCGTTTATCTTTTTGTTAAGTGTAGTACAGTACAGATACCCCAAAGAACTACTTAAGTAGTATTTCACAGTATTTTTACTTAGTTACTTTCCACCACTGCTCAAGTATGAGAAATGGGTACTTTTCCACCACTAAATCATACGAGCATCCACATTAATGTAGATATGTTTAGAAACATATTCTATTCTTATTTACAATAATAGTGACTCTATTGGGCACAAAAATGATCTGAAACACAACCAAAACAAAACTTTGTAGAGTCACAAGCTTGATGTAGTCATTGCGTGCTAGGAATATGGGACATAATACGAACCTTTTGGCAACTTTTGGTTCCCTAAAACGGAGGGGACTATGTACAAAAAGTGCTGTAATTTCTCAACAGTTCACCCGATATGGATGAAAATATAATTGTATTTGTCACATGCTTAGTAGACAACAGGTTTAGACTAACAGTGAAACGCTTACTTACGGGTCCAACAATGCAGAGTTAAAAATAAGATGTTTTTAAATATAGGAATAGTGGCACAGTGAATAACAAATAAAAATAAGGAGTAAAAGTAACATGGCCTTTATATAGGGAGTAGAAAGTTACATGGCCTTTATATAGGGAGTAGAAAGTAACATGGCCTTTATATAGGGAGTAGAAAGTAACATGGCCTTTATATAGGGAGTAGAAGGTTACATGGCCTTTATATAGGGAGTAGAAAGTAACATGGCCTTTATATAGGGAGTAGAAAGTAACATGGCCTTTATATAGGGAGTAGAAAGTAACATGGCCTGTATATAGGGAGTAGAAAGTAACATGGCCTTTATATAGGGAGTAGAAAGTAACATGGCCTTTATGTAGGGAGTAGAAAGTAACATGGCCTTTATGTAGGGAGTAGAAAGTAACATGGCCTTTATGTAGGGAGTAGAAAGTTACATGGCCTTTATATAGGGAGTAGAAAGTAACATGGCCTTTATATAGGGAGTAGAAAGTCACATGGCCTTTATATAGGGAGTAGAAAGTCTCATGGCCTTTATATAGGGAGTAGAAAGTCACATGGCCTTTATATAGGGAGTAGAAAGTCACATGGCCTTTATATAGGGAGTAGAAAGTCACATGGCCTTTATATAGGGAGTAGAAAGTCACATGGCCTTTATATAGGGAGTAGAAAGTCACATGGCCTTTATATAGGGAGTAGAAAGTAACATGGCCTTTATATAAGGAGTAGAAAGTAACATGGCCTTTATATAAGGAGTCGAAAGTCACATGGCCTTTATATAAGGAGTCGAAAGTCACATGGCCTTTATATAGGGAGTCGAAAGTCACATGGCCTTTATATAAGGAGTAGAAAGTAACATGGCCTTTATATAAGGAGTCGAAAGTCACATGGCCTTTATATAAGGAGTCGAAAGTGACATGGCCTTTATATAGGGAGTAGAAAGTAACATGGCCTTTATATAAGGAGTCGAAAGTCACATGGCCTTTATATAGGGAGTAGAAAGTAACATGGCCTTTATATAGGGAGTCGAAAGTCACATGGCCTTTATATAAGGAGTGTGTGTGTGTGTGTGTTGAGATGTCAGCAGGGGTGAAAGGCGATCCGGTGCGGAATCCCGGCAAAAGAAATGGTGTGGGTAGTGGTAAAATGCGTGAGCCTATCACAATTAATACAACCTGCCAAAAATCTATAGGCTATTAACAACATTATTGAACATTACTGCATGTCAGTCCAGAAGGCTAGGGGAAGCTAAGCGTTCCCTCAAGTAAATTCAATTAAATTGCCAAAATTATATAATTAGCTTAATCCTGTCTATAGCCTACAGTTGGAAGGGCCAGCAATTGGGGCAGCGTGAGCTACAAATACCAAAATAGATTATTTTTGCGTTGCGACTCTCAGTGAAAAGCAGAGGGACCCAGCCAAACATGTAGCGATATTTAAAAATACAATTGCGGAAAAACTGTTTGGAAAGCTAATGGCTGTTGGTGTAAAGACATGGCAATGGAAAGACTCCAATCAAAATTCTTAATTTAATGGAGCAAACAGTATAGCCCGTCTTATTGGCACCCGCGGGAGAACATCAGCCATATCCCCAGTATGTTCATATTCACTTGTGTTTATTTTTGGACAATCATTTCCTCCCCCTGGGTTAGATGGACTTTATATTGTATTTTAGTCTCCCCTTTTCATAGGCCAATTATATGGATCTGACAACATAATTTTTGTTGATCTGTTGTCAGTGTCACTAGAGTAGGCTATCCTGTCATTTTTGTTGATCTGTTGTCTGTGTCACTAGAGTAGGCTATCCTGTCATTTTTGTTGATCTGTTGTCAGTGTCACTAGAGTAGGCTATCCTGTCATTTTTGTTGATCTGTTGTCAGTGTCACTAGTTGTAGGCTATCCTGTCATTTTTGCAGTATAAAGTATGTGTGGGCACACTTGGGTGTCCCATACCGGTAAGACATTAAATCTACTTTCACCCCTGGGTGTCAGTGTAAGTATGTGTGAGTGTGTGTGTGGGTCGGGTCAGTGCAGGAGAGTTAGTGCAACAAAAGGGCCCGTGCAGATAGTCCGGGTAGACATTTGTATGGCTATTTAGCAGTCTTGTTTCGAAGTTTTATGGCTTGGGGTTATAAGCTGTTAAAGAATACCCTCAGATGAAAGCTTGTCAGTCTGCATTGTAACCTCATAGTCATTGTATCATTTCAAATCCAAAGTGCTGGAGTACAGAGCCAAAACAACATCAAAATGTGTCACTGTAAAAAAATACTTTTGGACTGTATCAAATGAGTGCTCTCCTCTACCCTTGCTTCCAACTAGCAACTGCCCGTCTCCCACTCAAATGAGTTGGCACTACACCGGAGGTAAATTTACTCAAATTGGTGGGTTGAGGCCTACACTATTACGACATGGCGGCAAATTCAAGATACAAGAATAGTTTGCTTATTACAGCGGATGAAAAAGCGGAAAGAGCCTGGAGAGGTGGAAATGGACAGTGAGGAAGAAGGTAAGGAGCTGAGTGTAGAGGGAAGCGGTGCGGTGAGGAAGAAGGTAAGGAGCTGAGTGTAGAGGGAAGCGGTGCAGTGAGGAAGAAGGTAAGGAGCTGAGTGTAGAGGGGAAGCGGTGTGGTGAGGAAGAAGGTAAGGAGCTGAGTGTAGAGGGAAGCGGTGCGGTGAGGAAGAAGGTAAGGAGCTGAGTGTAGAGGGAAGCGGTGTGGTGAGGAAGAAGGTAAGGAGCTGAGTGTAGAGGGAAGCGGTGCGGTGAGGAAGAAGGTAAGGAGCTGAGTGTAGAGGGAAGCGGTGCGGTGAGGAAGAAGGTAAGGAGCTGAGTGTAGAGGGAAGCGGTGCGGTGAAGAAGAAGGTAAGGAGCTGAGTGTAGAGGGAAGCGGTGCGGTGAAGAAGATTGGCCGTAAGTACCAGAAATTACCTGATGGTGACAAGGATGATTCTGTCCTGGGGGGGGGGTGAGATGTATTTTTCTTTTGCCTTCTAGCTGATCCATATAGGGTGTCAGTATGGGTGGAGAAGAGGTTGGGGAATGTTGACCCGGTGGAGAGTGTGGTGAAACAAGAGAAAACACTTTTTGTCATGCTGGGTTTTGACGCAGACATCTTTAAAACTGACAAAGGGAAGGTAGGTTGTGTTCGTTAACGCGCGAGAGCTTTTTGGTCCCGAACCCATTGAAGTTGTTATACCCATTGAAGTTGTTATACCCATTGAAGTTGTTATACCCATTGAAGTTGTTATACGGTGCAAAGCTTATTACGGTCATGTGGCAGCAGTGTGTAGGAGGGAGATTCCTAGATGTGAGAAATGTGCAGGAGAACATGAGGCAAAGGAATGTGTAGTATTGGTGGGAAAAGTTGTGTGTGTTAACTGTCTGGGTACCCATGGTGCTGGAGGTCAGAGGTGTCCGGTGTGAGAAAGGCAGGTTGAGGTTGCCAGGAGAGCAGTACATGAAGATAGGTCCAGGGTGAGGAATCCTAAGAGGATCCCTGTGAGTCGGCAGAGGCCCAATAGAGAGTGATAGGAATAACATGTTTCAGTAAGTTTGGCTTCTTAACGTTCATGGGCCATGGTTATCGTCTGTACCGCAGAAGTAGAACGCAAATCACATACATTGCTGTGGTGCTGGCAGCTGCAGAGAAGTATTTGGTGCACAAGATTTTACTGCAGAAGAGTTACAAGCTGTGTTGATCGATAGTGTCCTGTCGTCCCAGGCTGCCGCCCCTGGTGTAGGATCAGATAGGGCCAAATAGTGGAATAGTGGTGAGGTTTTAATGGGTTTAGGGTTAGTTGGTAGTTTGTCATTTTTGTCGTCCCTTTTCCCCTTCCCTTTTGTGTCACAGTGTAATGATCACACTCCAGAACAGTAGGCAGGAACACAGGGCTAGATAAGGGAAATAGATGAATAGGGAGGTTGTGACCGGCCTCACACTCCAGAACAGTAGGCAGGAACACAGGGCTAGATAAGAGAAATAGATGAATAGGGAGGTTGTGACCGGCCTCACACTCCAGAACAGTACGTGGCGATGTATACACCTTTCAATTGGTTGCGATCCGCCAATACAAATTTGAAGAAACACATACACACTCCTCAAACATTTAATTGACACACTTAACTGCTGCAGGTGAAAGGTTGAAAACATGGTTACTATGGCAGGATATGAAAAATGACTAAAAACAGGGCTTAAAGATCAGACCCTTTTTTTTTCAATTGTCACCTAAGATGACATACCCAAATCAGGACCTGAAGCAAGGATATGCATATTCGTGGTACCATTTGAAAGGAAACACATTGAAGTGTGGGGAAATGTGAAATTAATTTAGGAGAATATAACACATTAGATCTGTTAAAACATAATACAAAGAAAAAAAACATATGTGTTTTGCAAAAGAAAGGCCATAATGTACTATTCCAGCCCAGGCGCAATTTAGATTTTGGCCACTAGATGGCAGCTGTGTATGTGCAAAGTTTTAGACTGATCCAATGAACCATTGCATATCTGTTCAAAATGTTGTCTCAAGACTGCCCAAATGTGCCTAATCTGGTTTATTAATACATTTTCAAGATCATAATTGTGCACTCTCCTCAAACAATAGCATGGTATTCTTTCACTGTAATAGCAACTGTAAATTGAACACTGCAGTTAGATTAACAAGAATGTAAGCTTTCTGCCCACATCAGATATGTCTATGTCCTGGGAAATTTTTTTGTTACTTACAACCTTATGCTAATCACATTACCTCACGTTAGCTCAAAAATCCCACGGGGTGACACACCGATTTTGTAGAGGTTTAACTAGGTTTAACACATTAACTAACACATTTACATTCACGCACAACATCGGGAATGTGAGAATGTGCCATGATCCTCACAACTTGTTTATTGGCATCCAATGACACAATGGTTACTATTAGTTTTCTCACAAATGTCTCAAGCATGAAAAGGGGCTGAATTGCCAACTGCACATAGAAATGCTTCCTTAGATGTTATTTTTCTCTTTCATTCCAGTAAATGTTTCAAGTTCAAGATTTCCCCAAAACAGGAGTCTGACACAGTGCAAAAATTTAATCTTTTACAATTTCAGTGTGACATGCGAAGCAAATCAAACTATCTCAAAGCAAAGTAATATGAAGAGCTGCCTGATTTTTTTTGAAAGGATCAATTGGGAATAGAATGAGATACTGTAAATTCAGCAGGCTTTCTTCTAAAACTATCAGCTGTTATTCACACACTACGCACCCCCCAGATCCTCTGCGCATCAACTTCAGGGATGCAAACTAGTCAACTTTCTGCAAAATTCGAGGGAGAAACTGGTGGAACAAGTATTAGCATTGTTAAGTATCTTGCTAGCTGGATCGAATTCTCCATTAGCTAGCCAGAGAAAAGTTGAGCAACATTAGCCACCTCATCTGATCGAATAATTGAGTTTATGGTGTGAAAATTAGCTTGCTAATAAAGTCAGACAGCTAACGTTACAGCTAGCAAACGTTACAGCATCAGAAGAGCTGACATTAGTAACCTAACCAATTTGCTATAGTATTAACTGGTAGATGACTCCTTGGCAGTGGTTCCTCAAGTTATAACGCATTAGTTGCTTACTGGACCCTGGCAATCTGTGTGAAATGTTAACTAGCTAACGAACTAGCCACTATCTGTTAACTAAATTAGGTGAAAATGAGTTGTTGCTTGTTAAACAAGTAGATTCAGGGATCAAGTGTAGCTGGAGCTGTGCCTGGCTTAAGCTGGATGCCACCACCTAGGTGAAAGGAACACCACACACTTTCCCTCCTTCTCACTGCTGCTGGCACATTGTAGAACAGATGTCCACAGGCAGAGAGTGTGCAATGTAATAATGTGCAGTGTAGCCCAAAGATATTGTTTTTGTTGTGTTGAACTTGACAGTAACGTGTGTGGGGGGGGGATTCTCTTTTTTTTAACTCAGTGAATGTTATTTTTGCTCACATGTAGCTGTGTGCACTTGATCGATGTCTATAGTGGCCTCTATAATAGAGCTGGCCTAGCCAGTCTCCAGATCTCAACCCCATAGAAAATCTTTGGAGGGAGTTGAAAGTCCGTGTTGCCCAGCAACAGCCCCAAAACATCACTGCTCTAGAGGAGATCTGCATGGAGGATTGGGCCAAAATACCAGCTACAGTGTGTGAAAACCTTGTGAAGACTTACAGAAAACGTTTGACCTCTGTCATTGCCAACAAAGGGTATATAACAAAGTATTGTGATAAACTTTTGTTATTGACCAAATACTTATTTTCCACCATAATTTGCAAATAAATTAATTAAAAATCCTACAATGTGATTTTCTGGATTTTTTTCTCATTTTGTCTGTCATAGTTGAAGTGTACCTATGATGACAGTTACAGGCCTCTCTCATCTTTTTAAGTTGGAGAACTTGCACAATTGGTGGCTGACTAAATATGTTTTTTGCCCCACTGTAGGTACATAGAGCCCAGAGAACACAGCCTAGAAAGACAAACCGCTTGTTATTAGCAATGTGTCAGGAAGCATGAGGCCATCTAATTGATAAGGCCTGTGTCAGCTTGTTGGTGAGGACATGGTAACTTGCTTTTTCCATCATACTGTTTGTCTGGAAATGAAAAGGTCCAACTTCCCTGCTTTTTGACTTTGAAAACGCAACGTGACTTTGGAGCTCTCGAGATAATTGGGACAAAATAGTCCAAAATATCATTATCATCCCAAGTAACTTTTTTTTCCCCCTTCCCATTTGTAATTCTCTGATTCTCACAGCTGAGGTCATTGCTTAGCAACAGCTCACTGGTGCTACATGACTGAATCCCAGAGTACATAGCAACTCTTTCAGCCTTTTATTCTGTGTCTCTCGTTCTCTCCTTCCCCCGGTGCCTGTGAATTAAAGGCAGGGTGAGTACAAAAAAAGGTCTTCTAACCTTTGCCCCGCGTTGCGGTCCGTGTGAATGAGTTGAGACAAGGCAATCTGTGGCTTTTGATTTCCTCTCTCCTCTCCCCTGTTGGGTTGCGGTGGACAGCAGCATTCGCACAGGCGCAACAACAAAAGAAACGCCTGACACGGCGAGATGGGATCAAGGGCAGAGAGAGGTTACGGTAGCAACGGAAGGCAAAGTCTTCTAACGAAATTGTGTGTGTGTTCTACATCCTTGTTGTTGTGGCTCAACTAAGGGACAGAGGGCCGACCCCCCCCCTCCTCCATGACACTGTACAGTGGACATTAGAATAACGTTTAGCTCAACAGTGACAAATCTAATCCTCACTCACTTACTCAGTCACACACACACACACTCTCGATCCTCAGCAGAGCCCAATGAGCTGCCCTCATGGGAATTCAGGTAGAGAGGCTTTTGTATTCACCCATGTCTCTGCATCCTATCCTGTAGTGGGACATTAAAACATGTGGCTAAACTCATTTGTCATTTAGATTCGACCTAGTCAGTGGTGTAAAGTACTTACATAAAAATACTTTAATGTATTACTTAAGTTGTTTTCTGAGGTATCTGTACTTCACGACACTGAACAGGAATATAGACACAACATGTAAAGTGTTGGTTCCATGAGCTGAAATAAAAGATCCCAGACATTTCCAATAAGCACAAAAAGCTTATTTATCTCAAATTCTGTACACAATTTTGTTTACGTCCCTGTTAGTGAGCATTTCTCTTTAGCCAAGATAATCCATCCACCTGACAGGTGTGGCATAACAAGAAGCCTATTAAACAGCATGATCATTGCACAGGTGCACCTGTGTTGTGTGACACAATGCCACAGATGCCTCAAGATTTGAGGCCTCACAACCCCAGAACACGTGTATGGCATCGTGTGGGCAAGCGGTTTGCTGATGTCAACGTTGTGAACAGAGTGTCCCGTGGTGGGGTTATGGTATGGGCAGGCATAAGCTACGGACAATGAACACAATTGCATTTTAGCAATGGCAATTTCAATGCACAGAGATAGCATGACGATATCCTGAGGCCCATTGTGGTGCCATTCATCCACCGCCATCACCTCATGTTTCAGCATGATATGGGGCACGGCCCCATGTCGCAAGGATCTGTACACAATTTCTGGAAGCTGAAAATGTCCCAGTTCTTCCATGGCCTGCGTACTCAGACATTTCACCCATTGAGCATGTTTGGAATGCTCCGGATCAACTTTCCAGTTTCCAATATCCAGCAACTTTGCACAGCCATTGAAAAGGAGTGGGACAACATTCCACAGGCCACAATCAACAGCATGTTCAACCCTATGCAAAGGAAATGTGTCTTACTGCATGAGGCAAATGGTGGTCACACCCAATACTGACTGGCATCCCTACCTTTTCTTAAGGTATCTGTGACAAACAAATGCCCATCTGTATTCCCAGTCGGGAAATCCATAGATAAGGGCGTAATGAATATATTTTGAGAACTGTAATCTTATAAATTGTTGCGTGTTGTGCTTTAGATTTTTGTTCAGTATATTTATGGATACTTTTACATTCCTAAAGAAAGTAATGTACTTTTTGCTCCATACATTTTCCCTGACAACCAAAAGTACTCGTTACATTTTGAATGCTTAGCAGAACAGAAAGTGGTCCAATTCACACACTTATCAAGAGAACATCCCTGGTCGTCTCTACTGTCTCTGATCTGGACGACTCACTAAACACGCATGCTTCATTTGTAAATTACGTCTGAATGTCTGTAAATAAATACAAATAATTATGCCACCTGGTTTGCTTAATTTAAGGAATTTTGTATATTCTAGCAATTACGTTTACTTTTGATACTTAGGTATTTAAAACAAAATACTTGTACTCAAGTAGTATTTTACTGGGTGACTTTTACTTGAGTCATTTAATTTTAAGGTATCTTTACTTTTACTCAAGTATGACAATTGGGTACTTTTTTCAACACGGAGCAATTTTCTGCCTGGGAAATGAACATACAGTTGAAGCTCACCATAAATGTAGATGGTTCAGTTTGGCCTGTGGGTGCTTGCAGGACACATGTTTGTATCAATTGTGAATCATAAATGTCTCATACTGTTTTGTGGAGTTGTTCCCTCGGGTCTTTAGTTTGACCCCTTATTTGCATTGAGTAATTTGGAAAAGGTGAATGCAATGTCAGTTGCATATCATCCGGGTTCCATTCCGATACTGCTGGAATTCCGTTGTATTTCAAGGTGAGTCCCTGCTGTTCTGAGGTAGAGCAGCAGCAGTAGCGGGGGGAAATCTCTCATACTAGGAGAGATGAAGTGCTGAAAGACAACATTGTAAAGGCAAATGCTTGTCTGAAGGTAAGCACACATGACACCTGACACTAGGAACAGGATCAGGAAACGAGAGCGACTAACCGGTTTGTTTACCCCCCCACCCCCACTGAAGAGACAAGTAGGAGTGATTCTTATACTGTATGTCCCTGACAATAACGTAGTACGACTCTAGGGAGGAGGTCTCTTTAGATATCACTAGTATAAAACTGGGGAATCGAGTATGTATGTTCAATATGTATTTTTTTTTACTGTGTATAAAATACAATATTTATCATACAATACACATGTGATGAGGTAGTCGGGAGTCTCAGATCTGTTTTGTGCTGTCTTGCCAAGCACAACCAGATCTGTGACTCAGGCCAGGGATCATAGAATGACATATACTGTAGAATCCCTGTGCTTAGGGACGAGGTAGGATGAAGAAACAGAGCACTCAATCGTTTCGCTTCTTGGGAAAGGTTTTCCCAGAACATTACAGATGTTTGTTCTTTAAGCTCTTGAACCTTTGTAACAAGAGTCAGGACACGTATTGTCTGGCTGCTGCCTGGATTGCATTACACGGTGTCCATCAATTAGAGAAGAGAAGAGGGAAAATGAAATTGTGTGTGAGTGAAAAGAGAGAGGCTTTTAATTCGACTAAAAGCAGCACTTGTGCCTCCACATCAATACATCACACATCCAAGACAAATTCAAGTCAAGTCAAGGGCTTCAACAAAAGGACCGCTCGCAGTAGATGGGAGTGTACCTTTTTATGCTGGAAGTACAGTATAATACTTTTCCATGTTGCTCTTTTACCTGCAAATTAGTCATTCATTGTAGTGTCTTTTACCTGTCTGAAACGTGTTTATTGATTAGCTGGGGCAGTTGGCGTGCAGTCCTTTGTTAGAAACAGAGTTGGTTGATTGGTTGGGCCAGAGGGCTGTCACTTGAAGTATAATTACTGTACATTTGTCAGGCAAGTATTTCTCAATACGGCAATAATGGTTTACTTACTATTGCCTGGTGCATGATTATGATGGCCAATCAAATCCGTTGGGAAGTGATGATACTATGCAACTTTATCCAAACCAGTGCACATTTCATTCAGGAAAATGAATAATTAAGACATGAATCTTATAATCACTATTCAATCTACAGGAAGCTTGTTTCCTGCTGAAGTAATCCAGAACGAATCCAGCCACTGTTTGTTTAATAGAATCGCAAAGTCTACCATTGCTTGGACAAGCTTCAGCATGGACCTCCGAGAGAGAGAATAATAAAATGTGAGCGAGGGGGAGAGAGACCTGTTTGGTAGATGTTGATTCTCTATTATCCAATCGTTGATCTTCTCCACTATCAACATTATCTCTCTCTACTCAGAGGGGTAGTACAGGCTAGGGTTCCGTATGGGACAGCTTGGTATAGGAGCGAGTGATATCAGGAGAGTCTGGGGGCCTTTAACCCACCTCCACAACTTCGCATCAACAAAACCTTTGGCAGGATTTACTTAGATGCTCGGGTGGCAAAAGCATTTCAGAGAATTGAATAGCCACACAAACACACGCGTGCATACACACACACACACACACACACACACTCGGCACACACTTCCCTATTGTCTTTTATGTAAATGTGGTGTGAATAATGCATGCCTTTGCTCCACGGAAGCACTTGCATAACAGTGAAATCTCCCAGCAGCCCCGAAGGAACCTGTTCCTTCATAGTGCACCACAGCCCAAGTAAACCATTTCTACCACATCGCTAACACCGATAGTTTGATGCAGAACTGTGTCTGTAGAAAACACCATCTCTCTAATTAAGATATACTGACACTCTACTATTTTCTGGCTGTTTTTATAAGCCGTTAGCAAAGGCCTCGGGAACGTTACTGTTATGTAGCGCTTCACTTGTTGGTTGTTGAACGTGAAGCGACCACTTTGTGTTACTCTGATTCCCTCTGCTGGCCTTTATATGTCATGGCAGTCGCACTGCACCTGATGTAGATGCCCCTAGACGCTGACTGACCTCTCATTTGTTTAGCATTTTCAGTTGCGCAATAATTATGGCTCGGTGGCGATATCGGGATTTCGATTTGTTCTTCGGGAGCAATTTGCGGGCCAGAAAAAGGGCAGTTATTTGAAAACGTGTAGGTTCATACATACTTTCTCTAGTATTAGACGTTCAAACGCGGCCTGGAGTTATTTTTTTAAACCCAAAATAATAATTTCTGCACTAACAAGCAAAACCCTTCTACTACTTAAATGTGCATTAGAATATATATATTTTTTTTTTTATCACAATAACTACTAGTATAAGAGCTCTTGCTAAAGGTTGCTTCCATTGACAGTTGACACAATGGAAGGCATGCTCTTGAAAGCTGAGGAGTTTGCGTAATCACTTAAACCTGGATTGAGGGGCTCAGTGAATGTGGAGAGAGAAGGGATTGAAATTTAAAGGATTAGGTGTACATTGAAACAGATTCAATGTGTATTGCACAAGCTTGACCATACAAAAATACATAATGACACTAGAGTATTTTTTTAACACATCATATACACTGTGTACAACAAATCCACTTTAACACTTTATTATTATTGAGTTGCAGCCCCTTTTGCCCTCAACATGGACTCTACAAGGTGTTGACACCAATGTTTCCCACAGTTGTGTCAAGTTGGCTGGATGTCCTTTGTTGTGGTGGACCATTCTTGATACACACAAGAAACTTTTAAGCGTGGAAAAACCCGGCAGCATTGCAGTTCTTGACACACTCAAACTAGAGTGCCTTGCACCTACTACCATACCCCGTTCAAAGGCACTTAAATATTTTGTCTTGCCCATTCGACCTCTGAATGGCACACAATCCATGTCTCAAGGCTTAAAAATCCTTCTTTAACTTGTCTCCTCCCCTTCATCTACACTGATTTTAAAGTGGATTTAACAAGTGACGTCAATCACCTGGTCAGTCTATCGATGTCCTGGAAAGAGCAGGTTTTCCTAATGTTTTTGTACACTCTGTATTTTACAGTGTACAATGGGTCATATGACCAATGGGTGAGTGTTTGTTATATTGTGTTGTTGTTGAATCCTCATTTACTTTAGAAGATGGATGAAGCCGAGGAGGATCCGGGCCAGTATTCATAAAGTGTATCAGAGTACTAGTAGGAGTAGTGTGTACTTCCCCAGGCTAAGTACCAGAGGTGTGGACTCGAGTCACATGACTTGGACTCGAGTCACAAATATGATGACTTGCAACCCGACTTTGACCTTAACACCAATGACTCGTGACTTAACTTGGACTTGAGCCTTTTGACTCAAACTGACTTGATAACCCCCCAAACCCCAAATATTAAAAATGATGCTATTAAAAAAAGTGTGCAGAGCATCAACTCTTAATTTAAAGGATTACAGTTTGAATAGGACTGCAGCCAATCAAATTGTGCCAGCAGAGAAAAAGTTGTGCGTGTCAGTGCAGAGGAACGTCGGCGAGTGAATTCAGATGGAGTCCTTGGAAAGATGATACCCCAAATGATTAATTTTCGAATATAAAGACTACGCTGTATCAACAAAAAACGGATTGCAACCTGCAGAACATGCGGGACGAAAATGACAGACGGAGGCGCACCAACTTCCAACTTCCTTCGACTTTTGAAGCTGCACAAAGAACGGTAAGTCGTGGCTAATATAGCCGACAGCTATATCATTCATAACTTTGCCAGTGTAGCATGCTGGCTAACGTAACGTTAAATCAATGAGCCTCCACACAGTCAGTCAGTGCGGGAACATGATCATTGCACCCAAGATTGAGCTCCAACTGGCTAGGCACTTGGTAGCCTAAATCCTGCCTGATGTTACTGCTGTTCCAAAGTCATTGACATTATGTTAGCCTACTGTAACCACACTGTGTGTGTGTTAAGGTTGGGCAATTGTGTACAAGCCTACATTGCCCGATTGCGCCCCATAGCGATCCTCGGTAGTCGATCGCTATTGGGGGGTGGTCTTTCTTATGGCTAACCATGTATTTCCATGGAAATATAAAGTTTAGTTGGAAAGTAATAAATATATTTTTTTAAAGCATTCATGATTTGCATAAATGTAATATTCTAACTATTACTCTTGATAAAAAATATGAAATGGTATTACATTTCGTGAAGAGCACATTATGACTTGTTTAGGACTCGAAACTCAAAGTTTAGGACTTGAGACTTGACTTGATACTTGACGGTCTTGACTTGAGACTTGACTCGGACTTGCCTGTCTTGAGTGCTAAGACTTGAGACTTACTTGTGACTTGGTCCCACCTCTGCTAAGTACACACTATTAGAATAGGGATGTGATATTCAGCACATCTGCCACTGAGATCTGAGATCCATACAGGCTATTTCGTTTCCTCCTGTTTGGACAGTGAAAGCAGCTTTCCAGCTCTGAAAAGCAAGTTTCCCAATAACAGTAATGACACATCCGCTCTGCTGGGCTGGGATGCCCTTCCGTCCTCCAGTTCTGTCACCAGTCTCTGGCCCATGGACTTAATCTAATGGAGTAAACAGAGGAACAATGGGAAAACAATACAGACCCACTGACTGAAATATACAATTGAAGTCAGAAATTTACATACACTTAGGTTCGAGTCATTCAAACTAGTTTCTCAACCACTCCACAAATTTCTTGTTGACAAACTATAGTTTTGGCAAGTCGGTTAGGAAATCTACTTTGTGCATGACACAAGTAATTTTTCCAACAATTGTTTACAGACAGATTATTTCACTTATAATTCACTGTATTACAATTCCAGTGGGTCAGAAGTTTACATACACTAAGTTGACTGTGCCTTTAAATAGCTTGGAAAATTCCAGAAAATGGTGTCATGGCTTTAGAATCTTCTGATAGGCTAATTGACATCATTTAATTAAATTGGAGGTGTACCTGTGGCCTACCTTCAAACTCGGTGCATCTTTGCTTGACATCATGGGAAAATCTAAAGAAATCAGCCAAGATCTCAGAAAGAAAAATTATAGACCTCGACAAGTCTGGTTCATCCTTGGGAGCAATTTCCAAATGCCTGAAGGTACCACGTTCACCTGTACAAACAATAGTATGCAAGTATAGCCTCCCGGGTGGTGCAGTGGTCTAAGGCACTGCATCGCAGTGCTAGCTGTGCCACCAGAGATTCTGGGTTCGAGCCCTACCTTCAAACCAATGGGAGGCCCATGGGGCTGCGCACAATTGGCCCAGCGTCATCCGGGTTAGGGAGGGTTTGGCCGGCAGGGATATCCTTGTCTCATCGCACACCAGCGACTCCTGTGTCATGTCGGGCCGGGCGCAGTGCAGGTTTCCAGGTGTACAGTGTTTCCTCCGACACATTGGTGAGGCTGGCTTCCGGGTTGGATGTGCATTGTGTCAAGAAGCAGTGCGGCTAGTTTGGGTTGTGTTTCGGAGGACGCATGGCTCTCGACCTTCGCCTCTCCAGAGTCTGTCGGGAGTTGCAGCGATGAGACAAGACTGTAACTACTACCAATTGAATACCACGAAATTGAGGAGAAAAAAGGGGTAAAAATACAAATAAATTGTATGCAAGTATAAACACCATGGGACCACACAGCCGTCATACCGCTCAGGAAGGAGACGCGTTCTGTCTCCTGGAGATGAACGTACTCTGGTGCGAAAAGTGCAAATCAATCCCAGAACAACAGCAAATTACTTTGTGAAGATGCTGGAGGAAACCGGTAGAAAAGTATCTATATCCACAGTAAAACCAGTCCAATATCGACATAACCTGAAGGGCCGCTCATCAAGGAAGAAGCCACTGCTCCAAAACCGCCATAAAGGCAGACTACGGTTTGCACATGGGGACAAAGATCATACGTTTTGGAGAAATGTCCTCTGGTCTGATGAAACAAAAATAGAACTGTTTGGCCATAATGACCATCGTTATGTTTGGAGGAAAAAGGGGGAGGCTTGCAAGACAAAGAACACCATCCCAACCGGGGGTGGCAGCATCATGTTGTGGGGGTGCTTTGCTGCAGGAGGGACTGGTGCACTTCACAAAATAGATGGCATCATGAGGAGGGACAATTATGTGGATATATTGAAGCAACATGTCAAGACATCAATCAGGAAGTTAAAGCTTGGTCGCAAATGGGTCTTCCAAATGGACAATGACCCCAAACATACTTCCAAAGTTGTGGCAAAATGGCTTAAGGACAACAAAGTCAAGGTATTGGAGTGGCCATGACAAAGTCCTGACCTCAATCCTATAGTAAATCTGTGGGCAGAACTGAAAAATCTTGTGCGAGCAAGGAGGCCTACAAACCTGACTCAGTTACACCAGCTCTGTCAGGAGGAATGGGCCGAAATTCACCCAATTTATTGTGGGAAGCTTGTGGAAGGGTAACCGAAACGTTTGACCCAAGTTAAACAATTTAAAGGCAATGCTACCAAATACTAATTGAGTGTATGTAAACTTCTGACCCACTGGGAATGTGATGAAAGAAATAAAAACTGAACTAAATCATTCTCTCTACTGTTATTCTGACATTTCACATTCTTAAAATAAAGTGGTGATCCTAACTGACCTAAAACAGGGAATGTTTACTTGGATTAAATGTCAGGAATTATGAAAAACTGAGTTTAAATGTATTTGGCTAAGGTGTATGTAAACTTCCGACTTAAACTGTAATGCCAACAAAGGTATGAGGGAATGTCACCCAGACAGACCCTCTTCACAGTGGCCAGGTGAGAACTCAAAGCACTCACCTCAGTGTCTTCAGTTTGCAGCACGGATCCTCCAGTAAAGCAGAGATCAGCTTCACTCCTGAGTCACCTGGGTAGTTCCAGCTCATATTCAGTTCTCTCAGGTGTGAAGGGTTTGACCTCAGAGCTGAGGCCAGAGAAGCACAGCCTTTGTCTGTGAATCCACACTCTGAGCCTAAAAATAGAATGATCCTTTCATTCTTCAGTTCAGGCCACAGAGAAATTTAGCATATGTTTTCTTCTATGCAAGTTTACGTCAAAACGTGTGTAATTATCACATAGGTTTGTACTTGAGGTGTCCATCATAAGATACAAAATAGGGACGTTTGTTGTCTATTGTGAACAGCTGATGTATTATGAACCAAGGCTATGTGCTGTAACTCTGACAGGAGACCTTACGTTAGCATCCCCAATTTACAGTGTGGATTCCCCAGTCCAGCACAGAGCAGAGTCATTCCTGAATCCTGCAGCTTATTTTCACTCAGGTCAAGCTCCCTCAGACTAGAGGAGTTTGAGCTGAGAGCTGAAGCCAGAGCTTGACAGCAGTGCTGTCCACTCAAACACACGCTGAAACTTTTCTCTTCGGCTTGGATTTGAGCCTATCATCGATTTCTGCCATAGACCCACAGCCGAGGACAGGAGACTCTGATCTCTCCTGTTGAAGCCTGTCAAAGGCAAAAATAGAAAACACTGTTTTCAGCTGGAATAAACAGCAATTGGTTCCTCTGAAAAAAATATACACCTGTCTGTATGCCTAAAATGCCTGACTCAGAATGTAGTGGTGGCAGGGCCACTGGCAAAAATGGTTGCAATCTGGCAAATCCAGAACAAATTCAGGAAAGCGTACAGTGTTATATAGAGCCCTTATTGCATGGAACTTCCTTCCATCTCATATTGCTCAAATAGACAGTAAATCTGGTTTCAAAAATCAGATAAAGCAACACCATGTGGCACAACGCCTCTCCCCTATTTGACCAAGATAGTTTGTGTGTATAGTACGTGTGCCTTTTAATAAAATAATAAAAAAATGTAGTTCTGTTTTTGTCTATTGATGTTCTGTATTATGTCATTCTGTATTATGTTTCATGTGTTGTGTGGACCCCGGGACGAGTAGCTGCTGCTTTTGCAACAGCTAATGGGGATTCTAATAAAATACCATTTGCCCCAGTACTTTTCTATCGGGTGTGGCAGCGCCCCACCACTTTAGATGTCCTTTAATAAAAAATATTCTTGCAAAAGCATTAAAAAGAGGGACAAAGTACTGTTTTTTTAAGGCTGATTTACCTCATGATTTCTACACTCGCGCACAATTTATCAGCCATTCACATCGGACTGCTGCAGGTTCTGTGTGTGTCTTGATTACGGAAATCACGGATCACGCGGGCCGGGCACAAAGCATGTCGAGCAAAGCTCAATGCGCAATCTGACATGCTGTATTGGATGAAAACGAGATAATGTAGGCTATTAACAGCAGCCTACTATACACCCTGTCCATCGGGGAGGCCATGTAATGTTATGTATTTACAGTGCATTCAGAATGTATTCATACCCCTTGACTTGTTCCACATTTTGTAGTTACAGCCTGAATTCAATATTGATTCATATATATATATTTTCTACACAATACTCCATAATGACTAAGTGAAAACATTGTTTCGGATTTTTTTAGCAAATGTATATCAAATTAAATACAGAAATCTAATTTACATACAGTACCAGTCAAAAGTTGACAAACCTACTCATTCAAGGGTTTTAATTTATTTTTTGTATTTTCTACATTGTAGAATAATAGTGAAGACCGCAAAACTATGAAAAAACATATATTGACTCATGTAGTAACTAATGAACACGAGGGGAGACCGAGCTGGTTTCAAGCACTGGGCACAGCAGGTGTTTATTGCAAAGGACCACAGGAGGAGGCAGGTAGCTGGGTCCAGGGGCAGGCAGGAGGTCATCAAATCAAATGTATTTATATAGCCCTTCGTACATCAGCTGATATCTCAAAGTGCTGTACAGAAACCCAGCCTAAAACCCCAAACAGCAAGCAATGCAGGTGTAGAAGCACCTAGAATAATAGTCATACACAGGGGATCCAAAAGGGCAACAGTACATGCAGGGAAAAGGCTAGTAAAGTAGTCTGGGAGATCAGGCAATAGGTAGAGAACAGGAAATCTGAAAGTACAGGCAGGGAATAGGCAAAAAGGTAGTGAGGCAAGCCAAAACTATCATACACAGGAGGAGTAAATCACTGGGAAACCAGAAAGACGTGTGTCACAAAACAGACAATACATTCTAATCACCTGCTCACAGTGATGGGGTGCAAAGACCTGAACTAAATAGTGTGTGATAATGACATACCCTTGTGTGAGCAGGTGATTAGAATTCAGGTGTTTGGGAGTGTGAGTCGGGAGCAGACGTTACAGTAACCAAAAAAGTGTTAAACAAATCAAAATATATTTCAGATTCTTCAGAGTAGCCACCCTTTGCCTTTATTGTAAATAAGAATTTGTTCTTAACTGACTTGCCTAGTTAAATAAAGGTTGAATAAAAAATATATGCTGAGCACTTGTTGGCTGCTTTTCCTTCACTCTGCAGTCCAACTCATTCCAAACCATGTCAATTGGGTTGAGGTCGGGTGATTGTGGAGGCCAGGTCATCTGATGAAGCACTCAATCACTCTCCTTCTTGGTCAAATAGCCCTTACACAGCCTGCAGGTGTGTTGGGTCATTGTCCTTTTGCAAAAAAAATATTGTCCCACTAAGCACAAACCAGATGGTATGGTATCAGTGCTGAATGCTGTGGTAGCCATGCCGGTTAAGTGTGCCTTGAATTCTAAATGAGGTACAGAGAGTGTCACCAGCAAAGCACCCCCACACCATCTCACCTCCTCCTCCATGCTTCACGGTGGGAACCACACATGCAGAGATCCTTCGTTCACCTACTCTGCGTCTCACAAAAACACAGCGGTTGGAACCAAAGATATCAAATTTGGACTCATCAGACCAAAGGACAGATTTCCACCTGTCTAATGTTCATTGCTTGTGTTTCTTGGCCCAAGCAAGTATCTCCTTCTTATTGGTGTGCTTTAGTAGTGGTTTTAGTAGTGGAATGTCCATTTCTCTCATCTCTAACGTTTAGTTAGGCTGAAGGACCAGTCTGAGTTGGCGGGGAGCTAAAAGATTGACAGTTATTTGAAATGTTTACGTCAAGCAACTTGGACACAAATGTCTTGATCATCTCAAGCAAATGTGTTGATACACAAAGCAACTCAAACACGATTCAAATTGTACGTAACATCCAACCCTGTCATACATTTACATCATATAGTTTCACAAACTTCAACAAAACAATTTTATCAAACTGTTTGGTTATTGTAAAAGCATCAACATAGACAAAATGCTGTCTACAATTTAGCTAGCTAGCCAAAATGAAATGATCAGCACTGTTTTATCAAGCCAGCTGGTTCGTTCCACCAATTCGGTGCCTTTTGAGAAGTGTAACTTGGTCAAATAAACCTTTTTGATTTCACGTCATTTTAACATTTTTGTCATAAAGAGCACATGTTCAACTTAATAAAACGTTTTTCCATCTCGAGGTTAAAACATTTTTTTAAATACTGTAGTAAGTGCCTTTTTAAATGCCAAATAAAATAACAGGGTTGACCGTAACAGGTTTGACGATTTAATCTTAAATCAGTCATAAATCACCTTGTGACAGAGAGAATGGATCTTGGTGTGTGCAACAAACAGGGAGTGGCAATTGAATGCCTCATAATTATAAATACTTTTTATTTATTTATTTTTTACAAATTGTTAGAACACTACTGGCCTGTCTATCTATGGGTAACAGGGTTGATGTAGCATGCTCGACCCGCTCAGTTTTACACCAGAAAATGGCCATAAAGAGTCAAACCAGCTCACCTACTTTTACATTATGATTTGGCTGTTTGATGTTTCTTTTTTTTTTTTTTTTAAAGGAATAGTTTCACCATATTAAAAGGAGAGTTCAGTTCAGTTAATAACAGGGTTGACCTTAAAATTAGGACCAGATGTAAATGAATCACTAATCACATTAAATAAAGAAAAATCTTTAGAAATGACTTTGTCAAAGGAACAAAATAACTAAGGCTTTACAATGATGGTGAAACTTGAACAATTTTGGGGATTAAATGTGTTAAAATCTTACAAGAAGTGACACAGGGTTGATGGAGGGACATGTCAAAATACGAAATTTTGGAACTTTTAGCAAGTCTTTATTCACATTAAAAAAAAAGATTTATTGAATTCTCCATCTGGTCTATGTTAAAGGGCAATTCATTTCATATAACAGGCTTTTACAATTCAATATTTGTGCACAATTTCTACCTAAAATATCAGAGGGACATGAGCGGTTCTGATTTCTAAACTCTAAGCATCTGACGCAATTTTGCAAGATTTTAATAACGGGTTTCTGAGATTTCCATTAGTGTATTAATACTCTTAAAATGTGTGGCTAATTGTGATGTCACATCGATTCCCAATAAGCATTACGCAATAAGCAATTTTCCATACTGTAGTCATCCATTTTTTTATTCTGGTTTCATTGTAATATCATCCATGATTTTGACTGTTCAGTAGATTATAATAAACAGAAATGTTCACACAACCACATCATGACTCTGTAGAAAAAAAGTGATCCAGAGAAAATACTTCTAATAATCGTGACACCATACTGCCTTTACTCCCGCAAGCCGACTCCCTCGAACAGTGGTCAGTTAAATGTTGATTTGTTTCTGTCAACTTGATAATTGTACTTACTGTGTTGTCTTCTCTATAGCTAGCTTTCAATGTTTTCCATTACCTCTCTGTCGTCTCTAAATGGATCCTGCCTGGTGTTAAGGGTTGCGTCAATCGAATCTGGTATCAGGATAAGTATGACACTGAGTCACCGAATTGATTACTATGTACTTTTTATTAGCTAAGCAATAAGTGGTAAATGCAATTTTTGTATATAGGGGCTCTCTGTCACAACTCGCAGGGCAAACAGAGAACTGACCTGTTCCTGACAAAGTTATTATACTCTGACAAAGTGAATATACTCTGACAGAAGTGGTTCCTGCTTCCGAGCCGGCCTGTCACAGAATAGAGACTGGGCGTGGTTTAAACTCACCCAGCCTATCGTTGATTGTTGGCGTACGAGCTAGTCCCAGCCCCCTAGGCGCTTCAGCGGTCAGTCGTTGTAGTTGTGTAGAATATCTATGCACTCACACACTCAATACAGTTATCACACACTGGCTCCTGTTATCTAACAAAAGACCGTTTGTTCCCTACACTACGTTCTGTATGTGTCCGTTTTTATGTTATTCTGTATTTTTCTATCACGAGAAAGGCCCATGGCCCTGAAACTGTTAACAATGTCTCAAGTCAGCTATGTTGCATAACACATACATCCACACAAGCCAACAGCAAATAATATTCAATCACATATGATATGGTAACGGGCTATAGTGCATAACACAGAATCCACTGGTCAGCCGGAGAGAAAGTAATGCTTCTGCTTTCACTTCATATCCTGACATGGCTGAGCTGTCAACACACCATCACACATCCATGGCCAA
Source organism: Oncorhynchus keta (assembly GCF_023373465.1). Lineage (NCBI taxonomy): Eukaryota > Metazoa > Chordata > Actinopteri > Salmoniformes > Salmonidae > Oncorhynchus > Oncorhynchus keta. The sequence goes on along the minus strand of NC_068437.1, from coordinate 10,615,309 downwards.
GCTGACTTCTTTCACAAACTCTACAAACATTGGATAAACTCTGAAAAAAATGGCGGGTACAATACTTTCTGTAGCTCGTTTTGGTTATGAATTAAGATTGTTTGTTTTTGTTGTTACCTAACTAAGTTTGAACCATGTTCTTGAATGTACACTTGAGAGCAGTATTGCTACAGCGCAGCACTGTAAAACACCAGCAAAGTAGAGCGCACAGAAAATCTGTTCCACTTTATATATGGAGAAAACCTTTTACAGTGATCTACCCCTGACATGACCTCCATTCATGTTGGTACGTTATTAAAAATATACATTTTAATAGAAAATTAGCAGGGGCATGATGAAAGGTCAGGTAATTCACTGCAATTGGTTTTAAGACCACTGCCTCACGTGGAGAGGAAGCGATTAATTTGTGTTTAAAGGTAAGACTCGGCAATATTACGTAGCTGCACAAAGTAGACAGTGTAGTGGGTGAACTTCCGCGAAGATCGTTGAGGGGTGAGGGTAAAACGTCTCCGCTGTTTTAGTCCCGTAACAGCGTGAATCGAATATGTGCGCATGCGCAGGTGTCTTGCGTCTTGCTCGTCGCGATATCTGCGGTGTTGCTTGGCGGCAACTTCATTTCGCTCAGTCAACCTTTAGAAAGGTGATCAGAGTTCAGATCGATGATTGACTGATATTGGGAGGGGATGGTGAGAAAAAGAGAGGATGGGTATGTGAGGAAACAGAAGAGAGGAGAGGAAAGCAGAGAAGAGAGAGAGAACAGGGTGAGGGGTGAAAAGGAGATAGTTCCACTTATTTATTGTTTTAGATTATAAAGAAATATATAATATATATATAAATATAGTACCAGTGAAAAGTTTGGACAAACCTACTCAAGATAGTTGGAAAAGCATTCAAGATGAAGCTGGTTGAGAGAATTCAAAGAGTGTGCAAAGCTGTCATCAAGGCAAAGGGTTGAATCTCAAATATAACATATTTTGATTTGTTTAACACTTTTTGGTTACTATATGATTACAAATGTGTGTGTGTGTGTGTGTGTGTGTGTGTGTGTGTGTGTGTGTGTGTGTGTGTGTGTGTGTGTGTGTGTGTGTGTGTGTGTGTGTGTGTGTGTGTGTGTGTGTGTGTGTGTGTGTGTGTGTGTGTGTGTGTGTGTGTGTGTGTGTGTGTGTCGTGCCAGGTCTCGATGGGGTCTTCCGGCCAGGACTAGTTGCGGCTGATGGGGAGTTTGTGAATAATCAAGGGCTGATTGCTCACCAGCTGTACAAGTCCCATAAAGCTGCCAGAAGGGCAACACCCAGAAGAGAGAGTGGGGGAAGGACTCCCGTATAGTTGGGGACGGTTGCAGAGGTAACAGGAGTGAGTTCAGTTTTTGATCCCCACAGGATCCAGCAAGACCGGGAGCCCAGGAGACGGTGTCCCGGAGAGGGTCTCATGGGGGAGACCTAATTATTTTCTTTTGAACTATTATTTTAATAAATACCTCAGATCTGAGCTAATCCTACTCTGTCCGGGTCTGATCCGTGTAAACGTTTTGACCCAACCCCCTGGTCTGCCACTATATATACACTGCTCAAAAAAATAAAGGGAACACTAAAATAACACATCCTAGATCTGAATGAATTAAATATTCTTATTAAATACTTTTTTCTTTACATAGTTGAATGTGCTGACAATAAAATCACACAAACATTATCTCTGGAAATCACATGTATCAACCCATGGAGGTCTGGATTTGGAATCACACTCAACATTAAAGTGGAAAACCACACTACAGGCTGATCCAACTTTGATGTAATGTCCTTAAAACAAGTCAAAATGAGGCTCAGTAGTGTGTGTGGCCTCCACGTTCCTGTATGACCTCCCTACATCGCCTGGGTATGCTCCTGATGTATCTCCTCCCAGACACTAAAGCATCCGCCAACTCCTGGACAGTCTGTTGGTGGATGGAGCGAGACATGATGTACAGATGTGCTCAATTGAATTCAGGTCTAGGGAACAGGCAGGCCAGTCCATAGCATCAATGCCTTCCTCTTGCAGGAACTGCTGACACACTCCAGCCACATGAGGTCTAGCATTGTCTTGCATTAGGAGGAACCCAGGGCCAACCGCACCAGCATATGGTCTCACAAGGGGTCTGAGGATCTCATCTCGGTACCTATTGGCAGTCAGGCTACCTCTGGCGAGCACATGGAGGGCTGTGCGGCCCCCCCAAAGAAATGCCACCCCACACCATGACTGACCCACCGCCAAACCGGTCATGCTGGAGGATGTTGCAGGCAGCAGAATGTTCTCCACGGCGTCTCCAGACTCTGTCACGTCTGTCGCATGTGCTCAGGGTGAACCTGCTTTCATTTGTGAAGAGCACAGGGCGCCATTTGCCAATCTTGGTGTTCTCTGGCAAATGCCAAACGTCCTGCACGGTGTTGGGCTGTAAGCACAACCCCCACCTGTGGACGTCGGGCCCTCATACCACCCTCATGGAGTCTGTTTCTGACTGTTTGAGCAGACACATGCACATTTGTGGCCTGCTGGAGGTCATTTTGCAGGGCTCTGGCAGTGCTCCTCCTGCTCCTCCTTGCACAAAGGAGGAGGTAGCGGTCCTGCTGCTGGGTTGTTGCCCTCCTACGGCCTACTCCACGTCTCCTGATGTACTGGCCTGTCTCCTGATAGCGCCTCCATGCTCTGGACACTACGCTGACAGACACCGCAAACCTTCTTGCCACAGCTCGCATTGATGTGCCATCCTGGATGAGCTGCACTACCTGAGCCACTTGTGTGGGTTGTAGACTCCGTCTCATGCTACCACTAGAGTGAAAGCACCGCCAGCATTCAAAAGTGACCAAAACATCAGCCAGGAAGCATAGTAACTGAGAAGTGGTCCACCTGCAGAACCACTCCTTTATTGGGGGTGTCTTGCTTATTGCCTATAATTTCCACCTGTTGTCTATTCCATTTGCACAACAGCATTTGAAATGAATTGTCAATCAGTGTTGCTTCCTAAGTGGACAGTTTGATTTCACAGAAGTGTGATTGACTTGGAGTTAGATTGTGTTGTTTAAGTGTTCCCTTTTATTTTTTTGAGCAGTGTATATTTTAACAGTTAACACATGTATAATTTGTCAGCATTTCAGAAATCTGCTGATTGGCACAAACACACAGACACAGGATTACATAATTGTCTTGTCTGAACACCGTCTATGATACATGGGAGTCAAGTGCTCACTCCTACACAACCCACTCTGCAACCTGTAAAACAAACAAAGAGTTCTTAATTTGTTAAATACTATTAAGGTTCTTAAGGATATTGTGTCCTTCCCAAAAGTTTAGCGTTGTGCATTGGCAGTTCATTGGTATTTAAACATATATGTCAAACATTTTTAAAAAGACCATGTTCAGAGCTCGTTTTTTAACCAGAAACCTCAGAAATCATATGCATTTGCTGGGTTTTAAATCAAAACCAGAATGGAAAAATAAAACGACGCGAGAGGTGGGGTCGCAAGTTATACATTCATAATCACATATAATAAATACTATTTCTTCTTAATTTGGGTTGCTGGAAGACAGTTCATTCCTAATTTGGGTCACGAGCTGAACCCCTGAGGTAGAGAATCAGGACATAACACAAATCATGTCATATACACACAAAGGTGATGAGAGAGAGAATGCTGTATTGGTCAGAGAGCAGACTGGGAGCAGGAACCTCAGCAGAACCCTGACTGGGAAAGACGGTCACCACCTGGGCCAAACTATTGTAACTGACCGACCGTTGGTGTACTTTGTAAAAGCCATTTTGACAGTCTACTTTCTGTGTACCAGTGACATTGGTTGTGATGGCAGTGCGTCAAATTCTACTTATCCTGTATCATCAAAAGTCTCTGCACTCACAATGACTAAGGCGGGGATGGCAACTCTTTCTGTACATATTCCTGCTCTTGGAAGAGAAACTTGTGTTGAAGGAACAAGAGAGAGAGAAAACAGAAGAAAAGTAGGCAGCTTGAACTGGACATCAAATATCGAGCCAAACTAGTGGCCTCCATGTTTTTAAAGCAGTGAGGAGAGGAGTGACATGAAAGCTCCCACTAGGATGGACTCAACAACAACAAAAACTCAGTCCTCAATGGCTAACACGGGAAAATAACCTAAGCTCCTGTCCCATGTCACACACTCAGAATGTGCAGCCTAAGGATAGGATATACAGACAGGAGGACCAAGGACAATATTAATCCTCCTCCCGGACCCCATGAATCTCTTAGGCCTCCGGTCCATGTCTCAATCAGACCCCCAGAAACGTTTGGGTTCAACCATGTATCTGTCAAAGCCCTTGATTCCACCAGTAGACTCTGGCCTCTCTTTAACCCCATAAGTCAAACTCTCCTAACGCTGTCGGAAAATACACTGCATGCATGTCGTATGATCTGTGAAGATGGTCACTCAGGGGAACAGTGTTCAAAAGAAAGGAGATGCACAAGGAGAAGATCACCTTTCTACAGGAAGATGGATCTATTCTGGCTGCTCATAGGAACCTTGCTGCCTATCTCTCAACCAAGAACGACAGCATGGAGGAGACATGAAGGAGACGGAGAGGTGCGTCACAAACAATAACCCACGTATCAAGTGGCTAATTAGAACCATATTGCAAAAGTGTCAAATGTTCAACTATGCCATCCCAGTATAGCTTAGCTTGGCTCCGTTTTTGTTCTGTAGCGTAAAATTGAACCCCTTTCAGTTTCTTCCCTTCATTTCGGTGGCGTGCCATCTTCAGTAGGGCTCCAGTGACGACCTCTTCTTCAGTATTGTTAGCTTTTTTCAAGTTAAGTTGGCATGCTCCTGTAGTAACAACATACCGAAGGGCAGTTATAGAGACAGGATTGTAGGAACAAATGCAACATAAAATATGATTTTTCTATGACTTGCTGTAAACAAATATATAGTGATGTAGCCTATCATGATGTGGTCAAAGTTACATAACCTGGACTAAAGATTCAGATAGACATAGGGATGCAAAAACTTTTCAATAAATTCTGTGGTTTCCCAGAAATTCTGGTTGGAGAATTCTATATTTCCTGCTTTATTCCCTTCTGATTCCGTAAAAATATTGGAATTTATTGACAGTTCCCGGAATTTTGCAACGCTTTTGCAATACAGTGCATTCCATTCCACATTTTATTACATTACAGCCTTATTCTAAAAAATATATATATTATTATTTATTACATTCATTTGTTATTATCCTCAGCAATCTACACACAATAACCCATAATGACAAAGTGAAAACAAGTTTTTTGCTAATATATTCAAAATAAAAAACAGAAATATGTTATTTACATAAGTACTCAGACTCTTTGCTATGAGGCTCGAAATTGAGCTCATGTGCATCCTGTTTCCATTGATCTCCCTTGTGATGTTTCTACAACTTGATTGGAGTCAACCTGTGGTAAATTCAATTGATTGGACATGACTTGGAAAGGCACACACCTGTCTAAAGAAGGTCAGTTTTATTGCTTCTTTAATCAGAACAACAGTTTTCAGCTGTGCTAACATAATTGCAAAAGGTTTTTCTAATGATCAATTAGCCTTTTTAAAATGAAAAACCCGGATTAGCTAACACAACGTGCCATTGGAACACAGGAGTGATGGTTGCTGATAATGGGCCTGTAGATATTCCATTAAAAATCAGCTACAATAGTAATTTACAACATTAACAATGTCTACACTGTATTTCTGATCAATTTGATGTTATTTTAATGGACAAAAAATGCTTTTCTTTCAAAACAATGACATTTTTGTGACCCCAAACTTTTGAACGGTAGGATATATATATATATATATATATATAATAAAAAAAGTGAATCACATTTTTACTTGGCATACGCCAGATTGGGAATACCTGTTCTAGATGATTCTGTGCTTCCAACTTTGTGGCAACAGTTTGGGGAAGGCCCCTTCTTGTTTGAGGATGTCAATGCCCCGAAGCACAAAGCGAGGTCCATACAGAAATGGTTTGTCAAGATCGGTTTTATGGTGGCTAATTTCTGCATTACCAAATGAGAAACAAATTTCACACAGCAGTCAGAGTTATACTTAAACTACATGTTTAATAATAAGAACCTTGCAATAGCAATTAACTTTCAATGATGCGCCATTTCTCATGAACCATTGAACGTGACAACACAAAAGCACAAAGATCTTTTATAGCCAAGATACACCCCTCTCAACCTATATGACGAACAACAGACACATAGAATGGTCACAAGGTTAAGATTTGTATGAAAGATATCTATAAAACATAGCAGACAGTTACAACAGTTTGCATTGTAAAGACCAGTGTCTGGCCCTCCTACTCCAAACTGGAACCGTCTCCCTGGTACGGTAAAGAACAGAACCATTAGCTCATGTTCTCTGGAATTCTCTTTAGGCTTTATTACCCAAAGACATCGTAAATCTCCTGTCAGTGCTATCTCAGAGGCCCTTCGTAAAACACACACACAAGTTAACAGAATACTCTATTCTGTTGAATAAAACAACTATTATAATACAATAATCTTGCCATTTCCACGAGTTTGTAAGAACTTGACTGGTCTGCACAAAGCCTTAACCTCAGCCCCATCGCACACTTTTGGGAGGAATTGGAACGCCGACTGCGAGCCAGGCCTAATCGCCCAACATCAGTGCCCAACTTCACTAATGCTCTTGTGGCTGAATAGAAGCAAGTCCCCACAGCAATGTTCCAACATCTGGTGGAAAGCCTTCCCAGATGAGTGGAGGCTGTTATAGCAGCAAAGGGGGGACCAACTCCAAATGAATGCCCATTATTTTAGAATGAGATGTTCCACGAGCAATTGGTCTGATGTGAAAATATCTGGGATTGATCAAATGACAATTAGTAGAAAAAATATCAGAATTGGACTGCCTGTGTAAACACAGCCTAAGGGACATAGTGTGAAAATAGGTAGGCAACTAGATTTATGTGGAGAATAGGTGAATATTGAAGTGAATGAAGGGACTTTTCTGCAAGATTATACAGAAAATACTGATAAACCTGGTATTGTGGAGATTAATTGACTCATGTCAGCTCTATACATTACATTTCTATCTGCAGCGTTGTGAACTCACTCCACTGAACACTCCCCAGGTGACCACACCCTCCCTGCTTTGTAGGCATGTCACAACAATCTGAGACAGAAAGCCTTTTGCCTTTACATGGAACAGCTGTGCCCACAAAAGGCATTAAATATAGACGTGACACATTATGCATTCAAGTTGACACCGACTTCTGTGTAGCTATGGTGACAGAGATATAGGTTTGGTTGACCTCACACAGGAGGGTCAAAGTATACCTCCCACTAAAATAATCACACCAACTGAAGTTTCATTCTGATTCAAGTCATTTCAATTTAAAAAGTAGACATTTAGTTATGAGTTTTCCTTATCCAAAGATGAATTACAGACCATTATAGTTATGGTGTCAAACAGGTTGTTTATTAACTGTAGTATGATCACAAATACCATCTGTTAATTATTTTAGTTCTAAATACACCACTTATCTGGATAAAGATTAACATTCCAAACTGGTACAATTCAAACAAGCTCCATAGGGCATTAATAAATTACATTGTAAGGCATACAAAAGTACATAACATACATTAATGTTGAATAATAACTATATCCAATATAAAAATCAGTGCAACAGTGTTGAGGTACAGTGCAGGTAGAATTTGATGCCAAATCCTATTGGCCTAAAACCACCATCTTTACATTATAATTGACCTAAAACCATATATTGCATTGCAACCAATCAAAAGTTCTCATTAGGAAGGTATGGTAAAACATTTATGTTCAGAGCTCATGGACCAGGGGCATGGCTGATGTTGAAGTGCTTAGCAAATTTGCCCGAATCGTGTCTCTGTGTGATTGACTGAAGCAGTAGCCAATGGCCTGCTCGGTTTCCTGGATCCTCTTTCGGAACCGGTCTCTATCGCGGGCTAGTTCCTCCCAGGGTCCTTTGCGAGACATCTGCCGGGCAAAGGGCCAAGTATGCATCACATGGACCTGGACAAGTGGTGAGAACCGCACCTAAAATACACAAACAGGTACACACGTCAGATGAGAGCATTTGACTGCAGTGTTGGGAGACAGTCACGCAACATTACTATCCTCTGACTCATGACTCTCGTATCATATGACAGGTTTAGTCATTACAACCTCTGTTGCTAAGCAACAATAAACAAGGACTTGGGTAAGCACACAAGTAAGCCTACACTGTGTACGAGGCAGATGAGTCATTGAATGACCTCACCATCAACTATACTACAATTTACATTGGGGGAGATTCCACACTAGCGGAAGCAGGAAATATATTTTCGGTAACTCAAGATTGTGCGGGCAATTTTCACATGGAAACTCCATTGAGAGGAAGGCTGTTTAACATGCTTTTTACATTTGTATCCCAAACAATCTGTACATAATACAGACATCGTGGTGGCATTACACTCCTTATAGTGTTCTAAAATATGGAGTATGTCTGGATTCTGAAATACAATTGTTGACATTTATTCAACATTAAAAATATTAATCTCAAAACTACCCATTTTGGTTCATTTTAAGACATCGTTTGGAACAATATACTCTAGAAGTACATCAAATTTCCAGAAGGGGCTCTCTGCTAATGCTGAAGTTATGATACATTTTATGAGCATCACCAACAAACACAGTGACTGGTAAATGGATTCAAACGGAACTCCCATCTGCTGGTGATTTGCTGAATTCGCAATCCTAAAGGAGGGCTGTGACTGGTTAATGACCTATAACTTCACTTTCTATGTATAAAATGGATTATATCGTTAAGAAGTACCAGAGAGCCCACTCTGGAAATGTGACGTGTTTAAAGAGGATATTTTTCTAAACAATGTCAAAAGTTAGCTAAATCAAAAAAGTGTAGTTTTGAGATATTCATATTTAAAATGTTGAATAAATTAATGTGTGTTTTTTTTCTTCTCCAGAATCTAGACAATCCACATTTGAGAGCTCACTATGAGTATAAATGACACCAAGATGTTGTCGGTTCACGGGTCTCAAAGGAGGCATGTATAAAAGTCTAAAAAGGGCCTAAAATGGCCACTCACAATTCTCTCAAACAGTTTGTGATACAAATGGAAAAAGCATATCAAACATCCTTTCTTGCCCAAATAAGTTTCTGAAAATTGCCAAAACAATCTGGAATACGAAAAAATATTTGCGCTTGTGTGGAATCGCCCATTACCTTTCTTATGTATTTGTTTTGTATTTCTGAGTAAGTAAGTGGTTCCCCCTTACTAATATTCAGTTCCTAATATTCAAGTATTATGTTTAGCCAATATGTAAACTTGAGCTATTAATAGTACATCATGTTTGGTTGCTAATGTTTATATGGGCGATGTGATGGGCATATCATTTTAAGGCAGTAAAACTACAGCTATAGACTGAGGGATGTAGAACAGGGAAAACTAATTACCTTTTTAAGAGGGTGGTTGAACTTCTCCTGAGGTTGTCCTTCTGTTACTTTAGCTTCAGGTCTCCTCCAGGGCACTAGTGTAGTAGCTGGGTGGCAATGCTGCTTTAGCGGTCTCTTCGGTAGACAAGGCTTTGTGTGCCTGGTTGTTTGGAGGCTTTTGGCCACAACGCCCCTCTGTTTACCCTGGCCGGGTGGTGTCTGTGTGGGACAGGTCTGTGGGGTGAGTGGGTCTCCAGTGCTGAAGGCAGGTGGCTCTGTGGTTGTAGGGGAGCTCTGAAGGCAGGCACGGAAGTTCAGAGGGTGGTAAGGGTCTTCATTTTGGGAACGGGACCTCCATAGCTGCTCCTCTGTGTCATCCTCAGAGGAGGAAGGGCCAGGGATCTCACTGTCAACGGTGTCAGAAGAACATGAGGGCAGGACTGAGGCCCTTTCAGCCTCCTGGGAGTGTGTAAGTGTTTGGTCTGTGTGAGGGACTGAGCTGGCTACAGATGCTGTGAAACACAGGGGGTTGTATGGGTCGACGGGGCTGGTGAAGAGCGCCCAGAGTCTGTCGCTCTCCTCTTCGTCCAGGTCTGCGCAGGAATCATCAGAACTCCCCCAGCTGCTTTCGCTATCTGAACGACTGGTCCAGATGTTCAAGCCACCGAGGCGCTCTTGAAGTTCCTCACCCGGCCGGCTGGACAAGTTACAGTCAAGGCCGCCGCCGCCAACTTGATCTTCATTTTTTGTTTCCTCCATATTGGAGCAGCTTGAATTGCAGGAGGGGAAAGAGAAGGGGTTGTAAGGGTCACTGGAGATGGCCAGGGACTCACAAAGTGCTTTACTGTCCTCACTGTCAAATGCTCCCATGTTTCGGTCATCCTCTTTACCCCAGTAAACACTCAGATCCACTTCAGTGGTGTCATGTTTGGTTTTAAAGTCAAACACTTTCTCCTTGTTGTTGCGAGACATTTCATCCAAGCTGGAGCTACGGTCAGCGCTGCTCACTAACAGGTTACAGTCACTTGGAAAGCCCAGTTTCCAGCTGGGGTGGTGTCCAAGATAAAGTCCATAATCGCTATCCATCCTGGCATGGGACACAAAGTCGTCCACCAATCTGCAGCACATCGCCTCAGCCTGTAGACTGGACAGAAAGGCCCCTGTGTGGGAATTTCCGGAGACAGAGTTGATTCTTAGGTGAACCTCAAACCTGAACATATGGAAAACTGTAAAAAAAACAAGAACAAATAGGTTAGGCTACCTATATAGTTTGCCAAAACGTCCCTCTTTTTGCCTGATTAACCCAGACTGTATGGATTAAACAATGTACAAATTGTTGACATGTCATACCAAATAGACATGGTTCTATGTCCGGCATTGTAATTTGGACAATAAACGAGCCTACCAACCCATTCTCCCCCCAAATGTTTTATCAAATAAGGACATTAATGAACTTGTTATATTGTTACTGTCGCATGTTTTACAGTACCAGGTCAAAACAAGTTATAATCCGTGCGACCAGGGCCACATTTCCCCACACATAAAGGAAGTGAGGTTTCTGCATCCATTTTTTTATTTCACCTTTATTTAACCAGGTAGGCTCGTTGAGAACACGTTCTCATTTGCAACTGCGACCTGGCCAAGATAAAGCAAAACAGTTCGACAGATACAACACCACAGAAATGGAAATGAACTTTACTGTACCTGACAAGACACTGTAGTAAATGACATGGACCAACGACCGTAGTTGTTCGCACAGTACGGTCAGTATATGCATGATCCACGGTAGGAGTGCCATACCACGGTCGCCAAACCTCTCCATCGCAGTTCGATGAAAACTAGTCGCAGAAGAATTGATGCCACTTGATGCCATTTTAACTCGAGCCATGTCTATAATTCGAACAATGATCCTCACGTATTCTGATATCGCTCGTCGAAAACAACTAGATTACTATCCCTCGTCAGTTGTCGTACCGTAAGAAAATATTTCATTTTCCCCTGAAGTATTACTTTCTACGTATATAAAATATCTCAAACGTTGAGTAGTCGTGCAGGCATATTTTCAGTTGTGATGTTGTAGTAGAGTGAATGTCGAACAATTGCGACGACACTCTCCTTAAATAAACAAGTTCGCGTCGTCGTATCATGCTGTGATTGGACAAGGTAAGCGTCAGTCACACCCAAGTGCCTCCTCCTCATTGTAAACTCTCCCGCCACTCACGTGTTTCAGTGACGCATGGAAAGTGCATGGAAAGTTCCCGTAAATTCCCCTTGGCTGCCTCTGTAGTTCAGTATAAAATAAACGTATGACAACACAATAACACAAATACAAACTCCCATTACATATCTATATTATGCCGCCATGTAATTCATTATCTCATAAAGACATGTACAAATTATTCTCAAAAATGTCCTCATTAAATAAACACAAGACAAATAAATATTTGAATCCCAATTATTTATTTATCCAAAACGTGATGATGATTATGCCACCAAAGCAGAAGCTGTCGAGGACTCGCTGGAGAAGAAACATAAAGGAAATTATTAGAGACAGGAAAACGCAATAATACTCTCACAAACCAAAAGTGAACTAACTACCTAACCAAGCATGAAGAGAATACAAAGAACTGCTTTGCGTTTCAATTTACAACACAAATCAGGGCACCCCACTTCAACATTTTTTTATATTTTTTAAATAATGACTCACATTCTAATTAGTTATATTTGACCCAAGATCAGACAACCTAGAAATAAACCATGGTTATAGTGTATAATACAGTGCTATATGAAGGGGACTGGCAGAGATGGCAGTCCAGCCACTCTGATAATTGACCTCCAGCATTCCTCTGGCACATCAGAAATATCTCAGCTCTTACAGGACAAAGAGTAGGACATAGAATTGTGCAGGAGTCATAGCGACCAAATTAAATGGCGTAGACAGAGGTCTGGTACAGTAATATAATGGACATGTTATGATGCAATTTGAGCTTAATTAAGTATGGCAGACTATGTTTGCCATACAAAAGAGCAGTAATTGTGTTTACTGGTACATACTACTTCCAGTTGGGAGCAAGTACTCTCTTGGTCTTGTAGTAACGGGCCAGTCTGTGGATCCTGCTCTCGGTGAGAATCAGGCGGAACTTGGCATCTTTGTCCTGCAAAAAAACAGGGGTACAGACATTAGCATCTCTAGAAACAAAGTAGTTTAACAAGCTATTCTTAAAGAGTGCACACATGACTCATCCCCACATGCAGTACAAAAACACCAGACCCAGACAGGAGAGTGCTGTCCCTGATATGGCTCAAAATTTAACACATCTTGTGAAAGACAAAAACGTGTTTACATCGGTCGGCCTACTTTTGACGATTGTGCGATGGTGGTCACTTCGGCCATCAGATGTAAATATACTGAACAAAAATATAAAACGCAACATGCAACAATTTCATTGATTTTATTGAGTTACAGTTCATATGAGGAAATCAGTCAATTGAAATGAATTCATTAGTCCCTAATCTATTAATTTCACATGACTGGGAATACAGATATGCATCTGCTGGTCACAGATACCTTAAAAAAAGCTAGGAGCGTAGATCAGAAAACCAGTCAGTATCTGGTGTGACCACAATTTTCCTCATGCAGCACGACACATTTCCTTTGCATAGAGTTGATCGGGCTGTGGCCTGTGGAATGTTGTCCCACTCCTCTTCAATGTCTGTGCCAAGTTCCTGGATATTGGTGGGAACTGGAACACGCTGTCATACACGTTGATCCAGAGCATCCTAAACATGCTTAGTGGGTGACATGTCTTGTGAGTATGCAGACCATGGAAGAACTGCAGCATTTTCAGCTTCCTGGAATTGGGAACAGAGACTTACAACATGGGGCCTTGCATTATCATGCTGAAACATAAGGTGATGGGGGCGGATGAATAGCACAACAATGGGCCTCAGGATCTCGTCACGGTATCTGTTTATTAAAATTGCCATCAATAAAATGCCATTTTGACCGTTATCCGTAGCTTATGCCTGCCCATACCATAACCCCATCGCCACCATGGGGCACTCTGCTCACAACGTTGACATCAGCAAACCGCTCGCCCACACGATACAGGTGGTCTGTGATTGTGAGGCAGGTAGGTTGTACTGCCAAATTCTCTAAAACGAGGTTGGACAAGGCTTATGGTAGAGAATTAAACATTACATTCTCCGGCAACAGCTCTGATGGACATTCCTGCAGTTAGCATACCAATTGCACAGTCCCTCAAAACTTGAGAAATCTGTGGCATTGTGTTGTGTGACAAACTGAACATTTTAGACTAGCCTTTTATTGTCCCCAGCACACGGTGCACCTGTGTAATGTTCATGCTGTTTAATTAGCTTCTTGATATGCCACACCTGTCAGGTGGATGGATTATCTTGAACGGGCGGCAGGTAGCCTACTGGTTAGAGCGTTGGGCAAGTAACCGAAAGGTTGCTAGCTCGCTTAAAGGGACAGCGTTCTGAATAAAATACGGCTTATGAAAATATCTTCCTCCCTGCCTTGAAGTAAACACTGAAATGTTACCACTAGATTTCACCCATCAAGCCATATTAGATCAGTCATTGGCCTACCTCAAGGAAGGATGTATTTTCAAAGTGTGCCATCATAGCCTATGTTATGTGAGCCTGCTCACCTTTCTGTTCCTCTCCAGATGCTTCCTGACAGCCACAGCCTTCTTGATGAGGTGGTACAGGTCCTCGGGAAGATCTGGGGCCAGGCCCTTGGTCTTGAGGATCCTCAGAATCTTGTTCCCGGTGACAAACCGCACCTGGGCCACACCGTGGGAGTCCCTCAGAATGACACCTGGACAGAGGGGGGGGGGGAAGGAAGAGACAGAGTCAACTGGACAGTCAAGAGAAATGACCGTAATCATGGTTGGATACCTTTCTGTTTGGCATGACACCAAAGCAGTTTGCCCATGAGGAAACAGACAGGCACCCCTGTTAGCCTAAATCCAGCTTTATTCAGAACTCACCCAAAGATGACAATTCAACAACAATGAATAGATAAAGCTCTCTCATTCATGGACCGTCAGCTGGTATTTGCTATTGTTGCACTTACCAATCTGAGATGGGGTCAATCCCTTCTTGGCCAGCTTGAAGATCTGTTCCTTGACATCATCAGATGTCAGCTTCAGCCACTGGAAGAGAACACCATAAGAGTGTTATGCCATTGAAGGCCGGAACATGAGGAGGGCTGATTTTTCATCCGATGATGACCTCACCCAGACCGATAACGGATATGAAAATGTTCCTTAATCCAGGCTTGGAAGGATAGCTACTCCCGATTATAAGGAGTACACTGACATCATCCATGCCTGGATTGACAAACCTTTTCATATATACTTGGAGTCTGGGTTCAGCGAGCAGACCAGGAAATGAGCAATCTAAGCTCCAACCAGTGTAACGCCTAGCCACATTCTGTAACCAGGTGTGTGAAGCTCCCGTACAGAGTTAATTATTGGCTCCATACTCACCAATTACAGAAGAATGTCCACCAAACTAAATTTAGCAGTACTTTCAGAAGGCTTCGTTGGCTTATAAACTCCTGTGGCTAGTTGCCCATGAAACCAGGCAATTAGAAAATGGTGAGTTGTTTAATTTATTTTTTCCAATATGCACAAATAAAATAATATACATGCTATCATAATTCTTTCCAAAATAATCTCATTGATCAAGATCATTCTGCCTGGTGAACAGTTGGGGTTTAACTGCCTTGCTCAAGGGCAGAATGGCAGATTTTTCCACCTTGCCTCCTCTGGGATTTGAACCAGCAACTATTCGTATACATTATTTGTCTTCAGGAAGGACTACGCAACAGCTTTTTTTTTTAGAGGAATTGGAGATTCCATATAGGCTGATACTGTAAAAAAAATCCATGTCAAGGTTTGGCATTTCGAGGAGAGGCTTTATTACTGCCACTTTTTGTGAGTTTGGTATACATCCGGAGGGAAGTGAGCTGTTTATCATCTTCAACATAGGAGGGCCAAGCACGGGAAGTAGCTCATTCAGTAGTTTATTTGAAATAGAGTCCAGTAGGCAGCTGGAAGGTTTAGAGGCTATGGCTATGTTTGTGAATGTATCGAGAGATACGTGATTTAAAAACTTGATTGTCTCGATTGATCTTAGGCCCTGGCAGTTCTTGGCAGACTCGGGCAATTGAGTTTTGGAGAAATACGCAGATTCAAAGACGAGTCCATAATTTGCTTTCTAATTATCTTTTCGTCTAAGAAGTTCATGAATTCAACACTGCTGAAGGCCATCCTCTCTTGGGGAATACTGATTTTTAGTTAGCTTTGTGATCATATCAAAAATACAATTGATTGTTTTTATTCTACTCAATTAGGTTGGAAAAGTACGCTGATTGAGCAGCAGTGCGACTGCATCTAGGGTATTTCTTAAGTGATAATGCCCGTGAAGCCATTGTTTGGAGGATATATTGGCACAGGTGTTGTTAGTCGAGGGCTGGCAAACCGTGCCAATATATCCTCCTAACACCGGCTTCGTTCATTCTATCGGTTCAGTCATTTTGTTCTGTATCTATGGACGCGACCCAGTTGTTTTGTTCTAAATGTTCCATTGCCATACTGGCTGGCAATGTTCTTATTCCTTGCTTGCTAGCTAGCCAACTATGGCTAACTTAGTCACGTTCTGCAGCCAGAATAACAGCAAAGTAGCCGCATTTGCATTTGTTTACGCTGTTCTCTAGTGACATTTATTTTGATACATCCATAACAATGAGCTAATGAGGTGCGATTTAGATGGAACAGAGTAAATAGACATTTTAATGTCAGATATTTAGCCGGTGCTAACTTGTGGAATGCGGTTTTAACCAATCAGCATTATTTTTTTTTTACTCCAACGTCCTTGGGTAGGTGGAGGGAGTCTGGAAGGGAATCCTTTGGGTTGTCCGAGAATTTATATAGTGTCTTTTGAAAGGTTATTGTTTTTTTTTTTTTTGGGGGGGTATGATACTGATCCTTCCGATCCAACTACAGACTATCTTCTTTCTCTCTCCAAAACTCTTGAACGTGCCGTCCTTGGCCAGCTCTCCCGCTATCTCTCTCAGAATCCTTCTTGAGGTTGGGGTCTGAGTAGATTATTTGTTGCGATTGCAAAAACATTTAGATTCCCAATATTTATTCCACAGGACAAAACTAAATCCAGGGATTGACTGTGGCAATGCGTAGGCCCGGAGACATGTTGGACAAAACACACTGAGTCGACGATGGCTCCAAAATCCTTTTGGAGTGGGTCTGTGGACCCTTCCAAGCGAATACTGAAGTTACCAAAAATGTGAATATTATCTGGGCGGTTTCTCTATAAAAGTTGCTGACCGCACACCAATACACAAACTATCACAATAATATAATAACATATAATAGGTTTCTAAACATTTCTGTAAAAAGTTAGACGCACAAATATCACAACTCCCATGACTAACATCTCACCATTACAATAACAAGGGAGGTTATTGTTTTTTTTGGGGGGGGGTATGATATTTGCGAGTCTAACTTTCTCACTCATTATTCACGAGTCATTCAGGATTATCCATAATCATGGTGGCATCCACATGAATGTAGTGTTTTAAAAAATGGAATTCTTATTTACAATAAAAAGGGTTGGCTGTTTGAGTGATAGTTTGTGTATTGGTGTGCGGTCAGCGACTTTTATAGAGACCACCCAGAATTATCTTTGCCATTTGCCTCTCTTGAAAAAGCCAAACCTTGACCCAGAAAATATAAAAAACTATCGGCCTATATCGAATCTTCCATTCCTCTCAAAAATGTTAGAAAAGGCTGTTGCGCAGCAACTTACTGCCTTCCTGAAGACAAACAATGTATACGAAATGCTTCAGTCTGGTTTTAGACCCCATCATAGCACTGAGACAGCACTTGTGAAGCTGGTAAATTACATTTTAATGGCATCGGACCGAAGCTCTGCATCTGTCCTCATGCTCCTAGACCTTAGTGCTGCTTTTGATACCATCGATCACCACATTCATTTGGAGATTGGAAACCCAAATTGGTCTACACGGACAAGTTCTGGCCTGGTTTAGATCTTATCTGTCGGAAAGATATCAGTTTGTCTCTGTGAATGGTTTGTCCTCTGACAAATCAACTGTAAATTTCGGTATCCCTCAAGGTTCCGTTTTAGGACCACTATTGTTTTCACTATATATTTTACCTCTTGGGGATGTTATTCGAAAACATAATGTTAACTTTCACTGCTATGCGGATGACACACAGCTGTACATTTCAATGAAACATGGTGAAGCCCCAAAATTGCCCTTGCTAGAAGCATGTGTTTCAGACATAAGGAAGTGGATGGCTGCAAACTTTCTACTTTTAAACTCGGACAAAACAGAGATGCTTGTTCTAGGTCCCAAGAAACAAAGAGATCTTCTGTTGAATCTGACAATTAATCTTAATGGTTGTACAGTCGTCTCAAATAAAACTGTGAAGGACCTCGGCGTTACTCTGGACCCTGATCTCTCTTTTGAAGAACATAAGACCATTTCAAGGACAGCTTTTTTCCATCTACGTAACATTGCAAAAATCAGAAACTTTCTGTCCAAAAATGATGCAGAAAAATTAATCAATGCTTTTGTCACTTCTAGGTTAGACTACTGCAATCCTCTACTTTCCGGCTACCCGGATAAAGCACTAAATAAACTTCAGTTGGTGCTAAATACGGCTGCTAGAATCCTGACTAGAACCAAAAAATGTGATCATATTACTCCAGTGCTAGCCTCTCTACACTGGCTTCCTGTCAAAGCAAGGGCTGATTTCAAGGTTTTACTGCTAACCTACAAAGCATTACATGGGCTTGCTCCTACCCATCTCTCTGATTTGGTCCTGCCGTACATACCTACACGTACGCTACGGTCACGAGACGCAGGCCTCCTAATTGTCCCTAGAATTTCTAAGAAAACAGCTGGAGGCAGGGCTTTCTCCTATAGAGCTCAATTTTTATGGAACGGTCTGCCTCTACATGTCAGAGACGCAAACTTGGTCTCAACCTTTAAGTCTTTACTGAAGACTCATCTCTTCAGTGGGTCATATGATTGAGTGTAGTCTGGCCCAGGAGTGGGAAGGTGAACGGAAAGGCTCTGGAGCAACGAACCGCCCTTGCTGTCTCTGCCTGGCCGGTTCCCCTCTTTCCACTGGGATTCTCTGCCTCTAACCCTATTACAGGGGCTGAGTCACTGGCTTACTGGGGCTCTCTCATGCCGTCCCTGGAAGGGGTGCGTCACCTGAGTGGGTTGATTCACTGATGTGGTCATCCTGTCTGGGTTGGCGCCCCCCCTTGGGTTGTGCCATGGCAGAGATCTTTATGGGCTATACTCAGCCTTGTCTCAGGATGGTAAGTTGGTGGTTGAAGATGTCCCTCTAGTGGTGTGGGGGCTGTGCTTTGGCAAAGTGGGTGGGGTTATATCCTTCCTGTTTGGCCCTGTCCGGGGGTGTCCTCGGATGGGGCCACAGTGTCTCCTGACCCCTCCTGTCTCAGCCTCCAGTATTTATGCTGCAGTAGTTTGTGTCGCGGGGCTAGGGTCAGTTTGTTATATCTGGAGTACCTCTCTTGTCCTATTCGGTGTCCTGTGTGAATCTAAGTGTGCGTTCTCTAATTCTCTCCTTCTCTCTTTCTTTCTCTCTCTCGGAGGACCTGAGCCCTAGGACCATGCCCCAGGACTACCTGACATGATGACTCCTTGATGTCCCCAGTCCACCTGGCCGTGCTGCTGCTCCAGTTTCAACTGACCTGAGCCCTAGGACCATGCCCCAGGACTACCTGACATGATGACTCCTTGCTGTCCCCAGTCCACCTGGCCGTGCTGCTGCTCCAGTTTCAACTGTTCTGCCTTATTATTATTCGACCATGCTGGTCATTTATGAACATTTTAACATCTTGGCCATGTTCTGTTATAATCTCCACCCAGCACAGCCAGAAGAGGACTGGCCACCCCACATATGCTCTCTCTAATTCTCTCTTTCTTTCTCTCTCTCGGAGGACCTGAGCCCTAGGACCATGCCCCAGGACTACCTGACATGATGACTCCTTGCTGTCCCCAGTCCACCTGACCGTGCTGCTACTCCAGTTTCAACTGTTCTGCCTTATTATTATACGACCATGCTGGTCATTTATGAACATTTGAACATCTTGGCCATGTTCTGTTATAATCTCCACCCAGCACAGCCAGAAGAGGACTGGCCACCCCACATAGCCTGGTTCCTCTCTAGGTTTCTTCCTAGGTTTTGGCCTTTCTAGGGAGTTTTTCCTAGCCACCGTGCTTCTACACCTGCATTGCTTGCTGTTTGGGGTTTTAGGCTGGGTTTCTGTACAGCACTTTGAGATATCAGCTGATGTACGAAGGGCTATATAAATAAATTTGATTTGAGACACAAAGGATAGCTGCGTTCTAAGACCCGCTACCTCCACCACATATGACAAAATTAACCTTACAAAACCAAATATATGGATTATGTAATTGATCTTGTGTCATCGTGTTGACTACAACCTTTTACTAACATCACCAATTTCAGGTAAAAAGGATGTGCAATTCTCCCTAATTCAATGTGGTCAAAACATCAGCTTGCAGTAACACATACTGTCCACATGCTGGAAACTAGTGTAATAATTCAATATCTTAATTTAGGATGATAGTAAATGAAGCAAGATTTTTTTCAATAATCACACATTTCTCACTAGTGGAACCATTTTGAGATGACAAAAATGCTCTTATTCACAACTTAACCGGGTGCTCTAGAAAGAAGTCTCATATCTACAGCAGCCCATTCATTTGACTTCCCTACCATCAGGTAGGTGTCCACTCACCTTCTTACCGAAGGCTTACTTACCAGTCTTATGTAGACACTAGCTGCCTACATCCACTCGTATAGTATACAGCAGACCAATATTGACCCAACAATACTGATGAACCGTTGTACTTACAGTGGGGACACTTCGCCTGTAAGGCAGCGCCGACTGGGACAAGCCCTTTCTGCAACAGACATGGCATTCACATTAGTTGGGCAATTTATAAGTAGCTAAACTGGCAGCAAACAGGTTGAAAAATGTTTGTGTGCGGTGCAATTCATTGTTGGCTACAAATTCAGTGAACCGACCGAGATGGTGATAAGACTGAGTCCGTTTGTAGGGTGTTAGTTCACGTGACAAAATCTGAACGCTGACCGGGAATACGGTTTGATTCTGGTGCTCACTTTATTAATCATGATATTGTGGTGGAAATTCAACACCAGAGACACCTGAAGCCAATATTCAATTACTATTTATATTCAATGACTAATCACTATTTATTATCAGTTAATTGTAGAGGTTACAACACATGTACAAGTCTGTCACAAGCTCCGCCAGGGCGGTCCCTTCAGTCCTCTTATTTACTGCTATATAAAAAAGCTACATAGGCATTGTTCATGGGGTTGGTTCCTGCAGGTGACTGGTTAACCAAGAAACTGAGCAATGTCTCCCTTCTTAAAACCTCTTGAGTGTCGGGGGCAGTATTTTGATGTTTGGATGAAAAACGTACCCATATTAAACTGCCTATTTCTCAGGCCCAGAATCTAGAATATGCATATAATTGTCAGACTAGGATAGAAAACACTCTAAAGTTTCCAAAACGGTCAAAATATTGTCTGTGAGTATAACAGAACTGATATTGCAGGCGAAAACCTAAGGAAAATCAAACCAGGAAGTGGCTTCTATTTTGAAAGCTCCATGTTCCATAGCCTGCCTTCGCTCCATTTAAAGGGATATCAACCAGATTCCTTTTCCTATGGCTTCCCCATGGTGTGAACAGTCTTTAGACAGTTTCAAGCTTTTATTTTGAAAAAATGAGCGAGAAAGATCACATCGCATCATTGTATGGCTGAGTGCCAGCAGCGTTTTGTATGCGCAACAGCTTGGAGCATTCATTTTCTCTCTCTGAAGAAGCTACATTCCCGGTTTATATATTATTGATTATATATTGTAAAAACAACCTGAGGATTGATTATAAAAAACGTTTGACATGTTTCTACGAACATTACAGATACTATTTGGAATTTTAGTCTGCGATGTCGTGACCGCTCGAGCCTGTTGATTTCTGAACATAACGCGCCAACCAAATGGAGGTATTTTAGATATAAAAATAATATTTATGGAACAAAATGGAAAAAACAAAATGTATTGTGTAACTGGGAGTCTCTAGATTATCAAAGGTAAGCGATTTAATGTATTGCTTTTCTGACTTTCGTGACCAATCTACTTGGCTACTATCTGTTTGTAATACTTTTCCTACTGAGAGAGATGTGCTTACATAAACGCTTGGTATGCTTTCGCTGAAAAGCTTTATTGAAATCTGACCCACCAGGTGGATTAACAACAAGCTAAACTGTGTTTTGCTATATTGCACTTGTGATTTCATGAAAATTAAATATTTTTAGTGATTTAATTTTAATTTGGCGCTCTGCAATTCTGCGGTGGTTGACGAAAATGATCCCGCTAACGGGATGGGTGCATCAAGAAGTTAACTTCCAGAACATATTCTATCAGTTCTGCCAATTGGTCTGACTGAGGAGGAGGACCAGTCACCTGCACGAACTAAGATACACTGTATGCATCTTCTCTATCTCTTCAGACAATACCATTTTATTGAATTAAATGTAAATATTTTTTTTACAAAAATCTTCCGTAATATGTTGTGAATAACAAAATATTGTAAATGTCAGTGTTGTCTGATAAACCATTTGTGAGCATCTCTGATTCGGGGGAGCAAGCTCAATCAGAGCGGTTTGACGCTTCTGACAACCACTTTTCGGGCTCTCCTGAAAATACTATTTTCAGATTCGTCCATTTCTGTAGGTGTCATATTGTTCAATCAAACTATTAGAGTATCAACTCGAAGAAGACAAGTTGACTTGACTTCTGGAAGGAGTTTTATGGAGCAAGTGCAAAATCGTCTGAGTGAGAATGTAAGCAACAAACAAGCATTCATCCACACTGTGACCATATACAAAAACGTATATCACTACAAAGCTCAGGTTCTTGGTAGCATTTTAATATGCTGCTATAAAGATTTCATGCTGAATTGTTGAAGCGATCATAGGTTTACCGCGGGTAGGTGGCTAACAAGCCGTTTAGCTAGCTAGCTAACATTAGCTGAGGGATAGAGTGGGCCGTTTTCTGACCACACTGCTTCTGAGAGTCTGTTGTGTCATTTGGTATGCTCCGTTCAGCCCTAAAAGCAATGTTTATTTTACCACTATAATACCCTAACGTTAGCTAAAATGGCCCCATTGAGACAAGACTACATTGAAAAGAAAACAGGGAGTTACCGTTAGTTCATAACGTTATATGCTAGTGATAAAGTGTTTGTGTGGTGGATACCTTAGCTTGCTGACTTTACATCATCTCGCAGGGAAGTGTGTTGGCTAAATAACGTTAGCTAGCAGTAACCAGTTATACGACTGGCTGTAACTAGCTTGTAGCTGGCTAAGTTAGCTTGCTAAATGGGGCAATGTTTAAACTCTTAATTTATTGGGACTGGGGCGATTTAGACGGTTCAATGTGGATGTCATGTGTAGACAATATATTCTCATTGCATAAATGGTAAATATATTTAATAACTGATGTTTAAAAAGCTGTTTTGTACGGTGAAAATAAAGCTTACCCGGGAGCGTGCATGCGACCCATAATAGCAGTAGAGAAAGAGAGAGCCTTGGATGGCCGGTCGTTCGTGAATGAACAGCTCCTTTGGTGAACGTTGGGAACCAAGGGAGTTGTTCATTTGGCTCACTGATTTGCATACTGTTAATCAAAGATTGTTATAACTAAACTTGTTCAATCTGTGCTGTTAATATTGATTTTTGAGCTCCAGACATCTATTATCTGGATATAAATGATACAAACATTGTCTTAAAATGGTAATTCCTCAGTGCAGCAAGAATATAGTGAAGGTGGTTTCTCTTTTTTTCCAGGCAATCTAATAATTTGATCAGGTAAACACTTATTTTAAATCACGTTTCACGATTTTATATAACGGTAAGCAACGTTTTAGGCTTTAAATTGCAGATTTAGAATGTGTTCATGGTTTTAGGGCATTTTCTAAGCATTAGTGAACGAAGAGCCGTTTGTGAGCCAAATTAACGTCTTTTAGGTGAACAGAGCAAAATAATCCGGTTCTTTGAAAATATTCGAAATGAACATGAATGCCTCCACGCGATTGAAACAACAATTTTGCGCCTGAGTGGGAAATTACGTCAAATGCGCTTGAGTAGAAAGCCACAATCCCGCACTGTTTTCAGACAACTGAACTGCAGCCCCGCCACTAGATTGGCTGTAAAGGTGAGGGATGGCGCTGGAGAAACACAACCATTCTCAAACAACCTTATATTTTCGGTCAAATGTGTGGTACTGTTTTTTTGGGCTATGTCATCATAAGAATGCTTTTCACTCACTTTTCCATCTAAATAAGAATCCTGAACATCTAATCAAATGGCTACCCGGACTATTTGCATTGTTCCTCCCCCCATTTTTACACTGCTTACTTCCATGAAGTCACTTTACCTCGACTAACCCGTACCCCCGCACATTGACTCTGTACCGGTACCCCCTGTATATAGCCTCACGCTACTGTTATTTTATTGTTGCTCCTTAATTAGTTTTTTTCCTCTTTATTTTTTACTAAAGATTATTTTAGTAAATACTTAAACACGTATTTTTTAACTGCATTACCAGCATTCAGCGCATGTGACAAATGACATTGATTTGGAAGAGACCATCAGGTGCATAGAAATACAAAATAAGACGTACAATTATCAATGACAGTCAATATCACTGATTCGATTGGCCCTTTGCCAACATAAATAACAAAAAAACACAATGAACTTTAGTCTTTGTTCAAAAAACATTTAATTCGCTTTAGGAAAGAAGGGATTACAGTACACACCGATTCATTCTGGTTAAGGTAACCAATTACGAATAAATAACTGGCCATGTTAATAATACAAACTCAGCATGTTTATTTTTTTACAGTCATTAAAATAGTGGATCGTCACTATTTGTCTTTGTTGATATTCTCTTTAAAACCCCTCCAGGATAAATTCATTATTCATTATTTCATCTTTAGTTTTGTACTCGGCTCAGAGGAAGCAGCGTATCTCTTGCCCTGGATGTCTTTCCCTTTTTTTGTCCATATGGCTCCAGGTCAAGTTACCCCTACAGCACAGATCTAGGATCAGCTTACCCCACCCCAAATTCTAACCTTAAAACAATAGGTGGCGATATAACATCTGACCTTAGATCAGTGTTTAGAGGCAAACTTATCCTACATCATCAAATGCACAACAAAAGTGTGTTTGTGATACAAATCCCGAAAAGGAGTCAAGTAATTACCATTAAAAAGACATGGTGGTGTGCAGACAAGTTGGAGCTGATCGTTCCAACACCTTCTGATGCTAGTACTGAACCCCGCTCACAGTGGAAGAACTGTTGACATTATTTGACAGAATAGATTTCTTTTTCAATTGGGGTATAACAATTTTTATCAAATATACTGTGATAAGGTTAAAGTGGAGCGTAGTAGAGATTGTGAACACAAACAAGGCACCCTGTTCGGTTCCCCTTTGGAAGAGTGGTTTGCCATCATCATCAGTTATTTTGGCACGTGATTGGGAAACACAAGATCACTCTCTTTCCTGGAGTCTGGTTTGAGACGGACACATCCCCAGCTAGCTTAGCAGGAAACCAGACGCTTCCTATTTGTCTATGTAGAAAAAAGTTACATGTAAAAATGAGCCCCTTTTTTAAAAATAAATGTGTCAATCTATATATACTCTTCTGAAAGTAAGCCATTTTGGTCCTCTAATGTCAAAATGTACAAAACATTACAGCTCTCGTGTTATAGTTTAGGAACAAACAAAATAAGTGGAGATTGTTTGCTTCAATGAGGAAACAACCATGATTAGTGAGAGTGAGAGAAAGGCCCCACACCCAGAAACAACCCCTAGCCTTGCCCCTATCCCTTAGGCACTTGTGTAGATCTGAAAGGTCGGTGCTACAACCATATTGCTTATAATTCTTTAGGATCTACATGAACGGCCTTCAGGGGTAGGAGGGGTTTCTGGACAGGGTCAAAGAGAGGTTGGGAATGAGGTGAGCTTGAGGAGGAAGGGGGTGGAGTTTAGAAGCACCCCCCTCCGGGGAGTGGCCAGTTCCGCTGCCCTTATATGGGTGTATCTCTGGAGTTTTTGAAGAGGTGAGAAGTGGAGTTGTTCCCAGGTGGAGTCGTTTAGAAGTAGGGCACGGCGGTCAGCTTGTACCAATTGACCGTCTCCTTGCTGAGGTCGAAGTCTTTGAGTTTGAGCGTGACGCCGCCCAGGTAGCAGTTTTCTCTCAGCGACTCGGCACTAAGCACGCTCAGTTGCAGCTCCCGCAGACCAAGGGTCTCCTTGCTGTAGCCACTGTACACCAGCTAAGGAGGAGGTAGTCAAAGCAGTTAACACGAGTTGGCAGCAATTTGTATTAATTCGCATTCGTCACAAAGGCAGATGAGGAGAACAGTTCCAAAGTGACAGTCGGTCAAAACACAAAGCCGTTAGCTATGACAATTTGCTAGGTGGCCTAATGAAAATGTGCCACACTGATTTCACTCACCATTTCATTGAAAGTGGGGTTCCTGGTCTTTCTGGATATCTTTGTTTTGCACTTGGAGGTTTTGTGGGGGTCTGGGAGCAGGTATGTTTTCACATAAGGGTTAGGGTCTGTCTCCTCCTCAGATACCTATACGCAGGCAGATGGAAATGGACATGCTTAGTGGAGCATTAACTAAGGCCAAACTGAGGATTCATGTATGTAATTCAATTCCATACCATTTTATTTATCCTATCAGGGGTAAATAAATGGATCTTGAGATATGTGGGGCTAAGGATAAAGGTATCAATTAATTATACTGCCAAAAGTTTGAGATGTGCGCTAGTTAGGATTGGGCCCTGTGAGCCACCCTACTCACCAGGTCTCGGATGTGCATGACCATGATGAAGAGTGTGCTGTTCCTGTAGGAAACAGACAGCTTCACCTCCCCCTCCACTCTGCCTGAGGTTGGACTCAATGGTGGCGCCTCTGCAGGAGAAATAACTCTTTCAAAACTGTAGCTGCGACAATAGCGATACATATCAAATCAAATGGCTACCCAGACTATTTTTGTATTGACCCACCCCCCTTTCTTATTTTTACGCTGCTGCAACTCTTTGTTTATTATCTATGTATAGTCACTTTACCTCTACCTACATATTACCTACATATTACCTCAATTACTTTGACTAACCTGTAACCCTGCACGTTTATTTAGTAAATATTTTCTTAACTGCACTGTCGGTTAAGGGCTTGTAAGGAAGAATTTCACGGTAAGGTCTACACCGGTTGTATTCGGCGCATTTGACAAATAAAATGTGATTTGACATATACACAATAGGACTCAGATTTACCTGGTGCTTTGGCCATCGCCTCGAATCCTTCCGTCTTGTCGTCTCTCGCGATCGGATGGAAGAATGTATAGATAAGATCACACTGATAGAGAAAGAGAGAAAATATTGAGAACTCCTTTTTTGGATACTCCGTAGAGCATTGACAAATGGACTATCGGTAACCTTTCAACTAACTATGTACTAAACTTAACCCTAATCGTAGGAAGCAATTTGTTATCCAACGGATAGTATGACCATCTGTAGAGCACATACAGATGGACTATCCTGACTACCCTAAAATGTGACCAAAATATTGAGTGAAAATAGAGTGTGTTGGGCTTTTATAACTGTGTGTGTGTGTGTGTGTGTGTGTGTGTGTGTGTGTGGTGTGTGTGTGTGTGTGTGTGTGTCAATCACCTGGGTGACCTCTGTGGAGCTCCTCAACAGGTTGTGGACATAGCTGTTGAGCTCAATCTTCCTCTTGGCCGCCACGTCCTTGATGTGTGTACGGCCCAGCACCATCCTATTAGGGAACCTAGGGAGGGGACGGGGAAAGTTTAGTGCACTAACAAGAAGACGTGCATCTGTGGAGAAGTGGGCGCTACACTTTTGGGGGTGGAAGGGAAGCTTTACCCACATACAATGTAAGGCTCTTCGAGTTAAAGCACAACAAATATTCTCAATATTATTACTGTCGTTGTAAAATCTGAGGTTACCTTTGGCTTTCTAAGGTCATATATATGGCAGACTTTCAAAGTGTTTTTGGGAACAGGGTGCTGCCATGCCACTTCCAGACAGCTTCAGGTGCTATGAGCAACACCTACAAAATGTGGGTTCTCCCAAAAATGTGTGTGTGCACGGGTGCGCGTACCCTGGCAGCTTCCACAGAGGGAAGAGGATGCACAGCTTGTTGTGGAGCTCCTGGAACTCGTCAAAGGTGCGTAAGAGAAACTGGGCCTCGCTCTGCCCCTCTCGCAAGAGTCTCACCACATAGGTCTACAGGAGGAGGAAGACGAGGGGGAGGGGAAAAAAAGGATTTTAGCTTATCTTGTTTAGAATTACATTCATGTTATGACTTCTCGATATGTAGATTTATTCAAACTCTTGATATGCCAGATGTGTGTTCTTCTGGTATCCCTATAGGGCAGCTTTGCCCTGTCAGTGCAGCAGTGAGACCAATGAACACATGTACGTCTATGGTTGGAGACTCACGTAGTGCTTGTCGGGGTTGTATCTCTTCTGGAAGGAGAAGATGGAGGCGTCGCGGATGCGTCCCTCCTGCTTCAGCGTGTAGGTCTTGGGGGAGAAGGAGAGGATGGGCTCGTCGTTGGACGGCAGGCCAGAGAAGCGCATCTGGGCCAGGTTGTGGATGAAGAAGTTGAACTTGGTGGCCACGCTGCCCAGGCTGGTCTCAATCAACCTGGAGGGAGGGAGGGAGGGTGGGCGGGAGAGTGAAGAGGAGATTCAACTTCAGACAAAGGGAGTATTTTTTTATTTTTATGATACACTATTAGCTGTGTTTTCCACTTTGCCTCTGTGAAAATGACTGAAAAGAGACAGGAGGTAAATGGAAGAAGAAATTGATAAATAGTAGCATTTCACATTAATGTTTTAGGATGGCGGTTCATGACGACATTGTTCTGCCACCAGCTGGGCATTGTGGGGCAGTCGGTAGATGCAAATCAAATATAGCGCTGCATTAATTGTCACTGCTGAAACGCAATAATAAAATAAAAGTTACATTTCATTTGTGGCTCCTGGTCGCCTTTTCACATCGGTCGTTCAAGCGCAAGCAATTCAAGCTACTAAACATAGTAAGGCTTAAGCACGTATTCTTGTGCCTTTTGCATTGAGAGGCTGAATCATGACTGTGGCAGGGCCTCAGAGAGGAGCGGTGCACCATGTTCAAAGCTATTCACTCGGTGGAAAAACAGCCCACTTTACAGACAGTACCTGGTGAAGAAGATGGTGGCCTCTGCGTCGGTGGTCTGGGGCTGCAGCGCGTCGTACACGTACTTAAGGTCCTGAGCTCCAGTAAGCTCTGGTAGGCCTGACAACGTCATCTGTTAAATCGCGCACGCACGCATACAGACAAAGACACACACAATTACAATCCATTAATGTACAGCGAAAGGATTTACTAACAAAAGACTATTAGAAACCGATGACTTAGGGAAGGTCATACTCTTAACAAGGGAGCTTTGATTAATGAGGCTAGAATAGAGCATTTGAATCGCTACGGTACACTCAAGAAATTCCTTAGACCAAGAAGAGGGCCATCACCAAGGCCTAACAAAGGGCATTACCCAGGCAACACCAAAGTAACTCATCAAGTTGACGTCACACTTTTGGGGGGGAAAAAACTATTTAGAAACACGCTTTGTGCCCCATCTATCTGACAGTGCTCCTGTGTACCATTTTTGTGAATTATTTGTGATGCCAAGCTTAAATGTCAGGTGAATTCCTAGAAAAGGTCAATGTAGTGGTTCCACCTTAACTGTTTGTGCTGTCTTTCCCACTCCTATGGTCATGTTAAAATGTTTACCATGACAACAATCATAGCGGTAGCACAAACTGATTTGGAACCAGGGCTAGGACTTGACTGCAGAGCCTTATCTTACCAGTGAGAGCAGGTTGAGGAAGAGGCCCGAGTGTTTACGGATTAGGTTGTAGGCCTGGGAGCACAGGTCCACAAACAGCTGGAAGCGACTGGTGGGCCTCTCCCCCCCGTTGATCACGTAGGCCATGTCAGAGGTCAGCACAAATGGAGCACGGTCCCTGGGAGAAGGGGCGAGAGAGAGAACATATTACTAAAACATGGGAGATGGAGAATTAAAAACAAAGCACGTCATGTAGCCTGGTTAAAACAGGGAGCGTTTGGTCTAGCGTAACCAGGCTACATGGCAC
This sequence comes from Oncorhynchus keta, assembly GCF_023373465.1. Lineage (NCBI taxonomy): Eukaryota > Metazoa > Chordata > Actinopteri > Salmoniformes > Salmonidae > Oncorhynchus > Oncorhynchus keta. The sequence continues at coordinate 10,585,435 of NC_068437.1, read as the reverse complement.
GTTGTCTGGCACAGGTCTGAATCAGAACACTGATTTGAAAGACTTGACCAAAACCAGCAGACACTCAGGCCCCATCTTAAACGCAAGCACAGAGCCCAAATGGTATCTCTACATTTTTGTCGTTACAGGTCAATAAAGCTTTACTCTTAGTACTGAGGAAACATTTGACTTTTACTAAAGGGAGGGAATAGGTTAGCGAGAAACAGTTAAAAGGGTAGGGGAGAGAGTGCGCTAGATTTGAACCCAAGCTAGCATTGGAGGCAGATGTTTAGACTGCTAGGCCACCCCAGGCCACAGCGCGTACCTTTTGAAGCTGCCGAACATCTGGGCGTGGCCCAGGAACTTGCCGAAGTCGATGTGGAACATGTGACCGGTGGAGCGCAGCATGATGTTGTCGTTGTGGCGGTCGCAGATACCCAGCACGTAGGTGGCCACGCAGCAGCCCGCACACGAGTAGATGAAGTTCTCCGATGCCTCGAGGAACAGAGAGGAGGAGTGAGACACATACCATTTTTCACACTGTCGTGCCGACCCAAACCAGACTGCGCTGGCTTGGAAATTTCCTTTTAACATTGTCCTCTTCAGCAAGGTTCCAGCAACTCTGGTGGATGTGTAACCGGGCCGTCTCAGTACTACAGCTCAGTTTGACTTGGCTTGATTCAGCACAGTGTAAAAAGTCCTACAGTAGCTGGTTCTCCCTCTAATAGGCAGAATCCTCACTAGAGATCTGCATACTGGACTTTTCAGCCAATTAGTGCAGTGATAAAGGAGAAATCTGTGTGTAACATGCGCATTGCAGGCGCAGACGAGAAATAAACCGATCATATTATCGCCACTTGTTCATCTTCTCAACCTCATCCTCTGTCGGAGTCTGGGGTCCAAAGATTAAAAGGGTCAAGTTTAAGGGTCAGACAGTTACCTTCTCGTACTCATCCTCAGCAGGGTTGTACTTGCGCAGCCACTCTGCCAGGGGCTTGTCCTTGAAGGAGCCCGTCACGCCATACTCCGCCTGGATCTTCCTCAGGGTGTCTGAGGACGGCACCAGCTCCACCATACCTGGCAACACACACAGCACCACAACACACACACTCTGTCACAACTACAGACACAGCATGAGTACGCATTGTATTACAATTAGTAAACCGGATGTGTGTGTTGTGAATTCTAGTGTGTATTAGTGCCTTTGTCTTTGCCAGTGGAGATGCATTTAAAGTTGACAATGCGCAGGTCCAGTCCCTCCTGAAGCCAGATGCGGTCCATAATCCGGATCATCTGCAGAGCCAGCATGTCCTGCCGCAGGTCCTCTCCCACCTAACACACACGTACACACACGCAGGCGGGAAGGCAGACACGCAGGCAGGCACGTACACACACAGGCAGACATGCACGCAGGCAGGCAGACACGCACGCAGGCAGGCAGGCAGACACGCACACACAGGAGGCCCACACAGACCAAGACTCACGTTAGTTAGAATATTTATAATTAGGCGGGTGCTTATATTTGTCCTATTTCCCAGATGTACAAGCGTGTATTCATGCGTATTAATATGCGTGTGTGACTTGGAAATGTGTTTGTTGCAGCCAGGGTCTGCCATTATCAACGCGACCCTGGAACAATTAGGGTTAAGTGACTTGCTCAAGGACACATCAACAGATTTGAACCTTGTCGGCTCGGAGATTCGAACTAGAGACTTTTCGGTTAACGCTCCAGCCGTTAGGCTACCTGCCACCCCTAAGTTATCATCCACAGAAACATATTTTATTCTCATTCAGAGTTTCTTTCCATCTGTCTGTCAATGTTTGGTCAAGCAAAGACTTCCCTACACATTCTATTGACAGAGCCCTATGTTGTGATATTGTCATGCCACCAGGTGGTGCTGTTTTAACTACGAAACCAAAGACAAGATGCAAACGATTGTAGTAACTGATCTCTTTTCTATGTTGGAAAAAATTACACTTAAAGCAGCAAATCAAAACCAAGGGAACTCTTTAGAATCTATTCCTGCAATCCTCCATGCTTCAAACACTCCCAAAGCAATGACTAACTGTCCATTAATTCATGTAGAGAACGGCTCGAAAATGTGTCGGTATTTCCAGTGACATGTCAAGGACTACTAAGTATTACACCTCTGATAAATTGCTTGTTCATGGAACTTGGAAGTGCATATTTCATTGAGTCTGGCGTCACAGAAAAATAATCTAGTAGTCTAATCTGTCTAGGAGTGATGATCTAGGATCAGGTCCCCCCCTCTTATTTATTATGATTTAAAAGGCCAAACTGCACTCCCAGCCCTGCCTCCCACCTTGAACATGACATTGATCTCCTCTCCCAGAGGGTCAGCGTTCACCAGGGCCAGCTTCAGGGGTACCGCATTGGAGTTGAAGAAGGAGCACGACTGTACACAGACACAGAGAGAGGGAGCAAGAGAGAGAGGGGAGAAAAAGGAGAGAAAGAGAGAAAAAATAGAAAGGGGAGAGAGAGGAGAGTGCCTGTGGTTAGTTATACAAGCCTGCCCTGGCCATGGGAGCACTGGCCTGCTTTTGGGAGACAAAGGGGGGATGATTTTATTCAGTGAGGGGGCATCACTTTGGAATGTCTGGTACGAGATTGGGGTCAGATACACCGGTGAGCACAACACACACTAACACATACAGATCATCTGATATACAAAATGCACACAGTACACAAAACGCACACACGCAGCCACACACACTTGCCCAGCTGTGAGAAACATGGTGGGGGTGTGCGGACGGAGCACAGCGCTCAGTCAGAAAGGAAAAAGGAGAGCCGCCGAGGACAGGGAAGAGCATGCCTGCATTACACACTTACAGTAGATGTACGGGACTAGATCTTGTATTCTAGTCAATGGCCTCTTACAAGAGGTGGTGGAGGGGTAACTAGGAAGTAACTGAAGTGACCTGTAGATTAAGTGCCAGTTAGCATTTGGACGGTGGTTATGACGGCTTGATCAGCCACTTGGACAACTAAAGTAGGGTCATCGAGATATGGCCATTTGTTGTTGAAATGGAGGAAATGATGCTGATCAGTTGACATGTCAGCCTCCAGTAAGCGACGGACCAAACAAGTAACCCCATGGTCAAATGGGCATTTGCTGAGTGTACGGTCAAACTTTAAGCTGGTAACAGATCCGTTTGTGCCGTCTTGTATGACAATGACCATAGGAAACAGACCTGGGACCAGGCTAGTCGTGCTTTGGGTCATTGTTTCCATTGTTGGACAACGGACGTACCTTGATGTTGAGTTGTTTGGCCTCCAGGCTGGGGCTGAGGGGCAGTCTGCAGCTGTTTCTCTGGAAGAATGACTGCACCCTCTCCAGACCTTCCTGGAGCACCACCTACACACACAAATAGTTTAATTAATGTCAAGCCTTCACGGTTTAAATTATGACGTAAAAAATGGGTACTTAAACACAATTGGTAAATAACATAAGTAGTTAAACGAGACATCCAGACCATAACTAAATAGAGTATTTTATTTGTCTATTATTTTGCCTTTATTTAACTAGGCAAGTCAGTTAATAACAAATTCTTATTTTCAATGACTGTCTAGGAACAGTGGGTTAACTGCCTTGTTCAGGGGCAGAACGACAGATTTTTACCTTGTCAGCTTGGGGGATTCGATCTCGCAACCTTTTGGTTACTAGTTCAATGCTCTAACCACTAGGCTACCTGCCGCCCCAACAGCAGACCGTAAAATAAAGTGTTATCAAGCCCTTTTAGAGGCTTGTGAGATACAGTAGATAGTATTCTAGTAGTATGTGTGTGTGTGTGTGTGTGTGTGTGTGTGTGTGTGTATATGTTGGTGTGTGTCTGTCGGTGTGTGTTCGAATGCCTCCTGGCCCTCTCACCTGTCGTGCGTAGCCCCCGGCCTGCCGGACCTTCTCGGCCAGCGCCCCCAGCAGAGTGACCAAGCGGGTCTGTTTGTCCAGCTCGGCCCGGAGGCCGGCCCCACACAGACAAAGCAGGGCCCCCAGCACCTGGTCGTACCTCCGGCCAAACGCTGGGTCCTGTACCGCATCCCTCAGTAGCCTGGTGGGGAGAGTGAGGGGAGTATAATGGGATCGGACAAACCAGGGTCGTGTTCATTATGCACCAAACGGAAGAAAATGGACTTAAACCAGGAGGGACTTCCCGGACTTGTAAGAAAGAACACAACCCTTTTTCAAAATGCTTTCAAACGTTTTCCATTCCGTGCCCTAATGAACAAGACTCAGTTCATATTTCTGACTACCTATTGCTTAATTTGAGGGAACCAGCGACCTTGCGTTTATGGAGTAGAAGGATTAAGTTTCCCAGCCTAGACACCCATTTAAAAATCAATTTTGGGTACCTCCTGTTCCATAAAAGTCTACATTATACCACCTAGCAAAACACCTCTATTCAATATACTATGCTATGCTTCATAAACACACACACACACTACTAGAATACTACTTTCACAGTCCCCAGGTCCAGAACAAACTCAAGGAAACGTACAGAATTATACAGAGCCATGAGTGCATGGAACTCCTATCTTATATAGCGCAAGTGAACAGCAAACCTGGTTTCAAAAAAACAAATAAAGCAACACCTCACGGCACAACGACACTCCCCCATGTGACCTACTTGTCGTGTGTATGTACTGACATCAGGTTTTATTTTATTTAACTAGGCAAGTCAGTTAAGAACAAATTCTTATTTACAATGGCGGCCTACCCAGGCCAAACCCTATCCCGGGTGACGCTGGACCAATTGTGCGCCGCCCTACAGGACTCCCAATCACAGCCGGATGTGAAATAGCCTGGAATTGAACCAGGGTCTGTCGTGACGCTGCGCCACTTGAAAGCCCATACTTGGGAGTCGATGGGTTGGGGAGTAACGTATTACATGTAAGTGATTACAAAAAAAACGGTAACTAATCTGTTACATTACCAGCAGACAAATTGTAATCAGATTACAGACACTTTTGAAAAAGTAGATGATTACTTAAATTCAGAAAGGCCGTTTGCGGAAGAAAAATAATATTTCACACTTCTCTGGTTTCTCAATGACATTCAAATCAGCATTGAAAAAAAGGCGCAAGTTTAAGTTTGTTCAAAGCTGAGCGAGTCTGACCACAAGTCAAGAGACTACTATGATGACACGCAATATGTGTTTGATGGATCGCGGGAAAAGAGCAGAAATAGGCTTTTATAGGATACAGTCCAAACAATGTCTCCCAATGGTATGACTGCTGTCAGCATCCAGAGATTATCAATTTCAGAAAACGCTTGGATGTAAGGGTGGCAGCAGTTGTGTAGTCTACAGCGATATGATATGACTTATTATTGATATCTACATAGCACATTGATGTGAATCACACTGATCACACACTCTCATTTAGCTATTTGCGCCTTACGGATTGTGGTTGTTGTGGATGGCTGTTCACAAATCTAAATGTTTATTTGAACCCAATAAATGTTTGAATTCAAGAAATTTAAGCTGTCAATCAATCATTATTTTTTGAAACCAGTGGATAGCCAGTGAAAAATGCACTCTGACAACAGCTGCATAGAGCGGATCCAAACCCACGGAATAAAAGTGGGGCTTTAAATTGCTCAATCTAATTAATGCTGATAGATAAATAAATAAATAAATAAATAAATAAATAATGGACACGTACTCAAACCCGCACAATTTTTTTTGATAGACTTAAAAGGGACAATCCATTTTTGGACTTGTAAATGACATTTGCAGTACCTGTCAAAAGTTTGGACAACTACTCATTCCAGGGTTTTTCTTTTTTTGAACTATTTTCCACATCGTAGAATAATAGTGACGACATCAAAACTATGAAATAACACATGAAAACATGTAGTAACCAAAAAAGTGTTACACTATGATGAAACTGGCTCTCAAGAGGTCTGCCACCGGAAAGGAAGACCCAGAGTTACCTCTGCAGCCGAGGATAAGTTCATTAGAGTTATCAGCCCAAATAAATGTGTCAGAGTTCAAGTACCAGACAACTCAAAAACTGTTCAGAGGAGACTGTGAATCAGGCCTTCATGGTTGAATTGCTGCAAAGAAACCACTACTAGGACACCAATAACAAGAAGAGACTTGCTTGGGCCAAGAAATAATAGCAATTAATGGTCTGACGAGTCCAAATTTGAGATGTTTGGTTCCAACCCCATGTCTTCATGAGACGCAGAGTATGTGAACGGATGATCTCCGCATGTGTGGTTCCCACCGTGAAGCATGGAGATGTGATGGTGTGGGGGTGCTTTTCTTGTGACACTGTCAGTGATTTATTTAGAATTCAAGGCCACCCGCAAAACACCACTCTCAACGTCAACAGTGAAGAGGAGACTCTGGGATGCTGGCCTTCTAGGCAGAATTTCTCTGTCCAGTGTCTGTGTTCTTTTGCCCATCTTAATCTTTTCTTTTTATTGGGCAGTCTGAGATATGGCTTTTTCTTTGCAACTCTGCCTAGAAGGCCAGCATCCCGGAGTCGTCTCTTCACTGTTGACGTTGAGACTGGTGTATTGCAGGTACTATTTAATGAAGCTGCCAGTTGAGGACTTGTGAGGCATCCGTTTATCAAACTAGACACTAATGTACTTGTCCTCTTGCTCAGTTGTGCACCGAGGCCTCCTACTCCTCTTTCTACTCTGGTTAGAGCCAGTTTGCACTGTTCTGTGAAGGGAGTAAGTAGTACACAGCGTTGTACGAGATCTTCAGTTGCTTGGCAATTTCTCGCATGGAATAGCCTTCATTTCTCAGAACAAGAAGTCCAGTCTCTTGACAACAAGGTTGATGAAATCCGAGCAAGGGTAGCATTCCAGAGGGACATCAGAGACTGTAACGTTCTTTGCTTCACGGAAACATGGCTCACTGGAGAGACTCTATCCGAGGTGGTGCAGCCAGCGGGTTTCTCCACGCATCGCGCCGACAGAAACAAACATCTTTCTGGTAAGAAGAGGGGCGGGGGCGTATGCCTTATGGCTAACGAGACATGGTGTGATGAAAGAAACATACAGGAACTCAAATCCTTCTGTTCACCTGATTTAGAATTCCTCACAATCAAATGTAGACCGCATTATCTACCAAGAGAATTCTCTTCGATTATAATTACAGCCGTATATATCCCCCAAGCAGACACATCGATGGCTCTGAACGAACTTTATTTAACTCTTTGCAAACTGGAATCCATTTATCCGGAGGCTGCATTCATTGTAGCTGGGGATTTTAACAAGGCTAATCTGAAAACAAGACTCCCTAAATTTTATCAGCATATCGATTGCGCAACCAGGGGTGGAAAAACCTTGGATCATTGTTACTCTAACTTCCGCGAAGCATATAAGGCCCTGCCCCGCCCCCTTTCGGAAAAGCTGACCACGACTCCATTTTGTTGATCCCTGCCTACAGACAGAAACTAAAACAAGAGGCTCCCACGCTGAGGTCTGTCCAACGCTGGTCCGACCAAGCTGACTCCACACTCCAAGACTGCTTCCATCACGTGGACTGGGATATGTTTTGTATTGCGTCAGATAACAATATTGACGAATACGCTGATTCGGTGTGCGAGTTCATTAGAACGTGCGTTGAAGATGTCGTTCCCATAGCAATGATTAAAACATTCACTAACCAGAAACCGTGGATTGATGGCAGCATTCGCGTGAAACTGAAAGCGCGAACCACTGCTTTTAATCAGGGCAAGGTGACTGGTAACATGACCGAATACAAACAGTGCAGCTGTTCCCTCCGCAAGGCTATCAAACAAGCTAAGCGTCAGTACAGAGACAAAGTAGAATCTCAATTCAACGGCTCAGACACATGAGGCATGTGGCAGGGTCTACAGTCAATCACGGACTACAAGAAGAAATCCAGCCCAGTCACGGACCAGGATGTCTTGCTCCCAGGCAGACTAAATAACTTTTTGCCCGCTTTGAGGACAATACAGTGCCACTGACACGGCCTGCAACGAAAACATGCGGACTCTCCTTCACTGCAGCTGAGGTGAGTAAGATATTTAAACGTGTTAACCCTCGCAAGGCTGCAGGCCCAGACGGCATCCCCAGCCGCGCCCTCAGAGCATGCGCAGACCAGCTGGCCGGTGTGTTTACGGACATATTCAATCAATCCCTATACCAGTCTGCTGTTCCCACATGCTTCAAGAGGGCCACCGTTGTTCCTGTTCCCAAGAAAGCTAAGGTAACTGAGCTAAACGACTACCGCCCTGTAGCACTCACTTCGGACATCATGAAGTGCTTTGAGAGACTAGTCAAGGACCATATCACCTCCACCCTACCTGACACCCTAGACCCACTCCAATTTGCTTACCGCCCAAATAGGTCCACAGACGATGCAATCTCAACCACACTGCACACTGCCCTAACCCACCTGGACAAGAGGAATACCTATGTGAGAATGCTGTTCATCGACTACAGCTCGGCATTCAACACCATAGTACCCTCCAAGCTCGTCATCAAGCTCGAGACCCTGGGTCTCGACCCCGCCCTGTGCAACTGGGTACTGGACTTCCTGACGGGCCGCCCCCAGGTGGTGAGGGTAGGCAACAACATCTCCTCCCCGCTGATCCTCAACACTGGGGCCCCACAAGGGTGCGTTCTGAGCCCTCTCCTGTACTCCCTGTTCACCCACGACTGCGTGGCCACGCACGCCTCCAACTCAATCATCAAGTTTGCGGACGACACAACAGTGGTAGGCTTGATTACCAACAACGACGAGACGGCCTACAGGGAGGAGGTGAGGGCCCTCGGAGTGTGGTGTCAGGAAAATAACCTCACACTCAACGTCAACAAAACTAAGGAGATGATTGTGGACTTCAGGAAACAGCAGAGGGAACACCCCACTATCCACATCGATGGAACAGTAGTGGAGAGGGTAGCAAATTTTAAGTTCCTCGGCATACACATCACAGACAAACTGAACTGGTCCACTCACACAGACAGCATCGTGAAGAAGGCGCAGCAGCGCCTCTTCAACCTCAGGAGGCTGAAGAAATTCACCTTGTCACCAAAAGCACTCACAAACTTCTACAGACACACAATCGAGAGCATCCTGTCGGGCTGTATCACCGCCTGGTACGGCAACTGCTCCGCCCTCAACCGTAAGGCTCTCCAGAGGGTAGTGAGGTCTGCACAACGCATCACCGGGGCAAACTACCTGCCCTCCCGGACACCTACACCAACCGATGTTACAGGAAGGCTATAAAGATCATCAAGGACATCAACCACCCGAGCCACTGCCTGTTCACCCTGCTATCATCCAGAAGGCGAGGTCAGTACAGGTGCATCAAAGCTGGGACCGAGAGACTGAAAAACAGCTTCTATCTCAAGGCCATCAGACTGTTAAACAGCCACCACTAACATTGAGTGGCTGCTGCCAACACACTGACACAACTCCAGCCACTTTAATAATGGGAATTGATGGGGAATTATGTAAATATATCACTAGCCACTTTAAACAATGCTACCTTATATAATGTTACTTACCCTACATTATTCATCTCATATCCATACGTATATACTGTACTCTATATCATCGACTGCATCCTTATGTAATACATGTATCACTAGCCAGTTTAACTATGCCACTTTGTTTACATACTCATATGTATATACTGTACTCGATACCATCTACTGCATCTTGCCTATGCTGCTCTGTACCATCACTCATTCATATATCCTTATGTACATATTCTTTATCCCCTTACACTGTGTATAAGACAGTAGTTTTGGAGTTGTTAGTTAGATTACTTGTTGGTTATTACTGCATTGTCGGAACTAGAAGCACAAGCATTTCGCTACACTCGCATTAACATCTGCTAACCATGTGTATGTGACAAATAACATTTGATTTGATTTGATTTGAATAGAGTGACGAGTTTCAGAAGAAAGGTCTTTGTTTCTGGCCATTTTGAGCCTGTAATCAAACCACAATTGCTGATGCTCCAGGTACTCAACTAGTCTAAAAGAAGGCCAGTTTTATTGCTTCTTTAATCAGAACAGCAGTTTTCAGCTGTGCTAACATAATTGCAAAAGGGTTTTCTAATGATCAATTAGCCTTTTAAAATAATCAACTTTGATTAGCTAACAAAACGTACCATTGGAACACAGGAGTGATGGTTGCTGATAATGGGCCTCTGTACACCTATGTAGATATTTCATTAAATAAATCAGCCGTTTCCAGCTACAATAGTCATTAACAATGTCTACACTGTATTTCTGATCAATTTGATGTTATCGTAATGAGATTTATTTTGGTCTTTCCTTCAAAAACAAGGACATTTCTAAGTGACCCCAAACTTTTGAACGGCAGTGTATGTACATTCTAAAGTTTGTCTAATGTATTTTTCGTTATGTGTCGGACCCCAGTAAGACGAGCCGTCGCCATTGGCGAATGGGGATACTAATAAATAATTCAAATCAAATACCAGGTATCTCCAACTGCTGATTATTTTATTTACCCCCCACCATGTTTTCTGAATAATTATTTACTTACATTTTTTTTGTTACATAAAAGACTGTAAAAACACCAAGAAAACATCTCCAAGTGACTTGCATTTTGTTCCAAAGTATTCCCACGCGTTACAAATATGTGATTGTATGCAAACGTAAGCAAGTTGAGGTGATTATGTTTTAGTCAAATGTTAAATCTGTTTGGGCTTCTTGCACTTGTACCCATACTTGACTATTTTTATGAGCTGCTCACACTGTATATCCCCCTGAGTGTGAGCACCTGCCAACAAGGCTGGTGAATTCTACATTCTTATCCGTCAACTCCAAAAATCCACCCGCATTTGGGCTGGTGGTTGGTGTTCATTCTAGGCCCCGGTGGAGACTCACCAGTACAGGTAAAGGGTGATGTTGACGTTGCCCTGAGCTCTGGACAGCAGGAATATCACCAGGGCGTTCTTCAGGTGACACTCAAACTTCAGCGCCTGAGAGAGCGACAAGGACACGGAAAAGGATAAGTGGGTGAGAAAAGCATTCAGGGTCACTAACAAATTGTTTACCTGTGTATGTGTGTACTACAGACTGTTCACCTGCACGAGCTGAGGCAGGTAATCGGCCAACTCGTCATCACTGCTGGATTCGATCCAGCTGACAGCCACACTCCTCACCTCCGTGTCAGCAAACCTGCAGGACAGAGATCAAGACAGGCAGGTCAAACTTGAGGGTGACCTTTAACCTACATACTCACGTAAAACGTAAACGTCAACTCGCACACCTCCCACTTTACAAATATGACTTATCTACCGCAGGTTTCTATTGACCACAGCTTAAACTCTAGCTTGACACACTCAAACTTGAGTGTGCGTGTGTGTGTGTGTGTCTGCCTCTCTCTCGGTGTCTGTGTGTCCACCACACATACTTAGAGTCGAGCAGCTCCAGGGCACAGACGGGTTGGAGTGAGGGCCAGTTGTGGAGGAGGGTGTGAATCTCAGCCATGCTGCCCCAGTCCCAGCTGGGGGCGCTGGCCAGCACCTTGGGCAGGCTGTGGGTGTGAGCTCGGCAGTGGTGCCGCTGGTCCCACAGCAACTGGCGGTCAGCCCGCGTCAACCTAGGGTTGGGAGGGAGGAGGAGAGAGAGAGGGGTGATACCGGTGAGTCGGAACATAGACCACTGCTACCGCTGGCAGGGTTCTCACAACAGAGACCCTATTAGAAATCACTTTCTTCAGATTCTATATGTAATTTATGGTCATCGCCATCTGGGTCATGTTCAGTTAGGCACGAAACAACAACAAAAAAGGGTCTGAAGCAAAGTCAAATGGGTTGGAACTATCAGTACTTGACCAGTAAGAAGCGTGTGTGTTTGTTTTCCATTGCAAAACATTTTGCTACGGTGTGGTAATGAACACTATGAATGAAAGCTATACGATAGACGGCAGTGCAGCACTCTCTTGCCACAAATCCCACCAACAGCTCATATAATGCTCATCCCCTCTGATGACACAGGTCCTGTGGACACCTCTGGGTGCCACGTTATGGTTTTTGCCATAGCACTACACAGCTGATTCAAATAATCAAAGCTTGATGATGACTTGGTTATTTCAGTCAGCTGTGTAGTGCTCGGGCAAAAAAACTAAACGTGCCCCCAGTTTGGGAAACCCCTGGTTTACAGGCTATGCTGTGGACAGCTTTTCAGGTTAGCTCTGGTTCTGAGATAACCTTTAGGACTCGGAAATACACCCAAACAAAACAGAAGGCAAAACCATATGGTTATAAATCGGAGTAAATGAGAGAAAGCTCAGAGAAAGTAAAAGGGATTAGCGCTTTAGAAGAAATTGCTCTCTGTGGAGGCTGGGAAAAAGGGTAATGAATCTGGCTGGCAGCCTGGGGTGGGTTTAAGTGGGTATTTATATGCCCACAGTTAAACGTCTGGGGGAACAGACACTGAAATGAGAACAGACATCTATGGTCTGGGAGGACTGGAGAGTAATTTGGGGATAAAGCCTTCATAAGGCACTACATAACACCATTATAATAATGACATAACAGTTGTCATGATGGCAGCTGGTATCAGCTTATGACAACAGACGTGACAAAGTTATGACACAAACTGTTATGAACCTTCCTTCCTAAGGCCCTACATATCACTGTTATGAACCTTCCTTCTTATGGCCCTACATATCACTGTTATGAACCTTCCTTCTTAAGGCCCGAAATATCACTGTTATGAACCTTCCTTCTTATGGCCCTACATATCACGATCATAATTATGACATAGCAGATGTCATAAACCGTGAGACACTAGCTGCCATGACGGTTTATGACAACTGCTGTGTCATAATTATGATCGTGATATGTAGGGCCTTAAGAAGGAAGGTTCATAACAGTTTGTGTCATCATAACTCATGTATTATATCATGACGACAGACACAGTACCCGAAGGTAGAGGCTCGGCTGCAAAGTTTCTCCACCCGGCGGCGCAGGTCAGGGTCCAGCTCCTCCAGGGTGTTGGGGTCAGGGCAGGGGCTCTCCTGGGGCCCCACGTACAGCACGTCCACCGCTGGGCTGGGGAAGTCGACCTAGGGGGGGGGTCATGGAATGGTTAGGCAGACACACAAACTTTCATAGGTACACAAACATTAGGTCACCACAAAATGGGAAATGTGTTTGAGATAGGGGACTGTGTAAGAGAGACTTTGGGTAATGTTTGAAGTAAAAAATGTAAAAGCTTTTTCTTCAATTTTGCTTGAGGTTAAAACTGATCTAACACGATTGAACAGGTGCTTGGCTTCACCTGTCCAATTGTGTTGAATCACTGATTGCTTTGAAAAAGGGAGGGAAGATTTGCATTTGAACAGGACCTACACACAAGAAAATCGCAGAACATTGACTTGGACGGCAAAGGCCCGCTCTAGTAATTTTCTATGGGTACAGTATTGCTGTGTAGAGTCGTGGAGTCACCTGCAGTATGATCCTCTCGGCCAGGTTCTTCCTCCGGATCCCGGCTGCAGCAGAGGCAGCCTGAGGAGAGGTCCACAGACACAGCAGCTTGGTTCCCCTCGCCAGCACCCTGGAAAAACACACGCATAAGCATACATAGCTACACACACACAAAACACCCCAACATTCTGAATCCCCAATAGACAGCTATTAACACAATCAACTCTTGAAATACACTCAGTTCGAATGTCATACAACACAACAAACACACAAACAGCAATTGCACAGTCAACAAACACTACTGAAAATGTGTTGCGCATCACCGTCGGAAGTCAAATAGGGGCAGGGAGATTTTGCCCAGCACTTCTGGTCCTTTGCGCTGTTTGTTGGAGTCTGGGGAGCCGCTGGCGTTCTGGTTCAGGACCCCAAAGAGGGAGAGAGTCAGCATCGACTCTAATGGAAGCAGGGACACCGCCATTGGAAAGTTGATCCTGGAAAGAGGGAACAGAGTGAAAATAAGAGTGGGAAATGGAGAGGGATTGGAGTGAGAATAGTGAATAAGTATGAACGTGCATAGCTTATGAGTCTGTATTCCCACTCGCCTGCGAGTAGATTCTTAGATCATCATCATACGGTTTGTGGCTCAGTTGGAATGAGGGTTCAATTCCCGCAAAGATCACATACAAAAACACGTACAGCATCCCTCACTGTCCTGCAAGATGCTTTGGATCAAAGTGTCTGCAAGTGGAATCTGCTATTTATCTACTCGTAATTGTATCCAGTGATAGGCTGAACGATACACTGATTATGGGTAACAACAGACCTCGCCTTGTCTTGGCTATCAGTTTTGTATTATCAGTTTTGTATTACTGTCATGCTACGTGGTTGTGTTGGAGCCTGCATGACAGAAAGCGAAGAACATTTGATCCTCGTCTACATTTTGATACTAAAGAGGCAAACGTGAAAGGTACAGGCACATAATTCAACATAAACACTATTATAACTAGCCATTGTATTTCTATGGCTAGAGGGTAGTGAGTCACGTACATTTCGTCCCATTTGATGTGGTAGAAGAAGCTCTTGTAGGTGCCCACTTTCTTGGACTGGATGGGCTTGAACAGGTTCTTGCCATTGTGAGTCAGCGCACACATCAGGTAGTACTTCTCATAGCTGCAAAAAGGAAGGGAGCAAGAAATTAACACATTATGAATGAACAAGTTAAAATCCCATCTATGTACAGAGAGAGAATAGACTTGTCCATAACAAAAACAGTCGTCCTCTGTACCTAATAAAGCTAATAATAACTCGTGCATTCTTTAATACACCACTAACAGAGCTCTCGATTTATCAAATGCAGATTTTGTTAAAGTTGGCTCCTCTTATTTAAACAGTTCCATTTCTTTCACATTATGAAAGACATTGCATTTGATGAGCACAATACCAGGCAGTGAAACATTTGGGACTCCAAAACATTTCTTATTGCTCAATGCCATCAGTCTTGTGCTTCGACACAGCATGGTATGCATGACTCCCCTGTCACTGGTGACATGATGCATCGCTGTGCCTACAGATGGTGTGTGTGTGTTTGCATGTGTGTTTGTCATAGGACGCTAGCCACAAAAGAGCAAAGCACTCAAGCCATGATGACGAGGGACGATTCCAGCCATGAAATCATTTGGGAACACAGACTAGCTGTTCGTTCGGGACTAAACATTTTCAGGGGAGCACTTCTGGCCTTGTGATACGGGATAAATATTTTCGGGCCTCCTTTGGTATGGTGCTCAAAAATGTTTTCCATATCTCCTAAAAATAGCTCTTGGACGAGGCCCTATGGATGACGGGCAGAAAGAAACAGCCTGTTATTAACCAGATCCTCTCTTTTTGAAGCAGTCATCTGCCAACCATAAAAATACTTGGTTCCTGGACGGCGTTTTACAGTGGCATTTTGGACCTCCCCCTCTCCCATCAAGCCTGGATATTTTTTAGGCACCAAACGGAAAAAAAGTGACTGAAACAGGGAGGTACTATAAGAAACGTCCAATAAGCGTCCAATAAGAAACGCACCTTGTTGTTTTCCGTTGCTAAACATTTTAAAGCTCTTTCTGTTGTGAACCATATTGAACACAATCCTGGAGTGAGGACAGTCACAAAATGTGCCACTCCCCAAGTCGTGCAAGATTGTGCTCACTGAATGGAAAGGTTGGCTCAAATCTATTCCAGACAGAAAGACACCATAAATAGATTAAAGCCTTGATGGAATTGGATACAGTGACGGGGAAATAAGACACTGAGAGAAACAACGGAGGAGCAAGACAACAAGAGTATCAGTTCTGAGGCCAAGTCATTCTTAAAAAGGTGGAAACTATAGTCTCAGTTGTCTTCCTTACTGCAATCCAGAAAACGTAAAATGGTATATTGGACTGGGGGTACACACACCTGCTGACCCAGACGGCGGGGATGCCGTGCATGGCGAACAGGGTGAACTGCAGATGGTCCGTGGTGCCCGAGGCCTCCTTGCTGCCACGCCCCTCCGCAGCTGACTCCCCCTCGGTATGCTGGGAGTTGGAGGAGGGGTCGGGGGAAGAGGAGGAGACGGGGCAGAAGGAGCGCAGGTACAGCTTGGCCAGGTCGTAGACAGCGTCCGTTAGGAAGCCCATGCACTCCTCCACGGGGCTGAGGTGACCTGGATGGGTCAGAGGGTTACGTGAGGTCAAATGATTTGAACTGTTTTTGTTGTTGATTTATGGAAGCAGGAATTGCCCCACTGTGTGCGATTATGGACTGATCAAAGTCATATTGCGGAGTCAAATTTTTGATGTGTGTGAAAAATGTGACTGGTTGTTGTAGGACTCACCATTTGCCGAGGATTTGGAGCCCACCTGAGATAGAGAAGTATACATATGATAACTGCCAGAATTACAGCCCCTGTAAAACTATCCTACGTCCTATCACTGCTGTGAGACACAGAAACACAGAGACGGGTAGAAGTGACCAACCAATAGACATACAGTACCAGTCAAAAGTTTGGACACACCTACTCATTCCAGGGTTTTTCTTTATTTTTGCTATTTTCTACATGGTAGAATAATAGCAAAGAAATCAAATGGAATCATGTAGTAACCAAATAAGTATTTTATATTTGAGATTCTTCAATGTAGCCACCCCTTGCCTTGATGACAGCTTTGCACACTCTTGGCATTCTCTCAACCAGCTTCATGAGGAATGCTTTTCCAACAGTCTTGAAAGAGTTCCCACATATGCTGAGCACTATATGGCTTCTTTTCCTTCACTCTGCGGTTCAACTCGTCCCAAACCATCTAAATTGGGTAGAGGTTGGGTGATTGTGGAGGCCAGGTCATCTGATGCAGCAGTCCATCATTCACCTTGGTCAAATAGCCCTTACACAGCCTGGAGGTGTGTTGGGTCATTGTCCTGTGAAAAACAAATGATCCCACTAAGCGCAAACCACATGGGATGGCGTATCGCTGCAGAATGCTGTGGTAGCCATGTTGGTTAAGTGTGCCTTGAATTCTAAATAAATTACAGACTGTGTCACCAGCAAAGCACCCTCACACCACCAAACCTCCTCCTCCATGCTTCACGGTGGGAACCACACATGCGGAGATCATCCGTTCACCTACTCTGAGTCTCACAAAGACACAGCGGTTGGAACCAAAAATCTAAAATTTGGACTCAGACTAAAAGGACAGATTTCCACCGGTCTTATGTCCATTGCTCGTGTTTCTTTGCCCAAGCAAGGCTCTTCTTATTGGTGTCCTTTAGTAGTGGTTTCTTTGCAGCAATTTGACCACGAAGGCCTGATTCATGCAGCCTCCTCTGAACAGTTCATGTTGATGTGTCTGTTACTTGAACTCTGTGAATCATTTATTTGGGCTGCAATCTGAGGCTGGTAACTCTAATGAACTTATCCTCTGCAGCAGAGGTACCTCTGGGTCTCCCATTCCTTTGGCGGTCCTCATGAGAGCCAGTTGTATCATACTGCTTGATGGTTTTTGCGATTGCACTTGAAGAAATTTTCAAAGTTCTTGAAATTTTACATATTGACTGACCTTCATGTCTTAAAGTAATGGTGGACTGTCGTTTCTCTTTGCTTATTTGAGCTGTTCTTGCCATAATATGGACTTGGTCTTTAACCAAATAGGGCTATCTTCTGTATACCACCCCTACCTTGTCACCACACAACTGAGTGGCTCAAACGCACTACGGAAAGAAATTCCACAAATTAACTTTTAACAAGGCACACCTGTTAATTGAAATGCATTCCATGGAACTACATCATGAAGCTGGTTGAGAGAATGCCAAGAGTGTGCAAAGCTTTAATCAATGCAAAGGGTGGCTATTTGAAGAAACTCAAATATAAAATACATTTAGATTTGCATAACACTTTTTTGGTTACTACATGTGTTCATAGTGTTGATGTCGTCACTATTATTCTACAATGTCGACAATAGCAACAATAAAGAAAAACCCTGGAATGAGTAGGTGTGTCCAAACTTTTGACTGGTACTGCACCTTTATATATTCACAGAATGATTATACATGATTGGACCCACCTCTGGCGAGCGTGTCCTGGGGAGGTTGACAGAACGCTTAACCCTTCTCACTGCTTCTGTGATGGCCTGCGTCTCCACCTCGTCCAGGGCACAGCAGAGGTTCTTCACTGTCTGCACCACCCGATCCACCGTCTTATACTGGGTGCTCTGAGATGGAACAAAGTCATTGTCTCATATGTGTGTGTACACAATCTCTGTTCGGTTACTCAACAATTCAAGTGATTCTTGAAACAGATGTGCCATTTATAGAGCACATGTCATCCAGGAATTTATAGGCCTGTCGCAAGCATGTGTGAACTATACTCACACAATGAACAACCACTACTCAACGCCTGATAGCAATTTTACACCACAACCATCACACACATCCGCTATCACAGAAACATTTAGGGTCTTCAGTTCAGTGTCAAAGACGTGAATTAACTTCATAAGCTACCTCATTCTGCAGGCAGATGTTGACTTGATTGTGGTAGCCTTCCAGATAGTCGGCCAGGCCTTGTCTGAGAGAGAGAGAGAATGATCCAATCACAGAAATCTCAGCCGTTATCAGGAATTCTAGACGGCCATGTTTGGCTCCAGACAATGGCTAAGATGATGCGATAAGGAGCCAAACGAAAGGCATGTTCCTACCTGGTGACGTTCTCCTTGAACGGCCTCTCCACTTGGCCCAAGTGCCTCTCCAAGTCCACCTGAGAGGTGTCGTCTTCCGCCTGCGTGCGCACAACAAACCATGACATTTCACTGCGGCCTCCCTCAAATCACACTAGGGTTTCAAAGTCGGCTCATTTCTGGAGTGCAGTTTGACAAGCTTTTGATGAAAGGTATTAATATGATTGCATCTGACGGTGAACGACGGCACTGTTGAAGTGTATGGGAAGAACCTTGAACTTACAGGCCCGACACTGCTAGGTTTCAAATGGCGTGTGTCGGTCTTACCAATAAGGTCAGTATTTCTTGAATGTTTGCTTTAACGAGGTATTTATGATAGCCAGCCTGTCTGCCCGTCTCCCTGCTAGTCTGCCCGTCTCCCTGCTAGTCTGCCCGTCTCCCTGCTAGTCTGCCCGTCTCCCTGCAAGTCTGCCCGTCTCCCTGCAAGTCTGCCCGTCTCCCTGCTAGTCTGCCCGTCTCCCTGCAAGTCTGCCCGTCTCCCTGCAAGTCTGCCCGTCTCCCTGCAAGTCTGCCCGTCTCCCTGCAAGTCTGCCCGTCTCCCTGCAAGTCTGCCCGTCTCCCTGCCCGTCTCCCTGCAAGTCTGCCCGTCTCCCTGCAAGTCTGCCCGTCTCCCTGCAAGTCTGCCCGTCTCCCTGCAAGTCTGCCCGTCTCCCTGCAAGTTCTCTTTTCTGGACATCTGTCTGTCTATTTCATTAAATTTCCTCCAGGCAGTTGACCTTTAGCTGGTCTTATGCTACTTTTGAGCTTTAAAACACACATCAAAGTGCTACATCACTGATTGGTAGGTTGGTTGGTTGGTTTACCGTTCGTGCCAGATCCCTTCTCATGGTGCTCTGGGAGAGCAGCTGGAGCTTGATCTCTGCCTCCCACTTCCTGCAGTTCTGTACGTACTCGTGGCTGCCCAGGCTGTGCTTACTATGGAGAGGACACAGGGCCACAGGGGGTCTAAGGTCAAATATGATATCAGGGTCTTGCTCATTAGGTACCAAACAGAAGGAAACAAAGGGACAACCTGGATTTGGTCCAATAAGAAATGCACAAGTTTGTTTTTATTTCAAGAATTTTACAAAGGATTCCCGTTGCGTGCCCAAATGAACAACACCCAGCAGTTATAGCATTATGCTCGGAACATTGTGAGGAATGAGTCCAGTTCCTTTTCAGGACTTAGCCCCAAGCCCTTACCACCTATCCTTTTGGTGTTCATAGATCTCAAATTATGGGAAAAAGGACGAGTCAGCAATATGGTAGTGGCTCCAACTAGCCTTCCAATAGGTTATGGAACGTCCGTCATCTGGTTTCCACCTAATCTAACCTTTCAAATCAATGGTGTTCAATGCTGAGGAAGTAGAGGCCAAATGGAACTAGGCCATAGTAATTCAGATTTATTGGTTAAGGCCGTTGGTGTACACAAGGACATTAAACCCAAGTTTAACTTAGAACTAAACACTTAAAACCCACTTAAAGTTAAAGAGTTCCAATGAATCTAAAGGGCCAGAGGGGGACCTGACCCGAGAGAGATGCTATGCTTAGCGGGGGCTGGGAGCAATGGAAACATTCCAGGACCTTCTGAGGGCTTGCCAAGACCAGACAAGGCCGGGAGAGTAGAGATAAACACAGTGGGGAATTTGTAGCTCGACACAAAGCCAAACTGACCCACGTCTCTAAAAATTTAGTGCATGCAAGCAACACACACAGAAAGACACACACACACACACGCTACGCGGGTCAGCTATTTGTTCACCCGCAGCCGCCCGATATTGTTAATAACCCATCCATAACCGCCTGACTATATGTGATAAAGTGAAAACCTGAGGCTCGCACCCAAACTATTTTTTTTGTCGGGGACGTAGGATTTTTTTCAAGCTCAATTTAGATATGCCTATTTTTCTGCTTATAATTTTCAACACTTTGGTAGACTATTTGTTAGTCAACTTGTCTATAATTAGATACATGCAGCTTCTCTTCTGTCATTACTTGTTGCCCTAGAACACTAAATAAACCCTTGCTCACCAGAAAATACATGTCATACATCTATAGAACGCATGCTTCAATCTAGTTGACATTGGTACATTTCTCATTCATCTCTTCTTCTCTCCTGCAGCAAAGACGTTGAAGGACCGTGGAGAAAATGCAATAACAAAACAAAAAAATGAGAATGATTTTCCATCCAAACATCAGTTGGACCGGTTTTAAGGAAATTAAAAGCTGTGAAAGTGACCCAACATGTTTCTGATAAGATTTCAGTTTGGCTTGGATGCATATTTTATGTGGTCGTAATACCAAATCAGCTTTTATGACGCTGATAAAGATGGCAACTTTACAGACGGTCCCTAACCACACATTAATTCTCTCAAGACGCTGAAATAAATCAATCGTATTTCTCCACTCCTGTTCCTGAGTGAAAATGTACATTTGGTGTATCATTTTACTGAAACAACGTGCTTAATGCTGCCGGAGATAATATATTAGGCTATGTGAAAGGTTATAGCCTACAGTCAGCATCCAGACTTCAGTTACTATTCCATTTAACCCATCTGAACAGTACATGTCCCTTGACGTACCAAACTTGAAGTCCCCGTCTTGTGACTGTCGAATTTGTATAGCGCCTCACAAATCACACACAACATATTTCCCAAACATTAGGCTACTGTTCTGGCCCTCCTTTCTCTATTTTCCCATTTTTTAAATGTTTTATTTTTCAATTAAAAAAAATTTCAATTCAACTCCAACATTGTCCTTTTTTTCCCTCAGTGGATCGAAGTCAACATTTTCTGCCCAAGTTCCCAAAAGCACTTGGCAATTGCCGTGTATTTGGCACACGTAGTTAGTGCGTAAGCTTAAACTTCAGGGCCTAACGCTAGAGATAAATATTGGAATAAAAACCTCAATGTAGCCTAGGTATGAATTGCACAAGAATGACACATGTATAATTCAGAGTTCGCTTTATTCAACCCACCAGTCACCCACGCACCCCTTCAGCAGCACAATATTTCACGACCCTAAACCTGCCGGGCCCGCGGATATAACTGCAGGTTATGAGTCAACCCGGCGCATCACCAACACACACACACACACACACACGCACACTTTTACCTAAGAGGATTTATGCCAAAGAAGTCTTTAAAAGAAAACCTTTTGCACAATCCCTCTGTTCTTAATTAGTAATAGCAGCCCCTGCCCTCCTGACTGTTGCTTTTGCAACAGAACTGGCAAAACGGCCAAAAGGAAACATTTTCCTAACACAATTAAAGACAAATGGCTCCCTGCTTGAGGAATGTTGGCTGTAAGCTTGTTGATATTGTTTTATCTCACTCCTCCTCTCCTCTCTCTGCGAGGGCGAGAGGACACTTAGAGGCAGGATTGTGGGAAACGCAGGTGTCAGCGTGGGGTTGTGTGTGGTTGTGTGTGTGCTTATAGGAATGTGGGAAATGTGGAGACCAGGGTTTTACATTTGTGTGTGTGTGTGTGTGTGTGTGTGTGTGTGTGTGTGTGTGTGTGTGTGTGTGTGTGTGTGTGAGAGAGAGACTTTGCACATATGTGCGCGACTCACTTTTGCAGCACCTCCTCTTGGCCGCAGACCTTGAGGACGTAGCTGCCGATGTCCACCTGGTTGAGGTCATCGTGGACCCAACACAGGGCTTGCATGATGAGGAGCTCTACAGGAGAACTCACTAAGGGAGGAGGAGGAAGGGGGTGAGTGAGTGAGAGTTAAAGCAAGCACAATGGCATACAAAGTCCCCCGCTCAATTTCCTTAAAAGTGCATTCTTCCTTCCTTGAAGGAATCACTGATTAGACATGACTGGACAGGTGAACACAAGGACGCCACCACGCTAATAAAACAAGGTGCCGTTTGTCCACCTCTAGGCCACAGGTAGGAGAAGGAGAAGCAGCAAGATGCTCACTAAACGAGGAATCAAGAGCTTCTGATCCACCCAATAAAGTGATGAATTCAAGTCCAAGAGGCTCGACGAAACGGGTTAAAAAAAAGGAGTCAACAATTGGCCAGATAGCGGTTTCATAAAACAATATCGCGACGGTCCTCTCAGATGGGATTACAGTGTGGGTGGTTCCAAGTCAAACTATATTCATATCTAACCTGGTCCGAGATCTGTAGGTGCCGTCTCGCCCACTCCTTGTCACTGGCGTGACAATTTATTTTTTACTTGATTTATTCCACCTTTATTTAACCAGGTAGGCAAGTTGAGAACAAGTTCTCATTTACAATTGAGACCTGGCCAAGATAAAGCATAGCAGTTCGAGACATACAACAACAGAGTTACACATGGAGTAAAACAAACATACAGTCAATAATACAGTATAAACAAGTCTATATACAATGTGAGCAAATGAGGTGAGAAGGGAGGTAAAGGCAAAAAAAAGGCCATGGTGGCAAAGTAAATACAATATAGCAAGTAAAACACTGGAATGGTAGATTTGCAGTGGAAGAATGTGCAAAGTAGAAATAAAAAGAATGGGGTGGAAAGGAGCAAAATAAATAAATGTATTAAATACAGTAGGGAAAGAGGTAGTTGTTTGGGCTAAATTATAGGTGGGCTATGTACAGGTGCAGTAATCTGTGAGTTGCTCTGACAGTTGGTGCTTAAAGCTAGTGAGGGAGATAAGTGTTTCCAGTTTCAGAGATTTTTGACAATGAGCGTATATGAGTTGGCAAGATGGCACAAACAGATCTGAGACCAGGCTAATTTGATCTCCCCGATCGTAAATCGAATTAAAACGGTTCAGTGAATGATCTCAGGCTGCATTACGATACTGTGTTATTGGAAAAGCCTTATGTTCGTGTACATGGGCATGTTTCCTGGGAAATATTTGGCAGAGAATGAAACGTGTGTATGTGACTGTGTGTGTGCAGTGCATGTGTAACCTGACACAAAACAGATTGTTCTGCCACTTCTAAAGGGGGGTTCTTTCCTCCCCGTTTGATGCCAGCACACACACACAGACCACCCCGGGCTCTCCAGCAATAACAACCCCACACCCTACAGAGGAATGGACTGGACTTAGTATTAAGGATTCAATACTAGAAGGCCCATTGGTGAATTTAGAGAGCGTTATGATTGGTCACATCTTGGTAGTGGCTGGGTGCTGTGAGGTGGCTTTCTAAGGATCCCTGTGAGGCGAACTGGTCAACAACCGAAGAGAGGGCATTTTGGGAGCATGTTGCCAAATCTGTTTGTGCTGCCTTGCCTCTTATGGTCATTGGAGGATGCAAGACAGAGGAAACAGATCTGGGACCAGGCTGGCATTCCGGAGAGTGTGTGTTGAAAAAAAGCCCTCTTGCGTGTCGCAACGAACTCACACATGGTGCTGGAATGTTTGCGACTTGCGTGGTCACACACGCACACCAACGTAGGTGCTTGGGGGCTGGGCCTGGTCTAAAGCGGGAGAATTGAATCAAACCAAATGTTATGTCACATGTGCCGAATACAGCCGGTGTAGATCTTACAGTGAAATGCTTACTTACAAGCCCCTAACCAACAACGCAGTTTTAAAAAGAATACCTAAAAAATATTTCAAAAATAATAATAATTAAAGAGCAGCAGGAAAATAACAATAGCGAGACTATATACAGCGGCACCGGTACAGAGAACGTGCGGGGGCACCGGTACAGAGAACGTGCGGGGGCACCGGTACAGAGAACTTATGGGGGCACCGGTACAGAGAACTTATGGGGGCACCGGTTAGTCGAGGTAACTGAGGTAATATATACATGTGGGTAGAGTTATTAAATTCACTTATGCATAGATAATAACAGAGAGTAGCAGCAGTGTAAAAGGAGGGGGGCAATGCAAGTAGTCTGGTTTGCCATTTGATTAAGTCTTAAGGCTTGGGGGTAGTTGTTTAGAAGCCTCTTGGACCAGTACCGCTTGCCGTGCGGTAGCAGAGAGAACAGTCTATGACTAGGGTGGTTGGAGTCTGACAATATTTAGGGCAGGACTGGTGTCTACGATTACAATACTAGTCTCGAAACACAGCAGGATGCTAGCAACTCATTAGCTAGCACTTGAATACCCAGCCAATGAGTGATGTCAATTGAGGGCTCACATCCAATCAGTCGCCAGGAAGGGGCCAAGTCCAGGGCGATCCTGCCAGGGCAAAGCAGAACCCAGATGTATTACCTCAGCACCAACAGGGTCAGGAACAACTGCATTTCTCATCATCAATACTGTCTACTTCTTCATCACATTTAAAAAGGCAGTTAAAGAGAAAAAAAGAGAGCAACATAGCAAGAGAGAGAACATAAGGGAAAGGAAGACAGTGAGAGAGAGACAGTATGATGGCAAGAGAGAGAACACAAGACAAAGAGAGCAGGGCCTTTCAGATCAGAGAACTGCAGCAGACAGAGCTAAAAACGAGGGCTTTGACTAAAGGTGACATCCAACACACTCAAAGCCACCAGACATCCACCTCGGCCAGTTCCCTGGGTTTCCTCTCTCCCCACGCCAAGGTATGCAAGGAATCTCTAACCTAAATCTTGCAGGCTAAGATTCTAGCCTAAGAAAGAACTAATCGTTTTTTCCCCCTCCCCGGCAACAGAAGCTAGCTCAGCTCTGTCTGGCTGTTAAATACAGTAAGAGTGTCAGAGGGAAGCAGAGAAGCTTTAACAGTAGCAGTTGGGGAAAGAGTCATCTGGGAATGCGTTTTTGTTCACCCCGGGAGATTTTTCCACACGCCAAATTTAGGAAGCTGGTGGAATGCCGGTGGAAGTGGAACAGAGGGGCCTGTCTGAAGACCGAGAGAGAAACGCGACAGATTACTACACAAGAACGAGAAAGAAATATATTTTCAGCCTGCTCTTGTTCCCTCCGTACACTTCCCCCCACTCCTAAAAGAGAGAGAACTGAAGGCCATTGTTCCTGTCTGCCGACATACAACCCTGGGGGGAATCTGTACTGTACAGCGAATCAGGCCTGGCTGTACAGTACATGAGAAAGAAGAGGCAGCATGACCAGTTGGTGTGGTTACAGATAGACTGGGTTATTGGGACTGGCCACACACACACACACACACACACACACACACAGGAACGAGCAAGCAATACCAGTTTGGTTTTAAAATAAAAAAGCAATTAAGGATAGATAGAATCCACACACAAAAGGCTGGTGTTGATTCGCTGCCAGGAACCAGGGAGTTCAGAGCAGACTCCATTAGAGAACTTGGTCACATTGGGCCAGGCCAAGAGAGATCAGTGACTGGCATTGGAGGGGTGGATCCAGGGGCGCTACAAACCTGGGGTCAGACAATGACAACGCAACCCCAGAGATCGAACAAAAAGCCCAGTGGGCGAATGAGTGAACATTTGGCCGACATAGCTGCTCCAGGGCAGTGGCACAACCTTTTATTTGTGAGGAGAGGGAATGTGGTGTGTTTCCACAAAAAAAAGGGAAAAAAAGAAGAAGAAAAAAAACTAGCTGTCCCGAATGCTGCTTCCTCTTTTGGACCTCTGGCCCAGTAGTCTTATCTGTCATCTGAAGAGCTCTGTCTTAAAGGGGAAATGCCTCCGATTTTTGTTGCAGTTGGGTCAATTAGACCTGGGAGAGCTCCATTCTAAAGAAGCCCCTTGAGGTCATTGCATGTAGTAATAACCTACTTTTATGGTTATAAAGGTATCTTAGCAACCAGCCTGCACACCCAGGGTCCAGGGCTGAGGACACTGCGCACCTCTGTATGGGTTAGGGTTGCAACATTTTAGAAACTTTCCCAAAATCCCTCGGTTATCCAGAAATCCCATTTGGAGGATTGTGCCTCTACGTGTTCGTGCCCGAATCCTGGAATTCTCCAACCGAGGTTTCAGAATTTAGCAAACCTCATAAGGGTGTTGTGATATGTGCTCACCGTCGCAGGTGAAAGTGACAGGCTCCTGGGACTCAGAGATCTCGATGGACACCTTGACGCTGCAGCCGTTGTCCCCTCCCCCGTCCCTCTGGGGGATCACCGCGCTCAGCACGTACCCCGGGTTGGTGTGGAGGTCATCGTGGGCGAACTTTGACCTCAGTCTGAAAAAACAAAACAAATCAGCCAATTGAAATCTAGTACGTCACCTTTACATAGAATTGATTCTCTACTTTTTATTACCTTAGTTTGCAAATCTGGAAGTTCGCTGGCCTATTACACATGCAGATGCAGAAACTAGTAGAGAACAGACTGACTAAATACCTGTGATTAGTTCTCCTACTTAACTTCCCCCTCCCGTACTTCCTTATGGGATCTAAAGTTCTTCTAAAACTCTTCTGCTTTGGCGATATTTGCTGCACATGTACTGCGTTTTCTGCCAATAAAGCATTACTGAACGGAATTGAATACTTACTCAGGATCTAATGTATTGATGCTTACTGAACTGTCATCGAGATTTCTCTCAATTACATGTGAAGACTCGTCGTGGTCTATAACGATGGCTTTCCCATTAGGGATGGGGGTAGATGGGGCAGCTTTTACGCTGTGTGTGTGTGTGTGTGTGGTGCACTGCTTTGTTGGTGATGTAATGTTACCATACTGGAGAGTGATTTCCAGAGCCAAGCTACATCATCACTCCACCCAGAGGACTGGAGTGAGGCTGCACACCCAGTCACACAAACACGCAATTACAGCACACACACACACAGTACTGTGAGCGCGCACACTCCTTTGCGTATACTCACACAGTACTAAGTGTTTGCTCAGAACACACACATACTGAACCCACACACACAGCTTACATTGCTACGTCTTCACAGAAGGCTACAACTTCCAGGTTCTGGGCTTCCTTTTCCTCCAGGGCGGTGTACTTTGCCAGTGCTTTCCCACTTCCCTTATCGTGCTGCGAGACAATGAGACAAAGCAAAGGGGACAAAATGGTGAGCAAAACAAGAAGAAGAAGTAGGTCCGTGAGACAATTTACTGGTGTTAAATTAATATGGAACTGGAATTAAATTGGCATTAGTTTAGGAAAGGTACACATTAAATACAAAAAGTACAATTGCAGTAAGACCTTAACACCTAATTGGACCTACGCACGTATACACCCCCCCCCATTCACATAAAATGGATCACTCCTACAGACAGTGAGGCCGTGGCTTGCTGTATAAAGCAGACAGGCATCGAGGCATTCAGTTACTGTTCGATTGAACGTTAGAATGGGCAAAACAAGTTACTGAGTGGGGTCTGATCGCCGGTGCCTGTTGCGCCGGTTCCAGTATCTCAGAAATGTCCGGCCTACTGGGCTTTTCACTCACGACAGTGTCTAGGGTGGACAGAGAATGGTGCGACAAACAAAAAAAACATCCAGTCAGCGGCAGTCATGGGGGCGAAAACAGCTCGTTAGTGAGAGAGATCGAAGGAGAGCAGCAAGAATCGTGCAAGCTAATAGGCGGGCAACAAACAGACAAATAACAGTGCAGTACAACAGTGGAGTGCAGATCGGCATCTCGGAACGCACAACTCGTCGATCCTTGTCACGGATGGGTTTTTGCAGCAGACGACCACACCGGGTTTCACTAATATCAGTTAAAAACAAGTGGGCACGCGATCACCAACACTTGAGGAGTGGAAAAACATTGACTGGTTCAATGAATCCTGGTTCCTGCTGTGTCATGCTGATGGCAGAGTCAGGATTTGGCATAAGCATCATGAGTCCATAGACCCATCCTGCCTGCTGTCAACGGTTTAGGCTGGTGGCAGTGGTGTACCGCCATCCCATCGCATCAGCATGGACCAACATCTCTGTGGAACGTTTTCGACTTGAAGAATCCATTCCCCGAATAATTGAGGCTGTTCTGGAGGCAAAGGAGGGGTCCGACCCGGTATTAGAAGGGTGCACCTAATAAAAACTGTCCGGTGAGTGTACATTTACACATTATACAAACTGACGGAGGCTCGATTAATTTAGTCCTGTGCATTGTGCTAAGTAAGTGAGGTGTATGCAGGCAGCTAAAATAACAGACACATTTTGATATATGAAAGCAATGAATCCTATCAAGTGAAATTTTCCTAGTGGGGAAAAGCTACACACACTAAAAGGACCCCCTAGGAATTGAGTTTAGAGATTCCTGGATGCCGTGAAAAAGCTGCCGGGAACTGGCAGGAGGAACGCCCCATAATTTGACTAACGAGTTGGGGCTAAGAATGCGTTTCCTGTGCAACAGGAAATTACAAGTTAAAATCCCGCCTCTTCTCCCTGGTCTGCTGTGAGTCAGCAGAAAAGCACACACAGGCGTTGGAATTCAATGACATCACAATGCACACAGAGGAAGACTTTGATTCTGCTCTGAGGGAATAGGGAAGGGTTACAAAAATGCCTGGTATGCAGAGTAACTTTCGTGTGTTGTTCCATGTGTGTTGTTACTTGTTGCAGACATTTGAAAACAAAAACGCATGAAAAAAAACGTGTGCTTTCTAGTGCACTTATTAAAAAAGTTATCAATCATCTTTTTCACCAACAGAGCACAGCTTTTCGGGGCATACTGCACAGCATAGCTACCACTGTCAAAGTAACTGCACTTCTTGACCCATTCTCTACTTCAGTGACTCGCACGCTGAGGTTTATGCAAAATACAGCCATCTAAACATGATCTACACACACATCATGTGTTTTACTCTCTTTCCCAAACTTCTGGTGTTTCGTGGTGAAAAACTGAATGGGTGGAGCATAACGTCAAAATAAATAGACAGGCTAGAAATCTTTTAACAATGTACATGTTTTGGTGAAGCTGGCATTTAATTGCCCTCCCTGTTGCACACAAAAAGCTTACATTCCCACTGTCACAAAGACATTCACGGCTGATTTAAGATGAAATCGTCAATATTGTGATGATCACTTATTTTACTTGGCACTTACTATAGACACTTTGATTTATTTAACCTCTTGCGATAGTAAAAAGAAAAAAAAAAACATGTTTTCTCCTATGTTGAACATGTGCTCGTCATGACATAATGTAAACATTTTGTGAAATAACACAGGTCATTTTTGTTCAACAAGCTACCCTACCCTAAAAGGGACTCATTTCGTGGAACTACCCTTATATAAAAAAATATATTAAAAAAACATTCAAAACACACACACATTTTAACACCCACTGATCGACAGTCGACACACAGTGCCTACCAACACACAATTCATGGGGAAAAATGTAATGTTAGTTTTGTTTTCAGAAAAAGTCATATCTTTACAGATGTTTTATGTTAATAGGATGTCATGACTGTGTCTATTTGTAATTGCTGACATGAGAAGTACAACGTTAATGAGTCTGCCTTCTTTATGTTTTGTCATTTTCGGGGGCCAGAACAAAAAGAGAGACAATGACGACGGGAGATTTAGCATTATTTTATGAGCTACTTTGCTCAGCTTAGCGGTTCCTATAAAAACTTCACTCCACAAGCAAAGGCATCAGGGTTGTGTTCATTAGGCACCAAAAGGAAGAAAACGGACTTAACTACGGAGGGACTACTTGGACTTTTCCAATAAAAAAATGCTATTTTTTTCATCGCAAAGGGTTTTAAAACGTCTTCTATTGCGTTGCCTAATCAACACGATCCATTTTTACGGAGAACTCTTACAGAGACTGACACATTCTTGTTTTGACATAAAATATCACGAAACTGATACATATCTACAAATCAGTGTGTTTGTAGCTCTGACACGGCTGAGATGGCAATCTATCGCTCTCCGAGAAAACTTGTACATCCCAGCTAGCCAGGTCTCCAGTTGGCAGGAAAAGAGTGAGAGGCATTAGCTGTGTTCGTGTTTTGAGACAAGATCCTTTCATTGAAAACAAACACGCAGAGATAGTCCAATGAGGCGGAGATGATCACACACACTGCAGGACACACACACACACACACACACACACACACACACACACACACACACACACACCAGGCTGTACAGTTAGACAGTCCTGTCTTTGTTTTCTCCATTTCATCCTCTGAGCCGCTTGTAATGGGGGGGCTGAGGGGATGAGTATGGCCCATGTGAGTCACACCATTCACGTCATTCTTCTGTTCTGGTTCGCTTTGGTCTAGTCACCCTACTGTTCTGAGTCAGGTCCGGTCTGCTTAACAGCTCCTCTGTCTTGGGTCTGTCTTAAAATGGTACAGTACACCACTTCATGGTCCAAGGCTTGTGCCGGTCTGCTGTCTGTATATACAGTCCTAGAAAATGGTACCTTCTTCGCTGGCCCAGGTTTTTAGTGGTTTGCTAATACTGTAGACTTCCATTGACATGAGCCGATTCTACTTTCCTCAACCTTACACTGACTGGACTCCACTCACACACTTGTTTAAGTAACCTTATTGGGTCCTCCCCTAACCCCAAAACCTAACCGTAACCCCTAAAACTAACCCTTATTCTACCTTATCCCTAAACCTCCTAAAAATAGCATTTGACCATGTGGGGACTAACAAAATGTCCCGTTAGTATAAATCATATCAAGCGTTATTCATACAGCACATTTAAGACATGGAATGCAACACAATGTGCGTTACAGGAAAATACAAACAAAAAAAACTAAATTAAAATAAAGCTGAAATATTTACTACACAACTCACATAAGAGGATAAAAATCAAATTAAAAAAACTGACCGGCTAAAAAACACCCAAAGGAAAAGCAAAGCTAAAAAGTGTTTTAAACACGTCCACATGCTCACTCACAACTTCACACTCTCCACATACAATTCATTCGGAAAGTATTCAGACCTTGACTTTTCCCACATTTTGTTACATTACAGCCTTATTAAAAAAACAACAACTGAAATATCACATTTACATAAGTATTCAGACCCTTAACTCCAGGCTGTGAAGTACTGAGTATTCTTGGGTATGAAGCTACAAGCTTGGCACACCTGTACTTGGGGAGTTTCTCCCATTCTTCCCTGCAGATCCTCTCAAGCTCTGTCAGGTTGCACAGTCCGGGCTCTGGCTGGGCCACTCAAGGACCTTCAGAGACTTGTACCAAAGCCACTCCTGCATTGTCTTGGCTGTGTGTTTAGGGTCGTTGTCCTGTTGGAAGGTGAAACTTCGCCCCAGTCTGAAGTCCTGAGCGCTCTGCAGCAGGTTTTCATTCATGCTCCATTCATCTTTGCCTCGTTCTTGACCAGTCTCCCAGTCCCTGAAAACCATACCCACAGCATGATGCTGCCACCACCATTCTTCACCAGGAATGGTGCAATGTTTCCTACAGAAGTAACACATTGCATTCAGGTCAAATAAGTACAATCTTGGTTTCATCAGACCAGAGAGTCTCGTTTCTCATGGTCAGAATCCTTTAGGTGCCTTTTGGCAAAGTCCAAGCGGGCTGTCATGTGCCTTTTACTTAAGATTGGCTTCCGTCTGGCCACTCAACCATAAAGGCCTGATTGGTGGAGTGCTGCAGAGATGACCAAGGACCTTCTTCCCCGATTGCTCAGTTTGTCCAGGTGGCCAGCTCTAAGAAAAGTCTTGGTGGTTCCAAACTTCTTCCATTTAAGAATGATGGAGGCCACTGTGTTCTTGGGGACCTTCAATGCTGCAGAAATGTTTTGGTACATTTCCCCAGATCTGTGACTCGACACAAGCCTGTCTCTAGGCTCTACAGACAATTCCTACAACCTCATGACTTGGTTTTAGCTCTGACATGCACTGTCAACTGTGGGACCTTATATAGACAGGTGTGCCTGTCAGCCTTTCCAAATCATGTCCAATCAATTGAATTTACCACAGGTGGGCTCCAATCAAGTTGTAGAAACATCTCAAGGATGATCAATGGAAACAGGATGCACCTGAGCTCATAGTAAGTTTCATAGTAAATACTGAATACTTTTACATATGCAAGTCAGTTAATAACAAATTCTTATTTACAATGACGGCCTAGGAACTGTGTGATAACTGCCTTTGTCAGGGGCAGAACGATAGATTTTTACCTTGTCCGCTTGGGGAATGCTCTAACCACTAGGCTACCTGCCGCCTTAAGTAAATAAGATATTTTTATTTTACAAACCTGTTTTTACTTTGTCATTATTGGGTATTGTATGTAGATTGATGAGGGGGGGGGGGACTATTGAATCCAATTTAGAAAAAGGCAGTAACGTAACAAAATGTGGAAGTCAAGAGGTCTGACTACTTCCCGAATGCACTGTACGCTGTTTCTACTCTGTTATCTATACTCATTACCTAGTCACTTTTACCCCTACCTACAAGTACATATTACCTCAACTACCTCATACCCCTGCACATTGATTTGGTACTGGTACTCCTTCTATATAGCCTCATTATTGTTAGTTATGCTGTTATTATTTCTCTATTTTTATTAGCAACTTTTCTTACTTTTTAACTCTGCATTGTTGGGAAAGGGCACGAAAGTAAGCATTTTATGGTAAAGTCTACACCTGTTGTATTCGGCGCATATGAAAGTCAATTGAATTTCATTCTTCCTGGTTTACACTTTCTGGCGTAAGCTACGTCAGGAGAACCAGTGAACCAAGTAAAGTTTGACTTCCTCTTTCAAATCAGAAAGTTAGTGATTCCTCTGTCTTAACCTCCACTGTGGCATTATAGAAATGTCCTTTTTCATCAAAGGATGCGGTTGTTGTTATCATCTAGGCCTTACAATCAGCTGATTCAGAGGATTCCGTTAGTGTCTGGCTCTCAACTACAATTTCCACCCACAAGGCACTTCCTGTTTGTCATGACTAAACAGGGTGAAAGGTGGAGAAGACCGAGATAATTGACTTGAGTCACCGAGTTTACTTTTAGCCATATATGTCACTCTGTAGGGCTATCTATCCACCACCACAGAGTGTATGAAAGAACAGAACTCAGCAGAAGACTCATGGTAATAATTTGGTCTTAATTGCAGAAGTATACCTAAATGAGACGATTTTCATGCAGAGGCGCACAGAGGTGTTTTAAAGCTTTTCAAATGGAGGATGAAGATTAGAAGAGGGCTGAGGAGGCCTTCGGTTATGGTTAGTTCCACCAACCAATTCACCTTTGTGTCCCTTTGATATCTTTAGACCACATAGAATGTTTAAAAAAAAACTGATTGTTTTAATATTCAGAGACTTGATAAAGCGCTAAAATTCAGCATTTTGACATTCTTCTGTGCACTCCCTGTGACATCCTTGAAGATTTAAACCCACTTAACCCCAAGATGTATCCAAGGTTTCACCATCATTGTAAAGCCTTTGTTATTTTATTGCTTTCATTAGAAGACATTTTAACGGAAACCCTGTCGCGTGAACTGAACTCTCGTTTTAATATGGTGAAACTGAGTCAATACATGTTAGAGTCACCTTTGGCAGCGATTACAGCTGTGAGTCTTTCTGGGTAAGTCTCCGGCTTTGCACACCTGGATTGTACAATATTTGCACATTATTATTTTGGTTGTGGATCACAATTTATTTCAAGTCTTGCCATAGATTTTCAAGCTGATTTAAGTCAAAACTGTAACTAGGCCACTCGGGAACATTACATGTTGTCTTGGTAAGCAACTCCAGTGTATATTTGGCCTTGTGTTTTAAGTTATTGTTCTGCTGAAAGGTGAATGTCTCCCAGTGTCTGTTGGAATGCAAACTGAACCAGGTTTTCCTCTAGGATGTTGCCTGTGATTAGCTCTATTCTGTTTATTGTTATTCCTCGCCCATTACAAGCATACCCATAACATGATACAGATTGAAAATATGAAGAGTGGCACTAAGTGATGTGCTGTGTTAGCCCCAAACATAACGCTTTGTCTTCAGGACAATCATTTTTGGCATATTTGTTGGCAGGTTTACTTTTGTGCCTTATTGCAAACAGAATGCATGTTTTGGAATATGTTTTATTCTGTACAGGCTTCCTTTTCACTCTGTCATTTAGGTTAGTATTGTGTAGTCACTACAATGTTGTTGATGCATCCTATCACAGCCATTCAATTCTGTAACTGTTTTAAAAGTCACCATTGACCATTGAGCGGTTTCCTTCCTCTCATGCTACTGAGTTAGGAAGGACACCTGTGTCTTTGTAGTGACTGGGTGTATTGGTACACCATCCAAAAAGTAATTCATAACTTCACCAAGCACAAAGGGATATTTAATGTCTGCTTTTGTATTTTTGCCCATCTACCAATAAGTGCCCTTCTCTGCGGGGCATCTTTGTGGTTTCATCTGTGTTTGAAATTAACTGCTCAACTAAGGGACCTTACAGATTTTTTAAAATTATACCTTTATTTAACTAGGCAAGTCAGTTAAGAACTAATTCTTATTTTCAATGACGGTCTAGGAACAGTGGGATAATTGCCTTGTTCAGGGGCAGAACGATAGATTTGTATCTTGTCAGCTCAGGGATTCGATCTTGCAACCTTTCGGTTACTTGTCCAACGCACTAACCACTAGGCTACCTGCCCAGTGGTTAGATAGATGAGGTAGTCATTCAAAAATCATGTTACACACTATTATTGCACACAGTGAGTCCATGCAACTTATGTGACTTGTTAATATAAGCACATTTGTACTCCTGAACTTATTTAAGCTTACCATAACCAAAGGGGTTGAATACTTATTGACTCAAGACGTTTCAGATTTTAATTTTTAATTAATTTGTAAAAAAATTCTAAAAACATAGTTCCACTTTGACATTATAGGGCCACATCTCAATTTAATCCATTTTAAATTCAGGCTGTAACACAAAATGTGGGGGTGGGGGGGATCAAGGGGTGTGAATACTTTCTGAAGGCACTGTAGCCCCCCCACAAACACACATTTGATGAAAGTTTACTATGGGGCTGTAAACCGATAAAGGGGTGACTGGGTCTGTAGAAGGTAACTCTGTGCTGGCCCCGCTGGTTGATAGTAGTGCTTCGCCCGGCCACACTCAGTCTCACACTCGGCCTAAATGAGAGCGCCTGCTGCCATGGCAACAGTGGGTCACTCTGGGGCTTGTCAGATGAGCCCGCCGTGGGGCATGTTTGGGAGCTGTATGATCTTGTCCCTGCTTAGGCTATATCAACACTAAGTACTGCTGCCTGGCAGCGAGGCAGACAGGCTTGGGCGACACACAGACACAGAACACACACACACACAGAACACACACACACACAGGGTTGTGACAGTCATGAAAAAAAACTGTAAAAGAACAGTTTTGCATTGTATAAATTAATGTGAATATATTTTGGAAGCTAAACATACACCATATTGGAGAGCACACAATATAAGGGGTATAATGTCACCAAGATGTTGTCTGTATCATGTACGCTTCAAGGATCATCAGGTCTTACAGGAGGCATGTATAGGTCTAAAAAGGCCCTAAAAATTTTAAATTGCATTTTTTATTTGTATTGTTTGTGATACAAATGTAAATTGAATATAAAACACCTTCCTCCCATAGCATTTTATATATGTTAGAATTGCCAGAACAATTTGAAATACCAAAAATATTTTCCGCTACTGCTGGCTTAGAATTGCCGTCACAAGGTGTGGGCATTGCGAGGTGGAACACTTCGCTACAGGTATGTGCTTTGGAAACCAAAATTCATGTTTTGGCAGTGCCTGTATGATGTCATTGATGCGAGACTTGACCTGGTTGTTTTGGCTAGGCTTTTGATGAACCCTTTGATATTTTTGGTTCAACTACAATCATACCCATTTGTTTAGGCGTTAATTACGTTGGGTTATTTTGAATGAGCCATGGTAAAACTTGGTTGTTTTGGCTGTGTTATGACTGCCTGTTTAGGTTGTGGTATGGTAGTGTACAGATTTGCTTAGGAGAGAGATTGTATCATTTATTTTTACCGTTAGATGACTAGACATACCTGATTGTTTGGCTTTTGCTGGGATGAGGACGCTGGGATGGTAAGGGAGTGGTTCCTGGTGACTGCTGCCCCCGTCGACGACCTCCGGGGCTGAGAGCGACCCGCGAGTTGACCCGTCACCTTCACGGGTGGACTGCTGCCATCAGCCACGCCCTCTGTCTCGTCGAGCAGCACGGCATCCCAGGGGTCCCCTCCAGCTGGTCCTCCCACCACCATTACTGTACCGCGCGATGCCAGGGAGGAGCTCTCCTCACCCTCAGCTTTGCGCTTGTTGAGTGGGTCCAGGTCCAGCCACTCGAAGCGGCTGAAAGCAGGGGATTCCACGGCAGGTTGCGGTGGGTTGGGCGCCAGGGACGCGACGCTGGTCGACGAAGAATCCAGGTCAGTGCTGGCCGACCTGCCGTTCTTCAAGTATTCCGAGGTACTGTGGATCTTGTCGAAGAGCTTGGCCATCTCCAGGGTGACGGTGGGCTGCTGGAACACCATGGCCCCGGGCTGCTGGATGGGAGTAAAGGCCATGAATGAGGTCTGCGGGCCGGGCAGGCCTATGTAGGGCGGCATGGCCGGTGAAAAGCCATTGTGGAAGGAGAAGTTTTCGGGGTTAGGGAACGGAGCAGAAGGGAACATGGGAGCCTGCTGGTGGGTGGGTGTGGACATGCCCGAACTGGAGGGGGTGGAGAGCATGGAGGGCGTCCACTGGCCACTGTGGAAGGGCGAGGGGCTGCAGGTGGCGTGGCCCCCCGGGTAAGAAGCGCTGAGGTTGAACCCCAGCAGCAAGGAGGGCCGCGAGGCCTTGCTGCTGTTGGCCCCGAAGCTGTCGTCCAGCAGGAGCTTCTCTAGCTCCTGGTTGGTCAGCTTGTCGACGTCAATGTCCCGGAACTTGTCCTTCTCTACCTGCTTCTTGGCCTCGGGGAAGACGATGAGATCCTTCTCCGGTCGGTTGCTGGAGGAAGGAGTAGGCCTGGGAGCGGCGGCGGGATGAAGTTTGTTTTGTGAGGAAGCAGAAGAGGAGGTGGAAGACGAGGTCGCCGGGAGCGTCTGTCTCTTCTCCATTTGTAGTTTCGCTAAGGCCTCCGCCTCCATTTGAAGGGCCTCCTCCTTACCCACAACCCCCTTTGGCTGGGCCACATCCAGCTTGAACCCATTACCACTGGATATCTGGGCCATGGTGTCAACTGGAGGGTGCCATGTACACAGCGTTTGTAGTTCAGCTTATGGTGTCAACAGGTCAGACGGAGTTCTGCTTCTTCAAACACCTGGAAAAGGATGGGAAAAGACCGCAAGTCACAATACAGACATCACCAGGAACATTGCACAACCATGAAGTGGTCTGACAGGCATTTGTTCTGCATTTAGTGAGCGATGTCCATAGCTAATGGAAACGTCTGCACGACTAAAAACTAGCTGATACTAATGCATTTATACTGTTCCCTATAGAATTACAGCTAGGCTGTTTCAAATCTATTACCAAGATATATTTGTGTTTTAAACACACTGGACCTTTGACTATGGCTTGTACAAAAATCCAAGCAAAAGACCAACCGACATCCTGAAGTATCACCGTCCTTCAACATGGGGTAGGGAGGGGGCAATTCCACAGTAACAGAGTGACGCTGAGACTCACTTTTTCACTTTCAAATGTATGCCAAGCAAAGAAAATGACAAAGTTTAACAAACCACACACGTTAAGGGCTGACCCCATTTTGTCGACTCGTTTATTGTTTGGTCATTAAGCTGTTGGTCGACCGAGATTGAGATTTCTTTAGTAGAGCAGTCGCAATCCTTATTTTTTTTCTTATGGTGCACAATACAATTGTCTGATTCGTGCCAGTCTCTTTGGACTAATCCATCGCAGAGGCCAGGGAGAAGGCACAGTCCATCACTCTAAGACATTTGATACCGACATTGTATACAGTGCATTTGTTAACGTATTCAGACCCCTTCCCTTTCCCCACATTGTGTTACGTTACAGCCTTATTCTAAAACAGATTCCATTTAAAAAAATGTTCCTCAGCAATCTACACACAATACCCCATAATTACAAAGTTACGTACGTTTTTGCAAATGTATAAACAAATACCTTATTTACATAAGTATTTGCACCCTTTGGTGTGAGACTCGAAATTGAGCTCAGGTACATCCTGTTTCCATTGATATTCCTTGAGATGTTTCTACAACTTGGAGTTCACCTGTTGTAAATTCAATTGATTGGACATGATTTGGAAAGGCACATTAGAGAGTCGAGTTTGAGAAACAGACCCCTCAACTGGCAGCTTCATTAAATAGTACACGCAAAACATCAGTCACAACGTCAACAGTGAAGAGGCGACTCCGGGATGCTGGCCTTCTAGGCAGAGTTGCAAAGAAAAAGCCATCTCTCAGACTGGCCAATAAAAATAAACTATTAAGATGGGGAAAAGAACACAGACACTGGACAGAGGAAGATTGGAAAAAAGTGTTTTTGACAGACAAATCTAAGATTGGATGTGTTCAGATCACAAAGAGGAACATTCGTGAGACGCAGAAAAAATGAAAAGATGCTGGAGGAGTGATTGATGCTATCTGTCAAGCATGGTGGAGGCAATGTGATGGTCTGGGGGTGCTTTGGTGGTACATTTTGGACAGGTAAAAGGGATCTTGAAGAAGGAAGGCTATCACTCATTTTGCAACGCCATGCCATACCCTGTGGACGGCGCTTAATTGGAGACAATTTCCTCCTACAACAGGACAATGACTCAAAGCACAGCTCCAAACTATGCCATAACTATTTAGGGAAGAAGCAGTCAGTTGGTATTCTGTCTATTATGGAGTGGCCATCAGTCACCGGATCTCAACCCTATTGAGCTGTTGTGGGAGCAGCTTGACCATATGGTACGTAATTAGTGCCCATCAAGCCAATCCAACTTGTGGGAGGTGCTTCAGGAATCATGGGGTGAAATCTCTTCTGATTACTTCAACAAATTGACAACTAGAATGCCAAAGGTCTGCAAGGCTGTAATTTCTGCAAATGGAAGATTCTTTGAGAAAAGCAAAGTTTGAAGGACACAATTATTTCAATTAAAATCATTATTTATAACCTTGTCAACGTCTTGACTATATTTTCTATTAATTTTGCAACTCATTTCATGTATGTTTTCATGGAAAACAAGGACCTTTCTAAGTGACCCCAAACTTTTGAACGATATGTATGTAGTATGTATGCATGTATGTATGTGATGCACCAACATTAAATTCTTGGCCGATACCGATATCCTATATTTTCCTTGCCAAAAAGAAACGATACCGATAACAGATATTTAAAATTTGAAGCATTCTAGTACAGTTAAATAGTTACATACACACACACACGTACGCAGCGGATTAATGCACTGCATCTCAGTGCAAGAGGCGTCACTACATACCCTGGTTCAAATCCAGGCTGAATAACATCCGGCTGTGATTGGGAGTTTGTTCTTAACGGACTCACCAAGTTAAATAAAAGGTTACACACACACCAAAAAGTTATTTTGTTGGCATTTACGTATGTCCCTATTACCAGTAAAACATAATCAACACATTTCTTTCACTTACTTGCTGTGCTGTTTCGTTGTTAATTTGTTCAGTTGTTTCATTCTCAAACATGATTTCTGTGGAATGCCGTTTGGGTCTTTGCTTGTCAAAAAAGATATCTGTTTCAGTAGGTATAGCTAGATGTCATCTAAAATAACCCTAATTTATAAGACAGTTCTTATTTCATGAATGGTGGTCGGACCCATC
Source organism: Oncorhynchus keta (assembly GCF_023373465.1). Taxonomy (NCBI): domain Eukaryota; kingdom Metazoa; phylum Chordata; class Actinopteri; order Salmoniformes; family Salmonidae; genus Oncorhynchus; species Oncorhynchus keta. The sequence goes on along the minus strand of NC_068437.1, from coordinate 10,545,280 downwards.
TATGACACTAGCCACAATAAGGATTAGCCACAATAGTGGACTTTGCAGTTGGCCTTCAAAATAAAAGTATATATATATATATATAATTATATAATTTGCATCACTGTCAATGACATTGTTTTATTTTGCCTAATCCTTATTGTGGCTAGCTTAACAACACATAACTCGGTTCAGTCGAGCCTCACTAGCCAGATGAAGCTAGCTGGCTGCTTATAACATTAGCTTTAGGCAACAGGGTTAAGTAGCTGGCTAGCGATTTATTTTCATGAACTGAAATTTCAATTGGCGAACAACAAGTGGCAACCTAGCTGATATTTTCTCAACAAGGATTCCTAAATCATTGCTAAGAATAATGAAAATGACCGTTTCTACTGGTCATTGTTTTCAGGCTGGTTGTATTTGTGCTAGCTAGCTACCAAGCTAAAGCTAGCAACCTCAGAAGTTGCAGTCTAACAAATTATGCTTTATTACCAACTCGGTACTGTAAACACATTGTTCGTGGCCGGTGTTTGCTTGCAGACTATTTTGTACAGCTTTGACAGTGCTACTGTATCTTTTTTGACATGCAAAGACCCAAACGGCGTTCCATAGTATATATATATGTCTGTAATTACTGTAGTTCAACATCTGACAAATAGTGCACTTGGTAGTGTGTACCGGTGCTCAACCAGTCGGCGAAAGCCAACATCACCCACGACAGAGAACGGTTGATTGTCAAGGGCATTGAATTCTATTATCTTGGCTTTAAATGGATTTTGCTGAAATCTTCTTACTCTTTCAAATGACTGCTCGACCCACACAGCAGACATTGTGCGGGCTAGGTTAGGAATGCTGTGAGGTACGTGTAGCACAAAATGTTATGCGGCGTTAGTACGTCATGTACCTACGTTATATAAACTCAACAAAAAAAGAAATTTCCCTTTTTCAGGACCCTGTCTTTCAAAGATAATTCGTAAAAATCCAAATAACAGATCTTCATTGTAAAGGCTTTATACACTGTTTCCCATGCTTGTTCAATGAACATGCACCTGTGGAACAGCTTACAGACGGTAGGCAATTAAGGTCACAGTTATGAAAACTTAGGACACTAAAGAGGCCTTTCTACTGACTCTGAAAAACACCAAAAGAAAGTTGCCCAGGGTCCCTGCTCATATGCGTGAGCGTGCCTTAGGCATGCTGTGAGGCATGAGGACTGCAGATGTGGCCAGGGCAATAAATTGCAATGTCCGTACTGCGAGATGCCTAAGACAGCGCTACAGGGAGACAGGATGGAGAGCTGATAGTCCTTGCAGCGGCAGACCACGTGTAACAACACCTGCACAGGATCGGTACATCTGAACATCACACCTGTGGGACAGGTACAGGATGGCAACAACAATTGCCCGAGTTACACCAGGAACGCACAATCCCTCCAACATTGCTCAGACTGTCCACAATAGGCTGAGAGAGGCTGGACTGAGGGCTTGTAGGCCTATTGTAAGGTAGGTTGTCACCAGACATAACTGGCAACAACGTCACCTATGAGCACAAACCCACCGTCGCTGGACCAAACAGGACTGGCATAAAGTACTCTTCACTAATGAGTCGCGGTTTTGTCTCACCAGGGGTGATAGTTGGATTCGCGTTTATCGTCGAAGGAATGAGCGTTACACCGAGGCCTGTACTCTGGAGCGGGATCGATTTGGAGGTGGAGGGTCCATCATGGTCTGGTCGGCAGGTAGCCTAGTCGTTAGCGCGTTGGACTAGTAACCGAAGGTTGCAAGATCGAATCTCCGAGCTATGTATATATATATATTTATTTGACAGATTTTTACATTGTCACCTCAGGGATTTGATCTTGCATAAATGTATAAAATATGTATAAAACACATACATAAAAAATGTATGGGGGATTGGAAATGATGCAGACAATTACAATGAAGGAAGCCACAATCTATCTGCCATATTAAAGCTGATCTACACACATTTTTTTATTTATTATTAATAATAATGAAGGGGGGGACAAGATGGCCTGCTGTGGTGGAATAGAGTGCGTGTGGGGGTTTGTAGGGGAGAAGGTGGTTAAAGGTAAGGGGTGTAAAGTTTTGAACCATTTGAAGCTTATGGAGGGAGCTCAAGTTGATGCCGGAGAGTAGTGTATTGCAGTAGTCAAGACGGGTAGAGATGAACGCATGTATGAGGGTTTCAGCAGCAGGACAGGAGAGGGAAGACCTGACTTTGGCAATGGTGCGGAGATGGAATTATGAGGATTTGACAGTCTGTCTTATGTGTTGGTCAAAAGGGAATGTGGAGTCCAGGATGACTCCAAAGCTGTGTGCATGGAGGGAGGGAGAGACAGTGAGGGTGAAGTTTCTAGTTTTGGTGAGGGTGGATTTGGTGCCTATGAGGAGGAGTTCCGTTTTATCACTGTTGAGCTTGAGTAAGTTTGGTTGCATCCATGTTTTTATTACAGAGAGGCAGGATTCAATATGGGTCAGAGGTGGGTTGAGGAGGGATTTGGTGCCGAGGTATATCCGGGTGTCATCGGCATAGCAGTGGAAGTCAAGGTTGAAGTGACGGAGGATCTGACCAAGGGGGAGGATGTAGATGATGAAGAGTAAGAGACCCAGCACAGAGCCTTGGGGGACAACCTGTACAATTGCAGCTGAGGTGTGGCCATTGAAAGAGATGTAGGGGGTCCAGTTGGTGAGGTATGATTGTAGCCAGGAGAGGGCGGTGCCCTCATCACCCAGACCCTCAAGGCTGGTGAGGAGGATCTGATGGCTCACTATGTCAAAAGCAGCACTCAGGTCAAGAAGAATCAATATGTTGTACAGTACTGAACGAATACTCTCTTTCTTTACTGCAACTGTGGTTTGTGACTATAATTTCCCATTGTGGCCAATTCAATTGCAGTCATTCTGTTACTGATTTTTTTGGCCACTCATTGATTTCGGAAAAGAAAAGGGAAAGGGGGATACCTAGTCAGCACAACTGAATGCATTCAACTGAAATGCGTCTTCCGCATTTAACCCAACCCCTCAATCAGAGGAGCGGGGGGCTGCCTTAATCATAATTCATAAACAAATTGTTGTTAGCAGCAACAATTCTATGACTAATAGGGTTGGGCAATATTTGGGGAGACCTCTTGTACAATATGCTACTCTAAATATTGCGATAACTGATATAGGCCTAACCATTTTGCGTTTTCAAGTCTTGCCATAGAATTTTTACTTAAATCATATTGAAAGTCTAACTCGGACACTCAGGAACATTCAATGTCATCTTGGTCAGCAGCTCCAGTGTATACTTGGTCCTGTGTTTTAGGTTATTGTCCTGCTGAAAAGTGACCGTCTCCCAATCTCTGTTGGAAAGCAGATATTTATTTTTTTATCCTAAAGTTATTTATCCCTAGTCCTTGCCAATGACAAGCAAACCCATAACATGATGCAGCCACCACCATGATTGAAAATATGAAGAGTGGTACTCAGTGATGTGCTGGATTTTTTTGTGCCTTGCTGCAAACAGGATGCATGTTTCGAATATTTTTTTTCTATACAGGCTTCCTTCTTTTCACTCTGTCAATTAGGTTAGTATTGTGGATTAGCTACAATGTTGTTGATCCATCCTCAGTTTTCTATCACAGTCATTAAACTCTGTAACTGGTTTAAAGTCACCATTGTCCTCATGGTGAAATCCATGAGTGGTTCCTTCCTCTCCTGCAACTGAGTTAGAAAGGACACCTGTATCTTTGCTGTTGAAATTAGTTGGCAGGCGCCTTCACTTCAACATTATTGTGTATTGGTGTTTCTAATACCTTTTAAGACTATCTGTGTGACCAGAAATCAAAGCCTTTGCTTATTCCACATTTTTAGGGTGGGAAGTGGTTGAAAAACATATCATGCCTTTATTTCTCAAAAATATACACTATTAGCATTCATTTGACACCAAATTTGATATGATCCTATAAATATCACGTTTCTGCTAATGGGTCCTTTTACATGGAAATGACCAGCGACAGCAGGGAGGAAAAGGAAAATAATTTAAATCTATTTGAGTCATGCTGCCTCAGAAATCCATGACAACCCCACTTACAAAATTATGCAGTCAGGGTAAAGGGGAGTCCATAAAAGGCCTGTTAAAGTTTATTGTGCCTGGCTTGCACAAGGACTGTCACATGGGTTGTACACTACAGAACAATGTGTTTCGAAATAAGAACATCCTATGTGTTGTCAGAAACCGGCAACACGTGTGTGCATTTACCAAATTCTTCAAACAACATAGAATCTAAAAAAAAAAAAAACTAATTCTTATCACTACCCAGTCCCTCAGTCAGATACTCTCTATCAGGCGACACAGGCCTCTCCTGAGTTTCCCTCACACCTCCCATTGTGGTGTAGGTTAGCTGTGCCTGGGCTCTCTCTAGCTAGCCTAGCACTAATGTTTGTGAGGAATTTGGCATGTAAGGCAGCCAGGCGGGTCTCTCACTCCCTCTCTGTAGCATTGTGTACTCTATGGCCCAAGGGTGTCTTATCAGCTGTGCTAATATCAGAGCCTGGGCAGAGATTCCGGTGGTGGAAAACCAACGGCAGCATCGCTCAAACATTTGTCTAGCAGCGTAGTGAAGCCAAATTCTGCCAGACGTCAACTGAGTTTGACCTGGGTAAAGGAAAGAGGTAGGCAGACTGTGGTGGTATTGGATTCATTTTTTGGATTCTTCATCATCATGTAACTCTGCCTCATATTTGCAGAGTGTCAAGTTTTGACCTCAGTCTTCCCTTCAAACAGTAGCTTAAACCCTACTCTGAGTAGATGCAGTGGACTATGGCGTCTGTAAATGTTATAGGCTAGGCTACATATAGTGAGGGATCAGGCCTATATACATTTTTCATCTTGAAGCTTTGGACTACCCATCCCATTCAAATGAAGGGCCATTGAAGAATAAATGTAGGCCGAACGCCATTTAAATGTGTGGACATGACTCACCAATAGAGTTCAAAACTTAATGTACCCAAATGTCTCTTACATTTAGCCTACATATTAGCCTACATATTACAATGAGTGGCTACTGGAAGACTGGCTAAACCTTCAGCCACTAAACCTAATCACCAGAACAAAGGGTCCTGACCTGAGATGCCATCATGTTTTAGAAGCCCTTAAAAGGCAGTGGGTAAATGAAAAGAAAAAGTTGGAGAAAAGGAATAGAAATAGCTCAAAGTAAAACAAAAACAAGATATATACCCATGGTGCTGTAAACCATTTTTGGACAAATTCCCTAACGACTTCAAAACGGATCTGAGAACATTGTTAGTTTCCCCTCAAAAGTAGTTTGGGCTAAAAAGACAGGCGATACTGGGAGCTAGCGACTACCATTCTCCTCCAGTGGAAATGTCTGCTTGACTGGAATAATTTAAGGATGCAGGGGTCAGTTTGGAACTTTCAGAGATAATTTGTTCACTGGATTGAGTAGAATGGTCTCTTTACAAATTGCCTAATAAAAATGCAAGTAGCAGGCCGCCACTACCAATCTGAAGCAGACATACCGGGTAGCGGATCAAGGTACAAAATAACATCTTTAAGACAGGACTAAGTAACCAAGTCATGCTTATAGCTTTTATAGATTCAGTTTGTACAACAATGGCCAATGACTGGGACAAAATCTCAAATGCTGATCTTCCTGCTGCTTTGGGTCGAACAGAGAGCGTGTACAGAACATATGGCTCAGTCGGTAGAGCAAGGTCCTTGAAATGCCAGGATTGTGGGTTCGATTCCAGGGGCCACCCACACACTTTGGATAAAGGTGTCTGCTATATTATTAACATCTAGCCTATAAAAAGAAACGGGCAAGACTTTATAGTGTCCATGCTTGACAGTAGAGTCCCAATAACCTAAACACAACTATGTCAAATTTTGTCCATGTAAATGAGATTTGAAGTTAAAGTAGGAAACAAAGTGGCAATTGATGATAGGCTAACTCCCCAATCAAAATGTCAGGTCATAACCTCAGTACAATACCGGTATATGCACGTTCATGCTCATGGTTAGCAGTTGCAAAATCTCACAGACACAGATCCAGCCTTTCCCTCTGGGAGTGGGAAAATAGATACCACCCACTCAAAAGTCTTTCGCAGTCTAAAAAAGTATTTTCATGTTTTTGGGAAGCTCACCCCCTGATCAGCAGCAGCCATGACGACAACTTAGCAGGATGCAACGGGCACAGAACACTACACTACAGACTGAGAAGTTTACGTAATGTGCACTGGGGAAGGTGCAAAATAACTTAATCAACTTCTAATTTGATGTTGAAAAGGCTTTAGATTTGCGACTTGATTGAGACAAACATTGACACTTCATTCTGATGGCACAAATTCATTCTCTGACAGTCAGGGCTACAGATCGCATATTTATCTTAACTATCCACATACGGGCCTACATTGGGGTAAGTGTATACCACCAGCGATTTAAAAAAAAAAATAAGGCACACCAGACTCGAGCTGAATTCCCTTTGAAGCCTACTAGCTCTCAATATAATTCCTCTGCCACAAATAATTTCCCTGCTGTGACTTTGATGTACACACATGTAAATTGAAGACTCATCAGATACATTTTTTGAAAGTTGACTAACTAGCTAGAACTGATGAGTGAATAAAAGTATTGTCAACAGTTTGGCTTCAGTGGATAAGTTCATATATATATATTTCAACGTCGACACGCGTGGCATAACTACGTGCCATTTGTCTTGGAATAATTTGTTTATGTTCGATGATCAGAACTTTGCGCATCACTGGTTCTATCATTTAAAGCACTCAGTGACCTGCCAACAAAGTGAAACACAAGAAGAAACGCAGGATTTTGAGTACGAGCAAGGCTCGAATACCTTACGGATATCTGCCAATAGCTCTCGGTAATCTTAACTTTTACATACATATATTTCCGGTAAATAAATAGAATTTCTCACCTTTGAGCGGTACGATGTTTGTAATCATTTTCCTGCAGCTGCAATTGTTTTCCATCCATCCACCCGCTCGCGCAGATAAACGTCAGTTCCTGTTGAAGTAGTTTGATCACATTTCACCAAAATCATTTAAAATTATGAAACAGCGTCACCATGTGGCATAAAATACACGAAAAATAATAAGGCAGGAAAAATCTCTGGACAATGTTGATGAAGTTATCTACATCTCTGCATATATTTTTAATTTATTTATGCATGATATTGGTGTCACTGTCGTCAAGTTCCCAAACAATATGAATAGCGATTTTATTTTGTATGTTCCATTTGTAGTCCGTTTTCTTTTTTATTGATAGCTTGAGCGCAATGAGAAATAACAAACAGAATGCCAGGTAGGTTATTCAAATAACATAACTAGCAATAGTTGTGTCACCTCAAGAAAATCTCTCTCTATCTCTCACACACAGGCTGTGCATTGCCATCTTAGCACAGAGTTTATAAACGTTTAGTGCTACCCGAGATCGTTGGGATCTCAAATACAGGCTACAACTGAGACGAATGATACAGTTGTTTGGACCACTTCCCAATTCAGCATCTCTTTTGACGTGTTCGTGCGGATCACTTTTGTCAAGATGTTCACCGCTTCTAAAGGTTTGTTGCATTATGGGGATATTGTCTGTGATCAAAGACCATGAAGTTTTGACTGTAGTTTGACTGTAGTCGTCTGCAAGTTTCTGCAGTTTCTACCTACAGTGTGGGAGGATCTATTGTCAACCAATCATTAGGGAGTTTTTGTTTAACCCACGCGAACGTGACCAAAAATGTGACTGAAACATGAACCAACTTTGCCGCATGGCAAGTATGCAGTGGATATGTACAACAACAAAAAAAAATTCACCTTTATTTAACCAGGTTGGCCAGTTGAGAACAAGTTCTCATTTACCACTGCGACCTGGCCAAGATAAAGCAAAGCAGTGTGACACAAACAACACAGAGTTACACATGGGATAAACAAATGTACAGTCAATAACACAATAGAAACATCTATATACAGTGTGTGCAAATGTAGTAAGATTAGGGAGGTAAGGCAATAAATAGGCCATAGTGGCAAAATAATTACAATTTAGAAATTAAACACTGAAGTGATAGATGTGCAGAAGATGAATGTGCAAGTAGAGATACTGGGGTGCAAAGGACATCATCATTGATGTATACAGAGAAAACAGTTGGCCCAAGAATTTAACCCTGTGGCACCCCAATAGAGACTGCCAGAGGCCCGGACAACAGGCCCTCCGATTTGACACACTGAACTCTATCTGAGAAGTAGTTGGTGAACCAGGCGAGGCAGTCATTTGATAAACCAAGGCTATTGAGACTGCTGATAAGAATGCATTGATTGATAGAGTCGAAAGCCTTGGCCAGGTCGATGAAGACGGCTGCACAGTCTTGTCTTTTTTCGATGGCAGTTATGATATCGTTTAAGACCGTGAGCGTGACTGAGGTGCACCCATGACCTGCTCGGAAACCAGATTGCATAGCAGAGAAGGTACGGTGAGATTCGGCAGCTTTCCAATCTTTAGGGATCTCAGATCATTTTAGAAAGAGAGGGTCCAGATTATCTAGCCCAGCTGATTTGTAGGGGTCCAGATTTTACATCTCTTTAAGAACATCAGCTATCTGGATTTGGGTGAAGGAGAAATGGGGGAGGCTTTGGCAAGTTGCTGTGGGGGGTGCAGAGCTGTTGACCGGGGTAGGGGTAGCCAGGTGAGAAAGCATGGCCAGCCGTAGAAAAATGCTTTTTGAAATGATCGATTATCGTAGATTTATCAGTGGTGACAGTGTTTCCTAGCCTCAGTGCAGTGGGCAGCTGGGAGGAGGTGCTCTTATTCTCCATGGACTTTACAGTGTCCCAAAACTTTTTGTGCTACATGATGCACATTTCTGTTTGAAAAAGCTAACCTTAGCTTTCCTAACTGACTGTGTATATTGGTTGCTAACTTCCCTGAAAAGTTGCATATCACGGGGGCTATTCGATGCTAATGCAGTATGCCACAGGATGTTTTTGTGCTGGTCAAAGGCAGTCAAGTCTGGAGTGGACCAAAGGCTATATCTGTTCTTAGTTCTACATTTTTTGAACGGGGCATGCTTATTTAAGATGGTGAGGAAAACACTTTTAAAGAATAACCAGGCATCCTCTACTGAAGGGATGAGGTCAATATCCTTCCAGGATACCCGGGCCAGGTCGATTAGAAAGGCATGCTCGCTGAAGTGTTTTGGGGAGTGTTTAACAGTGATGAGGGGTGGTCGTTTGACCGCGGACCCATTACGGACACAGTAAATGAGGCAGTGATCGCTGAGATCCAGGTTGAAGACAGCAGAGGTGTATTTAGAGGGCAGGTTGGTCAGGATGATAACTATGAGGGTGCCCGTGTTTACAGATTTAGGGTTATACCTGATAGGTTCCTTGATAATTTGGGTGAGATTGAGGGCATCTAGCTTAGATTGTAGGACGGGGTGTTAAGCATATCCCAGTTTAGGTCACCTAACTGTACAAACTCTGATGATAAATGGGGGAAATTAATTCACTTATGGTGTCCAGGGCACAGCTAGGGGCTGAGGGGGGTCTATAACAAGCGGCAACGGTGAGAGACTTGTTTCTGGAAATGTGGATGTTTAAAAGTAGAAGCTCGAACTGTTTGGGTACAGACCTGGATAGCATGACAGAACTCTGCAGGCTATCTCTGCAGTAGATTGCAACCCCGCTTCTTTTGGCAGTTCTATCTCGGCGGAAAATGTTGTTGTTGGGGATGGAAATTTCCCAATTTTTGGTGGCTATCCTAAGACTAGCTTCAGACACGGCTAGGACATCAGGGTTGTCGGAGTGTGCTGAAGCAGTGAATAAAACAAACTTAGGGGGGAGGCTTCTGATGTTAACATGCATGAAACCAAGGCTTTTACGGTTACAGTAGTCAACAAATGATAGTGCCTGGGGAATAGGAGTGGAACTGGGGGCTACATGGCCTGGGTTAACCTCTACATCACCAGAGGAACAGAGGAGTAGGATAAGGTTACGGCTAAAGGCTATATGAACTGGCTGTCTAGTGCGTTGTGGACAGAGAATAAAAGGAGCAGATTTCTGGGCATGGTAGAATAGATTCAGGGCATAATGTACAGACAATGGTATGGTAAGATGTGAGTGACGATGAGAGAGGTTTTGTCTCTGTAGGCACCAATTAAGGTCTCCGCATGTGTGTGGGGTGGGACAAAAGAGCTATCTAAGGGATTTTGAGCGGGACTGAGGGTCACGTTTGCATGGGGCAAACAAATAAAGTCTAATGATTGGTTGACAATAGAGCCTCCCACAACGCAGGTGATGGCTGCATGAGGAAGTTGGCGAAGAGCAACTGCAGAAACTTTCAGTCGTCTGCAGTAAAAACTTACTCACCTTTGTATTTGATTGCAATATTCACGCAGTCTTTTTTATGTATTATTATTTAGAAAACAATATTGTCACATACACTGGATAGGTGCAGTGAAATGTGTTGTTTTACTAGGCTAATATATGGAATAGTTTTAAGATGGTCATACCTTGGATCGTTAAGCTATTAGATTTAGAATTTTAGGACCCCTTTATGTATAAAGAAAGTGATAAAATATTGAATTTGGCCTTTACTACTACAGCCCACAGGAACACATTGAATAACACATTCATGAATGGCCAAAAAATGACAGTCAAAAAATAAATCATAAGGAAAAAGGTTTCTGTCCTGTGTCTAGGAGATATAAGAAAGCTCAGGAAATATTTACGTTTTTTGGACACATATTTAACCCCATATTTACCCTCATACTTCAATCTATTTGATAATAGTCTGGGTATCCATTTGATTAGATGTTCAGGAATCTTATGGCTTGGTGGTAGAAGCTGTCTAGAAGCCTCTAGGAACTAGACTTATGGTACCGCTGACTGTGCGGTAGCAGAGAGAACCATCTATGACTAGGGTGGCTGGAGTTTTTGACAATTTTTAGGGCCTTCCTCTGACATCGCCTGGTATAGAGGTCCTGGCAGGAAGCTTGGCCCCAGTGATGTACTGGGGCATACGCACTACCCTTTGTAGTAACTTGCGATTGGAGGCCAAGCAGTTGCCATACCAGGCAGGGATGCAACCAGTCAGGATGCTCTCAATGGTGCAGCTTTAGAACCTTTTTTGGATCTGAGGACCCATGTCAAATCTTTTCAGTCTCCTGAGGGGCAATAGGTTTTGGCATGCCCTCTTCTCGACTGTCTTGGTGTGCTTGGACCGTGTTAGTTTGTTGGTGATGTGGACACCAAGGGACTTGAATCTCTCAACCTGCTCCACTACAGCCCCGTCGATGAGAATGGGGGTGTGCTCGGTCCTCCTTTTCCTGTAGTCCACAATTATCTCCTTTGTCTTAAATCACATTGAGGGAGAGGTTGAGTCCCGTGACACTTGTGGGGGTTGTACCTCAAAACGGAGAACACTATCACGTTGGTAACAATAATTCGGGAGACAGGTGCAGGAATGTGTAATAATTTTATTACGCCCCAAATTACGGTGTGCCGTGTAAGGGCACGAAGACCAAACAAACACGTACACAAAACACAGGGTTGAAACCCAAACAAAAGAGCGAGGAGTACCTCAAATAAAAACACACACGCACAATGATCAACACCCGGGACGAGACCCGTAATCATCTGCTCAATCCACAAGAGCACGAAAGCCCAAAACACACAGCACAGGTACTCACACGCACCAACGGACATTGTAACAATATTTGACCCCCAATGGAAACCAAAGGGCACATATATACAAATAATAATCAGTGGGAATAGGGGACAGGTGTGCATGAGGAAAGTTCCAGAGGGATTTGTGTTTACATTTCATAGTTAGCAGTTATTTTTGGGATGTCTCCTGGTCTGACAAACAGCTCTTTAGCTCTACCACTTTCCACCGCAGATGCCGAAGGCCGAAAGACGGATGTGGTGGATTGAGACCCAGCCCATGCAAAACCAGATATCTCTAGCTTAAATTAACAGTTTTGATGGGTATATTTGTAGTATGTTAATCGGATTGATGTGCAGGTGCGTCAATAGACTCTTAAGGATTTTAAGTGCCGTGCTTAAGGGCACGTCAACAGATTTTTTACCTTGTTGGCTCAGGTATTCGAACCAGCGACTTTTCGGTGACTGGCCCAATGCTCTAACCTGTTGTTGGTGCAAGTCGGACAATTTTTATCCCCATAAAGCTTAAATCATACAGATGCTGAGACACGATAGTCCGGTGTCCCACTGTGACATAGCTACTTGACTCTGAGACCACCATCGGCCGAAGACGCACAGCCCGAAAGCACACCTCGCCACAATTTCCAATCCGGTAAGCTCCGGTAAGCTTCCTATATTCATTTGAATGTGTTGCCAGTTGGAGAAGTTGCTTGAGCTACGCTGAGAATGAGAAAAGTATGAAAGCCAACAGTCCAATATTTTAGAACACTACTGTGCATACATGTTTTGGACTATGATAAACCCTACTACAGATTCAACATCAAGAGTATTCTGTCGGGCTGCATCACCACCTGGTACGGGAATTGCACCGCCCGCCCGCAACCTACCCACTCTCCAGGACATCTACAGCACCGGTGTTACAGGAAGGCTAAGAAGATCATCAAGGACCTTTAGCCACCCGAGCAACGGCCTGTTCACCCCGCTACCATCTAGAAGGCGGAGACAGGGTGTGTCAAAGCTGGGACCGAGAGGCAGCTTCTATCTCCAGGCCATCAGACTGTTAAACAGTCATCACTAGCCGGCTACCACCCAGTAATCTACCCTGCACCTCAGAGACTGCTGCCCTATGTACTGTACATAGAGTCATCGAACACCATTCACTCAACTAATGTTTACATACCATTTTACCCACTTTATATGTACATACTGTATTCTATTCAAAACTCATCCTTTATAAATACTGCTATACATATATTTTCTATTAATATACTGTCCATACTGTCAATACACACCATATTCTCAGAGTACTCTGTTCTCTTGGCCCTCCCACCCCTAGGGGAATGTGCAGCCCAGTCTAAGCTCTTCTCTCCCTGGCACCCCAATGGTGGAACCAGCTTCCCCCTGACAGCTATCTTCCAAAAACATCTTAAAACCAACCTCTTTGAAGAGCATCTTAAATAATTCTACAGCACCCCCCTCGCACCACACCCTCTACCCCTCTGACCCCCACCCTGAAAAATTAAATTCAGAATGCCTTTGAAAACTAACACTCAGACATTACTTTTTTTTCACACTTTACTAGCTCTGACTGTACTTACTGTGATGTGGTTTTCCCACCTAGCTTTTAAAATACAAACCATAAGTAGCATTTTATTTTTTTAAATGTTGGATTATGTGTGTATTGTTCATGTATTGTTAGTTATTACTGCACCGTTGGAGCTAGAAACATAAGCATTTTGATGCACCTATGTTAACATCTTCAAATATGTGTATGCAACCAATAAACTTTGATTTGATTTAATGCAACACACTTTGAAAAGCGGTGGTCTCCGATTTGACAAAAGTGATCCACTTGAATACGCCCATCGCCTACAAACGTGAACGTGGGTTTAATATATTCATACTAAACCATACTTGTTCTTGGTTCACACAGGTTTGCAAACGCCACGTACATTTAGCTTCATAGCACCTTGACCAACACGTTTGAGGAACAGTTTGACTGACACATCTTCTGCCCAACTGGCTGCCAATGCGACTATTTCACAAAGCGACGAGAATATTTCTACCCAATGAGGATAGTTGAGGCCACGTGGGGGCGTTACCATGGCAATTAGCCGGTAGGTTGATCTTACTACTAGGAAGAGTTGTCACTAGTTACCCCAGCCATAAAGTCAAAATTGGCATCGTAAATTTTTTTTTGTTTGTTTTTTGGTCTTCATTTAAGGTTATGGTTAGACATAAGGTTAGCAGTGTGGTTAAGGTTATGGTTCGGGTTAGCTTTAAATTCGGGATATCAAGAAGAAGGACTATATATATATTTTTTTTTAAATAGGCGGGGTTTGGCATAATTGTGACTTTGTGGCTGTGATAACTAGTGATGACCACTAGGGTTAGGAAGAGACTCTGGCCGGTGTATAGTGCATGACAGCTGGAAACGGACTCCAGTCTTTTTAACGTTTGGATAAACTAACGTCTCAAAAGTGCAACGTGACAGACAATTACTTGAAAGGGGCAGCTGTCAAAGTAAGTTTCTGTTTCTCTTAGCTTTTAAATGACATTTATTATCATGCTATTATGGATAAATGACAGTTCAGTAACGTTAGTTGGACCAGTTGAAGGGAAATCATCCACAGCCTAATTGTTCGACACTTAAGTAGTTATTATGATGTTTCCGGTATTTCTTACACATATAGCCAGAACTCATTATTGTCAAGAATATTATCAGGAAAGACCCACAATATGGACCTGATCAAATTAGATAGCTAGATCACAGATGTAACAACAGGTTCAAAACTACTGGATGCTGCTGATGTGGTCGTGTCGTGAAGTAATACCTAAACAGGTTGACAAGGTTCTCTTTCAGGTGTTAAAGCCCAAGAGAAATGGGCCAAGTTCAGTTGCCAAACGTTGTCGATAGAAATGCCTTGAACAGAGTCGACATTTAATTACATTTTGTATTGAACCTTTATATAACTAGGCGAAGTCAGTTAAGAACAAATTCGTATTTACAATGGCGGCCAAACCCGGACGACGCTGGGCCAAATGTGCACCACCCTATGGAATTCCCAATCACGGCCAGATGTGATACAGCCTGGATTCGAACCAGGGACTGTAGTGGTGCCACTTGTACTGAGATGCAGTGCCTTAGACCGCACCACTCGGGACAAGATGCCTTGTTCTACATGTCGGAGAGGCATTTTTGTTCTACATAAGATGTTTCTATCTGAATGTTCCAAAACGTTATGTCCTGCTGTTCTACATAACATATTTCTATCTGAACGTTCCAAAACGTTATGTCCTGCTGAACACACTCCCTGGTTTATCCCACAGACAAGTGAGTGGCACAATCACCATAGTTTTCTTTTGATGGGGAGGTTACTGTGAGATTAAACTAGTTTAACATTTTACTTGTCAACACATTGGTCAATAGGGAGGAGTGTGTGTGTGTGTGTGTGTGGGTTCACTGGTTGCAAAATCAATGGCCCATTTCCCAGGCCAGTGAGCTTACTGTAAGAAGGTGATGTTTACAGTATAAACCTATTTGTTCTTATCACTATGAAACATTTAGGAATGTAATATACACTCTATACATAAAGAGCTCCATTGGCAACTGGCAATATCAATTACGTACATATAGGCTCAAACAGATGCTGTACATCTTGCCATTCTATGTCTGTGAAAAATGAATTAGTGTTATTTCATTTGACCAATTGTGAAATATGACATTTGTCTGTTTTATATTCAGCATGTTCTCATAGTTTCCCTTGAAGCAGCTGTTGTGTAGCCAATAAACCTTAGCCTGGTGATGTTTTCCTGTGTACTTTCCCTTGAAGCAGCTGTTGATGTAGCCACTTATTAACCTTAGGCTGGTGATGTTCTCCTGTGTACACAGATGTTGTGGAGTAAAGCCTTCTGCCGCTGCCCTGTGCTCGTCCTGAGCTTGTGGTTCTGTGTGGAAGCAGTGCCCATCGCTGTGGACAAGACTAAAGTGGAAACCCCAGAGCAGAAACTTGAGGCGCCACAGAGTGTGGTGTGTGTGTGTGTGTGTTGCAATACTTATGTGCAATTTGATGAAGAAGTGATAATGACTGTGTAGGAAGCAGATTGTCTTTTTAATACTTGACAAATGATATTTTGAGACTGGCTAAGGCTAGGCTATTTGAACGCATAAGAAAGAAGAAAGGCACTCTGAGCATCAATAATGTGTAAGAAAGAGGAAGGGCTGCAGGAAAAGGAAGGAGGTTTAGACCTAGGCCATATGAATCCAATGTGAACCTCTCCCCTTTCATCTCTGTCCCACTTACGCACTACAATGTGGATTTTGACCGTTTTTTGTTTGTTTCAGGACACGGGGCTTCACTATGACCGCTACCTCAGGGAAGTCATTGATTTCCTGGAGAAAGACCAGCATTTCAGAGAGAAGCTCCACAACACAGACATGGAGGACATTAAGGTACCCCAGCAGCTACAGCATTTGCAGGGTTGTGTTCATTAGGTAACAAACGGGGGGAAAAAAACAGAGGGACTACCCAGACTTGTCCAATAAGAAATGCTCATTTTATTTTTCTGCTGCAAAATGTTTTCAACTGTTTGTTGCATGCCCTAATGAACGTGACCCCGTTGGCCTCCTGGTCGGTTTATATTTATTGTTATTGGTCACTCAAATCTCTGGTTGCGTATGTTTCTGAGCAGCAAGGCAAACTGGCCAAAGAGCTGGACTTTGTCGGCCATCACGTGAGGACCAAACTTGACGAGTTGAAGAGGCAGGAGGTGAACAGGCTACGGACGCTCATCAAAGCTAAACAAGACATTGAGGGAGGGCATGGTATGCTGGTCTGTGGTTCAAATATGTCCTTTCCTGTCCAACTGGCAGCCATCCTATCAGCAGTAACTTTTGTCCAATTGACAGGACATATGATGCAATCCACCACCAACATCCGAAGCTTGATGTAGTCCGTCACATAGGAAAATGGAAGTGACTCGAGGCTATTGTGCAAGTAAATAGTGTCACATGTTGTGAAAATGTCCATGTTGACACATTTTGGAAGAGGGTTTGAGATACTACTAACAAGCATGGTCTTGCACACAAACAAGACCATGCTTATATTGGGACTGCCAGAAATACCTGGCTGCGGTCACCGCCAAAGCAAGAGTCAGTCATCAAAACAATCTCTCAACTGCCTGTGAATTCTTAGCCCAGTCTTTTAGCATTGCACTACCATTGTCCAATATCCGCAATATTAATAACTCCTTGGTGTCCTCACCAAGTGACTAGTTTATTATTGTTACGAGAGGATAATAATGTACAATATTCTCGAGTAAAGTTTACTCTAATTTATTACAAACACAATTTATTACAATGATTGAAATGTGGATACATTTGAGCTATAACTATACAATTACCTCATCATATGAAGTAGGCACATACTTTTTGGCAGCAGTTGTCAGCAAGCAATTTGTAACCACTTAAATCGTACAGAATTAGTTTCCCTCCTAATCGGAAACTTCTTTCCCCCCCCAGAAATGAACCACAAGGCGCTGCTCATGCAGTTTGAGTACATGAACCACATGAATCCACACACCTTCGAAGTGGAGGACCTGGATAAGCTTATTAAATCGGTAGGAATGTTGTTTATACACACACTACAACATGATGAAATGTTTAAAATGACCACACAATGGTTCTTGAAACCACCCTGCTCAGAACATATGGTGCATGGACCAAAATGATGCCAGGGTCCATACTCGAAAAGAGTTTAAAAGTGCACATGCTGACAATGGCCTGACAGCTGAAATGTTTGCTCTGCACTTGATGCCTCATGAATGAATAAGCATAAAATAACTTTTAAACTCTTCTGAGCTAGGACATCCATTTTGAGCCAACAGCCCAAAGGGATTATAGTCTTGAAGCTAACTTATTGTTTGAATAGCAAATGTATTGGAAAGGTCATCCTGACCATGCACATGTGTTCTGTCTGGTGATGTTAGACCATGGAAAAATGTTTAGAGGACGACAGTGTCCCCAGGACATTTTAAATGGTCGATTTGACCTATAGAGGTCTTTGAATGACCTTTTTTTTAATGCTCCTCTCTATCCATGGTGAACAAATGAACATTTTTGTTGCTATTAACAATCCTGAGCTTTCACTTGTAGATTTAATTACACAGAGGTAGTGAAGCATTCTGAGCTATTTGTCCTTTGTTGGTGAGAGCTGGCTTGCCAGAGGTAAAGGGCCAAATCAGCTTTGACAGTTGAGAGAGCCTGGGGTTGTGTGTGTGTGTGAACTAAACTTGAAAATTCAAGATTTCTCCTTGGTAAAGAAGGATGCAAACCTACTTCCTGTTTTTCTTGATATCTGAATTAAGACGATTTTGCACATTTACACTCAACTAAAAGTGATTTCAGTTTGAGCTCTGACCTTTCCAGTGCCTAATGTGAATCCTTTGGTTGCGTGCTACTTCTAAGTGATGAGTCTGAAATCAGTGATGTTGCTATGTGAACTAATATAATTTGCACTTAAAACTAATCGTCAAGAGCATGTCACATCCTTTCTCAGTCTCTTCTATAATAGTCTCTATCCACATTTTTTTATTGGTTTGAAATCCATCCAGATCCATGGGTAACTAGTCTCTGACACAGAACTGTGGACTTAAATGGTATTATTTTTTTCTCAAACCCACATCTACCCAGATCTAAAGCCTTTTCAGAGGTATCTAAGGCTAGGGGTTGACTTGAAATTGTCCTTTTGTTTTCATTTGTTCAGTTCTCATTCTTTCCTTTTCCTGGTTGATATTTATATAGGCTACCAGTGACCTGGAAAACTATGACAAGGATCGTCACGAGGAGTTTAAGAGGTACGAGATGATGAAGGAGCACAAGAGGAAGGAGCACCTGAAGAACCTCGACGAGGAGCAACGCAAGGACGAGGAACAGCACTACGAAGAGCTGAGGGAGAAACACGCAAACCATCCCAAAATCAACCACCCTGTAAGACATTTACCCTGCTACGATAACTAAACTCAAAGCTAAATACCATGCGAGACATTTACCTTGATACTGTAATTTAACCTAAATTCAACCACCCTGTAAGACTTTTACAATGATACCCAACATGATGGTTAGGCCTATTCCATCAACAATTGCGCCAATAAAATAGTTCCCACTGCCAATTTGTTGCATGAACCGTTTCACTGGCCCAAAATTATCCACCCATCAAGCATAATTTTGTTTGGTCAATATTTAGGGAAGTTTACAGACAATTTGCTGTTTCCATCAGGCTGTTTTATCCAACAGCTACTTTACTTGCTTAAAAAGGGCGGAAACATGATTGCATTAACTAAACCCTAAATCAACCACCGTATTGGACATTTCAATCAAATGTATTTTTAAAGCTCTTTTTGCGTCAGCTGATGTCAAAGTGCTGTACAGAAATCCAGTCTAAAAAAACTCCCTAGAAAGGCAGGAACCTAGGAAGAAACCTAGAGAGGAACCAGGCTCTGAGGGGTGGCCAGTCCTATTCTGGCTGTGCCGGGTGGAGATTATAACAGTACATGACCAAGATGTTCAAACGTTCATAGATGACCACCAGGGTCAAATCATAATAATCACAGTGGTTGTAGAAGGTGCAACAGGTCAGCACCTCAGGAGTAAATGTCAGTTGGCTTTTCATAGCCGATCATTCAAAGTTAGAGACAGCATGTGCGGTAGAGAGAGAATCGAAAAAAGCAAGTCCGGGACAAGGTAGCACGTCCGGTGAACAGGTCAGGGTTCCATAGTCGCAGGCAGAACAGTTGAAACTGGAGCAGCAGCACAACCAGGTGGACTGGGGACGCGAGAAGTCATCAGGCCAGGTAGTCATGAGGCATGGTCTCAGGACTCAGGTCCTCCGGGAGGGAAGAGGGAGAGGGAGCATACTTAAATTCACACAGGACACCGGATAAGACAGGAAAAATACTCCAGATATAACAGACTGACCCTAGCCCCCAGACAAACTATTGCAGCATAAATACTGGAGGCTGAGATTTTACAATGATACTATAACTAAACCCAAAATCAATCACCATGTAAGACATTTACCTTGACAATCAACCGCCCTCTAAGATATTTCAGTGATATTAAACCCCAAATTACTGAACCCCAAATGAACTAGCCTGGTCTTCAATCTTTTTTGTTCTGTAGACCTATAGCCAACCATATGAGTTGGCTATAATGCAAAAACAGATCTAGGATAAGACTAGAACTTTACCACCCTGTAGGAATTTACAGTGATACTAATCTAACAAAGACCCCATTACTGTATATGGGTTTTTCTATAAATAATGGGGCCAATGTGTGACATTGGGATAAACATTTTCAAAGTGGTTTGAAACCAAAAAAAATGAGAACTCCACCTATACAACAACATAGGCCAAGGACTATACAGTGCCTTCAGAAAGTATTCCCACTCCTTGACTTTTTCCACATATTGTTGTGCTAGAGCCTGAATTTAAAATTAAGGACATTTTAGATTGTTTGGTCACTGGCCTACACACAACACCCTATAATGTTAAAGTGGAATTTTTACAAAATACTATCAAAAATGAAAAAGCTGAAATGTCTTGAGTCAATAACACTTTGTTATGGCAAGCCTAAATACATTCAGGAGTAAACATTTGCTTAACAAGTCACATAATAACTTGCATGGAATCACTCTGTGCAAATAATATTGTTGAACATGATTTTTGAATGACTTCATCATCTCTGTACCCCACACATAAAAATAATTGTACGGTCCCTCGGTTGAGCAGTGAATTTCAAACACAGATCCAATCACAAAGACCAGAGGTTTTCCAATGCCCTACAAAGAAGGGCACCTTATTGGATGGGTAAAAAAAAGCAGACATTGAATATCCCTTTGAGCATGGTGAATGTATTAATTACACTTTGGATGGTGTATCAATACACCCAGTCACTACAAAGATACAGGTGTCCTTCCTAACACAGTTGCCGGAGAAGAAGGAAACAGCTCAGGGATTTCACCATGAGGCCAATGGTGACTTTAAAAAGAGTTAGATTTGAATGGCTGTGATAGGGGAACACTAAGGATCAAATAAAAAGTTATTATTATATATCACATCATATAATACAATTGGTGTAGACTTTAGTCAAATGCTTACATAGGAGCCCATTCTCAACAGTGTAGAGTTAAAAAGTAAGACAAATGTCTGCTAAATCAAGGAATTTTTATTTGACCTTCATTTAACTAGGCAAGTCCGTTACGAACACATTCTTATTTTCAATGACGGCCTAGGAACAGTGGGCTAACTGCCTTGTTCAGGGGCAGGACGACAGATTATTTTTTTTTACCTTGTCAGCACGGGGATCCGATCTTGCAACCTTTCAGGTACTACGCTCTATCACCTTGGCTACCTGCCGCCCCAAATAGTAACACAATAAAAAAAACTCAGAAGGCTATATGCAAGGAGAACCAGCAGCAGCGTGTGTGAAAGTGTGTGTGTGGTGTCAATATGCATGTGTATGTGTGTTTTGTGTGATTGAGCATATGTATACAGTTGAAGTCCATGATTCCATGTGTGTTGTTTCATAGTTTTGATGTCTTCACTATTATTCTACAATGTAGAAAATAGTACAAATATAGAAAAACCCTGGAATGAGTAGGTGTGTCCAAACTTTTGACTGGTACTGTATAAAATGCTGATTATTATCAATAAGTTGTCCGGCGTAGGAAATCCTCACTGGTTCCCTAGTTTACACTGTGTATGTGTATTTCTATAAACTGTAGTAGTGAAGTGTGTGTGTGTGTGTGTGTGTGTGTGTGTGTGTGTCTGTAGGGCAGTCAGGACCAGCTGAAAGAGGTCTGGAAGGAGTCTGACGGTTTGGACCCAAATGACTTTGACCCCAAGACCTTCTTCAAACTCCACGGTAAAGTTCACACAAGTAGCCATTCACAGGTTCAAAAAAGCCTAAAATATTGTGTCACGTTCTCAAATTACACATCAATCACAATGGACCTTATTAAGAAATCATCAAATTAAGCACATTTTTTTCATTGAAGCCATTTTATTTTTTCCTCTTTTTTTTTGCAGACAACAACGGAGATGGCTACATTGATCAACAGGAGCTTGAAGCCCTGTTCACTAAAGAGGTGTGTGTGTGTGTGTGTGGTAACCAGAGCAGGCCCAGAGTTGAAAAATGTGTTGTTTTTTTTGTAGCTGGAGAAGATGTACAGCCCTAATCTTGAAGAGGATGACATGACAGAGATGGAGGAGGAGCGACTGCGCATGAGGGAACACGTCATGAATGAGGTGAGCTGGCAGGAGGGATGGGGTATGATGGAGTCACTGAGTCATACAGACACACACACAAAATCAACACTGCTTCTTCAGTCAACCTATTTGCTGATATTTCATTCCTTTCATCTGTACTCAGGTGGACACCAACAAGGATAGACTGGTCTCCCTGGATGAGTTCCTGATTTCCACAAACAAGAAAGAGTTCCAAGAGCCAGACAGCTGGGAGGTAAGGGACAGGCAACTACCGCCACCTCAGTGTGGTTTCCTGCTGAAGCCTGAAGTGGTCAAGAGGAACTGAATGCCATTGACCCTAATAATGGTGCTTCTACCCTCCACTCCTCTCTCTCCGCATCTTCTCCTCTCCAGACTCTGGAGCAGGCCCCAGCCTACACGGACGAGGAGATGAAGTTGTTTGAGGAGCAGCTGGCCCAGGAGGAGATCAACCTCAAGCAGAAGAACGTAGTTCTGCAGAAACAGAAAGAGGAACTGGAAAGGCAGCAGGAGCAACTCGACGCCCAGAAAGCCGAGCTGCAGCAGGTAACCTAATACAGTACCTCATATCAATGTTAGCATTTATAAAATGTCAGAATAAACCGCTATTAACAACTAACGTACCCTTTTGACACAAAATGCATCTGCAGTCCCATAGCAGACAAGCTTTGACACAGTAGCATTAAGTGCTCAGTATTACTTAATAAATAACTTAATAAATAAGTGACTCGTAATTTGACTTTTTTTTTATTCTGTGACATTAGCTCACCCTAAACAAGAGAGCACATTTTAAGCTACAATTTGTCTATTGTAAATAATTACAATAGACAAATTGTAGCTTAATTAGAATGCGCTCTCTTTTGTCGTTACTATCTTGTCTCATCGCAAAAACTCCCGTACGGGCTCGGGAGAGACGGCCGATAGTCATGATTCCTAGGCCAATTGTGCATCGCCCCACGGACCTCCCAGTCGCGGCCGGCTGCGACAGCCTGGGCGCGAACCCAGAGTCTCTGGTGGCACAGCTAGCGCTGCTTTGCAGTGCCCTAGACCTCTGCACCACCTGGGAGGCCTATTGTAACTTTTTTGAACTGGGTCATCGCTCTCTTTTTTTTATTTTTTCTTGGGGTCAAATAACATCTCCATCTCTTGTCTGTCTTGTCCTCAGGCGGTGGAACAAATGCAGATAATAAAATTTGAAAAAGCAAATGCGGCCGTTGAGGTCAAAGGTCAGTACAAGTTGCCTTCAGTAATAACATCCTCTAGTATTGCCAACATGAATAATGACCATCGGTCGAATCCTAACTTCCTCGTAAGTCAAATTTTCACTTAGCCAAGCATTGATGTCAATGGAAGACGAAGTGAAAATTTGACTCGAGGAAGTTAGGATTTTCCCCTATCTGTTTCAAACACGATGATGTGCTTTAGATGGAGGAGCTACAGTAGCAGTGCCCCCTGGAGGTCAATCATTGCCAGTACTACCAGGAGACAGCCAACCTCTACCCCCGAGTCACCACCAAGACTTACCTGCACACTCTTAGCAGGCCCGGCAACTTTTTCTGTGTGTGTGAATCTCTTGGTGTGTGTTTGTACGTGTGTGTGCGCTCATGTGTTTTTGTGTGCATACGTGTGTAAATTAATCTTGCAACGAATCCGTTTGAGTTAGTTTTAATGTGTTGTCGGCGCTCTACGGTCCCACAATATACCCGGACGCACACATACAGTCCAACAATTTCCAGAGACCAGCTAAACCAATCAGAATGAAGCCTTAGATTTTGACCCACTTCCAGTCGTGGCATTCCGGAGCTGGCAGGAACAGCCAGCACAACCAACGAGACTTGAAATAATTGCTGAACCAGGCATTTTGTAGACAATCCACTCTTTTGTTATTAGTTATTTTCCCTCTTGCCACAACCAGCATGATATGGGAAGTCATTTGGGATGATTGAAAAGAGGGTTTTGTTCCTGAATACGTGCAATGTTTTGTTTTCTACCTAGTTAGGTATGCTACCCCGTGGGATTATTTCTGTGGGGAAAGATTTGTTTACAATACAAAATACATTTTGGTTAAATAGTTTACGGAGGTGGGTCAAATGAATGTCAATTATGATATGATATGCTGCTTGATAGTATGCTGTCATGATAAATAATGTAGAACCTTACCTGGAGATGGTTTACTCTGATAACCTTGCTGATTCATTCCTGATATTAATAATTGCCCATACAGATACATTAAGCTAGAGATACATTACTGTAGTACAGAGATGCATTACACAGATACATTAAGCTAGAGATACATTACTGTAGTACAGAGATGCATTACACAGATACATTAAGCTAGAGATACATTACTGTAGTACAGAGATGCATTACACAGATACATATAGAAACATTACTGTAGTACAGAGATGCATTACACAGATACATACAGAAACATTACTGTAGTACAGAGATGCATTACACAGATACATACAGATACATTACTGTAGTACAGAGATACATACAGATACATTACTGTAGTACAGAGATGCATTACACAGATACATATAGAAACATTACTGTAGTACAGAGATGCATTACACAGATACATACAGAAACATTACTGTAGTACAGAGATGCATTACACAGATACATACAGAAACATTACTGTAGTACAGAGATACATTACACAGATACATACAGATACATTACTGTAGTACAGAGATGCATTACACAGATACATATAGAAACATTACTGTAGTACAGAGATGCATTACACAGATACATACAGAAACATTACTGTAGTACAGAGATGCATTACACAGATACATACAGAAACATTACTGTAGTACAGAGATACATTACACAGATACATACAGATACATTACTGTAGTACAGAGATACATACAGATACCTTACTGTAGTATACAGATGCATTACACAGCTACATTACTGTAGTACACAGATACATTACTGTAGTACAGAGATACATTAAGAAGGTACTGTAGTAATTTAATATTGGCCGAAAGAATGTTTACATGCCACAAACTGCTAATTGTTTTTGTGTAACAAAAATGCCCCATTTGATGTTGACTTAGAATGTTGTAAATTGTTTCATTGTGGGTGATAGGGACAATAGTGATAATAAGGAGTCCTGAATGTGTCATTTATCTTCATTTCCAGTGTCTGTATTTCTGTGTGTGACCTTGTCTTTATTTGTGAGAGTATATATTATGATCACAGTTTAGGACCAAAGTCTGTTGTGGGGATATAATAATAATAATAATATTTCATTTGTATAGCGCTTTTCATTGCAGTGTTATCTCAAAGTTCTACATAGGCAAAAATAATGATAATACAAATGACTATTAAAAACACATTTAGAATCAAGACAGGAAATGGCAATAGTCAGCTAGGTGATAAAAGGGTAAAAAACATCCATTCAGCGGCAGTCCTGTGGTTGAAAACAGCTTGTTGATGAAAGAGGTGGAAGGAAAAAGGCAAGAATGGTGCAAGGCAACAGGTGATCCACAAACGGACAAATAACGGCACATTACAGCAGTGGTGTGCAAAACGACATCTTGGAACGTACAACTCTTGGGTCCTTGTCACGGGTGGGCTATTGCAGCAGACGCCCACACCGGGTTTCAATCCGATCAGCTAAAAAAAAGAAGTGACTCCAGTGGGCACGCGATCACCAACACTGAACGATTGAGGAGTGGAAAAACATTGCCCGGTCCAACGAATCCCGGTTGATGTTGCTTCATGC
Organism: Oncorhynchus keta; assembly: GCF_023373465.1. Lineage (NCBI taxonomy): Eukaryota > Metazoa > Chordata > Actinopteri > Salmoniformes > Salmonidae > Oncorhynchus > Oncorhynchus keta. The sequence continues at coordinate 10,519,579 of NC_068437.1, read as the reverse complement.
TGATGACAAAGTCAGGATTTGGTGTGAACAGCATGAGTCCATGGCCCCATCCTGCCTGGTGTCAACGGTTCAGACTGGTGGTGTAATGGTGTGGGGAATGTTTTCCAATTGATACCAAATCAGCAACGTTTGAACGCCACAGCGTATCTGAACATATCCAGACCCCAAATAATTCAGGCTGTTTTGGAGGCAAATGGGGGTCTGATCCGCTACTATTTATTTTTTATTTTATTTCACCTTTATTTAACCAGGTAGGCTAGTTGAGAACAAGTTCTCATTTGCAACTGCGACCTGGCCAAGATAAAGCATAGCAGTGTGAGCAGACAACACAGAGTTACACATGGAGTAAACAATTAACAAGTCAATAACACAGTAGAAAAAAAGGGGAGTCTATATACAATGTGTGCAAAAGGCATGAGGAGGTAGGGGAATAATTACAATATTGCAGATTAACACTGGAGTGATAAATGATCAGATGATCAGGTAGAGATATTGGTGTGCAGAAAAGTAAATAAATAAAAACTGTGGGGATGAGGTAGGTGAAAATGGGTGGGCTATTTACCAATAGATTATGTACAGCTGCAGCGATCGGTTAGCTGCTCAGATAGCTGATGTTTGAAGTTGGTGAGGGAGATAAAAGTCTCCAACTTCAGCGATTTTTGCAATTCGTTCCAGTCACAGGCAGCAGAGTACTGGAACGAAAGGCGGCCGAATGAGGTGTTGGCTTTAGGGACTAGATGGGTGTACAAAACATTAGGAACACCTGAATGGTGCAAATACACAATCCATGTCTCAATTGTCTCAAGGCTTAAAAATCCTTCTTTAACCTGTCATCTCCCCTTCATCTATACTGTTTGAAGTGGATTTAACAATTGACATCAATAAGGGATCATAGCTTTCACCTGGATTCACCTGGTCAGTCTGTAATGTTTTGTAAACTCAGCGTATATATGATATTAATTATTATTTTTGATTTTTTTTTAACCACCAGTTCTGTAGAAATGATAATTGGCCTATATATTTTGAGATAACTGGCCTGTTTCTGCCCTACACATTTTTATTACGAACAAATCAGTCCCAAATGTATTTTTGCTTGCATCATTGTGTTGCAAAAACGGGTATATATAGTGCCTTCGTAAAATATTGAGACCCCTTGACTTTTTCCACATTTTGTTAGGTTACAACCATATTCGAAAATTGATTGAATTGTGTTTTTTTTTCAAATCTACACACAATACCCCAATATGACAAAGCAACAACAGGTTTTTAGAAATTGCTAATTTATCAAATTCTAAAAAATAACTGAAATACACATTTACCTAAGTATTCAGACCCTTTACTCAGTACTTGGTTGAAGCACCTTTGGCAGCGATTACAGCCTCGAGTCTTAGGTATGACGCTACAAGCTTGGCACACATGTATTTGGGGAGTTTCTCCCATTCTTTTCTGCAGATCCTCTCAAACTCTGTCAGGATGGACGGGGAGCTTTGCTGCACAGCTATTTTCAGGTATATTCAGAGATGTTCGATCGGGTTAAAATCCGGGCTCTGGCTAGGCCACTCAAGGACATTCAGAGACTTGTCCTGAAGCCACTCCTGCATTGTCTTGGCTGTGTGCTTAGAATCGTTGTCCTGTTTGAAGGTGAACCTTCGCCCCAGTCTGAGGTCCTAGGTGCTCTGGAGCAGGTTTGCATCAAGGATCTCTCTGTACTTTGCTCCGTTCATCTTTCAGTCGATCCTGACTAGTCTCCCAGTCCCTGCTGCTGAAAAACATCCCCATAGCATGATGCTGCCACCACCATGCTTCACCGTAGGGATGGTGCCAGGTTTCCTCCAGACGTGACGTGACGCTTGGCATTCAGGCTTAAGGGTTCAATCTTGGTTTCATCAGACCAGAGAATCTTGGGTGGGCTGTCATGTGCATTTTTATTTTATATTTAATCCATTTTAGAATAAGGCTGTAACATAACAAAATGTGGAAAAAGTCAAAGGGTCTCAATACTTTCCAAAGGCACTGTAATTTATTTTCGTCACCATTTTGTCTCATTGAAACAGGCAAGCATTGTACATAGCCCAATATTGAATTGTTAACATGGGAAATAATCACTTCCTCCCCATAAAGATTTCGAAGAGAGGGCCCCTGCCTTCACGAGGGGATATATTACACAGGTGCCGTTTAGCATTTTCCTGGGCCTGCAAAACATTTTAATGTCCACCTTGGCAGCAGAGAGAAAAAAGTTCAGCTTTAAAGTTAATGTCCTGCAATTATACACATTTTACCATGGGGCGGAGAGAAACGTTTAAAGTTTAAAAACACATTTCATGGCGTTCTACTCATTTTTGCATTGGGTGGAGAGAGAAATGGGCAGTTTTAAAGCAAATTTCCTGCAATTCTACATATTTTGCCATGACAAATGCCGCGTTCACATGCTATCAGTGTTATCGGAAATTCCTAGTTCTGACTGGGAAGTTTCCCTTGAATGACCCTCCAAGTCGGAATTACAAGTGGGAGGCTCAGAGAAAATGTTGTGGCCCGAGTTGCCGGGTTGTGACGTTTCACCACTGACATTTTACCTTTCAACCAAAAGATGACAACAAAATCCGTCTTTGACAAACTCAACCCTATCAATATAGATAACGTAGCTAGTCTGACAATATTGTCAATGTTAAGCAAGCAACATTAGTTAACTTATCAAGCTCGCTAAAATCTTATTGGTTTGTAGTATAAGTGTTCTGGCCAGAATGTACATCAATGACAATAAGTCATTTTTATGACATCATATTTAAGAAATAGGAAGTTCTGACACACACGTGAACGCAGCATTATGCCACGTTCATATGATATCTGAGTGAGAGTGACTAACAAAATCAAGAGGTCAGTGCCCCTGGACACATATCTTGCGTGCCCAGTCAGCAATTTGGCCATGATTACTACAAAGTTTAGACAGCAGGCTAGACTAATTTACCTAGCAATCTATAAAATGTTAAACGACATGGGCTAATTGAGTGACTATCAGCGACTGACATAACAAGAGGAAAACTGCTGATGCACAACCGAAGTTCGAAATTCCACATTGTGTATTCTACTACTATACTGCTAGTAAGTTGACTTCCCTACATTTTTAGAATAATGATTTGATTGGGGGGCCCCTAAAAACAGAATTGGGTGTGGTAGGGGATTCGATTAACCCATTGAGTTCCACCATAACGGCGGTGTGTTTTGAACTTCTAACCCATTTGAATCATTATGTGTTTGAGCTACAGACTTCTGGGTTGGAACATTTGGATTTGTCTATTTATTCTTCATCTGTAGATACCAACCAGTTTGTGTAATTAACGGGGGCTGAGCTAGAGTGGTGTTTGTGAGACGAGGGCGAATCCCAAAGGGGCCAGGTATTTTTTTTATAAATCCTAGGACATAGTGTCTACAATACTGTAACAAACTCCACATAGTTGTCATCGACTAGTTGGATATTAATTTCCCAGTGAGCAAACTATTTCTGTACAGCTTTCATATAAATTCATTTTTGTCAGGTTTTTGCTTTGGCAAAATTAAATCAATGAAAAGACCATTTTTTGCTGGGTGTCACACCCTGATCTGTTTCACCTGTCCTTGTGCTTGTCTCCACCCCATTCCAGGCGTTGCCCATCTTCCCCATTATCCCCTGGGTAATTATAACCGTGTTCTCCGTTTGTCTGTTGCCAGTTCGTCTTGTTTGTCAAGTCAACCAGTTCCTGATTTTCCCATGTCTCTCTTTTTCTCGCTCCTGGTTTTAACCCTTGCCTGTCCTGACTCTGAGCCCACCTGCCTGACCACTCTGCCTGAGCCTGCCTGCCGTCCTGTGCCTTTGCCCCTACTCTGGATTACCGACCTCTGCCTGCCTTGACCTGTCGTTTGCCTTCCCCTGTTGCTATAATAAACATTGTTACTTCAACACAGTCTGCATTTGGGTCTTACTTGAAACGTGATACTGGGGTCTCGGGACTGATAGGGCTCAAATGGTATGGTTAACTGGGTAGGAGGAGTTTGCACTGGTTGAAAAGTAATTGCATTCATTTTGTAACCGGCTGCGTCCTGGGCATGAGCCGAGTGTCCAGTTCAAAATGGATGGCAAACCTTGCCCAACCGGGGCACCCACTGTTCAATTTGAGAAGAGCGTTCCTCCCTCACCGGTTTTGCCCGGTCATGTCATGGGCCATAGCCCGGTGCACCCTGATTCAGCCTAATTAAACTCCCTCAAACCCAACCCACTGCTTATCTGAAAAGCAACGTTGGTCTTTTCTAACTCCAACCTAACTAATTATACAAAAATAAACTGGAACCTTGAACAACATACTTCATATATTCTAATAACTCACATTTGAGAATGTTTAATTGTTTGATTTATTCCATATTAAACTTCAGGCCCTAACCTAGGAACAAAACGGTTTGTTTCTCTCTTGAAGTTGCCTGCAGGGCAAAATGTTCTTGAACATTGCAGATAGAAATTCACAAATAGAGCCGAAGTGATTCCTTATTCTACATGTCGGAGTGGCATGTTAATTCTACCTAACATATTTATATCTGAATGTTCTAAAACGTTGCGTCCTGCTGAACACACCCCAGTTCTCTCTCTCTCTTTCTAACCCCACCTCTCTGGCCAGAACCAGGAAGTCCCTCTCCCTCCCACAAACTCTCTCCTGAGAAAACAAAGCTGATCGGAGTATCTGTCTGTGTGAGAGTGAACAACAGTCCAAATGGCTCAGCAAGGAGTTCTCCTGGATCAGGACCAGTTCTGTTGTTCTGTCTGTCTGGATCTACTGAAGGAGCCAGTCACTACTGCCTGTGGACACAGTTACTGTTGGAGGTGTATTGAGGACTGCTGGGATAAGAATGTTCTGAAAGGGGTCTATAGCTGTCCCCAGTGCAGACAGACCTTCACTCCAAGGCCTACTCTGAGGAAAAATAACATGTTGGCTGAGGTAGTTGAGAAACTGAAGAAGACAGTACTCCAGGCTGCTACCCCTCCTACTCTGTGCTATGCTGGACCTGGAGATGTGGCGTGTGATTTCTGCACTGGGACCAGAAAGCAGAAAGCCCTCATGTCCTGTCTGGCGTGTTTGGCCTCTTACTGTGAGACTCACCTCCAACCTCACTATGAAGTTCCTGCCTTTAAGAAGCACAAATTGATTAAAGCCACAGCTCGACTACAGGAGAAGATCTGCTCTCATCATGACAAACTGCTGGAGTTTTACTGTCGTACACATCAGCAGTGTATCTGTATGCTGTGTGTGATGGATGTACATAAAGGCCATGATACAGTGTCAGCTGCAGCAGAGAGAACTGAGAAACAGGTAGGACCTGTTCAACATGTTGGTGACTGTCTGATGAACAAAGACTTAAAGATACAGTAGGAACTAAGTCTGTTTGAGTTATATATATTTGATATATAATTGACCCACAGCAGAAGTAACACAAACTGTGAGAATATAAAGTACCAGTCAGAAGTTTGGACACACCTACTCATTCAAGGGTTTTTCTCTATTTTTACTATTTTCTACATTGTAGAATAATGGTGAAGACATCAAAACTATGAAATAACGCATATGGAATCATGTAGTAACCCAAAAAGGTTAAACAAATCAAAATAGATTTTTCTAGTTGAGATTCTTCAAAGTAGCCGCCCTTTGCCTTGATGACAGCTTTGCACACTCTTCAGCACATATAGGTTCGGGTAGGCGAAGTGAACGTCTGCGATCGCATATACCCTTAACATACCTACGCTTGAAAAACGCAATGTTACCGTTTGTCCCTCGAGATGCCGTAAACCAGTACACTTTCTCAAAATAGTCTGAATTAATCGAAGATAACGCAAGAAATCCGTAATTCATTTGCACATTTTTTTGCAGAGGAGGTGTTAGGTGCGCAATTTTACATCTCACGTAAGATGTTTGCAGCAGTATTTCTCAAGTGAAAGAAATTGCATGAAAACTAGTCGTCTTCCCCATTTTTGGTATAATGGCGTTCGCAACAATTATATGTGCATTACATTTACATTTAAGTCATTTAGCAGACGCTCTTATCCAGAGCGACTTACAAATTGGTGCATACACCTTATGGCATCCAGTGGAACAGCCACTTGCATCTAAATCTTTTTGGGGGGGTGAGAAGGATTACTTACCCTTACTTACCCTATCCTAGGTATTCCTTGAAGAGGTGGGGTTTCAGGTGTCTCCGGAAGGTGGTGATTGACTCCGCTGTCCTGGCGTCGTGAGGGAGTTTGTTCCACCATTGGGGGCCAGAGCAGCGAACAGTTTTGACTGGGCTGAGCGGGAACTGTACTTCCTCAGTGGTAGGGAGGCGAGCAGGCCAGAGGTGGATGAACGCAGTGCCCTTGTTTGGGTGTAGGGCCTGATCAGAGCCTGGAGGTACTGAGGTGCCGTTCCCCTCACAGCTCCGTAGGCAAGCACCATGGTCTTGTAGCGGATGCGAGCTTCAACTGGAAGCCAGTGGAGAGAGCGGAGGAGCGGGGGACGTGCGAGAACTTGGGAAGGTTGAACACCAGACGGGCTGCGGCGTTCTGGATGAGTTGTAGGGGTTTAATGGCACAGGCAGGGAGCCCAGCCAACAGCGAGTTGCAGTAATCAAGACGGGAGATGACAAGTGCCTGGATTAGGACCTGCGCCGCTTCCTGTGTGAGGCAGGGTCGTACTCTGCGGATGTTGTAGAGCATGAACCTACAGGAACGGGACACCGCCTTGATGTTAGTTGAGAAAGTCAGGGTGTTGTCCAGGATCACGCCAAGGTTCTTAGCGCTCTGGGAGGAGGACACAATGGAGTTGTCAACCGTGATGGCGAGATCATGGAACGGGCAGTCCTTCCCGGGAGGAAGAGGAGCTCCGTCTTGCTGAGGTTCAGCTTGAGGTGGTGATCCGTCATCCACACTGATATGTCTGCCAGACATGCAGAGATGCGATTCGCCACCTGGTCATCAGAAGGGGAAAGGAGAAGATTAATTGTGTGTCGTCTGCATAGCAATGATAGGAGAGACCATGTGAGGTTATGACAGAGCCAAGTGACTTGGTGTATAGCGAGAATAAGAGAGGGCCTAGAACAGAGCCCTGGGGGACACCAGTGGTGAGAGCGCGTGGTGAGGAGACAGATTCTCGCCACGCCACCTGGTAGGAGCGACCTGTCAGGTAGGACGCAATCCAAGCGTGGGCCGCGCCGGAGATGCCCAACTCGGAGAGGGTGGAGAGGAGGATCTGATGGTTCACAGTATCGAAGGCAGCCGACAGGTCTAGAAGGATGAGAGCAGAGGAGAGAGAGTTAGCTTTAGCAGTGCGGAGCGCCTCCGTGATACAGAGAAGAGCAGTCTCAGTTGAATGACTAGTCTTGAAACCTGACTGATTTGGATCAAGAAGGTCATTCTGAGAGAGATAGCGGTAGAGCTGGCCAAGGACGGCACGCTCAAGAGTTTTGGAGAGAGAAGGGATACTGGTCTGTAGTTGTTGACATCGGAGGGATCGAGTGTAGGTTTTTTCAGAAGGGGGTGCAACTCTCGCTCTCTTGAAGACGGGAGGGACGTAGCCAGCGGTCAGGGATGAGTTGATGAGCGAGGTGAGGTAAGGGAGAAGGTCTCCGGAAATGGTCTGGAGAAGAGAGGAGGGGATAGGGTCAAGCGGGCAGGTTGTTGGGCGGCCGGCCGTCACAAGACGCGAGATTTCATCTGGAGAGAGGGGAGAAAGAGGTCAGAGCATAGGGTAGGGCAGTGTGAGCAGAACCAGCGGTGTCGTTTGACTTAGCAAACGAGGATCGGATGTCGTCGACCTTCTTTTCAAAATGGTTGACGAAGTCATCTGCAGAGAGGGAGGAGGGGGGGATTCAGGAGGGAGGAGAAGGTGGCAAAGAGCTTCCTAGGGTTAGAGGCAGATGCTTGGAATTTAGAATGGTAGAAAGTGGCTTTAGCAGCAGAGACAGAGGAGGAAAATGTAGAGAGGAGGGAGTGAAAGGATGCCAGGTCCGCAGGGAGGCGAGTTTTCCTCCATTTCCGCTCGGCTGCCCGGAGCCCTGCATTCCGCCACTTACTGTACAGGTGGATAATGAAGTTCAATTTTTTTTTTTTTAAAAGCGGGTAAAAAACAAAAATAATCATTTTATGTTAATTAAACTAAATCAGCTTGCTTTTCTGTTTTAGTCAGGTCCCTACACCGGCTCAGAAGGATCCTGTGATGGCGGGACATTTCCTGGCGACAGTCGTCCTTGCAGTGCTTCTGCCGTTAACCTGTTGCGACGAGCAATCCCGCATCCGGGATCGTAATTTTAGCCTCAAGCTCAATACCATAACGCAACGTTAACTATTCATGAAAATCGCAAATGAAATGAAATAAATATATTGGCTCTCAAGCTTAGCCTTTTGTTAACAACACTGTCATCTCAGAGTTTCAAAATATGCTTTTCAACCATACCAAAACAAGCATTTGTGTAAGAGTATTGATAGCTAGCATAGCATTAAGCCTAGTATTCAGCAGGCAACATTTTCACAAAAACAAGAAAAGCATTCAAATAAAACCATTTACCTTTGAAGAACTTCAGATGTTTTCAATGAGGAGACTCTCAGTTAGATAGCAAATGTTCAGTTTTTCCAAAAAGATTATTTGTGTAGGAGAAATCGCTCCGTTTTGTTCATCACGTTTGGCTGAGAAAAACCCCGAAAATTCAGTCATCAAAACGCCTAACATTTTTCCAAATGAACTCCATAATATCGACAGAAACATGGCAAACGTTGTTTAGAATCAATCCTCAAGGTGTTTTTCACATATCTATTCGATGATAAGTCATTCGTGGCAGTTTGGTTTCTCCTCTGAATCACATGGAAAAATACATGCAGCTGGAGATTACGCACCAATTTCGACGGAGGACACCAGGCGGACACCTGGTAAATGTAGTCTCTTATGGTCAATCTTCCAATGATATGCCTACAAATACGTCACAATGCTGCAGACACCTTGGGGAAACGACAGAAAGTGTAGGCTCGTTCCTGGCGCATTCACAGCCATATAAGGAGACATTGGAACACAGCGCCTCAAAAATCTGGCTCACTTCCTGTTTGAAGTTTCATCTTGGTTTCGCCTGTAGCATTAGTTCTGTGGCACTCACAGACAATATCTTTGCAGTTTTGGAAACATCAGAGTGTTTTCTTTCCAAAGCTGTCAATTATATGCATAGTCGAGAATCTTTTCGTGACAAAATATCTTTTTTAAAACGGGAACGTTTTCATCCAAAAATGAAATACTGCCCCCAGAGGTTCAAGAGGTTAAAGGTTCAACGCAGATTAAACACAGATTTTTATTTATTTATTTCAACACCAAATCATGATTGCTTTCTATTAAAATGGTCTAAAAGAAACAAATAGCTTCTTAGCGAAGATACATTTCTCAAGCAAGAATTTAGCTTGGACTGTCTGGGTCTGAGTGGGGAGGGGAAAACTGAAAACTAGCTGTTATTGGCAGAGATGTTTGGAACTCTTTCTAATTGGTCTATTAACGAATTTACCACCTGGTAATGTCACCAGGCCAAAGCTCCATCATGCACGGGGCTTTTAAAAATATGTGGGTTTTTGGTAACGGAATGACAAGGCAATGTTTCTTAAATTTACAGAAGGCAAATAATTTATCCAAACGGAATATAAGTGTTGATATTAATTGGCAGGGGTCTGTAATTAATGTATTTCTAATACCTTTTAAGACTTTTTGTCTGGTAGATGTTGTCTAATACCCCATTTTCCATCTGTTTGACCAGAAATCAAAGCCATTAGTTGCTAGGTTTCCATCCAATTGGCAACAGATTCTCATGCAAATATTTTAAAAATATGCATAAAGAAAATATGCAAATGTTTTCCACCAGTGGTGTGAATCCACCAAACTGACTTGTTGACATACAGTGACCTTGGAAAGGTGTGCACTTTCACCACCCTGTGAAGTTCATAATAATGTATTTAATCTGTAGCCTAATAAACTTCATGGTTTCCCGAGTCCTAGTTGGAGGACCACACACCATGCCATCGCGTGACTCCCAATTGTATGATTGTTATATCAATATTTGTGCTTAAAGGCATTTCCACAATGTCTAGCGTAATACATTTTACCGACACAAAAAGATCCCTCCCACCATGTCTAACAAAGAAATGTTCTGTCGGCATTTATAAAATTGTACGGAAACTTCCTGTTTCCTTCAAAGCTGTTGTGATACATTTTTGTATATAGCATGACTTTACTCGCATAAAAACTGTGGATGGAAACATGTGCCTAATTTTTAAGATGGGAAAATGGTTGAAAATGTATCTATGCCTTAATTTCCCAAAAATATACTCTTAGCTTTCATTTGACACCCAATTTGATATGCTCCTATGAACTTCACATGCTGGTGCTCATGGGTAATTTTACATGGAAATTACCATATAATACGAAATGTATGATGTAGTACATAATTACTTTAATGCCCCAAATGTATCACCATTTTCTCAAGCCAAACACCATTATCATTCAGAATATGCCCTTTCATGACTCCAAAGTTCAGTGTAAACTACTTGATACATGTAGGTTTACATAGCAACATATCAATTATTATATTGCGAAGGTATTTCCTCATTATTTTAGACCTTACTCTCTATGGGCCCTATGTCTCATTACGGTGTTAGTGGAACTACTGGACAAATAAAGCTTGATAACTCATTGAATAGTGACTTTCCACAGAAGCAACTGGGGATGAGTCAGCAGAAGGTCCAGCAGAGAGTCCAGAAGAGAGAGAAGGAGTTGAAGGAGCTCCAACAGGCTGTGGAGTCTCTCAAGGTGAATATTGACCAGAGATGCACCTTTTCACTTCTCTCGGAGAGAGCGAGAGAAACCCCTCTCCGAACTCACTGATCCCCACTGTGGGGAACAGGCTGTCTGGGCTCCTAGTTAAAGAGAGAATAGACTGTTTAACATGAAGCCTTCTCTTCTCTCTCTCTCTCTGTCCTAAAAGCACTCTGCACAGGCAGCAGTGGAGGACACTGAGAAGATCTTTACTCAGCTGATCCGCTCCATTGAGAGAAGATGCTCCGAAGTGAAGGAGCTGATCAGAGCCCAAGAGAAGGCTCAAGCGAGTCAAGCTGAAGGACTTCTGGAGCAACTGAAGCAGGAGATAGCTGAGCTGAGGAAGAGAAACGCTGTGTGTGACCAGCTCTCACACACAGAGGACCACATCCATTTCCTGCAGGTAAAACTATATTGCCTTGATACAGTTGAAGTCAGAAGTTTACATACACCTTAGCCAAATACCTTTAAACTCAATTCCTGACATTAGTGTACCTATGATGAAAATTACAGGCCTCTCTCATATTTTTAAGTGGGAGAACTTGCACAATTGGTGGCTGACTCAATACTTTTTTGCCCCACTGTATGTTTGAGGAATTTTAATTGAGATTTCTGTTGTTTGAATTTGGAGCTCTGCACTTTCACTGGCTGTTGTCATATCAATCCCGTTAACGGGATTGCAGCCCTAAGAATTTTGCGGAGTGGCTGAAAATGAGTTTTTAATGACTCTAACCTAAGTGTATGTAAACTTCCCACTTCAACTGTACATGTTACTCATCAGTGTAGAATGGATGAAACTCTCAATTATTTGTCTGTCCGTTTGTCTGACTCCCAAGAGTTATCAGTCTCTCTCCAGTCCCAGTGTTTCTTCAGACTTACCCAGCATCACTGTCCGTCCTCTTCAGTACTTTGGATATGTGAGTAAGACTGTGTCTGAGCTGAGAGAGAAACTAGAATACTTCCTTAAAAGAGAATGGACCAAGATCTCGACTACAGGTACGTTGAAAATAATAATAACATCAACTATAGATCACTGAAAGTTCCCTACAATTCATAAACAGTGCATTCGGAAAGTATTCAGACCCCTCGACTTTTTCCACATTTTGTTACGTTACAGCCTTATTCTAAAATGGGTTAAATAAAAATAATCCTCATCAATCTACACACAATACCACATAATGACAAAGCGAAAACAGGTGTTTATACATTTTTGTTAATTTATTATAAAAAACAGAAATACCTTATTTACATAATATTCAGACCCTTTGCTATGAGACAGGAAATTGACCTCAGGTGCATACTGTTTCCATGGATCATCCTTGAGATGTTTCTACAATTTGATTGGAGTCCACCTCTGATAAATTCAATTGATTGGACATGATTTGGAACGGCACACACCTGTCTATATAAGGTCCCACAGTTGACAGTGCATGTCGGAGCTAAAACCAAGCCATGGGGTCGAAAGAATTGTCCATAGAGCTCCGAGACAGTATAGTGTCGAGGCAAAGATCTGGGGAAAGTTCTGCATTATTGAAGGTCCCCAAGAACACAGTGGCCTCCATCATTCTTAAGTGGAAGAAGTTTGGAACCACCAAGACTCTTCCAAGAACTGGCCGCCTGGCCAAACTGATTACCTCAGGGAGGTGACCAAGAACCCGATGTTCACTCTGACAGAGCTCCAGAGTTCCTCTGTGGAGATGTGAGAACCTTCAAAAAGGAGAACCTTCAGATCAGGCTTTTACGGTAGAGTGGCCAGACGGAAGCCACTCCTCAGTAAAAGGCACATGACAGCCCACTTAGAGTTTGCCAAAAGGCACCTAATGAACTCTCAGACCATGAGAAACAAGATTCTCTGGTCTGATGAAACCAAGATTGAACTGAATACCAAGCGTCACGTCTGGAGGAAACCTGGCACCATCTCTACGGTGAAACATAGTGGTGGCAGCATCATGCTGTGGGTAGGTTTTTCAGCGGCAGGAACTGGGAGACTAGTCAGGATTGAGGGAAAGATAAACAGAGCAAAGGACAGATAGATACTTGATGAAAACCTGCTCCAGAGCATTCAGGAGATCAGAGTGGGTCGAAGGTTCACCTTCCAACAGGACAATGACCCTAAGCACACAGCCAAGACAACGCAGGAGTGGCTTCGGGACAAGTCTATGAATGTCCTTGAGTGGCCTAGCCAGAGCCCGGACTTGAACCAGATCAAACATTTCTGGAGAGACCTGAAAATAGCTGTGCAGCGACGCTCCCCATCCAACCCATCCAACAGAGGTTGAGAGGATCTGCAGAGAAGAATAGGAGAAAGTCCCAAGCTTGTAGCGTCATACCTAAGAGGACTCGAGGTTGTAATCACTGCCAAAAGTGATTTAACAAAGTCTTAAGGAAACGGTCTGAATACTGATGTAAATGAAATATTTGTTTTTTTTATACATTAAAAAAAATATATGATTTTGCTTTGTCATTATTGTGTTTAGATTGAGGGGAAAAAACAATTAAATCCATTTTAGAATAAGGCTGTAATGTAATAATGCACTGCAACACAACAATGCACTGTACATGTGCAATATGGTATGACGATAACATTCCCTCTCTCTGTGAATGTGTTTGTTTGTCTGTAGTGGATGTTTTGCCTACAGAGCCCAAGACCAGAGAACAGTTCTTACAATGTGAGTCTCTTTATTCAAAGCAACTAACAGTTCAGACAGGAAACCCTCATTCATTTAACCATTTATTAGAAAAGAGATGACAATAGATTTGGTCTTGGCATTAGGCAATGCTACTTCAGGGGATGCCATATCAATGAGTACCGTTATTACCATTATCAATCAACCACAGGCAGTGAGCGAGATATATACCAATCCCCCTGACAGGAACAAATAGCAGAAACAAACAGGTGGAGGCTGGGGTGGTGTTGAGACTAGCAGAAAACAGACAATGTATAGCGGGTAGCAGCGATGTTACCGCGGCAGCAATATTAAGCAGCAAAGAAAAGCTAATGGCATAGTTTAGCGCAGAAGAGGGTGTGTGTGTGTGTGTGTGTGTGTAGAACTGGTCAAGTTCAATAGACCTCAATATTAATGTAGGAACTGTTTTAATCCGATTGGTGTAATCTCAGTTGATGCTATCTCTATCACTAATGCTCTTTATACGGACACTCCTCACAAACCCTGAGATAAGAATATATACTATAGCAATAGTGGATATAGTCAAAGACTGGGTACTGCAGCTATCTGATTCATTGTCTTGCTCCATTGATCTCTGCTCTGCTGTAAATCAAATACCGGGTACACTGTAACAAATTGGTGAAAATGTACAGCTAAAAATCTTCAATTAGCTACTGGAATTCTTTGTTACAGTACTGTAAAAGCAATGCATTATGGGGGATCAATGACATTCAGCTACACTGTTAGCAATTGCTGTAATTTTACAATAAATTACTGTATTGACTGTTTTGCTGTTCTTCTACTGCAGCATACTGGAAAATGATGGTGCATTGTGGGAAATGGGTACAGCCACAGAATACAGAAACCTACTGGCTACTGTGCTGCCAATCATTCACTATATTGCAGTACCAACCCATACTGTATTTTTGTAGCACCAAAAAAAGCTTTTCCTGTAAATCTACAGTAACCTACCGGCTACTGTTCTGCCAGTAAATTACTGAAAAAAGACTGGATTTTTTAAACATTGTGGATACATTATTTGACAACTTGTTCTAAACTCTGCTGGTCTCTGCTCCGCTCTTCTCCCAGATTCCTGTCAGCTCACACTGGACCCAAACACAGCATGTGAAGAACTCTTTCTGACTGAAGGGAAGAGAAAGGTCACCTTTACAGATCAAGCCCAATCATATCCTAACCATCCAGACAGATTCACCAACTACTACCAGGTTCTGTGTAGAGAGGGTCTGTCTGGATGCTGTTACTGGGAGGTGGAGTGGAGTGGGCACTGGGTTAATACAGCAGTCTCATATAAAGACATCAGCAGAACAAGGGCAGGTCATGCATTCGGATCCAATGACAAGTCCTGGAGTTTAGGGTGCTCTACGGGTGGTTATCGTTTCATACACAATAATGTTGTGACTAATGTACCGGGCCCTTGGTCCTCCAGAGTGGGAGTGTACCTGGATCACAAGGCAGGTACTCTGTCCTTCTACAGCATCTCTGACACAATGACCCTCCTCCACAAAGTCCACACCATATTTCCTCAGCCCCTCTATCCTGGGTTTCGTCTCTATGGAGCTAATGATACTGCTGAGCTGTGTAAACTGTGGTAGGGGCCCACATAGATACTAGTCATGCTGGTGGTGACAGTCCCCATGTGTGATGCTTCATTCGGCTTAGTTCTTTTTCTGCAGTTACTTCACCGGACTGATTAGATCTTCAGAGATGTAATTAATAAAAATGTCATGTATTTATATTCTATCAAATGGAATGTTTTAATCTTGTACATTCACCATGGTGTATGTTTTTGATGTATATTGGTTTGCATTGAGCGCCATTGATATGTTTTCTATTGGTTATCCGTCTCTATGCAATTGTTCTCAGTGGCATGGAACAGGTAGTTACACTTACTTGCTAACTATACTATTTGGGATGGTTTCCCGGACACAGATTAAGCCTAGTACTAGATTTAAAAGCATGTTCAATGGAGCTGTCCGGGAAACCAGCCCTAAATTTGCCAAATTTGATGCACCCGTAATTTTCAGGCGCAACGTTAAACCTATCCAGCAGGTGGTGCTACTGACCAAACAATAAAAAACTGCAAATATCTTGATTTGCCAGTCAATATATTGTGCTAATATCGTTGTAGATGTATCGTCAATCCCGAGTTAGGAATATATTAAGTTAGGCCTTCTATTGTTCAGCGATTAAAAAATATTTATGGTGATGGGAAATTAATACAACAAAAATAAGGTAATGATTTGGATTGTCAAATTGATTTTCCAATTGGATAAACAAGTTCCTGAAACGTTAAAATACTGCGTTTCACCAGTATCTTACAGTTGTTTGTATGTTTATGTCTGACATTAACAGATGACATTAACAAACACTATAGTAATAGTATTCCGAGGTATGTATTTGACTTTTAAATGGACTGTGTTGAAGCTGGTTTGTGGTGTGGTGATAGAGGAGGGGAGGAGATAACGATAAAGAAGACAAAAGATTTTCATACACAGGAGAGTTACTGGCTCTGTCCCAAATGACACCTACTTCTGACCAGGTCAATAAGTAGTGCACTACATTGGGTGTATATTTCAGATCACTGTCATTGGAATACTTCATGGCCGACATTCCCCATTCGTGTTTAGACATCCTCTCTTTGAACTGGGACAGATTCTAAATGGTATTGATACGCCATACGGGTCTAACTAAAGTTCCACATACAGTACCTGTATTCCTTCATCTCCAGAACTTTACCTGATCTCACTCTCTCACTCACTAGGGCCAGCTCTAGGTATAAGAGCCCCCCTTTACGAGGTATGCTTAGATATGCAGACATATTTAGATTTTTAAACATAGAATTAAGCATAATGACTATTGCTCTAGAAACAAAGGAAAGGCACGTTTCAGGTGTTTAAAAAATGCTAAATTCTCCAACTTCCGCACGGGAAGTCTAGTCACCCTCTGGACCACCTCCCCAGCTATCCACACGTACTTTGTGTTAGTGTAAGAATGTGTGAGTAGAGTTCAGTATGTGTGTGTGCATTGAGTTAGTGCAAAAAAGGGACAATGCAGGTGGTCTGGGTGACCATTTGATTAGCTATTTAGAAGTCTTGTTTAACAGTCTTATGGCTTAGGGGTAGAAGCTGTTCAGGGTCCTATTGGTTCCATACTTTGTGCACTGTGCGGTAAGCAGAGAGATCAGTCTATGACTTGGGTGGCTGGAGTCTATGACTTGGGGGGCCCAAAAGGCTAGGCCCTGCAGACAACCTCAATAGGGTTTCTTTGCGCCTCTATTCTTTTGGTGTAGTCATCTCCCCACTGCACATGGAGTGACGATAGAACGATGAGAAACAGGAGCAAGGTGATGGAGACAATTATTTTTGAACAGTTATCTTCCTATCTGACATCAAATAACCCTTGCTTTCAACTTCTTTATCCTAAATGTCAACAATACAACGTCTCCTCTATACTCTCCTTGCTCTTGTTTGTGTATTACAATGATTAATGTAACAGTTTTACAAAGTTATTTCTTCTCGGGTTAATCACTTAGAAAAAATAATTAGAGTACATGTCAAGAAAGTGTATAAAACTGTATTAAAAGTCATAACATGTACAATTCATTCCATATGCTTAACATGGGAAATGTTCACTTCCTTCCATAAGAGTTATTAAAAATATGAGATAAGCCCCTGCCTTCACCGGGGATATATTGTGCCACGTTCACGTTATATTGGAGTGATCGGAGGAACACAAGTACCCTTCTCACCATTGAAGACGAAACCGCGGCCATGTTTGTTGCCATATTCAGTGATGCATGAGACCAGAGTTTAGCATGTAGGAAAGATCGGGCTCCAGAGATCATACCGGAGTTTCCTCCTCCTTCCCAGTAGAAAGGTCGTATTTCAGAGTTCCCGACATGACGTGAACGAGGCAACACACAGGTTTCAGTAGAAGGTTAGGTGGTGGTTGACATGACTATCATCCAACTGGGCATACACTGCTTGACTCAAAATCGTTTCCAAGTCGTTTCAATGTAATTACATTGAACCAACGTGGCATAGACGTTGAATTGACGTCTGTACCCAGCAGGATTGCTAAACAGACTACTTTTGTCTCTTAACTTTAACCTAACTAATCGTTAAAGAAAACGGTTGCATACAGCGCTTTCGGAAAGTATTCAGACCCCTTGACTTTTCCCCTTGACTTTACGTTACAGCCTTATTCTAAAATGGATTAAGTCTACACACAATACCCCATAATGACAAAGCAAAAACTTTTTTTTCGAAGACAAAAATATATATTTTTAAAAAAGTGAAATTTTGCTTTAATGTCAAGTCAGCTCATAATTGTGGCTACCTTAGCTGTTGCACTAGCTAACATGACACTGAACACTGACACTAGCGTATTGACATATTGGTAATAATGAATAATGAATAGACAGCAACGTATTCACCTACAAATATGAGTGTTTAGGCAAATAAATAGTTAGCTAGCTCGTTGACACCTTCATTGAGCAAAAGCCATCCACGAAGACTGTCGCTGCTTCAGAAGACCAGGTGCTTTCCCTCTCCGATGCTGACCTGACGAAAACTCTCAAAATGGTTAATACTCACAAAGCACCCGGCTCAGATGGCACCCCTGGCCCAGTCTTCAGAGTGTGTGTTGACTAGCTGGCGGGCGTCTTCTCGGACATCTTAAACCTGTCCCAGGATCTAGTCCCCACCCTTCATCTTGAAAACACACTATATGGGATACTTCTAGTAGTTGAAAACATTCAAAATGTATTAATAAATGTTTAATTTGATGCTGTGATGCCGTTAATAAAGATAAGACAAAACACGTAGAGAAGGTTGTTTAAGCTTGTGAAATGTGCAACACAACCAAATTACTTTAGGATAGTGAATACTTACACCAGGCACTGAATATGGGTGTGGTGCACTTGTGTGTGGATCTGACTTTTGTGGATATACACTTTTGTGTAAATCAATAATGGTCTGTGTTGAAGCTTCCGAAGTGTGCAGGGAGGGCCCTACGAAATGTTTGTTTTTTTCCCAGCCAGCCCCCCGTGAAAAGTGATGTTACTTCACATGCCTATATCATGCATGCACAATTCCTTGGTAACAATAAGAGTCAGTGACTCCTTCAGTGCCTTCACACCCCTTGACTATTTCCACATTTTGTTGTTACAAAGTGAGATTAAAATAAGCTTCATTTTTTGTCAACGATACTCTAAATTCTAACTTAATTTTTAACAATGGAAAATCAAACACTTCATATATCTTGATAAGTATTCAACCCCCTGAGTCAATACATAGAATCACCTTTGGCAGTGATTATAGTGTTGAGTCTTTCTGGGTAAGTCTCTAAGAGCTTTCCACACTTGGATTGTACAATGTTTTACGAGAATGTTAAAAAAATAAATCTTCAAGCTCTTTTTAGTTGGTTGTTGATCATTCCTAGACAGCCATTTCAAGTCTTGCCATAGATTTTGCCACTCAGGAACATTTGTGGTAAGCAACTCCAGTGTATATTTGGCCTTGTGTTTTAGGTTATAGTCCTGCTGAAAGGTGAATTTGTCTCTCAGTGTTGGAAAGCAGACTGAACCAGGTTTTCCTCTAGGATTTTGTCTGTGCTCACCTCTATTCTGTTTATTTTTATCCCCCCAAAAAACTCCCTAGTCCTTGCCGATGACAAGCAAACCCATAACATGATGCAGCCACAACCATGCTTGAAAATATGAAGAGTGGTACTCAGTGACCACGTTTACATGCGCTCAGTATTCCGGATAGTAGATCATATCCCTCTTAAGGTCTTATTCAGGATAAACTGTTTACATGAACCTTTGAAATCCCGCTCACAAATATCCATTTAACATGAATAAACACAATATTCCTAATTTAATTTCATATAGGTTAAATGGAATAGTAACTGAAATCTGGACACTGACTGTAGGCCTATAATCTCTCAAATGTAGTCGAATATAATATTAACTCCTGCAGAATTATGTATTTCTTGCAGAAAATTATACAAGAAATGTTAATTTTATCTCTGGAACAGGAGTGGAGAAATATGATTAATTTTTTTCAGCAACTCTTGAGAAAATGCTAATGTGCATTAAATTGTTATCTTTGACACTGTTATGCAAGCAGGCAGTATTTCAACCACAAAATATGCACCCAAATCGAACTGAAGTCTTTATCAGAAATATGTTTCATAGTTTTCTCAGCTTTTCATTTCCTTATAAACGGTTTCCACTGTTTTTAAATGATTGAATTTTTCACCCCGGTCCCCAAACTAAACAGACAACTTTACCTGTTTTAACTAGATTACTAATGCATTCATTCTATCAATGTAAGACATACAGGTGAGCACAACTTTAGTCTTCTGGGGCAACAAGTTATAACAGAAGAGAAGATGCAGGCATCTAACTATAGTTGACAACAACAAAAAATGACCTACCATAAGTCGGAAATTATAAAACAAATGTTGAAAATTATAATCAGAAATGTTTCTAAATTAGGGGTAAAAGTAGCCTAAGCCAGTAAACTATACGGTCCAATACAGCATATCAGCTAAATAGATTGTGTATTGAACTGCGCAGGTAGCCTGCTGCTTGAAGTGAAAAGTCACCATTGCTCTCATGGTGAAATCCCTGAGCGGTTTCCTTCCTCTCCGGCAACTGAGTTAGGAAGGACACCTGTATCTTAGATTAGATCACATTAGATCACATTCAAGGTAAATGCTGCAGATTCATTTGAGAAATGTCCTATAAAATGTCAAGCCACTCACTATAGCTTGGTTTCTGACTGAATCTCAGCCTAGGTCTATTATTATTTAGTCTCTTTACAAGGATAACAATAACATGTACAGGAAGTGACCAATTGAATTACAATTGGCAAAATTATTAGTTTTATTTAAATTCACATTGGTCACAAAAAAATAAACCAATACAAAACCTCAAAAGGTGAGCGTGTAGCCATTTAAACCCTGATCTTGCTCACGGTAGGCAACTTGGGACTTGTGACATGGAATGCTGCTGTAACTTCACCACTGGTGTAAAGACTAATGCTTAAGTATTAGAACTTCTGACATACTGTTACATCGACAGGTGCATTTGGGAAGCATTCAGATCCATTGACCTTTTCCACATTGTTACGTTAAAGCCTTATTCTAAAATGGATTAAATCGTTTTTCTCTCATCAATCTACACACAATAGACCATAATGACAAAGCAAAAACTGGTTAATAAATGTTGGCAAATAAATAAATATAGACCCTTTACTAAGTACTTTGTTGAAGCACTTTTGGCTTTTTGGGTATGACACTACAAGCTTGGCACGGCTGTACTTGGGGAGTTTCTGCCATTCTTCTCTGCAGATCCTCTCAAGCTGTCAGGTTGGATGTGAAGCGTCTCTGCACAGCTATTTTCAATCTCTCCAGAGGTGTTCGATTGGGTTCAAGTCCGGCCTCGATGTTCGATTGGGTTCAAATCCGGCCTCTGGCTGGGCCACTCAAGGACATTCAGAGACTTGTACCAAAGCCACTCCTGCATTGTATTGGCTGTGTGCATAGGGTCGTTGTCCTGTTGGAAGGTGAATCTTCGACCCAATCTGAGGTCCTGAGCACTCTGGAGCAGGTTTTCATTAAGGATCTTGCTGTACTTTGCTGTGTTCATCTTTCCCTCGATGCTGACTAGTCTCCCAGTCCATTCCGATGAAAAGAATCCCCACAGCATGATGATTCTACCACCATGCTTGACCATGGTGCCAGGTTTCCTCCAGACGTGACGCTTGGCATTCAGGCCAAAGAGTTCAATCTTGGTTTCATCAGACCAGAGCATCTTGTTTCTCATGGTCAGAGTCTTTAGGTGTCTTTAAGCAAACTCCAAGTGGGCTGTCATGTGCCTTTTACTGAGAAGTGGCTTCTGTCTGGCCCCTCTAACATAAAGGGCTGATTGGTGGAGTGCTGCAGAGATGGTTGTCCTTCTGGAAGGTTCTCCCATCTCCACAGAGAAACTCTTGGGTTCATAGTCCTCCCTGACCAAGGCCCTTCTCCCCCGATTGCCCAGTTTGGCTGGGCGGCCAGCTCTAGGAAGAGTCTTGGTGGTTTCAAACTTCTTCCATTTAATAATTATGCAGGCCACTGTGTTCATGGGGACCTTCAATGCTGCAGAAATGTTTTGGTACCCATCCCCAGATCTGTGCCTTGACACAATCCCGTCTCGGAGATCTACGGACAATTCCTTCGACCTCATGGCTTGGTTTTTGCTCTGACATTCACTGTCAACTGTGGGACCTTATATTAGACAGGTGTGTGCCTTTCCAATCAATTGAATTTACAAAAGGTGGACTCCAATCAATAGCCTGAATACTTAAGTAAATAAGGTAATTCTGTTTATAAAAAACATTTTTTTCTTCATCATTATGGGGTGTTGTGTGTAGATTGATGAGGAAAAACATTTATTTAATCCATTTTAGAATAAGGCAGTAACACAACAAAATGTGGGAAAAGTGAAGGGGTCCGAATACTTTCCAAATTAACTGTACACATAAAAAAAGGTACTATGACAACACTTCTCAGCGTGCATACATACATTTGCCCAGAGGGATCATGAGTAGTATCTCAGAAGTAAGAATGTGTGCAAAGAGTATATTGTAATGTACAGCATGAAACGATTTTAAGAAAGAACAGGGTCATGTTCATTAGGCACCAAATGGGAAAAAAAACTGGTTGAAACTCAGTTTTTGTATTGGTTTCAAATAATTGAAAAACGTTCAAAAAATTATGAACACGTCCCAGCGTTTAGTCACTCAGGATGCAACAGAAGACAAGAACGAAGGGTAGAGGCAAGGTTTTCAACAAACACACCTTCAGAACTCTTATAAAAACAATATTACCAACACACCTGATGTTTCTTTTAAGCCTGCAAAGTAAAAAACAAAAAACAAATGCCAAGTAAAATAGAAAATCCCCATATTTTTATAAACAACATTTTCAGAAACATACTAAACATAAGAAAGTAAAATAAAAAATATATATCACCCATCTTGAGTATTGCAACTCCATGATAAAAGGCTTGTAAAGACATTACTAAAACATCCCTCAGTGGAATCACTTTTCGACCTTGTGTCTAGTTCATTCTCCTCAAGGTACAGAACTTGTAAAAGTAGAGTACTAGCTCATCTTAAACTTCACAATGCATTACTTACAGTGTCATCTTACTGTATGTGTTTTGTCACATGTTTATTTGGGACTCTCTGACACGTGTGTAAAAGCATGATTTAGAACCATTTGTACTGTCAGAGCAGTAACCAATACAGTATGCATGCTTTTCTTGCACCTACTGTGCCCGCCTGTGGCAAAGTACGGTATTAAAACAAAGTGTCAAGTCCCTGATTTCACATATTTAAAAAGGACTGCCTTGTGGGCAATCAAACACACACACAGTATAACAAAACCAGATTTTTTTTTAAAAGCTCATATTCCGCAAATACTTTAAAAATTATAAATTTAGACAATTCCATCTATCAACTAGTCAAGTGTATATTCCAAAAATGGCAAAAAAAAATACAAATACAAAACACTAAAAACTATCATTTCTGTCTTCAAACAGAGGTGCAGCTTCTTGTTGAAGGGAGGGTAAAGGATGTGCGGCTTTGAGGTCTGTGCACGAATAGATAGGGCTCGTTAGGAGCCATTTACCCTTTCTTATACGTTGCCCACCCATGCCTGTGGTTCTTTAGAGCCACCCATGTCTAATCTGATCAGTGAAAGACTGCCTCATCCACTGTCTGTCTGGGAGTTGTCCTTCTGTGGTGGTGGTGGTGGCAGCCGTAGGAGGTTGGTAAGTGTTTGCCTTCTCGGCAGCGTCTGAAATTAGAACAAAAAGCCTTTAAAGCTCTGAGGTGAGGAAATTTGGGCACGCTAGTGTAACGGATGTGAAACGGCTAGCTTAGTTAGCGGTGCGCGCTAAATAGCGTTTCAATTGGTTACGTCACTTGCTCTGAGACCTTGAAGTAGTAGTTCCCCTTGCTCTGCAAGGGCCGCGGCTTTTGTGGAGCGATGGGTAACGATGCTTCGTGGGTGAGGGGAAGGTCCCTGGTTCGCGCCCGGGTATGGGCGAGGGGACGGTTTAAAATTATACTGTTACACTACCTCGAGCCCATTGTTAGGTGCGGCAGGTAGCCTCGTGGTTAGAGCGTTGTAACCGGAAGGTTGCTAGATCGAATCCCCCAAGCTGACAAGGTACAAATCTGTTGTTCTGCCCCTGAGCAAGGCAGTTAACCCACTGTTCCTATGCCATCATTGTAAATAAGAATGTGTTCTTAAATGACATCCTTAAATAAAGGATAAATAAGAAAAATTGGAACAGGTAGTCAAGTGTTTTAGGCTTGGAGGTCGAAAGATAGGGCTTCTTTGTATCCGTGCTATTATGGCTTCTGCGATAGCATGGGCAGCACCAATTTAGGGCTTCCTCTATTTTAAAGTAATCCATTTCTTCTTCTTCTAAACAAACTGAATAGGTGCATACTGCCACCTGGAGTGTGTTGTCTGAACATGTGTAAAGCCAAAGTTGGTGATTTACTCACTGCCACCTGCGGTTATGGAATGTTTGCTCATTGGCTGATTTCTCCTGATGACCTGGATGGAATTATGTGATCCTTCCTTAACCCATAGGACAAATTGTAAAAGTCCTCAATGGCGCTGCCCATGCTGAAACAGGCTTTGGGGCACAATTCTTTTAAATATATTTAACCTTTATTTATCTAGGCAAGTCGGTTAAGAACAAATTCTTATTTACAAAACCCTAAACGTGCACTCCTTGGGGTCCCCAGGCCAGAGGATGGGTACATGACGGACACATTGTTGTTTTGCCAGAGTCTCTGATGGCACAGCTGGCGCTACAGTACAGCGCCCTTAACCACTGCGCCACCCGGGAGGCCACTGGCATGCCTTCTTGTTTTTGTGTATATTATAATTATTTTTGTCACAATTGAACAACTATAACGTGCTTGGGCTGACTGACTACAGAGTCCAGACAGAGCTCACCCTGGACCCTGGTAAGTACGTGTGTCCTAATTACAACACCGGTCAGCTTAAAATCGCTTGCTTAATGCACACATTAATATCAGGTTATGGCCCAGTTAGTTAGCTAGGACCCCTAGACATAGCTTTGGTAAAAATATTCTATAGTCTAGGTAATTGGTTTCAAAACCCCATTCAGTCTCCTACATCTTTGGCCATGCCATCAGCAATAGAGTACCACAGTATGAGTCATAATACCCATAAAATCTAGCGGTCAAACTGGGATATGGTTCCAATCATTTACCCACCATTCATTTTTCCCATAGGGGTTTTTAGAAACACAAATAATGGCTGTTTCGTGTAGGCTTACCCTGGCGTGATGTTTTGATAACCGTGTAAATCTCTATGAGAACTGCAAAACAACAATGTGTCCGTCATGTACCCATCCTCTGGCTGTAGTTTGGCGTTTCACAAACTCTGTCCTGGGGATCCCAAGGGGTGCATTTTTCCCCCTCAAAAATCCCCTTTGGGGAAAATGAATGGTGGAATAACGATTGGAACCATTTCCCTGTTTGACCGCTAGGATTTATGACACAGGATTTATGACACACCCTGCATTCCAAACCGACCCCTAGCCACTCCCGTAGATCTGGAGGGATTGGATAGGAATACGCAAAATATGCCTTTTGATAGGCTGGATGTAATTTACGCCATATTATTCCCACCTATCCAGCCCCTTTAAATCTGTAGCAGTGTCAGGAGACGAGGAATTCGAGGCACATACAAATCCAGTGCTTGGATCACGATACCTCGTGGCGCCTAGACTCACTACAAGGTGAGGATGCGGAAGTACTTTTGTAATTTGGGTTAACTACCACTTTTTAAGACCACAGTTAATATAGTTACAGCTCATTCTATTTGTATGGTGCTGACCTGTGTTTCCAGCCAACGAGAAGTTAGTGACCGTTGCTCTGGCCCTCCTCAGGCCCGGGCCCGCCTTCTCCATATGCTCCGCCGAAGGCGGCCTCGTAGCCGGGGTCGTACGCCTCTTCCTTGATCGCCATCCTCTTAGCGTCCTCTGCAACGGGGAGAAAAACACACAATTCAATTCATGACTTTTTTTTTGTTGTCATTTTGAAATCAGCTCCTTCAGGTGACTATGACTACCTTGAGACCATGTGATGGGACAGGGCCGTGATGGGTTTTCATTTCATTCTTCAAAATGAAATGTCACATTGTACCTCATCATAATAAATGTACATTTTATATTAATTAGGTCAATGATGTTCCTGTTTGAATAGTCATTATAGCACTGCCTGCAGCACGTTCTCTTACCTTTGGCCAGTCCCAGGTCAAAGCTGTACTCCAACTCCTGAATCTCCTCAGATCGGGCCACGCCCCTGAGCTGGTCCCTCAATTCCCTCAGCTTGATGTAGAAGTGCACTTTGTCCTGGGCACGGGGAAACTGGGCGCAGCGGGCACTCGACGAGGGCATCAGATACAATGCCTGTATGGGCGAGGGCAGGGTTACATGGCACGGTACTGCCACCGTATGCTCAATGACCATAGTTAAATGTGAACAATTTCAAAGACCCTCAACTGTTTTGTTCGATTTGAATCTTTAGTCAAAACGGTGACATTTGGATCAGTTATTGTGAGAAAGCGCTTGATCCAGGAAGTACATCTTCTTTCAACTCTTCCATTTCTTTATCCTCCATTCATCATGAAATACAGTATCTGGAGCACCACAACAACATACACTACCAGGTAGCAGAGCCCTTACCACTTCACAGTCCGGTATCTTGTGTGGCTGCAGACCAAAGTCAAGCTTCTTGGGCTTTTTACCAAACATCTCTCTGCAGAACATTTCATAGATACCTGAAAATAAACAGAATGTCAATGGTTAATATCGAATTTCAACAGAAAGTCCTGGCCACTGGAATTTCTCCTACTTAGCAGGGATGTGTAGCTACTTACATTTTCCATTGAAAACAGCTATGAGGGGCTTGTACTTTTTCAGCTTCTCAACAAGAATTAAGG
This sequence comes from Oncorhynchus keta, assembly GCF_023373465.1. Lineage (NCBI taxonomy): Eukaryota > Metazoa > Chordata > Actinopteri > Salmoniformes > Salmonidae > Oncorhynchus > Oncorhynchus keta. The sequence continues at coordinate 10,493,010 of NC_068437.1, read as the reverse complement.
CGCCCTCGCGTAGCTCTTTGCTGTGAAGAAACAGAAGATTTGAGTCAAACATTGTATTCCATCTATGCTAATTCAGCTTGCTTGTGGCCACTGTTCAAGACAAATGTCTCTGCATCCTCCCACTCTTTTTTCAGCACATTGCAGACTGACTTTAGGTATTTTATTATGTTCTTCCTAAGCTTACGTTGACAGGTCCTTGCTTCCAGGCGTTGTCCTTGCCACCATGTTGGTGAAGCCGATCTTGTATTTCTCTGGCAGGCTGGTGTCGCTCATGTGGTTAAGCTGCTCATCAGTGAATCCGGACAAGAACAGGCACTTCCCTGAAGAGGATAACTACTCATTAAATTCATTGTACCATTATTTTTCTGAAATTGGGGTGAAAATCTGTATTCTCTGCGCACTAAGCGTACAACTGCATCATCCTGTTTGGCATGAGTAACATAACATTGACTTGAATGTAAAGTTTAGCAATTTATTTGATTCATAAATGGGGTTAGGGTCATGAAAGAGCAGACAAAACAAATACTGAGAAGGAAGATTTATGATGTTTTCAAAGTAAGAGACTGAATAAATATGCAAAGCAACTTACAGAAATGGTTTCCATGGCCAGGGAACCATCGTCCAACATAGGCTGCCACGAGCCCTGGGTTGATTCCAATCTAGAACAAAAAAGTTGCATTTTATACTACCGTTTTTTCTCATTTAGAGCACGCAAGACAGAACATTTTGCAGCTGAAAATGAAAATGAGCATTTCTCATTGGACAAATCAAGTAGCTCCATTGTCTGGCGCACATCAAAAAATGTCTGGCACAAAGCGACAAAAGCGGTGAACTCACGATAACATAGTCCAGGTTGTAGTCAAGGATGTCGGTCAGAGTTCTACTCATGACCTCATCCTCAGTCATGCCTTTGAAGCGGTCCCTTTTCTTCTTGACCTTCTTGAAGGTCTTGTCTATTTTCTCCTGCGTGCTGTCTGCCTCTTGACCCTCCTTGCCTTTCTTGGGCTTGGGTCCCGGTTTGGCCTTGGGTCCCGGTTTGGCCTTGGGTCCCGGTTTGGCCTTGGGCATTTTGGGTGGCTTGGGTTCCTTTGGTTGTGCCGTTCTCCCTCGCTTTTTTGCTGGAGCTGCAAGAGGGAGAGATCTTCCAATCACCTTGCTGTGAGCCTTCACACTAGCCTCGACTGTCATAGGAACACTAATTTGTTCGATGAAGCATTTGTTTTTAAATCTGTGGGGAAATGCATCAAAGAACACTTCGCCCACAAATTAATCAACTTTAAATCCATCAGAAATACATTAAGGCTCATGTCCATTATTGAATAAAGCTCTGCGGGAATAAAGAACCAGGGTACCTTTCGCTATGTTGGCGGGCTCTTGCAGTGCCATGGGCTCATGACTGACAACCATATGAGCCATGACCCTCTGTCTTGGTCCCTCTGTGTAGTGAGGGTGAGGACTGTGATGGTGGTTGATGCCCGGCTACTGCCCCTGTAGAGCTTGAAGCTGTTGAGTAGACTGAATCCTGAAAAAAGGAAGACAAAAAAAAAAAAAGGCCCACATTGTTAATTATATAACTGAAATACACTGACTATGCCAAACATTAGGAACACCTTCCTAGTATTGTGTTGAAATCCCCCCACCTCTCTCTCGGAACTGCCTCAATAAGTCATGCCGACTCTACAAGGTGTTGAAAGCGTTCAGGGATGCTGGCCCATGTTAACTCCAAAGCTTCCCACAGTTGTGTCAAGTTCGCTGGATGTCCTTTGGGTGGTGGACCATTCTTGATACACGCGGGAAACTGTTGAGCGTGGAAAAACCCAGCAATATTGCAGTTCTTGACATAAACCGGTGCGCCTGGCACTTACTACCATACCCCGTTCAAAAGGCACCTTCTGAATGGCACACACAACCAATGTCTCAACTGTCTCAAGACTTAAAAATCCTTATTTAACCCGTCTCCTCCCCTTCATCTACACTGGGTTGAAGTGGATTTAACAAGTGACATCAATAAGGGATCATAGCTTTCACTTGGATTCACCTGATTGGTCTGTAATGTTTTGTATACTCAGTGTATATTCTAGTACAGGGTTTCCTCTTGTCGGTCCTCGGGACCAAAGTTTTGGTTTTTGCCCAAGTACTACACAGCTGATTCAAATAGGCAACTAATCATTAACCTTTGATAATTTGAATCAACCGTGCATTGTTAGGGCAAAACCCTAAACATACACCCCTTGGTGAAAAAATATATTAGTATATATTTGTACTTTAGATTTTTTTTTTTTTAATGTAGCCACCCTTTGCCATGATGACTGAGTTTGGGGAAAGCTGTAGTGACACCTGTAAAACAAGTACATCATACCCTCCAGGACAGATTCAGAAACTTCAAAAGGTACCAGAATGTCCATTGCTCGTGTTTCTTGGCCCAAGCAAGTCTCTTCTTCTTATCCTTTAGTAGTGGTTTCCTTGCAGCAATTTGACCATGAAGTCCCGATTCACGCAGTCTCCTCTGAACAGTTGATGTTGAGGTGTGTCTGTTACTTGAACTCTGTGAAGCATTTATTTGGGCTGCAATTTCTGAGGCGGGTAACTCTAATGAACTTGTCCTCTGCAGCAGAGGTAACTCTGGGTCTTCCTTTCCTGTGGCGGTCCTCATGAGAGCCAGTTTCATCATAGCACTTGATGGTTGAAAACTTCTTCAGGATTGGTGGGTCCCCTGCGGGACGGTTGAGCTAACGTAGGCTAATGCGATTAGCATTGTAAGTAACAAGAACGTTTCCGAGGACATAGACATATCTGACATTGGCAGAAAGCTTAAATTGTAGTTAATCTAACGTCACTGTCCAATTTACAGTAGATATTACAGTGAAAGAATACCATGCTATAGTTTGAGGAGAGTGCACAATTTTGAACATAAAAAGTTATTAATAAACAAATTAGACACATTTGGGCAGTCTTGATACAAATTTTTGAACAGAATGCACGATGGGACAAGAACATCCCCGACGGCCAAACCCTCCTCTAACCCGGACAACGCTGGACCAATTGTGCACCGCCCCATGGGCCCTGTCGCGGCCGGCTGTGACAGAGCCTGGACTCGAACCAGGATCTCTAGTGGCACAGCTAGCAATGCAATGCCTTAGACCACTAGGCCACTCGGGAGGCCACAGAGAGATCCTTGATGAAAACCTGCTCCAGAGCGCACAGGACCTCAGACTGGGGCGAAGGTTCACCTTCCAACAGAACAACGACCCTAAGCACACAGCCAAGACAACGCAGAAGTGGCTTCGGGACAAGTCTCTGAATGTCCTTGAGCAGCCCAGCCAGAGCATTGACTTTAACCTGGTCCAACATCTCGAGAGACCTGAAAATAGCTGTGCAGCGACACTTCCCATCCAACCTGAAAGAGCTTGAGAGGATCTGCAAAGAATGGGAAAAACTCCCTGAACACAGGTGTGCCAAGTTTGTAACGTCATACCCAAGAAGACGCAAGGCTATAATGGCTGCCAATGGTGCTTCAACAAAGTACTGAGTGAAGGGCCTGAATACAGTTTTGACATGTTTTATTATCTAAAATCCTGTTTTTGCGTCGTCATTATGGGGTATTGTGTGTAGATTGAGAGAGAAAAAATATAGAATAAAGCTGTAGCATAGCAAAATGTGGAAAAGTCAAGGGGTCTGAATACTTTCCAAATGCATTGTGTGTACACAGACACACACACACGACCAAAAGTATGTGGACACCTGCTCATCAAACATCTCATTCTGGGAAGGCTTTCCACAGGATGTTGGAATATTGCTGCGGGGACTATTGAGATCAGGCACTGATGTTGGGCGATTGGGCCTGCCTCGTGGTCGGGGTTCCAATTCATCCCAAAGGTGTTCGATGGGGTTGAGGTCAGGGCTCTGAACAGGCCAGTCAATTTCTTCACACCGGCCGTCAAACCATTTCTGTATGGAACTCTTTGTGCACGGGGGCATTGTCATGCTGAAACAGGAAAGGGCCTTCCCCAAACTGCTGCCACAAAGTTGGAATCACAAAATAGTCAAGAATGTCATTGTATGCAGCAGCGTTAAGATTCCCTTCCCCAGACCATTATTCCCCCTCCACCAAAATGTCCAGTTGGCACTGTGCATTCGGGCAGGTAGAGTTCTCTTGGCATCCGCCAAACCCAGATTTGTCCATCGGACTGCCAGATGGTGAAACGGGATTAATCACTCCAGAGAACACGTTACCACTGCTCCATAGTCCAATGGAGGTGAGCTTTACACCACTCCAGTCAACGAGCATGGTGATCTTAGGCTTGTGTGCGGCTGCTTGGCCATGGAAACCCATTTCAAGAAGTTCCCGATGAACAGTTCTTGTGCTGAGGTTGTTTACAGAGGCAGTTTGGAACTCGGCAGTGAGTGTTGCAACCGAGTACAGGCGCTTCAGCATTCAGTTGTCCCATTCTGTGAGCTTGAATGGCCTACCACTTCGCGTCCGAGCTGATGTTGCTCCCTGATGTTTCCCCTTCACAATAACAGCACTTACAGTTGACCGGAGCAGCTCTAACAGGGCAGAAGTTTGACGAACTGAATTGTTGGAAAGGTGGCATCCTATGACGGTGCCATGTTAAAAATCACTGAGCTCTTCAGTAAGGCCATTCTACTGCCAATGGAGATTGCATGGCTGTATGCTCAATTGTATACACCTATCAGCAATGGGTGTGGCTGCAATAGCCAAAATCCACTCATTTGAAGGGGTGTCCACATACTTGTGTGTTTGTATATGCATGTATGTATGTCCAGTTGAAGTCGGAAGTTTACACACACCTTAGCCAAATACATTTAAACTCAGTTTTACAATTTCTGACATTTAATCCTAGTAGAAATTCCCTGTCTTAGGTCAGTTTATTTTAAGAATGTAAAATGTCAGAAAAATAGTAGAGAATGATTTATTTTAGCTTTTATTTATTTCATCACATTCCCAGTGGGTGAGAAGTTTACATGCACTCAATTAGTATTTGGTAGCATTGCCTTTGAATTGTTTAACTTGGGTCAAATGTTTCTGGTAGCCTTCCACGAGCTTCCCACAATAAGTTGGGTGAATTTTGGCCCATTCCTCCTGACAGAGCTGGTGTAACTGAGTCAGGTTTGTAGGCCTCCTTGCTTGCACACGCCTTTTCAGTTCTGCCCACAAATTTTCTATAGGTTTGAGGTCAGGGCTTTGTGATGGCCACTCCAATACCTTGACTTTGTTGTCCTTAAGCCATTTTGCCACAACTATGGAAGTATGCTTGGGGTGATTGTCCATTTGGAAGACCCATTTGCGACCAAGTTTTAATAGATCGACATAATTTTCCATCCTCATGATGCCATCCATTTTGTGTAGTGCACCAGTCCCTCCTGCAGCAAAGCACCCCCACAACATGATGCTGCCACCTCTGTGCTTCACGGTTGGGATTGATGTTCTTCAACTTGCAAGCCTCCCCTTTTTCCTCCAAACATAATGATGGTCATTATGGCCAAACAGTTCTATTTCTATTTCATCAGACCAGAGGACATTTCTCCAAAAAGTACAATCTTTGTCCCAATGTGCAGTTTCAAACCATAGCCTGGCTTTTTTTATGGCTGTTTTGGAGCAGTGGCTTCTTCCCTGCTGAGCGGCCTTTCGGGTTATGTCGATATAGGACTCGTTTTTACTGTGGATATAAAAACTTTTGCACCCGTTTCCTCCAGCACCTTCACAAAGTCCTTTGCTGTTGTTCTGGGATTGATTTGCACTTTTCGCACCAAAGTACGTTCATCTTTAAAAAAACAGAACGCATCTCCTTCTTGAGCGGTATGAGAACTCAACACTGTTGAAAATATTTTGAGGGGACAAGCAGTCATCCACACAGCTTTTCTTTTCCTTATGGTGGATTTACTTTGTTAGTCTGATCAATATTCATATTGACATGATTATTCATTCTGATTTGGATATAGCACATTTCCTGGTCATTGTCTGGCATTGTAGGATGAATACGTCAGCTAGCAAGTGTCAGGGAGAAAAGTCAAAAAGGATAAATGTTGTGCTAGACTAGTGTCGCTTTAGTAACTTGTTTGTCAACCAATTAAACAATCACACATTCTACCCCTACTTCGTCTATAGTGTACTTTCAATCAAAATATAAGCCATTATGGATACCTAACGTAAGCTGGCTAATATAGCTATGCTAACTAGCTTGGTTAGCTATTCCGCTAAATAGCATGGATGAATGACTTGCTAACTAGCAATGAGCCGGTTCGCTGTCCAATGAATACAAATCGTATGTAACGTTAATTGACCAAATGCATACATACCTCTTACAGATATGGTTGAATGTGTTTATTATTTTTCTTGAAAACGATTGTACTCTTATCAATTTCCCTTTGGACTTGCTAGAGCAAGCAACAAAGAAAGAGATGCACGTCAACTTTGACATGGGACTATACCAACATTATTAATAGGGAAACAAAGTAAAAACGTTCTTCTCCTGAAATAATACGTCAACTTTTAGTGCATGTATAATGAACATTTATATTGACATCCGGGATTCATGCTCATTATAATATGAACTGAAAAAAATATACATAACCCAAGCCACATACCCCCCCCCTTATCAGCGTTGGTTTGCTCTACGGACTTTTAAACTCGCGAGGTGGTTTTCCATTGGCTTCCAACCCTCTGACCACATGCAAGCAGGCAAGGTCGCGGTTTAATATGAATTCGCGCCATGAGAATATGCTTTTAGTTTTTCTTGTATTCCCGTTTCGTGAGCGAATTCAAGCAGATGGTGGTAACAAATTTTATAAGCCTTTCTGGTGGGCCTATTTTGTCCTGCTTAGTGACACGCGCCTTTGAGTGTTGGCCACATGAGAAAAGAAAAGCTCCTATTCAGCTAGAGAAAATAAATGACCGAGGTGTTTTTGGCGTTACTTATAGGCCTACTATGCTACAGTAGGCATATATGCTATTATATTCGGTTCTGTTTAATACTAATTAATCATTGTGATCTTGCAAGACATTGATTTGATTGAGCTTTTATCTAACTTTACTAAATGAACACCATTGTGAGAAGTTATACTCTTCTATTTTTAATAATAATGTAATGACCTGACTAGATCATAAATGAACAATTGTCCAGACAGAGGCTTGAGTTTGCGAATTGACGAACATCAAACATCTCAAAGGCTGAACAAAGGCTGAACCTGGTCTTAACTTCCAATGCTCCACCCCCCTGCCCAACCCCCCTCCACGCCACTCCGCCAACCACCAGGATGCCCGGCATCAGAACATTCCAGGCATTCCCGTGATTGGCAGATAGCAGGTTGATTGACATGTCGGACCCCGCGAACACCGGGTACTGGTCAGTACAACACAACCACCTCCTAGCCTAACACATAACACACAGCTGTCTGTGCGGGTCGCTACAATAAGTGATGAATAGGCATTAGGCAGGCGTAGGCAACAGATGAGGGTTATTTTAAGTGATTTGAGCGCCATTCAAATCGTGGTGCTGAAAGGACGGCACCATGGTCATATACTGTATAAGAGTTATATGAACATCAAGGCATACACGTGGTGAATTTGGATCCTAAGATATCTTTGGTGTGATAAGGTTCATGTGATGGATCAGTTTATCTGCATATGCAAAATAACCTCACACTCAACGTCAACAAAACTAAGGAGATGATTGTGGACTTCAGGAGACAGCAGAGGGAACTCCCCCCTATCCACATCGATGGAACAGTAGTGGAGAGGGTAGTAAGTTTTAAGTTCCTCGGCATACACATCACAGACAAACTGAATTGGTCCACTCACACAGACAGCATCGCGAAGAAGGCGCAGCAGCGCCTCTTCAACCTCAGGAGGCTGAAGAAATTCGGCTTGTCACCAAAAGCACTCACAAACTTCTACAGATGCACAATCGAGAGCATCCTGGCGGGCTGTATCACCGCCTGGTACGGCAACTGCTCCGCCCACAACCGTAAGGCTCTCCAGAGGGTAGTGAGGTCTGCACAACGCATCACCGGGGGCAAACTACCTGCCCTCCAGGACACCTACGCCACCACCATCTCAAGGCCATCAGGCTGTTAAACAGCCACCACTAACATTGAGTGGCTGCTGCCAACACACTGACACTGACTCAACTCCAGCCACTTTAATAATGGGAATTGATGGGAAATGATGTAAAATATATCACTAGCCACTTTAAACAATGCTACCTAATATAATGTTACATACCCTACATTATTCATCTCATATGCATACGTATATACTGTACTCTATATCATCGACTGCATCCTTATGTAATACATGTATCACTAACCACTTTAACTATGCCACTTTGTTTACATACTCATCTCATATGTATATACTGTACTCGATACCATCTACTGTATCTTGCCTATGCTGCTCTGTACCATCACTCATTCATATATCTTTATGTACATATTCTTTATCCCCTTACACTGTGTATAAGACAGTAGTTTTGGAATTGTTAGTTAGATTACTTGTTGGTTATTACTGCATTGTCGGAACTAGAAGCACAAGCATTTCGCTACACTCGCATTAACATCTGCTAATTTTTTTTATTTTTTTTTATTTCACCTTTATTTAACCAGGTAGGCTAGTTGAGAACAAGTTCTCATTTGCAACTGCGACCTGGCCAAGATAAAGCATAGCAGTGTGAACAGACAACACAGAGTTACACATGGAGTAAACAATTAGCAAGTCAATAACACAGTAGAAAAAAATGGGCAGTCTATATACAATGTGTGCAAAAGGCATGAGGAGGTAGGCGAATAATACAATTTTGCAGATTAACACTGGAGTGATAAATGATCAGATGGGCATGTACAGGTAGAGATATTGGTGTGCAAAAGAGCAGAAAAGTAAATAAATAAAAACAGTATGGGAATGAGGTAGGTGAAAAAGGGTGAGCTATTTACCTATAGACTATGTACAGCTGCAGCGATCGGTTAGCTGCTCGGATAGCTGATGTTTGAAGTTGGTGAGGGAGATAAAAGTCTCCAACTTCAGCGATTTTTGCAATTCGTTCCAGTCACAGGCAGCAGAGTACTGGAACGAAAGGTGGCCAAATGAGGTGTTGGCTTTAGGGATGATCAGTGAGATACACCTGCTGGAGCGCGTGCTACGGATGGGTGTTGCCATCGTGACCAGTGAACTGAGATAAGGCGGAGCTTTACCTAGCATGGACTTGTAAATGACCTGGAGCCAGTGGGTCTGGCGACGAATATGTAGTGAGGGCCAGCCGACTAGAGCATACAAGTCGCAGTGGTGGGTGGTATAAGGTGCTTTAGTGACAAAACGGATGGCACTGTGATAGACTGCATCCAGTTTGCTGAGTAGAGTGTTGGAAGCCATTTTGTAGATGACATCGCCGAAGTCGAGGATCGGTAGGATAGTCAGTTTTACTAGGGTAAGCTTGGCAGCGTGAGTGAAGGAGGCTTTGTTGCGGAATAGAAAGCCGACTCTGGATTTGATTTTTGATTTTTGTGTATGTGTATGTGACAAATGAAATTTGATTTGATTTGTAATAGTGGTACGTTTCCATAAGCTAAGCACTCGGAACAGTAGGGTGAGTTCAAGTGCCTCTTACATGAGCCCCAAATCGATAAGAAACGGTTTTGAGGACAGCAGTTTTAGCAACCCCTGGAGTTCTGTCTAGCAGTTCTTATGTCAGATTTGCCCCGCTCAAAGTGGTGAATCATCCAACCTATGGGCCTCTGCACAGTTATTCATCATTCGTGCTCTGCATTGGGAGAAGATGGAGAAGAAACCACCATTTACCTACATATAGGCTGCTATTGCCTGCATTTTTATTTATTTTACCGTTATTTAACCAGGTAGGCTAGTTGAGAACAAGTTCTCATTTGCAACTGCGACCTGGCCAAGATAAAGCGTAGCAATTCGACACATACAACAACACAGAGTTACACATGGAATAAACAAAACATACAGTCAATAATACAGTAGAACAAAAGAAAACAAAAGTCTATATACAGTGAGTGCAAATGAGGTAAGTTAAGGAAATAAATAGGCCATGGTGGCGAAGTAATTACAATACAGCAATTAAACACTGGAATGGTAGATCGGCAGAAGATGAATGTGCAGGTAGAGATACTGGAGTGCAAAGGAGCTAAATAAATACCAGTATGGGGATGAGGTAGGTAGATAGATGTTTACAGATGGGCTATGTAGGTTATTGCGTCATTTCCGGTCACAACTTGCAGGCTTGTTTTCGAATTGCTGTGCGTTTTGTTGCCAACGTATTTTGCTACCTGACAACTTTACGGGTTTCACTTTTTAATTACCGTTCATATATTTATTTATTTTTTCCTCAACTTTTTCACTCCGGACGCTTTATCTGGACACGATTCGTCAGGACCTCCAACAGCCGAAGCTAAGTAGTAACATTAACATGATGCCTTCTAATTGCAGCCGCTGTGCTCGCCTTTACGGCGAGGATAGCTGTACTGCAAGCCCAGCTTCAGACGCAGTCGTTAGGCAAGGGTAATTTCAGTGTAGGAAAGGATGAAACAGCGTCTGTGCCACCAGTAAGTACAGATAGTAGTATAAATCCCCTGGCACAGTCCCCGCAGCCGGACAACTTTCTCACGGTTTCTGGAAGGAAATGCTGTAGGAAAGCTCAACCGGTGTCGCTCATTCAGCAGACAGAAACTTTCAACCGGTTCTCCCCATTAAGCAGCGGGTCGGTGTCAGAGGCCGAGTCTTCTCTGGTCTCTACTCCTCCCGTTACGGGGTCTGAGACGCCGAAGCTTCCCACCATTAGCTCTGACAAATTGAAAACTCTAGTCATTGGCGACTCCATTACCCGCAGTATTAGACTTAAAGCGAATCATCCAGCGATCATACACTGTTTACCCGGGGCAGGGCTACCGACGTTAAGGCTAATCTGAAGATGGTGCTGGCTAAAGCTAAAACTGGCGAGTGTAGAGAGTATAGAGATATTGTTATCCACGTCGGCACCAACGATGTTAGGATGAAACAGTCAGAGATCACCAAGCGCAACATAGCTTCTGCGTGCATATCAGCTAGAAAGATGTGTCGGCATCGAGTAATTGTCTCTGGCCCCCTCCCAGTTAGGGGGAGTGATGAGCTCTACAGCAGAGTCTCACAACTCAATCGCTGGTTGAAAACTGTTTTCTGCCCCTCCCAAAAGATAGAATTTGTAGATAATTGGCCCTCTTTCTGGGACTCACCCACAAACAGGACCAAGCCTGACCTGCTGAGGAGTGACGGACTCCATCCTAGCTGGAGGGGTGCTCTCATCTTATCTGCCAACATAGACAGGGCTCTAACTCCTCTAGCTCCACAATGAAATAGGGTGCAGGCCAGGCAGCAGGCTATTAGCCAGCCTGCCAGCATAGTGGAGTCTGCCACTAGCATAGTCAGTGTAGTCAGCTCAGCTATCACCATTGAGACCGTGTCTGTGCCTCGACCTAGGTTGGGCAAAACTAAACATGGCGGTGTTCGCCTTAGCAATCTCACTAGGATAAAGACCACCTCCATTCCTGTCATTACTGAAAGAGATCATGATACCTCACATCTCAAAATAGGGCTACTTAATGTTAGATCCCTTACTTCAAAGGCAATTATAGTCAATGAACTAATCACTGATCATAATCTTGATGTGATTGGCCTGACTGAAACATGGCTTAAGCCTGATGAATTTACTGTGTTAAATGAGGCCTCACCTCCTGGCTACACTAGTGACCATATCCCCGTGCATCCCGCAAAGGCGGAGGTGTTGCTAACATTTACGATAGCAAATTTCAATTTACAAAAAAAAAACGTTTTCGTCTTTTGAGCTTCTAGTCATGAAATCTATGCAGCCTACTCAATCACTTTTTATAGCTACTGTTTACAGGCCTCCTGGGCCATATACAGCGTTTCTCACTGAGTTCCCTGAATTCCTATCAGACCTTGTAGTCATTGCAGATAATATTCTAATCTTTGGTGACTTTAATATTCACATGGAAAAGTCCACAGACCCACTCCAAAAGGCTTTTGGAGCCATCATCGACTCAGTGGGTTTTGTCCAACATGTCTCTGGACCCACTCACTGTCACAGTCATACGCTGGACCTAGTTTTGTCCCATGGAATAAATGTTGTGGATCTTAATGTTTTCCTCATAATCCTGGACTATCGGACCACCATTTTATTACGTTTGCAATTGCAACAAATAATCTGCTCAGACCCCAACCAAGGAACATCAAAAGTCGTGCTATAAATTCACAGACAACACAAAGATTCCTTGATGCCCTTCCAGACTCCCTCTGCCTACCCAAGGACGCCAGAGGACAAAAATCCGTTAACCACCTAACTGAGGATCTCAATTTAACCTTGCACAATACCCTAGATGCAGTTGCACCCCTAAAAACTAAAAAAATGTCTCATAAGAAACTAGCTCCCTGGTACACAGAAAATACCCGAGCTCTGAAGCAAGCTTCCAGAAGATTGGAACGGAAATGGCGCCACACCAAACTGGAAGTCTTCCGACTAGCTTGGAAGGACGGTACCGTACAGTACCGAAGAGCCCTTACTGCTGCTCGATCGTCCTATTTTTCTAACTTAATTGAGGAAAATAAGAACAATCCGAAATTTCTTTTTGATACTGTGGCAAAGCTAACTAAAAAGCAGCATTCCCCAAGAGAGGATGACTTTCACTTTAGCAGTGATAAATTCATGAACTTCTTTGAGGAAAAGATTATGATTATTAGAAAGCAAATTACGGACTCCTCTTTAAACCTGCGTATTCCTCCAAACCTCAGTTGTCCTGAGTCTGCACAACTCTGCCAGGACCTAGGATCAAGAGAGACGCTCAAGTGTTTTAGTACTATATCTCTTGACACAATGATGAAAATAATCATGGCCTCTAAACCTTCAAGCTGTATACTGGACCCTATTCCAACTAAACTACTGAAAGAGCTGCTTCCTGTGCTTGGCCCTCCTATGTTGAACATAATAAACGGCTCTCTATCCACTGGATGTGTACCAAACTCACTAAAAGTGGCAGTAATAAAGCCTCTCTTGAAAAAGCCAAACCTTGACCCAGAAAATATAAAAAACTATCGGCCTATATCGAATCTTCCATTCCTCTCAAAGATTTTAGAGAAGGCTGTTGCGCAGCAACTCACTGCCTTCCTGAAGACAAACAATGTATACGAAATGCTTCAGTCTGGTTTTAGACCCCATCATAGCACTGAGACGGCACTTGTGAAGGTGGTAAATGACATTTTAATGGCATCGGACCGAGGCTCTGCATCTGTCCTCGTGCTCCTAGACCTTAGTGCTGCTTTTGATACCATCGATCACCACATTCTTTTGGAGAGATTGGAAACCCAAATTGGTCTACACGGACATGTTCTGGCCTGGTTTAGGTCTTATCTGTCGGAAAGATATCAGTTTGTCTCTGTGAATGGTTTGTCCTCTGACAAATCAACTGTACATTTCGGTGTTCCTCAAGGTTCTGTTTTAGGACCACTATTGTTTTCACTATATATTTTACCTCTTGGGGATGTTATTCGAAAACATAATGTAAACTTTCACTGCTATGCGGATGACACACAGCTGTACATTTCAATGAAACATGGTGAAGCCCCAAAATTGCCCTCGCTAGAAGCATGTGTTTCAGACATAAGGAAGTGGATGGCTGCAAACTTTCTACTATTAAACTCGGACAAAACAGAGATGCTTGTTCTAGGTCCCAAGAAACAAAGAGATCTTCTGTTGAATCTGACAATTAATCTTAATGGTTGTACAGTCGTCTCAAATAAAACTGTGAAGGACCTCGGCGTTACTCTGGACCCTGATCTCTCTTTTGAAGAACATATCAAGACCATTTCGAGGACAGCTTTTTTCCATCTACGTAACATTGCAAAAATCAGAAACTTTCTGTCCAAAAATGATGCAGAAAAATTAATCCATGCTTTTGTCACTTCTAGGTTAGACTACTGCAATGCTCTATTTTCCGGCTACCCGGATAAAGCACTAAATAAACTTCAGTTAGTGCTAAATACGGCTGCTAGAATCCTGACTAGAACCAAAAAATGTGATCATATTACTCCAGTGCTAGCCTCTCTACACTGGCTTCCTGTCAAAGCAAGGGCTGATTTCAAGGTTTTACTGCTAACCTACAAAGCATTACATGGGCTTGCTCCTACCTACCTCTCTGATTTGGTCCTGCCGTACATACCTACACGTACGCTACGGTCACAAGACGCAGGCCTCCTAATTGTCCCTAGAATTTCTAAGCAAACAGCTGGAGGCAGGGCTTTCTCCTATAGAGCTCCATTTTTATGGAACGGTCTGCCTACCCATGTCAGAGACGCAAACTCGGTCTCAACCTTTAAGTCTTTACTGAAGACTCATCTCTTCAGTGGGTCATATGATTGAGTGTAGTCTGGCCCAGGAGTGGGAAGGTGAACGGAAAGGCTCTGGAGCAACGAACCGCCCTTGCTGTCTTTGCCTGGCCGGTTCCCCTCTTTCCACTGGGATTCTCTGCCTCTAACCCTGTTACGGGGGCTGAGTCACTGGCTTGCTGGGGCTCTCTCGTGCCGTCCCTGGGGGGGGTGCGTCACCTGGGTGGGTTGATTCACTGTTGTGGTCATCCTGTCTGGGTTGGCGCCTCCCCTTGGGTTGTGCCGTGGCGGAGATCTTTGTGGGCTATACTCGGCCTTGTCTCAGGATGGTAAGTTGGTGGTTGAAGATATCCCTCTAGTGGTGTGGGGGCTGTGCTTTGGCAAAGTGAGTGGGGTTATATCCTTCCTGTTTGGCCCTGTCCGGGAGTGTCCTCGGATGGGGCCACAGTGTCTCCTGACCCCTCCTGTCTCAGCCTCCAGTATTTATGCTGCAGTAGTTTATGTGTCGGGGGGCTAGGGTCAGTTTGTTATATCTGGAGTACTTCTCCTGTCCTATTCGGTGTCCTGTGTGAATCTAAGTGTGCGTTCCCTAATTCTCTCCTTCTCTCTTTCTTTCTCTCTCTCGGAGGACCTGAGCCCTAGGACCATGCCCCAGGACTACCTGACATGATGACTCCTTGCTGTCCCCAGTCCACCTGGCCATGCTGCTGCTCCAGTTTCAACTGGCCTGGGCCCTAGGACCATGTCCCAGGACTACCTGACATGAGGACTCCTTGCTGTCCCCAGTCCACCTGGCCATGCTGCTGCTCCAGTTTCAACTGTTCTGCCTTACTATTATTCAACCATGCTGGTCATTTATGAACATTTGAACATCTTGGCCACGTTCTGTTATAATCTCCACCCGGCACAGCCAGAAGAGAACTGGCCACCCCACATATGCTCTCTCTAATTCTCTCTTTCTTTCTCTCTCTCGGAGGACCTGAGCCCTAGGATCGTGCCCCAGGACTACCTGACATGATGGCTCCTTGCTGTCCCCAGTCCACCTGACTGTGCTGCTGCTCCAGTTTCAACTGTTCTGCCTTATTATTATTCGACCATGCTGGTCATTTATGAACATTTGAACATCTTGGTCATGTTCTGTTATAATCTCTACCCGGCACAGCCAGAAGAGGACTGGCCACCCCACATAGCCCGGTTCCTCTCTAGGTTTCTTCCTAGGTTTTGGCCTTTCTAGGGAGTTTTTCCTAGCCACCGTGCTTTAACACCTGCATTGTTTGCTGTTTGTGGTTTTAGGCTGGGTTTCTGTACAGCACTTTGAGATATCAGCTGATGTACGAAGGGCTATATAAATAAATTTGATTTGAATTTGATATGTACAGGTGCAGTGATCTGTAAGCTGCTCTGACAGCTGGTGCTTAAAGCAAGTGAGGGAGATGTGAGTCTCCAGCTTCAGAGATTTTTGCATTTCCTTCCAGTCATGGGCAGCAGATAACTGGAAGGAAAGACGACCAAATGAGGAATTGGCTTTGGGGGTGACCAGTGAGATATACCTGCTGGCCGCGTGCTACGAGTGGGTGCTGCTATGTGAGCTGAGATAAGGCGGGGCTTTACCTAGCAGAGACTTGTAGATAACCTGTAGCCAGTGGGTTTGGCGACGAGTATGAAGCGAGGGCCAACCAACGAGAGCGTACAGGTCGCAATGGTGGGTAGTGTATGGGGCTTTGGTGACAAAACGGATGGCACTGTGATAGACTGCATCCAGTTTGTTAAGTAAAGTGTTGGAGGCTATTTTATATATGACATCACCGAAGTCGAGGATCGGTAGGATGGTCAGTTTTACGAGGGTATGTTTGGCAGCATGAGTGAAGGATGCTTTGTTGCGATATTGGATGCCGATTCTAGATTTAATTTTGGATTGGAGATGCTTAATGTGTCTGGAAGGAGAGTTTACAGTCTAACCAAACACCCAGGTATTTGTAATTGTCCACGTATTCTAAGTCAGAGCCGTCCAGAGTAGTGATGCTGGATGGGCGGGCAGGTGCGGGCAGCGATCGATTGAATAGCATGCATTTAGTTTTACTTGCATTTAAGAGCAGTTGGAGGCCACGGAAGGAGAGTTGTATGGCATTGAAGCTCGTCTGGAGGTTAGTTAACACAGTGTCCAAGGAGGGGCCAGAAGTATACAGAATGATTGTCGTCTGCGTAGAGGTGGATCAGAGAATCACCAGCAGCAAGAGCAACATCATTGATGTATACAGAAATATTTGTTTACTTTGTCATTCTATAATTGTCATGCAATTTATGTGGGAATTAAAATAGAATTTGAGAATTTATCATGATTAATTTTCCAGAAATACTTTTTACCAGCGGCATGTGTTCTCAAATTGAAAAAAGTGAGGGAGCGCCCCTCACCTGCACTATGGCAGGACTACATCCCTGCTGATATGTGCAATAAACTTGGGAATGTAAAACTCTGGTTACTATCTCTCTAGTTGCTGACCATTCAAATGAACGTTGCATGTTATTTATTCACAAAACTAACACCCCGAGTCATAGTATTCAACTTAACAATCTTAGCCTATATTTAAGCAATAAGGCCATTGAGGGTATGGTACAGGCTGTTCTTAGTGCCTGGATACCGCCCTTAGCTGTGGTCATTTGGCCATATACCACAAAACCGGAGGTGCCTTTTTGCTATTATAAACTGGTTGCTGACGTAATTAGAACAGTAAATAGTACTTTTTTGTCATTCTCATGGTATGTGGTCTGATATAAAACGACTTTCAACCATTCAGAGCACTAAGCACAGTTTATAATATTAAATTAATAGGCTCTTTCGACGCATTATGACACTGTACTTAAGCATTCTACTCAGCCAGACGGTCAATTGCCCTTGCTATGTCAACAACATCAACATCAAGCTGTTTGCCAAAACCTGTTTGGCACTTTACAACTGCTGCCTAATATTAATTCAACCAGAAGTCATTTAGAAGTGGGCTTAGCCAAAAAAAGATGAGTCAATGAGCCCTCTGGGGTTTTACATCTGCCACACATTGGGGAAACCTGAGGGTAGATTCTAAGTTGTTTGTTTTTGCAGTAAAATAAGTCTGCATTACATTATTGTACCAATTGATACCTGTCATGGATGGAACAAGAGTTCATTCTAGACAGGGCTTCTGCCCAGATATCATCAACTCTTCATTCCAGGTCTCCTTAAAATGACTAGTAGAGCCCTCTGTATATTTGGAGAAAAAAGGATATAAACTGGGAGACTAGGTGTTTTGAGTTGGGAGGGCGCTGTAACAAGTCATAAAATGAGCATTGCACAGTGAGGGTTTCAAAGTTTGGAATTTTCCCTTTATATAGTGTCTGACTTAGAGTTCAAATGTGTTATTTCACTGGTTACATGATGCAAATTGCTGTTGGGGAAGCTACTCTGAAATATAGTTTACCAAGCTACCAATTACTTCACTCTGTAACAAGTTAAGCTAATAAGCTGACAGTCCCCGAAATCAGGTACTGAAATTACTTGTAAAAATATGTATATGTTTACATTACATATTTGATTGATTTCCCACCCTTTTATGTCAGAAGACTGCCATCCAGACCTTCCTAGGACCGTGTCAATGTCCTCTGATGAATAAACGTGCATTTGCCTCCCTCTGGTGGTCGGCTGCATCATTACATCCATTTATATCACTTCACTGCAACTTTACTTAAAAGGGGCAGTCCTTTAGAAAAACATTTATCCAGCTCAACTGCTTCCAGGCACAGACATGGCAAAGCAATCGCTGAATTTGTCTCGAGCAGGCAGATCTAAATACATATCTTTTAAAGCTCTATGATAAAGAATAAAATGAGTTAAGAAGGAATTTTTGGTGGAAGTCAAACATTTGTTTTATGTCGTTGGCAGACACATTGCATATGCTTAGAACATCAAAAACATGGTCCCCTTGTCTATAGGTGGGATGCACACTGTTTAAATGGTCCAAATGTTGATTTAGACATTCACAAATTTAACAGATTTTGACTATCACTAATGCCTTTACATAATGAACAAAAATATAAACTCAACATGCAAATATTTCAAGGATTTTACTAAGTTAGAGTTAATAAATGGAAATCAGTCAATTGAAATAAAGTCATTAAACCCTAATCTATGGATTTCACATGACTGGGCAGGATCACATCCAGTGGCCTGGCTCCCACTGAGAAGCCAGGCCCAGACAATCAGAATGAGTTTTTCCCCACAAAGGGCTTTATTACAGACAGAAATACTCCTCAGTTTCATCAACTGTCCAGGTGGGTGGTCTCAGACGATTCCGCAGGTGAAGAAGCCGAATGTGGAGGTCCTAGGCTGGCGTGGTTACATGTGGCCTGCGGTTTTGAGGCTGGTTGGACATATTAGTAAATTATCTAAAACTACCTTGGGGCGGCTTATGGTAGAGAAATGAACATTAAAATACTGGCAACAGTTCTGGTGGACATTCCTGCAGTCGGCATGCCAATTGCACGCTCCCTCAATCTGTGGCATTGTGTTGTGTGACAAAATTGCACATTTTAGAGTAGCCTTTTATTGTCCACAGCACAAGGTGCACTAACCGGGATGAAAATAAATTTGTGCACAACATTTGAGAGAAACAAGCTTTTTGTGCGTATGGAACATTTCTGGGATATTTTATTTCAACTCATGAAACATGGGACCAACACTTTGCATGTTGCGTTTAGATTTTTGTTCAGTAAATGTTTGGTTAATTAATAAAGAAGGTGAAATACTTGGGTAGATGTTCCTAAAACACATTATAATTATATATGGACATACTATAAAGTTTTAAGAGGTTTATTCATTCGCCTTTTTTAAAATCATACCATCACATTTGTATATGTATTATTATACTTTTATTATGTACTAGATCATATGGGTTGGAAAATGTTTTGTTGTTGTTGTCATAAATAAACAATTCTAGGTGAAAGCCAAAGGTCATAGGTTTCTGGGGAGGTGGGCTCTGTCAGCTCATTAAGCTACACTAAAGCTACTTTTTTTAAATAATATAGTTTACCAAACTAAAGTTACTTTGAAAAGGTAGTTCACTACAAAACTACTTTGTGATAAATTATATCTAAATCTAAAATGTCATAGACTACCAATTGTCATAGACTGCATAGACTAGTAGCAGAATGTGTCATTTAGCCTATTTAAAACAAAAAGTGTTTCAAGGGAGAATTAGGCAGGACTGATGCTGAAAAAACATCTTGCCTACTTCACACATTTTCTTTTCTTTTTTGCAAAAAAAGTACTGTGTCTAGTTCCAGTAGTTAACTACACTAGTTAACTAACAAAGTGCATTGAGTTCAACTACCACCAAGCTGTGGCAACATGTAGTTCAATTACTGGTTCAACTACACGTAGTTCACTACTCCCCAACAGTCTAGTTAGTATAGGTCTTCAATTGAGGCCAGCCCTTTCTTCCATTCAACAAACACCTTATGATCCTGAGATGGAACCAAATAATGATTTAAGCATATCGGGGTGTATACAGAGGTATCAGGCACCTTATATACATGCTTAATCTGGTTTAGAATTCTTAAAGAATATTTTCAAAACAAAGTTGTTGCCTGTTAATTTGTTTGGGCACTCTGCTTTGGAGAAGAACATGGTGTTAAGTAAAGTGAAATAAAGGTTAAATATATATATATATTTTTTTAAATAAGATAGGTATTTATTGTGGTATAGACTTCCATACTTAGCCACAGGATGGCATCAGCGTCTAACACATCAGGGAAACCCAAATCGCCAGTGAGTTAACGCCTTGGCATTCACACCCCAGTACTGCTGTTTAAAGATAGGTAGGCCTCCACTTTCCAAGGGCTTTTGCAGGTGAGCTTTACAAAAACTATGGCCTTTGTAAATCCCAGATAAATTACATGATTGTTGAGTAGAGGCTTCTAACTACTACATACTACATAAGTATCATTACAGATTCCGTGTTGGCAGTACAGTTCTGCATGGTGAATACAACAGAACAGATTACCTGGAATGACATTCACTCTGGGCCGTGGCTAAAAAGAACAAATTGAAAGCCACGCCCCAAATAAACCACAACTCATCTTCTGATCGCCTGCCACCTCTACACACGGTATACTGTAGTATTTACTCTAGTGTTTTTGCGGACTGTGCTACGGTATACTGAAGTATTTACTCTAGTGTTTTTGTGGACAGTAATATTTACTAAAGTGCTTTTGTTTTATTATGTTTTCCATAACCTTTAGATAAGTAGGACTAGGTTCTGAGCGGAGAGTTCAGAGCTTCTGCTCTTTTCTATAACCTGTAGAGACTGTTGTGAGGCGGCTGGGGCGAGACACAGGAACCAACAGGCTGCCACGAGCTTCGCTTTTGCACGCCACACTTCTGCCGCATGGCATCGACGTTGGACCCGAACAACTCCTTGGGTTTCACTGGGGCATCCAGGAGATCCACTTGTTCTTTGTCTGTTAGGCTCGATAAGCTTAGCCCTTTCTCCCACCACCGCTAGGCTCATGATACGACCACAGCCTTGGATGACACTACGGAAGTGTTAGCAGTTGATGTTATTCTTTAATAACACAGACCCCAAAGCAAATCAGGGGGAGGACAATTGGTTTATTCAAAGAGGATGAATCATAGATGTTATGATGAGAGGTAGATGGTCGTTCCTTCCCTGTCCTCAGTGATTCTCCCCAGTGAAGAAAGGGACAGGGTGTAGTTTATAACCCAGCCCTTGCCTGTGTTTGACCGATTTATAATTCCTTGCAATAAAACTGGGCCAATGGCCAAATAACCTCCCAAGCATCTGGGTCTAGGGTGTCTTGAGTCCAGTTGCTAAGCCTGACATGCTAACAATAAAAAGGTCTCATTAGAAGCTCTTGCTTGGGCTGAGGGCTTGTAAGTCCTCTGAAAGAACGGAGGCAGTAAAGTGTTCCGCCTTCCCAGGGAGTGAGGCACTGGTGTCGATAGTAACATGTCGTGAGAGACTTCCTCCTTGTTGCACATTTCCAGGCTGGGGTCATCCCCATTACCTGCGCTATCTCAAGGATATCCATAAGATTAATCCCATTGTCATCCTCGTCTTCCTTTTTATTTAACCTTTATTTAACTAGGCAAGTCGGTTCTTACGTCGTCAGACAGTGAGGAGGGGGGAGTTTAGGTTATCCATGATCTCGGCCCAACTGGGCTCTGATGCGGAGAGCTGAGCCTCAGCTATCGCTGTTGGCTCGGAGGCAAGAGGGGCTATCGAGATATAAGCCCATTTAACCCTCCTTTTCAGACCTGCTCTCTTGACTCCGGGTCCTTGAGCACCTCTTGGGCGTGTTCCTAATCCAAGGAATTGATGCATAGAGGGTGGGAATCTTTCCCGCAATCATGGAACTGCAAGCACTAGAACGTGGGGGGTTTGAGTGACGGGCGAGGTTCGTCCTGGGACGGGATAGCACTGGCCATTTTGAGGAACACAATGGTTAGTACCCAACCTCTCGACAGAGTCCTAAGACCTACGCCCTGCAGCGATATTTTTCATGGTTCACTTGTGAGCCGTTAAGCCAGAAACCAGGGATCCAATATGAGCGCTAAAGTAGAGATGCTCTTCGCGAGGAAGAGAAGCAAGAATAAACAGGGGCTCATTAGCATACTTGGGCGCATGTTCTAAAATATGTTATACTTTTGGTCACCTACTCGTCAAACATCTCATTCCAAAATCATGGGCATTAATATGGAGTTGGTCCCCCCTTTGCTGCTATAACAGCTTCCACTCTTCTGGGAAGGCTTTCCACCAGATGTTGGAACATTGCTGTGGGACTTGCTTCTATTCAGCCATGAGCATTAGTGAGGTCGTGCTCTGATGTTGGGCGATTAGGCCTGGCTCGCAGTCGGTGTTCCAATTCATCCCAAAGGTGTTCGATAGGGTTGAGGTCGGGGCTCTGTGCGGGCCAGTCAAGATTTCCCTTCACTGGAACTAAGGGGCCAAGCCCGAACCATGAAGAACAGCCCCAGACCATTATTCCTCCACCAAAATGTACAGTTGGCACTATGCTTTGCTGCAGGTAGCGTTCTCCTGGCATCCGCCAAACCCAGATTTGTCCGTTGGACTGCCAGACGGTGAAGCGTGATTCATTACTCCAGAGAACGTGTTTCCACTGCTCCAGAGTTCAATGGCGGTCAGCATTACACCCCTCCAGCCGATGCTTGGCATCGCACATGGTGATCTTGAGCTTGACTCAGCTGCAGGTAGCCTTGCGGTTAGAGCGTTGGGCCAGTAACCGAAAGGTTGCTGGATCGAATCCCTGAGCTGACAAGGTAAAAATCTGTCGTTCTGTACTCTGAACAAGGCAGTTAACCCACTGTTCCCCAGTAGGCCATCATTGTAAATAAGAATTTGTTCTTAACTGACTTGCCTAGTCACATAAAAAAATAAAGCTACAATCCATGTAAATTATAAACACCTCAACCTAACCATTTTGGTTACGGTAAGACATGCTAATTTCTGTTTAATGAAAGGCGTGATTCAATTCTGGGTGCATTAACACTTTCGCATGTGAAATTGTAAGTCGCCGGTCTCATTTATATGGCAATTACTTTGCAGCTCTGCTGAAGTGAAATATATGGGTCAGTATTAAAATGAGTGATACAAACGCCATAAACATCCGTCACAAGGAGGAAACTGAGGCTGCCTGCTACCTGATCTTGAGCAACTGAAAACTGTCTGTGTGCAAAAAGGCCTTGAGAGGCCTGCTGGAACTGCTGACAAGGTGGCCGTGAATCCAGAAGATGGAAATTAGGATCATTGTCATTAGGGCACACGGTACGAAAAAAAAACCGAAAAAAAAAAAAAACGCTTAACATTTTAGTTCATCCCCGTTGTTCTGTTTTCTTCAAACCTTTCAGCAGTTGAAGTCACTGAACAGAAAACGGAAGCAAACGGGGAGGTAACTATCCGAATATCTCAACAAAAGGAACGCTTGTTTTCGTGTCCCCGTTGCCATAGGTTTTGATACGGTGTGCCCTAAAGCGTCATGAACAATGTACATCAATAAGTTCTGCGATCACACAACATAACTGTCAGTTTTACAACTGATTTAATATCTCGGTAATAACAAACTTGAAAATTCCAGAGCACAATTACACTTCCACAAGTGAGATATACAACAAAATTCCCATTCTTTAAAAATATAAAAATAAGACACTGGACACATGCTGTATGAAATGCAATAAATAGTTACAAAATTAAGAAAAAAAAATGGCCTGTGTTTTAAAGAGGATTTGAAAATGGGAGTCCAGTCAAGATGGGCCATTTCCCCTCCGTCTTCCTTCTAGTGTGACGCATGCATTATGATGCCTCAAACGGTGTGACCCAATGACTCTTCTTGTGGGACCTTCTTCAAAAGGTTTCTGCTCCCAACTGAGGTTGAGCTACATTGCTACTGTTACAGCTAATGTCCGGTATCTGGTCCGCAAACGACTGTGTCATCCACTGGTCGTATGGCATGTGGCTCATTGCTGTAGCTTGGTCCTTACTGGGCATTCCTGAAAGAAGCAAAAAAAAAAAAAAAAAAAAAAAAAAAAAAAAAAAGAGAATATATTCATTACAAATGTCATTTTAGATTAACAAACTTAAAACCTGTACGACGAGTGATGCTAACTTGTCTCATCTTTCGGGTCTACTTTTCGATCAGCACAGGTTAACTAACAAAAGTTTACACAAGCACTCTGGTCTTCAGAAACCTACTCTCACCGGTCTCTTTGGTGGAGGAAATGTTGCAGTAGCTGGTGCTTTGCTTTGCATCCTGGGACGCCCCACCGCAGTTCTCGTACTCCGGATCCACCTGCTCTTCCTTGATGGCCATCCTCTTAGCATCCTCTGTAGCGCAGCGATACAGGAAATACAAGGTTACTCATCTTCGACACTCTGAACTGCCTTGACAAACGGATGACATTCATTTCTCCTTTGCGTGCACACCAAACGACTGAATATAATTTGCGTAACATGAAGCGTATGATTATCATCATATCAGTCATATTCATTATGCAAGGGTGTCCACCCACTGTGCCCAGAGTGGGTGAAAACGCACTTTGGTGATGACATTTCACTTCCTTATGTTATTAAACATACATTTTAGCAATACAAATGATTATTCATGTTCTGTATCATTCAGTGGGATCTTTCTCTAACATATAATAAACATTATTATCTAAAAAGTTGGACTTCGTAAGATAATAGATCCGATAATAAACACAGAGCTCTGACAGCCATGCAGGTTTTTCAGAACTTTTGAGGATTTTACACATTTGTGGTCGTTGTCTTAAGTAGTTTCCGTGGGTCGCAGAAAGTAAAATTAGCATGACATGAGCTGAATTCATGTAAAAGGCTTTTGAAAATCAGCTTGGTATTCGCTCGAAGCTCCGTTGACATTTCGCAAAGATACGCTTGTTTCTGTGAGAACTCGTTGAAAAAGAACTATATAAAGTATACTAAAATACTACATGTCATGACTCAAAATCCTATCTCTATATTGTTTTATGTCCTGCGGATTCAAGAAACATGAGTTCAATGGGAAAGTGAGCCTGTCTCGTAGCCAGTCGCCTTAATTCTTGCACAGAATTCAGCGTAGCTGACGCGACCACTTTTTCCACTGCCATGGATTTTGTCACCCTAATTCTGACCATATTACAAGGGTAAACACTCCAACAACTTTTAAACCGTTTATGATAGAGACCTGATGTTTGGACCATCGTTTTTCTTGGAGGGTTATCTACACAATTAACATATGTTACCCATGGTTCAAAATGTGTGTTTTTGATTGGACCCCCTACTTATCAATGACATTATATTCAGTGTATATAGTGCCTTCAGAAAGTATTCACACCCCTTGACTTTCCCCACATTTTGTTGTGTTACAGCCTGAATGTAACATGGATTGAATTGAGATTGTGTCACTGGCCTCCACACAATGCCCCATAATGTCAGTGGAATTATGTTTTTAGAATTTGTAACAATTTTTTATGAATAGATTATGTCTTGAGTCCATAAGTATTCAACCCCTTTTATGGCAAGCCTAAATACATTCAGGAGTAAAAATTGGCTTAACAAGTCACATAGGTTGCATGGACTCACTGTGTGCAATAATAGAGTTTAACATGACTTTTAATTGACTACCTCATCTCTGTACCCCTCACATGTAAGGTCTCAGTCAAGCAGCGAATTTCAAAACACAGACCAGGGAGGTTTTCCAATACCTCGCAAAGAAGGGCACCTATTGGTAGATGGTAAAGGGGGAAAAAAAGCAGAAATTGAATATCACTTTGAGCATGATGAAGATATTAATTACACTTTGGATGGTGTATATATACACACCCAGTCACTACAATGATACAGGCGTCCTTCTTAAGTCAGTTGCCGGAAAGGAAGGAAACCGATTAGGGAAATTTACCACGAGGCCAATGGTGACTTTAAAACAGTTACAGAATGTAATGGCTGTGATAGGAGAAAACTGAAGATGGATCAACAACATTGTAGTTTCTCCACAATACTAATCTAAATTACAGAGTGAAAAGGGGCCTCCCGAGTGGCGCAGCGGTCTAAGAGGCGTCACTACAGACCCTGGTTTGTTCCTAGGCTGTGTCACAACCAGCCGTGATCGGGAGTCCCATAGGGCAGCACACAACAGGCCCAGCGTTGTCCGGGTTAGGGGAGTGTTTGGCCAGGGGGGGGGGTTTGTGGGTTGGGTTATTCCTTACATTATTTGCCCAAGAAGTTTGTATTGTTACATACAGCCGGAAATAACTTTTGGATATCAGAGCGGCGGTAACTCCCCAGCATTACAAGGAATATGACTTTCCCGAATTGGATCCTTAGTTCGTACCCCCCCCCAGGGCAATTTAACTTATCCCAGAGGCTGCTCCAAGACATCGCCGGCGGAGAAGAGGTATTCGGAGTGGACTTCTAATCAGACTCTGGAGACATGCACACCATCCACCGCTTCCGAGTATATTACTCGCTAATCTTCAGTCTCTGGACAATAAAGTAGACGAGCTCAGGGCGAGAATCTCCTTCCAGAGAGACATCAGGGACTGTAACATACTCTGTTTCACAGAATCATGGCTCTCTCCGGATATACTGTCCCCATCCATACAGGCAGCTGGATTCTCAGTACATTGCGCAGACAGTAATAACTAACTCTCCGGAGTTGAGTCCATTTTGCTCCTCCCTTCCTATAGGCAGAAACTCAAACAGGAAGTGCCCATGCTAAGGTATATTCAACGCTGGTCTGACCAATCGGAATCCATGCTTCAAGATTGTTTCGATAACGTGGACTGGGATATGTTCAGAGAATAACATCGATGCATACACTGACACGTGAATAGCAGATGTTGTTCTCACTGTGACTATTAAAACCTACCCAAACCAGAGACCGTGGATAGTTGGCAGCATTCACGCAAAACTGAAAGTGCAAACCACTGCATTTAACCATGGCAAGGAGACTGGGAATTTATTTTATCTTTATTTAACTAGGCAAGTCAATAAAGCTGAATAAAAAGTGTAGTTATTCCCTCCGTAAAACATTTAAACAGGCAAAACGTCAGTACAGAGACAAAGTGGAGTCGCAATTCAACAGCTCTGACATGAAACGTATGTAGCAGGGTCTACAGCCAATCACGGACTACAGAGGGAACATCATCCACGTCGCAGACACTGACGTCTTGCTCCCGGACAAGCTAAACACCTCCTTCGACCCGCTTTGACGATAACACAGTGTCCCCGACGCAGACCGCTCCCAAGGACTGCGGGCTCTCGTTCTCCGAGGCCAACGTGAGTAAGACATTTAAACATGTTAACCCTCGCAGGGCTGCCAGCCCAAACGGCATCCCTAGCAGCGTCCTCAGAGACAGCGCAGACCAGCTGGCTGGAGTGTTTACGGACATATTCAATCTCACCCTATCCCAGTCTGCTGTCCCCACATGCTTCAATATGGCCACCATTGTTCCAGTACCCAAGAAAGCAAAGGTAACTGAACTAAATGAATATCGCCCCGTAGCACTCACTTCTGTCATCACAAAGTAATTTGAAAGGCTAGTTAAAGATCATGTCACCTCTACCTTACACTACCCAATAGATCCACAGACTATGCAATTGCCATTGCACTGCATACCTCCCTATCCCATGTGGATAAGAGTAATACCTATGTAAGAATACTGTTCATTGACTATTGCTCATCATTCAGCACCATACTACCCTCCAAGCTCATTAAGCTCAGGGCCCTGGGTCTGAACCCCGCCCTGTGCAACTGGGTCCTGGACTTCCTGACGGGCCGCCCCCAGGTGATGAAGCTAGGAAACAACACCTTCACTTGCTGATCCTCAACACACGGGCCCCACAAGGTTGAATGCGCAGCCCCCTCCTACCCAAAAAAGATCATCAAGGACATCAACCACACGATCCACGGCCTGTTCACCCCACTACCATACAGAAGGCGAGGTCAGTACAGGCACATCAAAGCTGGGACCGAGAGTCTGAAAAACAGCTTCTATCTCAAAGCCATCAGACTGTTAAATAGCCGTCTACCACCCGGCTACTCAACCCTGCACCTTAGTCTGCTAGGGTATTTACATAGAATCACTGGTCAAATGTTTACATAACGCTTTACTCATTTCATATGTACATGCTTTATTCTAATCTACTGTATTTTAGTTAATGCCACTGACATTGCTCGTCCTAATATTGATGTATTTATTAACTCCATTCTTTTACTTTAGATGTGTGTATTGTTGTGAAGTGTTAGACATTGCTAAACTGTTGGGGCATATACAACACATCACTGAGTACCACTCTTCATATTTTCAAACATGGTGGTGGGTGCATCATGCTATGGGTATGCTTGTAATCGTTAAGGACTGGGGAGTTTTTCAGGATAAAAAAAAAAGAGACAGAATGGAGCAAAGCACAGACAAAATCCTAGAGGAAAACCTGGTTCAGTTGGATTTCCAACAGACACCGGGAAACATATTCACGTTTCAGCAGGACAATAACATAAAACACAAGATCAAATATTCACTGGAGTTGCTTACCAAGACCGCATTGAATGTTCCTGAGTGGCATAGTTGCAGTTTTGACTTAAATCTGCTTGAAAATCTATGGTAAGACTTGAAAATGGCTGTCTAGCAATGGTCAACAACCAACTTGACAGAGCTTGAGAAATGTTTAAAAGAATGTGCAAATAATTGTACAATCCAGATGTGCAAAGCTCTTAAGAGACTTACTCAGAAAGACTGCCAAAGTTAATTCTAACATGTATTGACTCAGGGGTGTAAATATTTACAGAAATAAAATTCAGCATTTAATTTTCAATAAAAATGCCTAAACATGTTTTCACTTTGTCAGTAGGGGGTATTGTGTGAAGATAATGTATATATACACACACAGCACCAATTAAAATGTTGTACTCATTCCAGGATTTTACTTTATTTTTACATTGTAGAATAATAAGTGAAGACATCGAAACTATGAAATAACACATACGGAATCATGTAGTAACCAAAAAAAGTGTTAAGTAGTAACCAAAAAAAGTGTTAAACAAATCAACATATTTTATATTTGAGATTCTTCAATGTAGCCACCCTCTGCCTTGATGACAGCTTTGCACACTAGGCATTCTCTCAACCAGCTTCATGAGGTAGTCACCTGGAATGCATTTCAATTAACATGTGTGCCTTTATTTCCTTCTTAATGCATTTGAGCCAATCAGTGGTGTTGTGACAAGGTAGGGGTGGTATACAGAAGATAGACCTATTTGGTAAAAGACCAAGTCCATATTATGGCAAGAACAGCTCAAATAAGCAAAGAGAAACGACAGTCCATCATTACTTTAAGACATGAAGGTCAGTCAATCCAGAAAATGTCAAGAACTTTGAAAGTTTCTTCAAGTGACCCAGAGTTACCTCTGCTGTAGAGGATACGTTTATTAGAGTTAACTACACTTCAGATTGTAGCCAAAATAAATGCTTCTGAGTTCAAAGAACAGACACCATCTCAACATCAATTGTTCAGAGGAGACTGCGTAAATCAGGCCTTCATGGTCAAATTGCTGCAAAGAAAACACTACTAAAGGACACCAATAAGAAGAAGAGACTTGCTTGGGCCAAAAAACACGATCAATGGACATTAGACCGGTGGAAATCTGTCCTTTGGTCTGATGAGTCCAAATTTGAGATTTTGGGTTCCAACCGCTGTCTTTGAGATGCAGAGTAGGTTAACGGATGATGTCCGCATATGTGGTTCCCACCGTTAAGCATGGAGGAGGTGGTGTGATGGTGTTTTGCTGGTGACACTGTTGGTGATTCATTTAGCATTCAAGGTACACTTAACCAGCATGGCTACCACAAGCATTCTGCAGCGATACGCCATTCCATCTGGTTTGCACTTAGTGGGACAATCATTTGCTTTTCAACAGGACAATGATGCAACTCACCTCCAGACTGTGTAAGGGCTATTTGACCAAGGAGAGTGATGGAGTGCTGCATCAAATGACCTGCTCTCCACAATTACCTGACCTCAACCCAATTGAGATGGTTTGGGATGAGTTGGACTTCAAAGTGAAGGAAAAGCAGCCAACAAGTGCTCAGCATATGTGGGAACTCCTTCAAGACTGTTTGAAAAGCATTCCAGGTGAAGCTGGTTTTGAGAATGCCAAGAGTGTGCAAAGCTGTCATCAAGGCAAAGGGTGGCTATATTTTGATTTGTCTTAACACTTTTTTGGTTACTACATTCATACATCCATATGTGTTATATTTCATAGTTTTGATGTCTTCACTATTATTGTACATCGTAGAAAATAGTAAAAATGAAGAAAAACCCTGGAATGAGTAGGTGTGTCCAAACTTTTGACTGGTACTGTATACATGTAATCCATTGTGATTTCTGCCTGTAACAACAAAAATGTGGAATAAATCAAGGGGTTTGAATACTTTCTGATGCACTGTATAAGAGATTCAGTATCCAGCTTTCACACATTCGTTCTGAAATAGCCAAATGAACGAGACTTAAGTGTGGCAAATGGAGACTAATTCAGTTACCTTTGGCAAGTCCCAAGTCGAAGTGGTACTCTGTCTCTTGCACCTCACGGGCGACTGGGGCCACACCCTTGATCTTGTCCCGTAGCTCCTTCAGCTTGATGTAGAAGTGAACCTTGTCCTGAGCGCGGGGGAACTGGGCACAGCGGGGGCTTGACGAGGGCATCAAGTAGCACACCTGGGGTGTATTTAATGAGTGAAAACGTTCGCAACATTGCAGGTAGGAATGTAATGTGTAGAGCCGACATGACTCACAAACACTAAACTTGATCGACACACAATATATTTCTATCTGAATATTCTATAACGCCGCACCCTCTTGAACAGACCCCAAAACAACAGTAGGAAGAGCCAATTAGAGGAACAGCCAATGAGAGAATGGCTACAAACATCAAAATACAAACATTTGCGACTTCTTTCTATTTTGGTAAAACTACTTACCGTTTCGGTTTCTGGGATTGTGTACGGCTGTAAGCCGAACTCGAGTTTCTTTGCCTTCACTCCAAAGATCTCTTTGCTGAAAATTTCGTAAATACCTGCCAAAGAAGAGCAATGCAATGAATATCATTTTTAATAGTAAGTTAAGTGTAAAAGGCAGCATTAAAAAAATACAATTCTAATTACTGATATCCTCGAAAATGTTCTCACATTTTCCATTGAAAGCTGCAATTAGCGGTTTGTATTTCTTCAGCTTCTCTACCAATTGATGGCCTCCTTCACGAAACTCTTTGCTGTAGAAATAGCAATAGTTAGCCAAATTACCATGATGGCAATTCTAAACTGAAAAGAAAACACATCATGCAAGGTAGTTGTATTACTATAAATATTACTGTGATGGCATGTTAAATAACATACATTTGACAATAACTATACATTTGAAGAAAATGGGGTTTGACACCTTGAGAGGTCTTTGCTTCCTGGCGTTGTCCTCTCCACCATGTTGGTAAAGCCAATGCCATACTTCTCCGGTAAGTTTTGATCGTGCATGTGGTTGAGTTGCTCATCAGTAAGACCAGAGAGGAACAGGCATTTCCCTAAGTTCCGAAACAAGAACAAGCTCAATCACTTTCATCGTAATGTTACTAATAATGTGGGCCGTGCTCACTTAGGTACAAAAAGGAAGAAAGCTGTCTCAAATGAGTTAAGCAGGGAGGTACTATCTGAACTTGTCCAACAAGAACAGCTAGCTTTTGTTTTGCTACGGTGTGCCCCAATAAACATGACCCTGATCAGGCAGTCAGAGTGTCATATTACAGTATTCTGGATATATGGAAATAGAAGTGAAAAAAAGAATACTGAGTGAAACGTACAAAAATGATTTCCTGGGTTTGGGTAATGTCGTCCCTTGTAGGCTGACAATAGTCCTGGATTGATACCAATCTGAGAAAGGGATAATACAATACCTTATTATTGCAACATGCTAGAGATTTTTTTTTTTTTTTTTTAAAGTAGTAATTTTTGAGATTCACACAATTTATAGCTTTAATCTAATTAACATTTGCGTTTGATCCACGGGCTATCATTAGGGGAAAATGGTACACATAAAGCAAAATGTAGCCAAACTTCACATCAAAAGTCCTACTCGACATTCCCACTCCGAAAATGTCACTCGTTGAATGACGTTAAAACTCACTATCAAAATGTCGAGGTTGTGGTCAATAATGTCTGGCAGGGTTTTGGCCATGACCTCATCCACTGACATGCCATTGAAGCGGTTAAGGGTCCTTTTGGCTTTCTTCAGAGCTTCTGCCTGATCGTGTTCCTCCTGCGGTTGGCCCTCCCCCGGCTTCTGTTTGGGAGGCCTACCTCTCTTTCTCTTCCCTGGCATTGGAGCTAAAAGAAAGAAAATGAACACGTTTCAGGTGAATCTGTTTCAGGCCATTTACAGAATCGCTTATCTTGATCACATAATGAGTGCCTATCTGGGAAGCAAGGTGATTTCTAGATCAGTGATCCTGTGCAGTCCGACTGCAATGTAGTCTCAAACATGCCCACTAATTCTGCGAATGGTGCGAGACAAACATAATTTAATTGATTGACCAATTGATTACAGGAACAGCACTGCACGAGGATGGGTGAATTCATGTTAATACCAGGGAGATGGGGACTGGTGGAAATGTGCTTACGGTATGTGGAGGAAAGAGAGCACAGAGTGGCAAATTGAGCTGTACAAATATTTACCAAGCAAACATGGTAGATTGCATGGCTAAGTAGGGGGAGGGGCAGTAATCACATACCTTGTGATGTATCCACAGGCTGATGATGTTGGACAATTGGCTCTTGATGGCCGAGGAAGTCATGATGGAAGTCCAGCTCTTGGTGGACTGGGAGCTCCTGGTGGACCGACAGCTCTGTCATGACCCGGTCCTCTCTGGATCCCTCCATGTAATGGCCCATATGACCTGTGTTATGGTACTGCATCACATGTTGAGCTTGGGGGTGCTGCTGGGTGGACTGGTACCTACAGGTCGAGAAGACAACAGGACAAGAGGCAGACTGGGGTGACACTATCTTCTTTTGTCTTCATGGGATTTGTCCCGACACGAGACGAAACTGATGACAAACAAATGGCGCACCAACGATGGGAGGGCCCATAGAGAAATTGTTCATGCTCCTAGGATCTGAGAATGAGTTTACATCAATGATTAGCGGCCTTCAAAGAATACATGTTTCACACACACATTGGTTTGACATGTCGTTTTCTGGTCAGGAAAAAAAAACTTATGGCCCTACTTATGGGCCAATCATTTGATATGGATGTGTGCTATTAATGACCATGTTTTAATGAAGCATATTTTAAGGTCTAGGACTACTTTAGTTAAATGTAAATGGCCTATCAATGACACGTTACCTCATACTCTGCATCAACAGAGTAACTTTGCATATACACTTTCAATTACCGTTTTTTTTTCATTGCAAATCTTACATTTGATCATGTAACATGTAGAGAGATGTCTTTGTTTTGTCGGTCTGTTTTTCTGAATTCCTGCCTGTCTCTGTCTATACAGACCATTATTGCTTCTTCATTTTAAAAGTAGTGTTGCAATAAGAAGCATGCTTTTTTTCCTGAATGTGTTTTTGATGACAATTAAGCATTGCCTAGTGTAGGCCTCGACAATAGTAACTGTTGTCAGTTGTTACAAAAGGCTATTTATTTCATCATGACAAAGACTGCACTGACACTCCACAACAATTGTATTTTAAGCAAACCCTCCAACACCAATACATTTGGAGGACAACTCACCACTGTTGGAGATAATCCGTAGGAACCGTCAGTGACGTATACTGCTTTTCTTCCATCTTTACGAGGATTTACTTAAATAAATTAATATTCATGTTGCTGTTAGCTACAATGATATGCCTTTACGCTCTAAGTTACCACAGTAGGAGTATTGACAAGCTGTAGGTCTTTAGATTTGGCAAACGGATTGTTATCATAGCACCACAAAGACGTCTGGTGGTAGGAAGGGCTACGGACAACCAACATTCATTCCAGCTACACAGTCTACTATACTAAAAAAAAGCTTTCTGGAAAATTGTGAGGAGGGTATATAAACGTGCTAGCGTAACTAATAAAAGATGTTGTGTATAGACATACCTGTTATACATATGTTTACAATTCCCTTTTCAGCAAATGCACCGAATGAGGGCGATCAATGCACCCAAAACAAAGACCATTTAGGAACATTGGGGGGATCTGTCTTCAGTTTGTTGGCTTGTTCTTAGAAAAAGTATTTGCATTGTCGCCACCTACTGGGTTGGAGTATGGATCTGGGCTCACATCAACTTGGCTTTTTGTGCCATTAACCCATTATATTTAAATGTAGCTTATCTACACACTATAGGCACATTACGCTTTTTTACCAGAATGGAAAAAGTAGTTTCAGAATTTCACAACTAAAGATTCCATCTCTCGAAAACGGAACGAGATAGGTGGCAGTAGCGCGCCAATATTACCCACAGCGGTAACATAACATTCTATAAAAGAAGAAGAAGACTGTGTAAGCAGAGCTGTTACGTTAAGTGACCTGCCGATGTGCTTCAATGATAAATAGATTTCTGTTGGAAAACGACCGTTTTTCAAACTCGCCTTTTGTCTGTTTCAGAATAGAGCAAGGTAATGTCAATAGCTGAGTGCGAGTGTTTATTTTGGGTGGTATGACTGGAGCAAAGACAAAATATCTACTGCTAGCTGGCTAGCTGCTTGGCTAGCTAGGTAACGTTACATATGCTAAGTGACATAGCTAGCTAACGATTGAGATATAAGAGATTTTGGAGACTTAACTACTGTAGTAGTATGGCAATGGATCCCCGATTACGTGCCATGTAATGTCAGAAAATCTGTGTTTAACATGTAAACTGTGTTTCCTGTGGCAGTGATTTTTGAAAGTCATGAATGTACCCTACTACAACGCCTTAGCATGTTGTGTTGATTATTCAATACAATGATGATGTTGGGGTACTGGGTTAGGGTTAGCACAACAGCCCACCCACCTGGAACCAATCCAAATCTTTCTGCTAAGGACTACCACTATACCACTGTCTGTCTCTCCCCTGTATAGGTAACTGATCGGTCCTCTTGGCTGATGTGAATATGCCTGCTGGTGTGTCATGGCCTCGGTACCTGAGGATGTTTGGTGCCAGTGTACTATCTATGTTTGTTGGAGCAGAGGTTGTCCATCAGTACTACAGACCCGATCTGGTAAGCATGGAAACAAACTCCTATCCTTCCCCCATTTTGCTTTTTCATTATATGACCACGTGTATCGTAAACTGAAGGGTCCACATGGTCTTGTGTTTTTTGTGTACTTGCTCATAAGATCATAAATGCATTGCTTGTAATGTTGCTGATACTCCAATGCACCTTTTTTTATTTCCCTTTGCCAGACTATTCCAGAAATCCCTCCCAAACCTGGTGAATTGAGGACTGAACTGCTGGGATTTAAAGCCAGAGAAGAGGCTGCTGCCGTTGCTGCCCCAAAGACAGTGACCCTTTCCGTTGACTGATTACATTTTTGTACAGTATCTAACTCTAGAGCAATCCTTGTACATATTGCACATGTTTAAAAACCACAAAGGGACAAATGTGAATAAGAAAAGTTGGATGGACATGTGCGTATCACATTTGTTATGAAACGAATGTGGTATAAATTGACGTGTGCCAATTCTATTCAAAGTTACTCCAGGCAATGATGTGTTCACATGGCTGGATGGCGCTTCAGGCTCCTCAGACTATAACAAGAAATTGAACCTTTATTTAACTAGTCAAGTTAGTTAATAACAAGTTCTTATTTACATTTAGGTCAGGAGCCTACAATTGTGTTTATCGAACCTATTGTCATGGAGAACTCATGAGGTCTTGAGTATGGGACAACTTGCAGAGCAGACACCCTTTTGCTGTTCTTGATGCGAGAGCCATAGCAAAGTGAGCTCAAGTTTTAACCATGTTGTCTGATGGATCACTAATGCAACTTCTGCGCAGACTAGTATGAGTATGTCAGATACTGTATGTATGTAACTGTTCATTGGGTTTTTAATCAACAGATGTGAATCAAATGTTTGTGTTTATGCTTTTAATAGACTTATGTTGGGTCCACACGCAACAACAAAAAATATAGATATATCCAAATCTGAATTTCATTATTTATTAATGAATAAACTTTTAAATTATTCTGATCGTTTATCATTCTGATTTTGATCATTCAGAGCGCTAGACGAGGAGGAGCGTCAAACGATTTGGCGTATCCATAGCAACCACAGATAGCAACCAATGTAGCTAGCAACATATACTTTTCAGAAGAATGGCGACACCAAGAGAGCAAGAGGCTGCAGATTATCTTAGAAGACACAAAATTATCGAACTCATGGATAATTTAACAAGCATGCTCTTCTTTTACAGACCAGGTTAGACTTATTTTTCATCATTTGTTAACATTTTCTTCCCATCTTGTGTGGTGGCTGAAGTAAAAGGTAAGCTAGCCTGCTGTGCTAATGCTAACTGCACTGACTGCTTGACTAACGTTAGGAAGGAGGGTTATCATAATAATCTCATCACTTGGCAACATTAGTCATTAACCCCCCCCCAAATCTCGTGTTTTGTATTCTTTCTTATACTATAGTGTTGTTTTTCATGATCTGTTTCACACTAGTTTGCAAAAGAGAATGGTTGAGATATAAGGTCAGGTTAAAGTCAAATCAAATTGTATTTGTCACATGCGCTGAATACAACAGATGTAGTAGACCTTACAGTGAAATGCTTACTTACAAGCCCTTAACCAACAATGCTTTGAGAAGTGAAAAAAAAAATAGAATAAAGCGTTAAGTAAAACATAATTTAACAGCAGCAGTAAAATAATAGCGAGGCCATATACAGGGGGTACCGGTACAGAGACAATGTGTGATCTACTGCAAAACAGGAGGATCATTCCTATGACATAGCCTACCTAGCAGAGCAGGCAACGCATGACATACGTCTTTTCCCTCATCATCTGTGCTGTTTCTACTACAGAGAGACCAAACGAGTTCCTGATCACACAGCTTGAACAACTGAGAGTATCCAAAATGCGGTCACTGGATTGCCCAAGCCTGTTCAACGACACAAACCTGGATGCCGTTTTGGGCATCTTGGACCCTACCAACCAAGGGCACATCACTTTTGTTCAGTACAAGGAGGGTGAGTCAGAAATGGGCCATTTGCACATTTGCGAGGCAATGGCTGAGAAATCATTTGGAGGAGATAGGACAATGAGGTACCTACTGTATCAGATAAGTGTATCAAAAACAAGTAAGGGGCATACCAGGGGAATACCGAGGACTCAGCCTATATAAGTCTAAGCCTATAAATCTAATAATACTATACCACAACCCAATGTTTATGCCTCTCCATCACTCCCAAGGAAACACTCATTCAACATACTATGTATGATTCTGTTTCGCAGCACTCACCACTTTGGGGATTGAGAAGTTTAATGCGTGTCCTGAAGGTGTGGCCAAGGACAAGATATCTCACGAGACCTTCAAGAGAGAGGCGTAAGATCTATGGATCTCTTTTAAGTCAAACACAAGACAAATATTCATTCAGTGGATAAAATGTTTGTTATTTTGAGACACTGTGATGTGATTATCTTTCATTTTTTTCTATATATTTTTTTTTACAGGAAGGAGGGCTTACAGAGAAGCTCAGCAACATTTATATCTTAATAAAATTGGAGATCTCTGTCCCATCACTCTGAGTGTGTGATATTGTGAATTATACGTCTATGATGGCTATACGAACTCTTCATAATAATGAAAGTAATGGTCAAATTGGATTAGTTATACAGTCAGACGTGTGTTGTCTGAACCCAGTATGGTCACAGTCTTGAATGCAAGTTGTCTCGGATTGTCCACCATACATCAATGGGCATGCACCCGTTCCAAAAGTCCTACACAAATCCAAGTACATGTTATTATATGTTAACTCAGCAACGCTTCAGTTATCACGAGGTTTTAATGTGTACACTATTGTTTTGTGTTTACAGTAAGCAACTGTTTGCAATTTTTCTTCAGTTCTGCAATATATTGTGAAACGTTGACATCTTGAACACCCCCAAGGTGGGTGAGGGGGCGTGGTGTTGGTGGTGTCATGGCGTTCACGAAGCTATATTTCTCTTGAGCCGAGTGTGAATTAAATGTCCCTTCATTTCTTAAAATTAACACCAGCATTTGAAGTACGGTACATTCTAGACGTAATCATGGAAACCGTTCACGCGAGGGTAAGGATAACTGCTTAAAATACAAAGGGTGAACGTATGACCTCTGAGTACAGTAACCGGAGGAGCTAGCGTAGTCAGCACGCAAAGCGAAAGGGGTCCATTTGGACAGCTTGCCAACTAGCTAAACTCCAGAAACACGAACTGTCCATACCTTGTCAGGAAGTGAAGGAAATTAACATGATCAAATGCTGCATAGTTGTAACAACAGCATTGGTGAACGTTGCTCGTGTATTGTGCGCACTACAGCCACTGATCTGAAATAGTGAGGACACGGATCATATGCATGGTGGTGCATTAATCATTTGCATTATTAGATGCTTTAAACAACAAGCTGACATTTCCAGTGAATTCAACTAATGATATTTTGAAGAATGTGACTTGTAAATACCAGTCTTGTGGTCAGATGCCACAAAGAGGGAAGGAAAGGAAAGAACAGGTCAGCACGACTGGTCCTTACATATGAACACGGAGAGCTAACGTTGATATGCATGTCAATCTCTCCAGGCTCAAAGTAGAGATAGATTTAATCACTACTTGTTTATGTCAGAAGTATTGACATGTTGAATGCACTGTGCTGTCTATTTAAACTATTAGCACACAGCTCAGACACCCATGTAATGCATACCCCACAAGACATTCCACCAGAGGTCTCTTCACAGTCCCCAAATCCAGAACAGACTGGGAGGCGCACAGTACTACATAGAGCTATTACTACATGGAACTCTATTCCACATCAAATAAAACATGCAAGCAGTAAAATCTGATTTAAAAAAACTGATACAAATACACTTTATGGAACAGCAGGCAGTGTGAAGAGACACACACACACACACATGATAACATACCCACTATACACATGGATTTTGGGTTGTAGATACAGTTAAAGTCGGAAGTTTACATACACTTAGGTTGGAGTCATTAAAACTCGTTTTTCAAACACTCCACAAATGTCTTGTTAACAAACTATAGTTTTGGCAAGTCGGTGAGGACATCTACTTTGTGCATGACACAAGTAATCTTTCCAACAATTGTTTACAGACAGATTATTTAACTTATAATACACTGTATCACAATTCCACTGGGTCAGAAGTTTACATACACTAAGGTGATTGTGCCATTAAAAAGCTTGGTAAATTCCAGAAAATGATGTCATGGCTTTAGAAGCTTCTGATAGGCTAATTGACATAATTTGAGTCAATTGGAGGTGTACCTGTGGATGTATTTCAAGGCCTACCTTCAAACTCAGTGCCTCTTTGCTTGACATCATGGGAAAATCAAAAGAAATCAGCCAAGACCTCATAAAAAAATGGGAGACCTCCACAAGTCTGGTTCATCCTTGGGAGCAATTTCCAAATGCTTGAAGGAACCATGGTCATCTGTACAAACAATAGTACGCATGTATAAACACCATTGGACCACGCAGCCGTCATACCGCTCAGGAAGGAGACGTGTTCTGTCTCCTAGAGATGAACGTACTTTGGTGCGAAAAGTGCAAATCTATCCCAGAACAACAGCAAAGGACCTTGTGAAGATGCTGGAGGAAACTGGTAGAAAAGTATCTATATCCACAGTAAAACAAGTCCTATATCGACATAACCTGAAAGGCCACTCAGCAAGGAAGAAGCCACTGCTCCAAAACTACCATAAGAAAACAGACTACGGTTTGCAACTGCACTGCACATGGGGACTTTTTGGAGAAATATCCTCTGGTCTGATGAAACAAAAATAGAACTGTTTGGCCATAAGGACCATTGTTATGTTTGGAGGAAAAAGGGGTACGCTTGCAAGCTGAAGAGCACCATCCCAACCGTGAAGCACGGAGGTGGCAGCATCATGTTGTGGGGGTGCTTTGCTGCAGGAGGGACTGGTGCACTTCACAAAATAGATGGAATCATGTGGGAGGAAAATGATGTGGATATATTGAAGCGACATCTCAAGACGTCAGTCAGGAAGTTATAGCTTGGTCGCAAATGGGTCTTCCAAAATGGACAATGACCCCAAGCATACTTCCAAAGTTGTGGCAAAATGGCTTAAGGACAACATAGTAAAGGTATTGGAGTGGCCATCACAAAGCCCTGACCTCAATCCTATAGAAAATTTGTGGGCAGAACTGAAAAGGTGTGTGAGCAAGGAGGCCTACAAACCTGACTCAGTTACATTCGCTCTGTCAGGAGGAATGGGCCAAAATTCACCCAACTTATTGTGGGACGCTTGTGGAAGGCTACCTGAAACATTTGACCCAAGTTAAACAATTTAAAGGCAATGCTACAAAATACTATCTGAGTGTATGTAAACCTCTGACCCACTGGGAATATAATGAAAGAAATCAAATCTGAAAGAAATCATTTTCTTTGCTATTATTCTGACGTTTCACATTCTTAAAATAAAGTGGTGATCCTAACTGACCTAAGACAGGGAATTTTTACTCCGATTAAATGTCAGGAATGGTGAAAAACTGAGTTTAAATGTATGTAAACTTCCGACTTCAACTGTATATGGTAGTAGAGTAGTGGCTTGAGGGCCACTACTCCATAATAAAAATATTGAGATGAACTCATACTTTTTCATAATGACCAAAACACAACATCCACCCAAATACCTGTTCAGCGAATGCGTTTTGTACAGACAGCTTTAATATTGAAGATATAGCCTGATAAGTCATCGTATTCATCACTAAATCTGTTGTGTTGCAGAGTCTTGATCCTCTACCAATGCAGGGACCTGAGCTGGGGTTTCA
This sequence comes from Oncorhynchus keta, assembly GCF_023373465.1. NCBI lineage: Eukaryota > Metazoa > Chordata > Actinopteri > Salmoniformes > Salmonidae > Oncorhynchus > Oncorhynchus keta. The sequence continues at coordinate 10,452,013 of NC_068437.1, read as the reverse complement.
TGCAGATGACATTGATAGGCCAGATATGGAGCAGGAGTCAAAACAAGAGGTCCTTGAAAACAAAGATGTATGTTTTTTCATTTTTTTTCACTCAGTCCTGAATGAAAACCGCATTGACTGAAGTTGTGACTTAATCCATAAGAATTTCTGTGTGGTTGAATGTAAAAGTTACCTTTTACATTGTTGGCTGTCACTGCTGATTATAACATTTGATGTATTTTCCCTGTAGGTCATAGTCCAGCGTGTACACATAGATGGTCTCGGAAGAACCAAGGAGGATTGCTTAACATACGAGATTGCTGATGTCTTCCGTGCCAAGAACTTGATTGATGTGAGTGAATCTATCAGTACAGTACAGACCATGTTTATTCACGTGGAGTCTGTATAGAGACTATAGCAAAAGTAGGATCGACTTTGTTTACTGTTTGTTCTAGGTCATGAGGAGAGCCCACGAAGCCAGACAGAAGCTCCTGCGTCTCGGTATCTTCAGACAAGTGGATGTTGTCATCGATACCTCACAAGGTACTGTGGTTAAAAAGGGGATCTATTCTGATCACAGTGTCTGTTCAAAATGTTGTATTTTACTTTGGAAGGGACTAAAATCAATGGGAAAGTAGGTAAAGCACTCAAAACAACAACAAAAACGATACTTCCTTTCAGGGGTGGATGCTCTGCCTAATGGACTAGATGTGACGTTTGATGTGACTGAGCTGAGACGCATGACTGGTAGCTATAACACCATGGTTGGAAATAACGAAGGCTGCATGGTGAGGACTCCTGAGTGATGGGCTCTATTCAATGCATCGTTTCAATTCATTCCTCACATCCTATCGCCTCGCCTCCTTCTCAACCGTATTGGAGGAGAAGGTCCAAGATCCCTCCCCTAGGACCTTCTCCAATGCCTTTTGAGAAGGAAGCGAGGAGAGCGGATGCCAGAACTTGAGGAAAGATTTATTTAGGTTGAGCCATGGTGGTGATTACAAGTGCAATTGAGGTTCCATCCTCTGTTTTTACTAGTTTACCTGCCTCCTACTTTAGGTTCTTGGTCTCAAGCTGCCCAATGTCTTCGGTTCTGCAGAAAAGCTCACCTTCCAGGTCTCCTACGGCACCAAAGAGACTTCCTACGGGCTGTCGTTCTTCAAGCCCCAACCTGGCCATTTTGAGCGCAGGTATGAGACAAAACAAAGCTGCAAATTCCATCATTAGCAATGCTTCAAAAACAGTGAATTGTGTTGTTGTTTATGCTGTATTTCCCTGAGCTCTTTTTGTTTGGGATCAATCTAATTTACTTTCTCTGGCTGTTGCAGTTTCGCTGTCAACTTGTACAAAGTTGCAGGCCAATTTCCATGGAGCTCGCTGAGAGAGACTGATCACGGTGTCTCCACAGAGTTCAGTGTAAAGATAATTTTCTATCTATCATTATTGTACAAGTTCTCATTTGGCATACTCCTGTGCTCTGTGTTTCCCTCTGGACTCTGTGTGAAACAACCAAGGTGATTGTTTCATTTTTGCTGCTGTTACGCTAACTAATAGGAGTAGAATGGAATTTCTCAGCTATTTTTCTATTCATTTTCATCCTGCCGGTAATGCTTTTGCAAATGCTTGATCCTCTCTGGGTTTCTCCCTTTCTGTTTTGCATACAAACAGTTCCCTCTCTGGAAGACCAACCACACCCTGAAGTGGGAGGGGGTGTGGCGAGAGCTGGGCTGTCTGGAGCGTACCGCGTCGTTTGCAGTCCGGGAGGAGAGCGGCCACTCCCTCAAGTCATCACTCTCGGTACCGGGACTTCAGTTCCACTTCACAATCCTCACACAACTACCTTTAGTAATCGGGATAAAACACTAAAAATAGATATATTTAACCAGGAAAAGCCCATTGAGACCCAGTGTCTCTTTTTCAAGGGAGACCTGGCCAAGAAGGCAGCAACAGTCAATACATTACAGGATTAAAAACATACAACAATACAAACAATTCAACAACATGATCCAGCCTTTAAAAAAGCATTTACACCCCTCTGAAACAGAGTCTCCCATCAACATATCTAGATGAAGCATGGATTGTAGACCATTCCATGCCTCTGGTGATCAAGATGAGAAGGCATTCTTGCCTAATCGTGATAATACATTTGGACTCAAATCCTATTTTGAGATCTGTACACTAAATGTGGGTTTTTGTGTATATCTTGCATTGGTGTTGTCAAAATCTCCAGTTAGGATTCGACCCATTGAGACATTTGAGACAATACTTTTCATCATGTCTCCTCTCCTTTGCGATCGCAGCACTCCATGGTCATCGACACCAGAAACTCGGCAATCCTTCCCAGGAGGGGAGCCTTGCTGAAGATCAACCAGGTGTGTGGGTTGACATTACCTGACCCGGTGTTGCAGCCAGGAATGATTTCCTATTTAAACCATTTCCCAAACCATTTTGAACCGACAACACATTCAGCCGATGCATCGCTGTGGTTTTGCAGGAGTTGTCAGGATACACTGGAGGAGATGCCAGCTTCCTGAAGGAGGACTTTGAGTTCCAGTTTAACAGACGTCTCTTCTGGGACTCGGTGAGAACCTGAATTGTTTTTATTGATCAGGGAGAAATTTGCGTGTGAACTTGAGTTACACACATGGATCTCTAGTTGGGATAGTAATAGTCACCTTTACAGTAAACACAAGTTATAACCAACAGCTTGTTGATGGAGGGTTGAAAAATGGTTGTGGACAGGTTGAGATAAAAGAGCAAGTGGGTGAGCACTTTTGTTGAGACCTCTTCCTCTATCTTCCAGGTCCTGTCTGCATCTCTCTGGGGGGGATGCCTCCTGCCCATTGGAGATAAGCCAACTTGCATTGCTGACAGGTAAGACAATACTCTCTATTCCACAATGCCATCAATGAAAAACCAGGGGTGTGTGAGAGAAAAATGATGTGTTTACCTGATTTGTTGGAAATTAATAGTTAGCAATGAATACGTAACGTATGGGAAGACATTTCTATCCTGATAATGCTGTGTTTTTATGGTCTCCGCTCTAGTTCCCTGCAGCTAATCTGGGCGTATGGTCACTAGAGATGGCTTGAGCTGACAAATGAGTTAAGACTGCAGTGCATAGACAAGAATGTGTTTTAGTAGGGATAGCTTAGGAGTAGAACAATCCCTCATTGTCTCAAAATCATTCTTGCGTCTGGGGAAACTAAGCCAGGGTGGGGTTAAGACAACCACCCTGTGCAGATGACGACCGGATGAACCCAGAGTGGCTTATGATGCCCCCAATCTGCATGAAGGGGGTGGAACCAACTGTGATTTAGCATTGTTAGTGTCACTTTTTCACAGCACTGTATATAGCTATTTGCCCCCTCCCTGATTTCTTGTTTTCTTTGCACATTTGTCGCACTTAAATGTTTCAGATCATCAAACTAATTTGAATATTACATAAAGATATCCCAAGTAAACACAAAATTCAGTTTTTAAGTGATGATTTTATTTATTAAGGGGGAAAAAGCTATCTGAATCTTCATGGCCCTATGTGACAAAGTAATTGCCCCCTAAACCTAATAACTGGTTGTGCCACCCTCAGCAGCAACAACTGCAATCAAAGCATTTGCGATAACTGGCAATGAGGTTTTCACATCGCTGTGGAGGAATTTTGGCCCACCCTTCTTTTCAGAATTGTTTTAATTCAGCCGCATTGGAGGGTTTGAGCATGAACCACCTTTTTAAGGTCATGCCACAGTATCTCAATCGGATTCAAGTCCGAACTTTGACTAGGCCATTCCAAAACCTTCATTTTGTTTTTTTAAAGCCAATTCAGAGGAGGACTTGCTGGTGTGTTTTGGATCATTGTCCTACTGCAGAACCCAAAAGCGCTTCAGCTTGAGGTCATGAACTGATGGCCGGACATTAATAATAATAATAATATATCTACTTCAGGATTTTTTGGTAGAGAGCAGAATCCATGGTTCCATCAATCACAGCAAGTCGTCCAGGTCCTGAATCAGCAAAGCAGCCCCAGACCATCACACTACCACCACCATATTTGACTGTTGGTATGATGCTCTTTTTCTGAAATGCTGTGTTATTTTTACGCCAGATGTAATGGGACGCACACCTTCCAAAAAGTTCAACTTTTGTCTCGTCAGTCCACAGAATATTTTCTCAAAAATCTTGGGGATCATCAAGATGTTTTTTGCTGAAAGTTAGATGAGCCTTTTTATGTTCTTTTTGGTCAGCAGTAGTTTTCGCCTTGGAACTCGGGCCATGGATGCCATTTTTGCCCAGTGTCTTTCTTATGGTTGAGTCATGCACACTGACCTTAACTGAGGCAAGTGAGGCCTGCAGTTCTTTAGATGTTGTTGTGGGTTCTTTTGTGACCTCTTGGATGAGTCGTCGCTGCTCTCTTGGGGTAATTTTGGTAGGCCGGCCACTCCTGTGAAGTTTCACCACTGTTCCAAATTTTCTCCATTTGTGGATAATGGCTCTCAATGTAGTTCGCTGGAGTCCCAAAGCTTAATAAATGGCTTTGTAACCCTTTCCAGACTGGAGAAACAAAGTAATTGACATCTACATCTGTTCCTGAATTTCTTTGGATCGCGGCATGATGTCTTGCTTTATGAGATCTTTTGGCTACTTCACCTTGTCAGACAGGTTCTATTTAAGTGATTTCTTGATTCAACAGGTCTGGCAGTAATCAGGTCTGGGTGTGACTAGTGAAATTGAACTCAGCTTTCCAAAAAATGTGATCAACCACAGTAAATTAATGTTTTAACAAGGGGGAGAAATTACTTTGTCACATAGGGCCATGAAGGTTCGGATAGCTTTTTTTCCCTTAATAAATAAAATCATCACTTAACTGCATTTTGTGTTTAACTTGGGTTATCTTTGTGTAATATTGACATTTGTTTGATGATCTGAAACATTTAAGTGTGACAAATGTGCAAAAAAACAAGAAATCGGCAAGGGGGCAAATAATTTTTCACAGCACTTCATAATACTCTGCATTTGCTCAAAAGTTAGGCTACTCGGTTGACTACTTTCATTTATTGCAATAATTAATCAATATTAAATATAGACGATTGTTTGAGGCGAGACGGTTTTAATGTGGCCTGCCACGTTATCTGTATTCCATGTTGTTTCTTGACCCTTCAATGGTTTCTACCTGCAACTGCTCAGCACCCGACCGCAAGGCGCTACAGAGGGTGGTGCGTACGGCCTAGTTCATCACTGGGGCCGGGCTCCCTGCCATCCAGGACCTCTATTCTAGGCAGTGTCAGACTCCAGCCACCCAAGTCATAGACTGTTCTCTCTTCTAGCGCCCAGCAAGCGGCACCGATGCACCAAGTCTTGGAACCAACAGGACCCTGAACAGCTTCTACCCCCAAGCCATAAGACTGCTAAATAGTTTGTCCAAGTAGCTATTGGTTAACTATTTAACTATCTGCATTGACCCGTTTTGCACAAACTCTTTTGACTCATCACATACGCTGCTGTTACTGTTTCTTATCTATCCTGTTGCCTAGTCACTTTATCCCTACCTATATATACGGTATCTACTTCAATTACCTCATACCCCTTGCACATCAACTCGGTACTGGTACCCCGTGTATATAGCCAAGTTATCATTACTCATTGTTTATTTATTCCTTGGGTTATTGTTTTTCTATTTTTTTCCCCTCTTTGCATTGTGGGAAGGGCCCGTAAGCATTTCACTGTTAGTCTACACCTGTTGTTGACGAAGCATGTGACAAATACAATTTGATTCGATTTTTGACCTATTCGTCTCTTAGGTTCTATCTCGGTGGTCCTACTAGCGTCAGGGGCTTCAGTATGTACAGCATCGGCCCTCAGAGTGAAGGTGAGATGTTATCCATTTCAATCAAGTCCGATTTAGGTTACATTCTCACATCACGTGTGTGGTTTTATTGTTGGCATGACAGGTGACTACCTGGGAGGTGAGGTGTATTGGGCTGGAGCCGTCCACCTGTATACTCCGCTGCCCTTCCATCCAGGCAAAGGGGGATTCGGAGACCTCTTCAGGATCCACTTCTTCCTCAATGCCGGGAACCTGTGTAACCTCAACTATGGTGGGTGTTTAAAGATGTAATTCACCCCACAATCAATGTTGTTCAAATTCATCCGTATTAGAAATCTGCAGGACTCAATCAGCATTATATTGGAAGGAATGGCACCATCTGTTAATAAGCAGCATTTTTTTTATAAGCAAATCAAATGTTATTTGTCACGTGCCAAATACAACAGGTGTGAAATTATTACTTGCAAGCCCTTATAACCAACAATGCAGTTCAAGAAATAGTTAATAAAATATTTCCTAAAAATAAAAAAATACACTGCAAAAAAAATAAAGGGAACACTTAAACAACACAATGTAACTCCAAGTCAATCACACTTCTGTGAAATCAAACTGTCCACTTAGGAAGCAACACTGATTGACAATAAATTTCACATGCTGTTGTGCAAATGGAATAGACAACAGGTGGAAATGATAGGCAATTAGCAAGACACCCCCAAAAAAGGAGTGGTTCTGCAGGTGGTGACCACAGACCACTTCTCAGTTCCTATACTTCCTGGCTGATGTTTTGGTCACTTTTGAATGCTGGCAGTGCTTTCACTCTAGTGGTAGCATGAGACGGAGTCTACAACCCACACAAGTGGCTCAGGTAGCTCATCCAGGATTGCAAATCAATGCGAGCTGTGGCAAGAAGGTTTGCTGTGTCTGTCAGCGTAGTGTCCAGAGCATGGAGGCGCTACCAGGAGACAGGCCAGTACATCAGGAGACGTGGAGGAGGTCGTAGGAGGGCAACAACCCAGCAGCAGGACCGCTACCTCTGCCTTTGTGCAAGGAGGAGCAGGAGGAGCACTGCCAGAACCCTGCAAAATTACCTCCAGCAGGTCATAAATGTGCATGTGTCTGCTCAAACGGTCAGAAACAGACTCCATGAGGGTGGTATGAGGGCCCGACGTCCACAGGTGGGGGTTGTGCTTACAGCCCAACACCGTGCAGGACGTTTGGCATTTGCCAGAGTACACCAAGATTGGCAAATTCGTCACTGGCGCCTTGTGCTCTTCACAGATGAAAGCAGGTTCACACTGAGCACATGTGACAGACATGACAGTCTGGAGACGCCGTGGAGAACGTTCTGCTGCCTGCAACATCCTCCAGCATGACCAGTTTGGCGGTGGGTCAGTCATGGTGTGGGGTGGCATTTCTTTGTGTGGGCGCACAGCCCTCCATGTGCTCGCCAGAGGTAGCCTGACTGCCATTAGGTACCGAGATGAGATCCTCAGACCCCTTGTGAAACCATATGCTGGTGCGGTTGGCCCTGGGTTCCTCCTAATGCAAGACAATGCTAGACCTCATGTGGCTGGAGTGTGTCAGCAGTTCCTGCAAGAGGAAGGCATTGATGGTATGGACTGGCCCGCCCGTTCCCCAAACATGAATCCAATTGAGCACATCTGGGACATCATGTCTCGCTCTATCCACCAACGCCACGTTGCACCACAGACTGTCCATGAGTTGGCAGATTCTTTAGTCCAGGTCTGGGAGGAGATCCCTCAGGAGACCATCCGCCACCTCATCAGGAGCATGCCCAGGCGTTGTAGGGACGTCATACAGGCACGTGGAGGCCACACACACTACTGAGCCTCATTTTGACTTGTTTTAAGGACATTACATCAGTTGGATCAGCCTGTAGTGTGGTTTTCCACTTTAATTTTGAGTGACTCCAAATCCAGATTTCCATTGATAATTTTGGTGTGATTTAGTTGTCAGCACATTCAACTATGTAAAGAAAAAAGTATTTAATAAGAATATTTCATTCATTCAGATCTAGGATGTGTTATTTTAGTGTTCCCTTTATTTTTTTGAGCAGTGCCGTGTATATAAAAAAGTAACAAGAAATGTACATAACAATAACGAGGCATTATTCAGGGGGTACTGAGTCAATGTGCAGGGGTACAGGTTAATCAAGGTAATTTGTAAAGTGACTATGCATAGATGGTAAACATCGAGTAGCTGTAAATAGTCCGGCTGGTCATTTGATTAGTTGTTCAGCAATCTTATGGCTTGGGGGTGTAGAAGCTGTTAAGGAACCTTTTGGTCCTAGACTTGGCGCTCTGGTACCGCTTTCCTTCCTCTGGCACCGCCTAGTATATAGGTCCTGGATGTCAGGAAGCTTGGCCCCAGTGATGTACTGGGCGGCAGCACTACCCTCTGTAGCGCCTTCCGGTCAGAGGCCGAGCAGTTGCAACCGGTCAGGATGCTCTCGATGGTGCAGCTGTAGAACTTTTTGAGGATCTGGGGACCCATGCCAAATTTTCAGTCAGGGGAAAAGGTGTTGTTGTGCCCTCTTTTTTTTTCGACTGTCTGTGTGTTTTGACCATGATAGTTGGTTGGTGAAGTGGACACCTAGGAAATTGAAACTCGACCTGCTCCACTTCAGTCCCATCAATTTTAATAGTGGCCTGTTTGGCCCTCCTTTTCCTATAGTCCACAATCAGCTACTTTCTCTTGCTCACATTGAGAGGTTGCTGTCCTGGCAGTCTCTGACCTCCTCCCTGTAGACTGTCTCATAGTTGTCGGTGATCAGGCCTACCACTGGTGTCATCAGCAAACGTAATGATGGTGTTGGAGTCATGCTTGGCCACAGTCGTTGGTGAACAGGGAGTACAGGAGGGGACTAAGCACGCACCCGAGGGGCCCCAGTGTTGAGGATCAGCGTGGCAGATGTGTTGTTGCCTATCCTTATTACCTGGGGGCGGCCCGTCAGGAAGTCCAGGATCCAGTTGCAGAGGGAGGTGTATAGTCGCAGGGTCCTTAGCTTAGTGATGAGCTTTGAGGTCACAATGGTGATAGCTAACTTCCCTGCTAGCTAGAAATGAAAGTTGATTGCACAATGGTCTGTTCTGCAACTTTATACAGGGAAAGAGAATCCTCTGCGCTTTTCAGTCCTCCAGCTTAGTGGTTCCCATACTGTGGGGCGCGCTCCCTAGGGCAACTCAGTTCGGCTTTCAACCTACTCTTAAAAGTTGTCGCTGTAGAATGCACAATGTGCAATTTCGAGATTGGGTACATTTACATACATTTACATTTAAGTCATTTAGCAGACGCTCTTATCCAGAGCGACTTACAAATTGGTGCATACACCTTATGACAACCAGTGGAACAGCCACTTGCATCTAAATCTTGTTGGGGGGGTGAGAAGGATTACTTACCCTTACTTACCCTATCCTAGGTATTCCTTGAAGAGGTGGGGTTTCAGGTGTCTCCGGAAGGTGGTGATTGACTCCGCTGTCCTGGCGTCGTGAGGGAGTTTGTTCCACCATTGGGGGCCAGAGCAGCGAACAGTTTTGACTGGGCTGAGCGGGAACTGTACTTCCTCAGTGGTAGGGAGGCGAGCAGGCCAGAGGTGGATGAACGCAGTGCCCTTGTTTGGGTGTAGGGCCTGATCAGAGCCTGGAGGTACTGAGGTGCCGTTCCCCTCACAGCTCCGTGGCGAGCACCATGGTCTTGTAGCGGATGCGAGCTTCAACTGGAAGCCAGTGGAGAGAGCGGAGGAGCGGGGTGACGTGAGAGAACTTGGGAAGGTTGAACACCAGACGGGCTGCGGCGTTCTGGATGAGTTGTAGGGGTTTAATGGCACAGGCAGGGAGCCCAGCCAACAGCGAGTTGCAGTAATCAAGACGGGAGATGACAAGTGCCTGGATTAGGACCTGCGCCGCTTCCTGTGTGAGGCAGGGTCGTACTCTGCGGATGTTGTAGAGCATGAACCTACAGGAACGGGACACCGCCTTGATGTTAGTTGTGAACGTCAGGGTGTTGTCCAGGATCACGCCAAGGTTCTTAGCGCTCTGGGAGGAGGACACAATGGAGTTGTCAACCGTGATGGCGAGATCATGGAACGGGCAGTCCTTCCCCGGGAGGAAGAGGAGCTCCGTCTTGCTGAGGTTCAGCTTGAGGTGGTGATCCGTCATCCACACTGATATGTCTGCCAGACATGCAGAGATGCGATTCGCCACCTGGTCATCAGAAGGGGGAAAGGAGAAGATTAATTGTGTGTCGTCTGCATAGCAATGATAGGAGAGACCATGTGAGGTTATGACAGAGCCAAGTGACTTGGTGTATAGCGAGAATAAGAGAGGGCCTAGAACAGAGCCCTGGGGGACACCAGTGGTGAGAGCGCGTGGTGAGGAGACAGATTCTCGCCACGCCACCTGGTAGGAGCGACCTGTCAGGTAGGACGCAATCCAAGCGTGGGCCGCGCCGGAGATGCCCAACTCGGAGAGGGTGGAGAGGAGGATCTGATGGTTCACAGTATCGAAGGCAGCCGATAGGTCTAGAAGGATGAGAGCAGAGGAGAGAGAGTTAGCTTTAGCAGTGCGGAGCGCCTCCGTGATACAGAGAAGAGCAGTCTCAGTTGAATGACTAGTCTTGAAACCTGACTGATTTGGATCAAGAAGGTCATTCTGAGAGAGATAGCGGTAGAGCTGGCCAAGGACGGCACGCTCAAGAGTTTTGGAGAGAAAAGAGAGAAGGGATACTGGTCTGTAGTTGTTGACATCGGAGGGATCGAGTGTAGGTTTTTTCAGAAGGGGTGCAACTCTCGCTCTCTTGAAGACGGGAGGGACGTGGCCAGCGGTCAGGGATGAGTTGATGAGCGAGGTGAGGTAAGGGAGAAGGTCTCCGGAAATGGTCTGGAGAAGAGAGGAGGGGATAGGGTCAAGCGGGCAGGTTGTTGGGCGGCCGGCCGTCACAAGACGCGAGATTTCATCTGGAGAGAGAGGGGAGAAAGAGGTCAGAGCATAGGGTAGGGGAGTGTGAGCAGAACCAGCGGTGTCGTTTGACTTAGCAAACGAGGATCGGATGTCATCGACCTTCTTTTCAAAATGGTTGACGAAGTCATCTGCAGAGAGGGAGGAGGGAGGGGGGAGGATTCAGGAGGGAGGAGAAGGTGGCAAAGAGCTTCCTAGGGTTAGAGGCGGATGCTTGGAATTTAGAATGGTAGAAAGTGGCTTTAGCAGCAGAGACAGAGGAGGAAAATGTAGAGAGGAGGGAGTGAAAGGATGCCAGGTCCGCAGGGAGGCGAGTTTTCCTCCATTTCCGCTCGGCTGCCCGGAGCCCTGTTCATCAGTGCATCAGTTGTTCTCTGGTCATGTCAGTCATTGCATACCTTAGAGAGCTACTTATAACTTGTCAGAAATGTCCAGATCAAAATGTTTTTTTTTTTCTGTTATGTTTTTCTAGCCCGTAGATTGTGGTGTAATGTTTGAGTCACTCATATCACATGAATACACATTAGACATAGATAGAATTGCCAAACGATTCGCTTTAAAACCGCAAAATATTATCTGCACCTCATGACAAAATGTGTAGAATTGTGGGAAGTGAGCTTTAAACCTGCAAAATGTTCTCTCCGCCAACAAGAGGGATGTGAACAGGCTGTGTCATGAACCGTGCTTGTGCCCATAGAAATAGACGTGGAGCAGGGGGGATGTTCCTCAATGCTGGAAGGGGAGCCTGAGGGGGAAAGTTTGGGAACCCCTGCTCTAGGTTTACTCAGGCTGTGTTTTCCTGTAGGTGACGGGCCTCAAGCACACCTGAGGAAACTGGCAGAGTGTATCCGCTGGTCTTACGGAGCGGGAATTGTGCTGCGACTCGGAAACATCGCCCGGCTGGAGCTCAACTATTGCATTCCCACTGGCGTCCAGAGTGGAGACAGGTAGCCTAATATCTGCCCATTCTGTTGTCAAACCATGGCATGATAGTATATAGATGAGCAGTACACTTTTATGCCTGATTCAAACTATAAGGCCGACTCGAACCGTGTTGTCCTTTCCAGCATGGTTTCAGCATAACCAGGCCAGCCCAGTACAGCTCGGCTTTGATCAGTTTGGCTCAATATTGTGAAAATGGTATTGAGTTACTGTTAAATAACACTTAAGTCTTTTTGTTTAGGATATGCAACGGGTTTCAGTTTGGAGCTGGAGTCCGATTCCTGTGATGTCTTGCTGAATTGAGGACTACAGGAGTTTGTTTAATTGGTTTTAGTAAGTGAGACGCCAGGACCCTTGCAGCACACCGAAGGTTGCTGGGAATGCAATGGATACCACAACCTAACTATTGTATAATGGACGAGGCAACAATGGAGGTTTTCCTCCAGTACTAATGAATGACTGGAGCCACCAGTGCTCCAAGATGTGAAAGCCAAAAGTGGCATATCAGCCATGAGTGCCTTTATCATGAGTCAAATAATGTGGTCTGGATTATTATGTTCGGTAATAAATGATCCCCTCTACAGGTATTCAAAAACCACACTAGTATGCGTCTTTCTATGGCATTGACCTACCTTCCGCTTGATTTTGCATGGCATTTGTTAGATCGAATCACCGAGCTGACAAGGTAAAACAAATCTGTCGTTCTACCCTGAACAAGGCAGCTAACCCACTGTCCCTAGGCCGTCATTGTAAATAAGAAATTCTTAACTGACTTGCCTGGTTAATAAAATAAAAAGGAGCTGTGCCAATAAATAATTATGTAAATGAACGGGCCAGTATCCCTACTTTATATATAGGATATGTGTTTTCCATCACTGCTTTCAAATTGATTACTTCACTCGGCACTCGTAAAATGAAAACAACAGTATTTTAAGGAATATGATGAAGATTAACATTGCAGAACGTTGATGTTGTTGAAGCGGGCCCATGCGCATTAACGTTCTTCCTGATGTTAATTTTGGAAGCAAAGGAACGGACAGCGGGGGTTTCGTTCACAGCGAGCTTACTAGAAATTTCCTCTCCCCATCCCCTTTTCCGACACACCGTACTACCAGAACGTAGTGTTGTTTACTTTTGGAGAAATTCTGTACGAAAGGTGACGAATTGAAAGTCATATCTGTGGAATATTGTTGGTGACGTTCTCATCTCGACAACAAACAGTCCGACGCACGCTGATGGCGGTCACTATCGAGGAGCTGTATCGTAACTATGGGATCCTTGCCGATGCTAAACCAGAGGACCTGGGCCAGGTAAGCATCAGATGACTGGTTAGCTAATTGAAATATCTTCCAGAATAGGCACCTTTTCATATCCGGTATATCAGCAGTGGAAGCTAAATGTGAAAGTTAGGCCAACGTGTTGGCTACATAGCCCGCATTGTCTGGACATGCTAACTAGCGTTAGCTTGCTAACTAGTTAAAAGGGGCCTAGCTAGCTTTGTAGCGTTAGCTAACGTTAATCCTGCTTCATTTCAGTGAACGTTTCCCGGCGTTTTTAGTTTAGCTTGTCAGCTATTTCGGCCATGGAACTACGCTAGCTACAGTAGTTAGTTATGTGCGAACAATGTTAACGACGGCTTTAGGTGGTAGCTAACTGAGTACTGTAGCTGGCCAATATGGTTAAATAAAGGTGAAATAAAAAATATATAAAATATGAGTTGATTCTCACGCACAGCTGCTGCCGAAAACGTACTTATGCCATGACTCTGGCCACTTGTCACGTTGGTAAGATTTACAATGTAAAACTCAAAGGCAAACTGTCTCAGGAGGCAGCTGAGGGGAGGACGGCATATAATAATTGCCGGAGCGAATGGCATGGCCTCAAACGCATGGAAACCATGTGTTTTCGATGTATTTGATACCATTCCGCTCCAGCCATTACCACGAGTTCGTCCCTCTCAATTAAGATGCCGCCAACATCCAGCGCTAGTTACTACTGCTGGCAACTAGCTAACCATTATGCCAATGGCGTCAAAGATTGCATGCATCTTTGGCAGAACTCTGTTTTCTAGTCCTCTACTGAACAATTTTGGCCAAATCACTGGAAGGTTTTGAAATTCATGTTGTACAGTGGTCATGTATTACAAGTGTGTGAATGTATCAATTTGTTTCCATCTCTTCTCTAGCACAAATATGCCTATCAGGTGATCCTTGATGGCGTGAAAGGGGGTCCCAAGGAGAAGCGCTTGGCTGCACAGTTCATTCCCAAATTCTTCAGCAGTTTCCCAGAGCTGGCAGATGCAGCAATCAATGCTCAGCTTGACCTTTGTGAGGATGAAGATGTCTCGGTAAGGATTTTATCAGTGGGACTATAATTTCCATTTGGAAAATACCATTGTGCACAATGGAGTTGACAAAATATAACATGCATATACCACTATACACACTTGAATCATAAACAAAGTTAGATTTGAGAAATCAATCGATGTGGAAGTGTATTTGTATAATGCCTGGTCGGAGTAGTCGCACTCTATTTTTTACCTGTTAGTTTTTCTTCTTCCTTCCTCCTGTAGATTCGGAGGCAAGCCATCAAAGAGCTCCCCCGTTTCGCAGCCGGGGAGAACATCGTCAGGGTAGCAGATATCCTCACCCAGCTTCTCCAGACCGGTACAGTACTCTTGAGCTAACCCACCTAGACTACTAATTCTTGTACGTTTCCCAGGAAAGACGCTGCGTTCCGTATTGCTGCCTTTCTCAGGTTGGCGTTCAAATGACACATTCCATTATCTAATAGTCTCACACCCGTAGGTGCAGGCCAATGGAATGGAGAAACCACAACGTCCTTGGTATTTCACTCTGCCTGTCATTTGAACCCAAAGTTGTTACAAGTGAAAATTTGGTTACGCCCAACTTGGCCAGCTCACAGAACAAAGTCCTCCTATCATCAGCAATATAACAGGACATGCTTCACATTCTCTACCTCTCCACATTCCTCACACTTCCCACCTGGGTGTTTCCCCACTAGCAATAACACACTTCCCAATCCACAATGGCCCAACCTCAGCCTTCACAACAGAACCCCATCCCCCTGTTACTCCACAAATGCCTACTGACCTTCCTCGCAGACTTCTGGATAGAGAGACACTGCCTCCCCCTCTCCTCTCTCTCCCACTCACGTTGCCACTCCTGGGTCAACCCCTCTGCTTTGATGCTCCTACATTCCATCCCCCTAATGGGACATTATGTATGCTACGGTGTAGTTTGTGTCAATAGAAGATATGTGCTCTCTGTGACAGTGATGGACCAATTGTTATACTCTCTTCTACGTTGGTGCTTACAGATGATTCGGCTGAATTCAGTCAAGTGAACACAGCGCTGGTCTCGATCTTCAAGATGGACGCAAAGGGTAAGCGTCTCTTTTCTCTCATGCTTGAATTGGCTTTCAATTGTGAGAAGACGGACAACTTAACAAGTGAACAAGCAGGATAATGTGGCTCATTTTCATGTATTCGTGCAAGACTCTACGAAGAGAACTTTTTCAGATGTTTTCATACCTGATGCTGGCTTTACTCCACGTGATCTGTTGTGTAGAACCTCGCATAACACTTTAAGAGATTTGTCAGGCCTCAATCCCAAATGAAGGGGGAAAATGGGCATTGGATTAGAGTTAGAAGATGTAGTTTGTTGATGTGAGCATAACATGCTTCTTATTCCCCCTTTGGCTCAAGAGCCCCCTCCCAAGGCACAAGTTCTGTATAGCCTCTAAGTACTTTGTCTAGCCAACCTGTATCTCCACTTTGCCTCAGCTACCCTGCGAGGCCTCTTCTCTCAGATCCTGCAGGGGGAGGACATAGTGAGGGAGAGGGCCATCAAGTTCCTCTCCATCAAGCTGAAGACACTGCCTGAGGACACCATGACCAAGGAGGTGGAGGACTATGTGTTCACTGAGACAAAGAAGGTCTGTTCCATATCTCTCTGCTTTTGTACAGCTATCAAAGTGAATCACCTGGAGTGATACACTCCATTCTGGGGGCTGGTTAGTAGAGCACTTTGTGAAAGGGCTGAAGTAGAATGTGTTTTTATTACTATTTTTGGCCAACTGAATACAAGATCTCCATAGGAAGGATCTGTAATCTAGTTGTGTGTTGGATGTATTTGTAACTGGTCAGCCTAACATTGACTCATTGATCATGTTCATTAGGGCACAACGTAGCAAATGTCTTGCAAGCGAGAATTACTTTCTTATTGGATGATTCCATATAGTCCCTCCCTGTTTTAGTTGTTTTTGTTTTTGCATTGTGCCCACTGAACTTCTCAGCCCTCTGTCCCATGTTGACCTCTGACCCACATTGACCTCTGAACCCTTCCCCCTCCAACCCCAGGTGCTGGAGGATGTGACAGGGGAGGAGTTTGTGCTGCTGATGCGCATCCTGATGGCGCTGAAGGGCCTGCAGACGGTGAACGGGCGGCAGCAGCTGGTGGAGCTGGTGGTGGAGCAGGCCTTCCTGGAGCAGGCGCTGAACCCCGCCGACCCCGACACCGTGGACCGCTTGCTGCAGTGCACGCGTCAGGCCCTGCCCCTCTTCTCCGTGAGTGATGCATACACAAGCTGACGGGTCAGGCCAGGCCCCTCTTCGCTGTGAATGATCTGTACACTCCCAACACACACGCATTATAACACACGTGCCAGGCCCTGCCTGTCTTTTCTGTGTGTGTTATAACACACACACAGGCCAATTCATAATAATATACTTCACTTCGGGACTTATAGAGAGTGCATACAATTTTTGTGTGTGCCCCCTGTGGGACTTGAACCCACAACCTTGGCATTGCTAGCTCCACACTTTTACCAACTGAGAAATGCAATCTCACACACAACACACACACGGTATCACCAAACACACTTCCTGTCAATTGTTATCCAATGGCTAATTACTCTCGTAATGAGAATGCTGCGTTTCAGTGTTTGTACTTCATTCCTATTTCTGCATGTTTGTTGGTTGAGGTTCTGAACTGATTTGACCAACCACATCAAGTAGACAATCCCCACCCACCTCTTTAGAGACTTCAACCTTTTTTTACCCTTCCAGAAAAATGTCCATTCTTCCCGCTTTGTGACCTACTTCTGTGACCACGTCCTGCCCAACCTCAGTACCCTGACAAGTCCCGTGGCAGAGCTGGACATTCAGCAGGAGGTCAGTACCGGCCTCCCCTGTACCGACCATACAGTGTTCAGGCAACTAGTCCTCCATGTTGGCTCCAACATGCCAGGATAATAGCATTGACATGTGTTGTGTGTGTAGGTGCTAAAGCTGCTTGCTGAGATGAGTCCGTTCTGTGGGGACATGGAGAAGGTGGAGGCCAACCTCCTCATGCTGTTTGAGAAGCTGCTGGTAAGTAACAGCCTAGCTCAGCCTTCTAAGGGACTTCAATGTGCTTTCACAGTACTGCATACCCCTCTAGTACCTTCAGATGTGTCACTATTGAGGGATAGTGGTTTGGCGTTGACCAGGACACGTTAATCTGGTTTGTTTAGACTGGTAAAGTGCAAATGGCCAAAACGGACCGTGCCAATGACCGTTAAAAGCAACGAGTGGCCATCCTATCGCCTCTTAGCACAGACCATTGGGCGTCATTTTCTTTTTTGTTTACTGAAGATCCTACATGTTGAATCGCCACCGTTCGTCAACATCCACGAGGTGCTCTGGTGTGCCCGGCCAATGTTTGCTGTGGTCCGTGTTGTCCTTGACTGGTCTTGGCTGGTATAAGACGAACTGATCAACCCCTTCCTCCCTGTGTCTAGGAGTTCATGCCGCTTCCCCCAGAGGCGGAGGGTGAGAACGGCGAGAACACGATGAGCGAGGAACCCAAGCTGCAGTTCAGCTATGTGGAGTGTCTTCTCTTCAGCTTCCACCAGCTGGGCAAGAAGCTGCCCGACTTCCTCATCGACAAGATAAATGCAGATCGCCTCAAAGACTTCAAGATCAGGTAGGAGGCTACAGATCATCAGTGCTTATCGTGCTGTCTGCCTGGCTGAATCTGCAACATATTTACAGCCATTTCTGACGTAAAAGTTATTTTACTCCCTCAACACTTGCTTTCTTTACGTGATGCATGTATGCATCGCATGCCCGGGACTAGTATTACTCGTAGAGAGGGTTAGTTATGTTATTTACTCCAGAATGACCGTCGTTCCAGAAGGACGATTTGGACGGGATCATTTTTTTTCTCCAAACTGCCCCCTGTAATTACAATTTTTTTTCCCCAATAAATTGACTTATGACTGAAGCCTGGAGGTTTTTATTTTAGGTGTGACAATAGTATATCAACATGTCTGTGTGGTAGGGTCACACTGAGAACTCGAGCTTGGTTCCCAAGTTTCTAAACCTTTCTTTCCTATAGTGTCGCCATAATGTTTGAGTCAAGGAAGTGTGATCATAATCGTGAAGATATTTTAGCGATCCGCAGTACGTCCTAAATACACCCCTGAACAGTGCAATTGCACTTGAGATGCATTTTAACGCTATGGATGAGAGTTATCATTTCCAATCGTTTGAGTCAGTTGTATGCTGCTTTGCAAGCTATTAACAGCAAGGGTTGCATTAAATAGGGTCAGTTTAACATGTTTTTTTAATCAATAATACCTTTGAGGCTGTTCTAACAAAAGTGTAAAGTCTTTATTACAGCAAAGCAAATATGAAAAACAATTGTTTAGTTCACATGTTGCGCGAGGCTTGGTGGTCACGGAATCAGTAGGCTATTAAACAAACACTCAAACAGATGCAGGATCTGTCTTCTTTCTGTAGACATATTGATGATTTACGAAGCCAGGCCCGTTTAACAGTTAGGCTATTAATTATAGACCTAGTTACGTTGGTTTCCTCTCTCCTCACTTAGGCAAGGCAAGGGCTGTTTTCTCACCTCATTCTGCTGCTTCCTCCATGGCATTGTGCTCAACACCAATATGCGGGTTTAACTTGCACGTAGCAACATAGTCTAGGAAAAGGTGGCAATTCAGCAGCACACTGATGTTATTCAGGACCCAGGGACAGCGACCGCAGTCCAACGAGGGAGAAAGCGCATTTGTTAAATCGAATTTTGATTAGTGTTGCACCATTGTTCTTATGTAATATAACTATATACAATTTTCAGTAGCACACGTCTTAGCCTCCACAGTGGATCTGTCCACTCAGAAAGGTGCGAATCAGACAGGTGTCTTATACACCATGCGGTTTAAATGTATTTATAGATTATTTTTTTTAAATTGCTACCGCTCGACTGAAGAAATCTCGGCCGACCAACCGCCTGTCAACTAAATGGGGTCAGCCACACTGTAAAGTGTCTTTGTGTTTCTTGGCAATTTAACTTTTTGTTCACAAGCTGCTGTTTTTCAACATTGGCTTGATTCTGCTGCTTCAAATGATGGCGAATAGACGCCCTAGCCTATTCAGATCCCAAATCTCAGCCCCGTTACCACGGTAACCTCCAGCCCTTCAAGGAGTAGCTGAACGGTTTCTCTATTTTGACTAAAACTCGGGTCACAAATTTTTTAAATTAAATTGAGCAATATTCCGCATTACTTCTTACTAATACATTTCTTGTATTACAAACATTACAAAGCATGATCAGGTGTTTTAAAAAATGTTTTAATGTAAATATGGGGGTCAAATATTTTGGCTGGTAATTGTATTTAATCTACCTGCCAAGGTGTCTGGTGGACCACAAAGTACATTTTAGGCCCTGGTCTCCACTGTAGAGTCTGGATGCCAGTAATGTTAGTCATCTTGTTTTTTTCTTCAGTCACTTTAACTCTACTTCGTCTTCTCTCCCATCTTCAGGTTACAGTACTTTGCCAGGGGGCTGCAGGTATACATTCGCCAGCTGCGAGTAGCCCTTCAAGGCAAGACGGGAGATGCACTGAAGACCGACGAGGTATGTATCGTCTCACCGGCTGTTTTGGCTCTCTGAACGAGAACTTGCCATGTTTCCTCTTGACGGTATCTCACGAGCCGCAAAGAATCGCGCAGATTCAATCAGGAGGCCTCTCTAGACCTTGTTAACTGTGCTGTCTTTCTGTTCTAGTGTAATGGTTGTGTTGTCGTCCCTCTTAGAACAAGATCAAAGTGGTGGCTCTGAAGATCACTAACAACATCAACGTTCTGATCAAAGTGAGACGTTCATATTCGATGTGTTAAAACACTGGGTTCCGACCCTATGTAGCTAGTTGCGTCTCTTACATTCTCATTACTGTTCCCCTTTCTCTGCAGGATCTCTTCCACAACCCACCGTCGTACAAGAGCACGGTCACTCTGTCCTGGAGGCCTGTCCAGAAGGCTGAGGCTGTAGCGTAAGCCTCTCTCATGTTGTCACGGGTTATCTGGTGACCGAGAACACCTGGTTTCTGATGGAGTGTTATTAACCTTACACTCTAAAATCCAGAATGTTCAGACCTCAAAAGTAGTCTTGAGTTCACATCCCAGACCATCTTGTGTAAATCCATCTCTTTTCTGCAATCTAAAAAAAAAATGAAAGTTATGAGTACCATGTAGTGTCCAGATTTTGTGGATGGTGTGGGGAAACATCTGTCAAAAGTTGATGTTTGAGTACAATGTCCGTTTTAATGTTAATTCATGGTTGAACTGACCCGCCCACATCAATGTAAGGAAACTACCAACTTCTCAGTACAAGCACCTAGTCAGACAAGACTGCAAACGCAACATTAGTGTTAGCGTTATAACCCCCAACTGACCTCTGTGACCTTTGCCCTTTGTGCCCATCACAGTCTGAAGCGCCCATCCGGGGAGGAGATGGGCACGGGCAGTACCATGAAAAAGCTTCTGTCCCCCCCGCTGCCCCGAAGGAATGCACGACAGATATACAACCCCCCCAGCGGCAAGTACAGCGCCACCATTGGCAACTTCACCAACGGTGAGGGTGGCACTTGGGTAGCATGTTAAACAGTAGAACGTTGCACGGACATTGTATCTGTGTTTTCTCGTTTGTCGTTTGGTATCACCTACCTTAGTCGACTGCACTTGGTGTAACTTAATCACTCTGGGTATGAGAGTCATTTACTGAACTATAAACATGTTTGGTGCCTACTTTTTCTATCCATTGTGTGTGTGTGTGGTGGATATTGTTCACTTCCACCTTACATTGTGCCTAGGGTTGCAAAGGGAGGGTATATTACTGGAAACTTTCAGTTGACCAGTAAATGACTAGAATTTTGGTGACTTTCAAGTTTCTTTTAAGTTTACCAGAGGACATATAGTGGCCTTTTGGGGAACTCCAATGATCACAGATGTCTAATTATCTCTGGCCCTCTGTGTGGGCCGTATCACATGGAAAACACATCAAATAAGGTGATTTTTAGAGTGACGATAGAATGGCGTAGCTGTAAAACGTTCTATTTTACTAAAGTGTTGCAGATTTAATTGAAAATAATGCCGTTGTTGATGAGATGCTTTCTTTTTCTTCATTTAATTAGGCAATGTTCTCTTGAACCATGTGATTTATCCACTAGAAACTCATAAACACAGATACAGATAGAAAACATTTTTTTAAATGAATGCTACGTATGGTGTTAGGTTCGAAATATCAGAGTAAGAACTCGAAATTAAGTGAAGCGGATAATAAACTGTTCCTTCTCCCTTAACGTGACCTGATCTCAACCCCCTTCATCACTAATCCACGGTTCTTTACCCATATCAGTGCCTGCCACGTGATCGTTTTCCCTGCACTCAGCACATTCCAAGCTTAATTGCACACACCATGTACCTTCCTCCGACAGATAACCATTAACTTCTGGTATAGACACTCCAGTGGTTCCCAAACTTTTTATAGTCCTGTACCACTTCAAACATTCAACCTTCCTGCTGCGTACCCCCTATAGCACCGTGGTCAGCGCACTCTCAAATGTTGTTTTTTGCCATCGTTGTAAGCCTACCACACACACTAAATGATACATTTATTAAATACATTTATTAAACATAAGAATGTGAGTTTGTCACAACCCGGCTCGTGGGAAGTGACAGAGCTCTTACAGGACCAGTGCACAAATAATAATATAATAATAATCAATAATTTTGCTCTTTTATTTAGCCATATTACATCAACTTTATTTGTTCATCAAATTGTGAATAACTCACCACAGGTTAATGAGAAGGGTGTGCTTGAAAGGATGCACATAACTCTGCAGTGTTGGGTTGTATTGGAGAGAGTGACATTTTCCACACACAATCTGTGCCTGTATTACATTTTCATGCTAGGTAGGGCCGAGAATCCACTCTCACATAGGTGCGTGGTTGCAAAGGGCATCCGTGTCTTAATCCTGCCTTGGCAAATCGCGTTGTTATCTGAGCACAGCTCAATCCAGAAATCTAGCGGTTTCTGATTATCACATTTGACATTGTCTGTAAACTTGAGTTAATTTGCACACAAAAAAACATTCAATGATGGAAATCGGTGGATGCTGCAGTCTACCCAAGTGGTGTTGGGAGCAACTGCTGGCACGTGCGGTACCACTCCACTATGTCTCCCTGTCATGGCTTTTGCGCCATCAGTACAGACACCAACACATCGCAACCACCAAAGTCCATTTGATGTCACAAAGCTGTCCAGTACTTAAAAAACATAATTTGAAAATGTTATAAATTATTTATTTATTTTAAATGTAATCACATTTTATTTGCTGTACCCCAGTTCGGGAATAGCTGCTCTCGCCCATAGCACTCAATATTTCAATAGGATACCTGATAATGAATCCTATTCCAAGTTTTAGGAGTCAGAACCCAGAATCCATCAATAGAGAAGTTATTCAAGTATAAATGACCCAAGTTACCGCTCTATTTGTTATTGGATTTAGTAGTTCCAAATTTAGGATTTAAAGTTCCAAAACTATCCATTATTGGCAGAGATTTCAGGTTACACATCCCTCCCATTAGGCCCCTCAAGCAGACCACTCCCAGACAGTGAGGGGATTGGATTATCTGGCCTGTGTTTACCCCGGTGGGAGGAGTTTGCACCATGTTAAGTCATAGCATTTGTTTTGGAATGGAGCCAGGTGCTCCATTCAAAGGCACCAGTAAAGCTGTCTCAACAAGTGACGTGGACGAGATTGAGCACTTGTGGTAATGAGTAGGATTCGCATGCAAAAGTGATTGCCTTTGATCGACGGCCTTCCCAATTAAAACGTTTGGACACGCCTACTCCAGGATTTTTATTTATTTTACTTTTTTCTACATTGTAGAATATGTAGAATAGTGAAGACATCAAAACTATGAAATAACACCCATGGAATCATGTAGTAACCAAAAAAGTGTGAAACAAATCAAAATATATTTTATATTTGAGATTATTCTTAGTAGCCGCCCTTTGCCTTGATGACAGCTTTGCACAGTCTTGGCATTCTCTCAACCAGCTTCATGAGGTTGTCACCTGGAATGCATTTCAATTAACAGGTGTGTCAAGTTATTTTGTGGAATTTCTTTCCTCAATGTGTTTGAGCCAATCAGTTCTGGTGGTATACAGAAGATGGCCCTATTTGGTAAAAGACTAAGTCCATATTATGGCAAGAACAGCTCATATAAGCAAAGAGAAATGACAATCCATCATTACTTTAAGACATGAAGGTCAGTCAATCCGGAACATTTCAAGAACTTTGGACGTGCAACCAAGCTCTATGATGAAACTGGCTCTCATGAGGACCGCCACAGGAAAAGAAAAACCCAGAGTTAGCTCTGCTGCAGAGGATAAGTTCATTTGGAGTTACCTGACTCAGAAATTGCAGCCCAAATAAATGCTTCACAGAGTTCAAGTAACAGACACATATCAACTGTTAATAGGAGACTGTGAATCAGGCCTTCATTGTCGAATTGCTGCATAGAAACCACTACTAAAGGACATACTTGCTTGGGCCAAGAAACACAAGTAATGGACATTAGACTGGTGGAAATCTCTCCTTTTGGTTTGAGTCCAATTTTAATATATTTAGTTCCAAACGATGTGTCTTTGTGAGACGCAGGGGTAGTGAAGCATGTTCCCTTCGTGGAGGTGATGGTGTGGGGGTGCTTTGCTGGTGACACTGTCTGTGATTTATTAAGAATTCAGGTCACACTTAACCAGCATGGCTACTACAGCATTCTGCAGCGATAGCCCCACAAAGCCCAGATGGGATGGTGTATCATTTGTTTTTCAACAGGACAATGACCAACACACATCCAAGCTGTGTAAGGGCTATTTCACCAAGAAGGAGAGTGCTGCGGTGCTGAATCAATTGACCTGACCTTAACCCAATTGAGATGGTTCGGGATGAGTTGGACCGCGGAGTGAAGGAAAAGCAGCCAACAAGTGCTCAGCATATGTGGGAACTCCTTCAAGACTGTTTGAAAAGCATTCCAGGTGAAGCTGGTTGAGGGAATGCCAAGAGTGTTCAAAGCTGTCAAGGCAAAGGGTGGCTATTTGAAGAAACTCAAATATAACATATTTTCATTTAACACTTTTTTTTTTTGCTTTCTGATTCCATATGTGTTAATAGTTGATGTCTTCACTGTTATTCTACAGTGTAGAAAATTGTCAAATAAAATATAAACACTTGAATAAGTATGTGTCCAAACTTATGACTGCTCCTGTATGTTTCTGGATGATCCACCATGCTGCCTTGTTGACAATATGACGTAACGGTGCAGATTCCTGTTCGATTTGAGAAGGGTGCTCCTCCCTCATGCAGCGTTTAGACTAGGGACGCAAAAAAAAAACGTCATACCAGTCGGCATAGTGGATTAGAAAGTTGATGACGGCAAAAGTAAGCCAGCGTGGTGTTATCCGTTGCTATGGTGATTTTGTTAAACAAAACCGTGCAAATCAACATCCGGTTGAAAACGATGCTCATGAAGATGTTCAAATATTTCAACTTTTGACTCGGGCGGGCGAGTCCCGTCTACCTTGGCAGCTGATGACATTCACCGCCAGCCTCGACAGCATTCACCGCCAGCCTCAACGGCATTTACCGTCGTGCTCTCATTGAAAACAATGACATCCGGTTTTGCCCATTCATGTCACGGCCCATAGACGGTGCACCTCACCTCAGATTAATAGAACTCCCTCGGTCCTAGCAAAATTCTTGCTTGAGAAAGTTTTTTTTTCTTTTTGACTAGTTGTGGAGAACTATTACAGTAAGGTATTTAATTGTTACCCAGAAAGGATTTGATATTGAGATAAATGCCTGTGCTGTGCCATTTAGCTTCAAAACATTGAGTCTGGGCGGTAGTTTTTTTCCCGACCATGAAACCCAATTTATTTCTTACTTTTTAATAGGCTGTTTGAGACATACTACATTGCCGTCCTGTTTTCTCCCCTCAAACATGCTAAATTACTCAAACTAGGGCCCAGTCTTTCCTGGCCAGGTCAAGCAGTGTGGAAAAACTCCTGGCCCTAATGAGTCCTCGTACTGACCTCCTGTCTGTTGTCCTTCTGTTGTGATTCCAGAGCAGCGCGGAGGCTTCAGGGGAGGCCGGGGACGAGGCTTCGGAGGCAGGGGAGGCAGGAGCCGAGGCCGAATCTACTGAGTCCACCGTCTCACATACACACTGAACTGCAGCACATCAGAATCCCTGCCGTAACTGAGGTGGTCTCCACGACCACTGCTCCTCAACTTGTGTCCACTTGTTATATTTTTCTCTGGCTCCAAACGCCTGTGGAAGTTGTTTTTTTGTTTGCTGTTGTTTCCCTTCAAAGTAAATCTACTTCAAGACGACCGGGCTTCAGACTTTTCTACCTGGCGTTTCTACTCCCGACACTGTTCCCCGACGAAGCGGTTGTTCAAGTAGATCAGCGTGGGTTTTTTTATCATTGTGAATGTATTTTTGTGGAACCAGAGACTGCCAAGTTGTACCTGATTTGATATTTTAGTCATGTCGGAAAATGTCTTTGTTTTACAAAATGGTGACGAATGCATTCTTTCATTTGGATTGGCCTACTCTCTTCCCTACTTTGTATTGATCGATAATGAAGTTTATCAGAATTTTATCATAAACTTGTATTGAAGTCTCAACACCTTGACCCTTTTGTTTGTGTAACACCTTGTTAAAATAAGACTGTCACATTGGTTTTCGATGTATTCTGTCTTTCTTGTTAGTAAAACTAGATTTATTTCCTCCACAAAATAGGTTGTGTGATGCCCAATAGTACAGATGGTTATTAATTGCACATAGGTTGTCATTCAAACCAGACATGGCAGATTGAGGACATGGGGGCGGCCATACTTGCCCCCATGAACATAAGCAACCATTTTAAAGGTTTTCCGGCTCAATATATTTCAGCCAATTAAAATCGCAGATTTACTTGGACTTCCAATACTTGTTCATACCTCAGTCCAACTTCACGTTCACTATCACGTGTATTTGACTGACTGGTCAAATTGCTCTTTGTAAAGTGACCTAGGAAAGTAATTGACGCAGATTGTGGCAAAGGGTTCGAATCGCACGTTATTCCCTCCCCTTTGAAATGTGGATTTGCGTATGTTGTGTTAGTGTGTGGAAATAGGGACGTAGCCTACAGAAGACTAATACATTTAATAAGGTACTACCTCTTTCAGCCTTGGTAGACAAACACTGCTGTTGTCTAATCATATTGCATTGGCTATATTACATGGACGGGTACTCCTAAATGTAGGATTACAATGCTTTATATGCAATCTTATCACCTGCTGTCACATGCGTTATGCCTCGAGGATGAGCGTTACAAAGTGCCCGGTAGTATCGGTTGCACTCCCATCATCCTACAGATGGCAGTATTAATCTAACTTATCCTTTACTTTAGGTTACTATCGAACTCCAATCAACCATTCATTCATAGTGTCTGCGTTATAACCTGCTAATGCATATGGGACACCTCAATTCACGATGAACCCAATTGACCCCCTTAATTCCATATGTAGCCTCGGCTTCCAGGCCAGAGGAGGCAAAAGCATGGTGGAGCCTACCCATAAGGTGATTATGCCCTCTCCTGGCGAGGAGACTGTAGGCTAGTAGTAGCCTACGTACGCTATGGGGTTTCATCCACTTCGTCATATGCGTTTTGAATCGAGCAAGTTTTTTATTTATTCCTCAAAAAAAAGCTTGAGTGCGAGGCTCAAAAACATGGTTAAAGTGTCCCGACTTGAAGTTGAACTAGGCATGTCAGTTTAGAACAAATTCTTATTTACAATGACGGCCAAGCAACAGTGGTGTTGTTCAGGGGCAGAACAGGTTTTTATCTTGTCAGCTCGGGGACTCGATCTAGCGACCTTGCAGTTACTGACCCAACGCTCTAACCACTAGGCTACCTGGCGCCCCACTGCCTTAGTGTGCGCCACCTAGAATGATAATGGTAGCCCACATTACTGCTATTTGACAAATCCATAAGCCTCTGGGTTAAAAATGTTATGATTAATTTACATGTTTGGACCTATTTTTTTCCATAAAGCCACACGGATGTGTGTGAAACATTAAAAATTGTGGGATTTTGTCATGTAGGCACAAAACATAACATGTCTAACGTTTGAGTAGCTAGTAGCCAAGGCAGGTGTCTCATGACATGCGGCACTTTGGGGTGGACGCCCACATGTCTCAATGTGAGAAGACTTGGAAGACAAGATGGCAGTGTACACATTGAGCAAGAAATGTATTTTAATAAAGGAGCATTTTCTAAATTCAGAGGGACCTTCAACTAGACACATTTTATGAGGATATTTTTCCATGAATCGAGGACAGTATCGCTAAGGTTAGTCAAAGATTGTGTTACACCAAACACTACCTAACCTGGAATTCCCAGTAATGGTTACCAAACATCATGGTTACACCAGATGGGATTTAGCCAATCTAGCTAACCTCCAAGTTTCTGGTATTTGCACCATTTCGGGAAAACATGTTTGGTATGTACTGTTGTAAAATGTAGCAACACTTTTCAACCAACTGAACACACCCCTTATTTTATTTTCTTCAGATAAACTTCACTTGCTAGGATTTGCTTAGTGAATGAGTGAACCAAATTACTTTGCTGTCAGAGGATGAAAGTATCATGACCACTGTTTGCTGTAGATCTGAGAATATAACAGATACCTTTTTTTTTAACATATCAAATTGGTAGTTACAGTCTTGTCCCATCACTGCAGCTACGCTCTCAGGAGAGGGGAAGGTCTGAGCCATGCGTCCTCTGAAACATGACCCTGCCAAGCCACACTGCTTCTTGACACACTGCTTGCTTAACCCCGTAAGCCAGCCATCAGAGGAAACATTGTCCAGCTGGCGGACCGAAGTCAGCTTGCAGGCGCCCGGTCTGCTACAAGGCGTCGCTAGAGCTCCATGAGACAAGGAAACCCTGACTGGTCAAACCCTTCCCTAACCTGGATGACACTGGGCCAATTGTGCGATGCCTCATGGGTTTCCAAACAGTGTCTAGTGATCCCTCAAGCACCGCGATTCAGTGCCTTAGACCTGTGCCACTCTGGAGCGAATAGACAATATTATGGTATTTCTTCATCCTGCCTTCAAATTCGCTGTGTGGAAATATTGCTTTCACCTAACCAATCCTCAGGTCTACAGCAAACAGTGGAATTTTGCAGTTATGAAGTGAAATTGTCCCTTACCCATTCCTCACCGTGGTGCTATGTATACAAATAGTTTGTTACGCACACCACAACTTAACTCCCCATGGTGTGAAAGAGGTATGGGACTGTAGGTGCAAGTAAGGATGACAAAAGGCAGAGAATTTACCGTGTGAAGGAATACATTCCTAGTAATATGGGGGAAAGGGGGCTGGACAGAACCAAAGCAAAGAAAGTCAATGTCAAAGCCCCCTCTCCTATCTTACCTGCCTACCCACTACTTAACTTAGCACCACCTGGTGTCCTAACCAAAATACAGGGAGTGGTCCGCCCAGGTCTTACCTAGTGTGCCTAGACAGTGAATATACTACGGGTATATGTATGCCCGTGGGCCTTTCGCCTAAGCACTCCCTAGGTCCCTTCCCCCCTGGGAACAAATGAAACAATATTAAACCATTCAAAAAAGAGAAAAACAGGATATCAAATAAGCGCCATCTGACTGAGCAACAAACTAACACAGAACATACCAAAGCTGCTCCCAGCAACAACTAACCCAGTTAATACCAAATTTCTCAGCAACAACCAACATGACATAGTCATCAGCCTCCTCTCTCTCAGCAATCATCTCCTTTCTGAGCAACAGAACACTGGTTTATATAGCTTCAGCAGGATTTGGTAATTGAAGACAGCTGCGTCCTGACGAGGGGGTGGGGTCAGCTCTCCAATCATGAATGGGGCTGACCAATCAGCTGCTTGGGGAGAATTTCAGAAAGCCATTTCCTGCAACACACTCACAAATACACAAACTACAACACAGAAACTGGGGAACGTAGCACGCCCACCACAACAAATGCAAACATAGTTTGCAATAACAAAAACCACAGAGATGAATAGTATTGTATCCAGATATCCAGTATCCAGATAGCAGATGTTCTGAAAGAACTGCAAAACCTGGACCTGTACAAATCAGCTGGGCTAGACAATCTGGACCTTCTCTTTCTACAATTATCCGCTTCCATTTTGCAACCCCTATTAGTAGCCTGTTTTTGATACCATCGATCACCACATTCTTCTGGAGAGATTAGAAACCCAAATTGGTCAACACGGACAAGTTCTGGCCTGGTTTAGATCTTATCTGTCGGAAATATATCAGTTTGTCTCTGTGGATGGTTTGTTCTCTGACAAATCAACTTTAAATTTCAGTGTTCCTCAAGACTCTGTTATAGGACAACTATTGTTTTCACTATATACACTGCTCAAAAGAATAAAGGGAACACTAAAATAACACATCCTAGATCTGAATTAATGAAATATTTTTATTAAATATTTTTTTCTTTACATAGTTGAATGTGCTGACAACAAAATCACACACAAATGATCAATGGAAATCAAATTCATCATCCCATGGAGGTCTGGATTTGGAGTCACACTCAAAATTAAAGTGGAAAACCACACTACAGGCTGATCCAACTTTGATGTAATGTCCTTAAAACAAGTCAAAATGAGGCTCAGTAGTGTGTGTGGCCTCCATGTGCCTGTATGACCTCCCTACAATGCCTTGGCATACTCCTGATGAGGTGGCGGATGGTCTCCTGAGGGATCTCCTCCCAGACCTGGACTAAAGCATCCGCCAACTCCTGGACAGTCTGTGGTGGAATGTGGCGTTGGTGGATGGAGCGAGACATGATGTCCCAGATGTGCTCAATTGGATTCAGGTCTGGGGAACAGGCAGGCCAGTCCATACCATCAATGCCTTCCTCTTGCAGGAACTGCTGACACACTCCAGCCACATGAGGTCTAGCATTGTCTTGCATTAGGAGGAACCCAGGGCCAACCGCACCAGTATATGGTCTCACAAGGGGTCTGAGGATCTCATCTCGGTACCTAATGGCAGTCAGGCTACCTCTGGCGAGCACATGGAGGGCTGTGCGGCCCCCAAAGAAATGCCACCCCACACCATGACTGACCCACCGCCAAATCGGTCATGCTGGAGGATGTTGCAGGCAGCAGAACGTTCTCCACGGCGTCTCCAGACTCTGTCACGTCTGTCACATGTGCTCAGTGTGAACCTGCTTTCATCTGTGAAGAGCACAGGGCGCCAGTGGCGAATTTGCCAATCTTGGTGTTCTCTGGCAAATGCCAAACGTCCTGCACGGTGTTGGGCTGTAAGCACAACCCCCATGGAGTCTGTTTCTGACAGTTTGAGCAGACACATGCACATTTGTGGCCTGCTGGAGGTCATTTTGCAGAGCTCTGGCAGTGCTCCTCCTGCTCCTCCTTGCACAAAGGCGGAGGTAGCGGTCCTGCTGCTGTGTTGTTGCCCTCCTATGGCCTCCTCCACGTCTCCTGATGTACTGGCCTGTCTCCTGGTAGCGCCTCCATGCTCTGGACACTACGCTGACAGACACAGCAAACCTTCTTGCCACAGCTCGCATTGATGTGCCATCCTGGATGAGCTGCTCTACCTGAGCCACTTGTGTGGGTTGTAGACTCCGTCTCATGCTACCACTAGAGTGAAAGCACCGCCAGCATTCAAAAGTGACCAAAACAACATCTGCAGAACCACTCCTTTATTGGGGGTGTCTTGCTAATTGCCTATAATTTCCACCTGTTGTTTATTCCATTTGCACAACAGCATGTGAAATGTATTGTCAATCAGTGTTGCTTCCTAAGTGGACAGTTTGATTTCACAGAAGTGTGATTGAATTGGAGTTATATTGTGTTGTTTAAGTGTTCCCTTTATTTTTTGGAGCAGTGTATTTTACCTCTTCGTGATGTCATTCAGAAACATAATGTTAACTTTCACTGCTTTGCGGATGACACACAGCTGTACATTTCGATGAAACATGGTGAAGCCCCAAAATTGCCCTCCCTGTGAAAGCCTGTGTTTCAGACATATCGAAGGGGATGGTGGCAATACTTTTAAACTCGGACAAAACAGAGATGCTTTTTCTAGGTCCCAAGAAACAAAGAGATATTCTGTTGGATCTGACAATTCATATTGGTGGTTGTACAGTCGTCTCAAATACAACTGTGAATGACCTCGGCGTTACTCCGGACCCTGATCTCTCTTTTGACAAACATATCAAGACTGTTTCAAGGACAGCTTTTTTTCCATCTACGTAACATTGAAAAAATCCAAAACTTTCTGTCCAAAAATTATGCAGAAAAACGTATCCATGCTTTTGTCACTTCTAGGTTAGACTACTGCAATGCTCTACTTTCTGGATAAAGCACTAAACTTCAGTTAGTGCTAAACACGGCTGTTAGAATCTTGACTAGAACCCAAAAATGTGATCATATTACTCCAGTGCTAGCCTCTCTACACTGGCTTCCTGTTAAGGCAAGGGCTGATTGCAAGGTTTTACTGCTAACCTACAAAGCATTACATGGGCTTGCTCCTACCTATCTTTCCGATTTGGTCCTGCCATACAAACAGTTGAAGTTGGAAGTTTACATAGACTTAGGTTGGAGTCATTAAAACTTGTTTTTCAACCACTCCACAAATTTCTTGTTATTAAACTATAGTTTTGGGAAGTCGGTTAGGACGTCTAATGTGTGAATGACACAAGTAATTTTTCCAACAATTGTTTACAGACAGATTATTTCACTTTTAATTCACTGTATCACAATTCCAGTGGGTCAGAAGTGTAGATATACTAAGTTGACTGTGCCATTAAAGAGCTTGGTAAATTCCAGAAAATGATGTCATTGCTTTAGAAGCTTCTGATAGGCTAATTGACATCATTTGAGTAAATTGGAGGTGTACCTATGGATGTATTTCAAGGCCTACTTTCAAACTCAGTGCTTCTTTGCTTGACATCATGGGAAAATCAAAAGATATCAGCCAAGACCTCAGAAAAATAATTGTAGACCTCCACAAGTCTGGTTCATCCTTGGGAGCAATTTCCAAACGCCTGAAGGCACCACATTAATCTGCAACTGCACATGGGGACAAAGATTGTACTTTTTGGAGAAATGTCCTCTGGTCTGATGAAACAAAAATAGAACTTCTGTAGCTCAGTTGGTAGAGCATGGCGCTTGTAACGCCAGGGTAGTGGGTTCGATTCCCGGGACCACCCATACGTAGAATGTATGCACACATGACTGTAAGTCGCTTTGGATAAAAGCGTCTGCTAAATGGCATATATTAGAACTGTTTGGCCATAATGACCATTGTTATGTTTGGAGGCAAAAGGGGGTCGCTTGCAAGCCGAAGAACACCATCCCAACTGTGAAGCACGGGGATGGCAGCATCATGTTGTGGGGGTGCTGTGCTGCAGGAGGGACTGGTGCACTTCACAAAATAGATGGCATCATGATTAGGGACAATTATGTGGGTATATATTGAAGCAACATCTCAAGACATCAGTCAGGAAGTGAAAGCTTGGTCGCAAATGGGTCGTCCAAATAACAATGACCCCAAGCATACTTCCAAAGTTGTGTCAAAATGGCTTAAAGACAACAAAGTCAAGGTATTGGAGTGGTCACCACAAAGCCCTGACCTCAATTCTATAAAAAGATTTGTCGTCAGAACTGAAAAAGCATGTGTGAGCAAGGAGGAATACCAACCAGCTTTGTCAGGAGGAATGGGCCAAAATGCACTCAACTTATTGTGGGAAGCTTGTGGAAGGCTACCTGAAACATTTGACCCAAGTTAAACATTTTAAAGGCAATGCTACCAAATACTAATTGAGTGTATGTAAACTTCTGACCCCCTGGGAATGTGATGAAAGAATTAAAAGTTTAAATAAATCATTATCTCTACTATTATTCTGATATTTCACATACTTAAAATAAAGTGGTGATCTTAGCTGCCCTAAGACAGGGAATATTTACTCTAATTAAATGTCAGTAATTATTTGGCTATGGTGTATGTAAACTTGTGACTTCAACTGTACCTACACGTACGCTACAGTCACAAGACGCATGCCTCCTTACTGTCCCTATAATTTCTAAGCAAACAGCTGGAGGCAGGGCTTTCTCCTATAGAGCTCCATTTTAATGGAATGGTCTGCCTATCCATGTGAGAGACGCAGAATTGGTCTCAACCTTTAAGTCTTTATTAAAGACTCATCTCTTCAGTAGGTCCTATGATTGAGTGAAGTGTGGCCTAGGAGTGTGAAGGTGAACGGAAAGGCACTGGAGCAACGAACCGCCCTTGCTGTCTCTGCCTGTCGGTTCCCCTCTCTCCACTGGGATTCTCTGCCTCTAACCCTATTACAGGGGTTGAGTCACTGGCTTACTGGAGCTCTTCCCTTGGATGGGTGCGTCACTTGAGTGGGTTGAGTCACTGACGTGATCTTCCTGTACGGCTTGGCACCCCCCCTTGGGTTGTGCTGTGGCAGAGATGGGGCTATACTCGGCCTTGTCTCAGGATGGTAAGTTGGTGGTTGAAGATATCCCTCAGTGGTGTGGGGGCTGTGCTTTGGCAAAGTGGGTGGGGTTATATCCTGCCTGTTTGGCCCTGTCCGGGGTGTCATCGGATGGGGCCACAGTGTCTCCCGACCCCTCCTGTCTCAGCCTCCAGTATTTATGCTGCTGTAGTTTATGTGTCGGGGGGCTGTTATATCTGGAGTATTTCTCCTGTCTTTTGCGGTGTCCTGTGTGAATTTAGGTATGCTCTCTCTAATTCTCTCTTTCTCTCTTTCTTTCTCTCTTTCTCTCTTTCTTTCTTACTTTCTTACTTTATTTCTTTCTCTCAGATGATCTGAGCCCTAGGACCATGCCTCAGGACTACCTGGCCTGATGACTTCTTGCTGTCCCCAGTCCACCTGGCTGTGCTGCTGCTCCAGTTTCAACTGTTCTGCCTGCGGCTATGGCATCCTAACCTGTTCACCGGATGTGCTACCTGTCCCAGACCTGCTGTTTTCAACTCTCTAAAGTCAGCATGAGCGGTAAAGTTACTCTGAATGATAAGCTTTGTTAAGCCAACTGACATTTACTCCTGAGGTAGTGACCTGTTGCACCCTCAACAACCACTCTGATTATTATTATTTGACCCTGCTGGTTAATTATGCACATTTGAACATCTTGGCCATGTTCTGTTATAATCTCCACCCCGCACAGCCAGAAGAGGACTGTCCACCCCTCATAGCCTGGTTCCTCTCTCGGTTTCGTCCTAGGTTCTGGCCTTTCTAGGGAGTTTTTCCTAGCCCCCGTGCTTCTAAACCTGCATTGCTTGCTGTTTGGGATTTTAGGCTGGGTTTCTGTACAGCACTTTGTGACATCAGCTGATGTAAGAAGGGCTTTCGTGTCCGGGATTCCTAAGGATTGGAAATCTGCTGCGGTCATCCCCCTCTTCAAAGGTGGTGACACTCTAGACCCAAACTGTTACAGACCTATATCCATCCTGCCCTGCCTTTCTAATGTCTACAAAAAAAATGTTAACAAACAGATCACTGACCATTTAAAATCCCGCTGTACCTTCTCCGCTGTGCAGTCCGGTTACCGAGCTGGTCACGGGTGCACCTCAGCCACGCTCAAGGTACTAAACGATATCATAACCGTCATCGATAAAAGACAGTACTGTGCAGCCGTCTTCATCGACCTGGCCAAGGCTTTCGACTCTGTCAATCACCGTATTCTTATCGGCAGACTCAACAGCCCTGGTTTCTCAAATGAATGCCTCACCAGGTTCACCAACTACTTCTCAGATAGAGTTCAGTGTGTCAAATTGGAGGGCTTGTTGTCCGGGCCTCTGGCAGTCTCTATGGGGGTACCACAGTGTTCAATTCTCGGGCCGACTCTTTTCTCCGTATATATCAATGATGATTCATTAATCAAGAAAATGTGTTTCTTGCTGCGGGTGATTCCTTGATCCACCTCTACGCAGACAACACTCCTTCTGTGGCCTCCAACTGCTCTTAAATGCTAGTAAAACTAAATGCATGCTCTTCAACCGATGGCTGCCCGCACCTGCCCGCCCGCCTAGCATCACCACTCTGAACGGTTCTGAATTAGAATATGTGGACAACTACAAATACCTAGGTGTCTGGCTAGACTGTAAACTCTCCTTCCAGACTCCTATTAAGCATCTCCAATCCAAAATTAATTCTAGAATCGGCTTCCTATTTCGCAACAAAGCCTCCTTCACTCACGGGGCCAAACATACCCTCGTAAAACTGACTATCCTACCAATCCTCGACTTCAGCGTTGTCATTTACAAAATAGCCTCCAACACTCTAATCAGTAATTTGGATGTAGTCTATCACAGTGCAATCCGTTTTGTCACCAAAGCCCCATATACTGTACCAGCCAACACTGTGACCTGTATGCTCTCGTCGGCTGGCCCTCGCTACATATTCTTCGCCAGACCCACTGGCTCCAGGTCATCTATAAGTCTTTGCTAGGTACAGCTCCGCCTTATCTCAGCTCACTGGTCACCATAACAACACCCACCCATAGCACGCGCTCCAGCAGGTATATCTCACTGGTCATCCCCAAAGCCAACTCCTCCTTTGGTCGCCTGTCCTTCCAGTTCTCTGCTGCCAATGACTGGAACGAATTGCAAAAATCACTGAAGTTGGAAACGCTTATCTCCCTCACTAACTTTAAGCATCAGCTATCTGAGCAGTTTAACGATCGCTGCAGCTGTACACAGCCCATCTGTAAATAGCCCATCCAACTACCTACCTCGTCCCCATATTGTTTTTATTTACTTTTTTTCTGTTTTGCACACCAGTATTTCTACTTGCACATCATCATCTGCACATCTGTCACTCCAGTGTTAATTTGCTAAATTGTAATGACTTCGCTACTATGGCCTATTTACTGCCTTGTCTCCTTACACCATTTGCACACATTGTATATGGATTTTTCTATTTTGTTATTGACTGTACTTTTGTTTATTCCATGTGTAACTCTGTGTTGTTGTTTATTGTCACAATGCTTTGCTTTATCTTGGCCAGGTGGCAGTTGTAAATGAGAACTTGTTCTCAACTGGCCTACCTGGTTAAATAAAGGTGAAATTAAAAAAGTCCATTCTACTGCCAATGTTTGTTTATGGAGACTGCATGGCTGTGTGCTCGATTTTATACACCTGTCACCAACGGGTGCGGCTGGAATAGACACATTCACTACTGTGAAGGGGTGTCTACTTACTTTTGTGTATATGTAGTCTATTACTGTGACCCCTATCTCAAGGTGGGAACAAACATTGTGCTTTGATTGCTGATAATCCTGAAGACCTCCGCCTCACAAGCAGCCTTTAATCCTTATCTTCAGCACCTTGGACACTGGCTAGGAGAGAACGGACACTCGCGAGATGAAACGGCTGTTGACAAGGACTCAACCGAACCACACCGCATGGCAGGGCCTCTCCGAGGACTTGTTGAGTAGAGTGGACAGAATCATATGGCGTCACACACACTGGCAGAATGTATTACAGTTCAGTATTCAATGCCATGTCTTGTCCCACAGCATGGATGTTTCTAAGCACAGGCAGGCCAGACTGCTAGATCGTAAGTAAATGTATGTGTTTCGGTGTGTGGTCGGAAAGAGAAATGTCTGTGTAAGATGTATTTTGGAAACCCTAGGTGATTGAAGGACAAGTGGAAAAAGACAGCATAGACACCTGTATGCTCCTGTCCTCGACACTCCCCCGTCTCCCTCTCTGTCTGTCCCCTCCTCCCCGTTTCACCTTAACTCATTTTCTCTCCCTGACACCCCCTCCTCTCTCTTTTCCCCTTACCTGCTGAGTCTGCTCCCAGGTTTGCTTGGACGCTCTTCTGTTTTTGTCTTTCTCCCTCCTCTTTGTGCCTCCCAAATGGCACCCTAATCCCTATATAGTGCACTACTTTGGATCAGAGCACCGAGGGCCCATTCTCACCCCTGCCTTGGGAACCCCTCCCATTCTTTCTCTCTCTCCTTCCCTCTTTCCCCCCTCCCTCCTTCCCTCCAGCTCCCCCAGCGTTAGGACTGGGGGAGGGGGGGGGGCTGCTTTGAAGTAGGGAGTGTAGAATCGGCACTCAATAATTGAAGGAGATAAAAATAGCACCTGCCTTGTTTAGAAAGCTTTTTATTTTACACACCCAGATGGAGCCCCAACTCGCTCTCTCCCTCACTCACTCATCGCACACATGCTGGCTTGGCTCGACACGCACAGACACACACACACACACACACACAGGCTCACAGTGGGAGCTACAGGTCTGCATGTAGGGACGTGTGTGTGTGTGTGTGTGTATCTGAATCGGATGGTAGTTTCACTTCACCTCTTTATATTAATAGATTGTTTTTCAGTAAAGAGAAAGACTGCTTGCGAAAGGCAAGCAGTATCATTAATAGTCTCCTGAATAAAGTCCCTTCTTGTTTCTTTTGATTGAGACCAAACTTGGCTCTTTCTCTGTTACATGCGGTTGCAATTTGCCTGAGGACCCCTATCATCACTGTCATTTGCTCACGTGAGTCTTATCAAACTCACGTGAGCAAATGACAGTTGTGATGATATCAATCTGAAAGTAAACATACCTACCAAACTATTTTTAAAGGAACTTTTCTGTGTTTCCAGATTTCTATGAAATATAACCTAGAATTAATTACAATATGAGTGATGTAATTTTGCTTTTTAAAATATTCAATTTCAATATTTTCAAAGCAGATTTTCTGTGTTGGAATTGTGTAGGTGTACCTCAAGGGTATTCTGGTCATTAAAAATATTAATCTGACTAAACCGCTGATTGGCCAGCTTAGCCAATGAGCCAACATGACGTCATGTTCTATGAGGAAATATCAAGCATTTTTAAGTTTAAGTTTTGGCCACAAATATGAGTATAAGATGAGTAAATCACATTATTTGGGCATGAGTTAACAGAGTATGAACTTTTAAAAGTGAGATTTTGGCTGGACAGTTTAAGCTTTTGGCATTTCTAGTCTGCGGTTATTTCTCATTGATGAATCTTTAATTGCGAGGCGAGGCTTTTTTCCAAATTGCGTCCGATTCCCTATTAAGTGCAATATTTTTGTCCAGGGCTAAAGCATAAAGCATCTCAAAGTTGGAGTGCTGATCCAGGATCAGGTACCCCCTAATTATATCCATTATTACCTAAAATGACAAACTGATCCTAGATCAGAACTACAGTACAAACTAGTCATTTGAGCTTGATGTCTTTCTGTTTCTCTTTGCGTTGCAGAACAGATTCCATCCCACTATACGACCACTGTGATCTGGTAAAGAGAAGCTTTGAAACTCGGGCGCGTTCATTTCGTGAAACGTTTTGCTACATTTCGCAACAGTGTCAATTGAACAAAACGTTTTCCCCCAAGCTGCGTACACTGTTCTCCAGCGCTGCTCCCATTTTGTGGGTGTAGCGGAGTGTGAACTGATCCATATGAGCGTGGCCTTTTGAAATCCCAAAACGTGTGCAGCAGCTCATACAAGCAGTGCAATACACAGCACACAGTCACCCTCTGAGCCATCATCATCACAACGCTCTTCAACTGGTCGTTCAGAACAACCCAATTAAATGTTGCGCAACGTTGTGCCCTGTTGAACACGGCCCTGGTAGTCTGGCAGAGAGAATCTCTGTTTGTCAAGTGGAGACAGAACATCATGACCTTCTTGGCTGACATTGTCATGCATTGGTGTAGGTGTCAGTAAATGCAGATCTATGGCGGGGGAGACTCATCCTGAAGATTCACTTAAGGGCAATATGACTATGTCATGACATGGGTTGGACCAATACAAAGAAGAGTCCTCTGATTGGATGTGTTCACTCAGTCTATTAGTCTCGGGCCGTTTGAGTTGCACAAGTTACCGCTGCCATACTCTTGGCAATACTGAGTTCATTAAATAGGGAATAGGCTGCTACTTGGGATGCAAATATTGTCTCCCGGGTTCTCTTGTCTTACAAGCCGCTTTGACTTCATGGATTGTTTATGTGTGCCATTCAGAGGGTGAATGGGCATGACCAAAGATTTAAGTGCCTTTGAACTAGATATGGTAGTAGGTTCCAGGCGCACCGTTTTGTGTCAAGAATTGCAACGCTGGTGAGTTTTTCACGCTCAACAGTTTCCCATTTGTATCAGGAATGGTCCACCACCCAAAGGACGTCCAGCCAATTTGACACAACTTTGGTAATCATTGGAGTCATCATGGGTCAGC
The DNA here is from genome assembly GCF_023373465.1 of Oncorhynchus keta. NCBI lineage: Eukaryota > Metazoa > Chordata > Actinopteri > Salmoniformes > Salmonidae > Oncorhynchus > Oncorhynchus keta. Next base: position 10,412,610 of record NC_068437.1, on the reverse strand, counting down.
ATCTTGTGGAGTCCATAACCCAATGAACTGAAGTTGTTCTGAGGGCAAAAGGGGGTGTTTTGTATATTGTGTGTCAGTGGAGACTGCTGAGGGGGAGGACGGCTCATTTTAATGGCTGGAACGGAGTAAATGGAATGGCACCAAACACACGGAAACCATGTGTTTGATACCATTCCACTAATTCCATTCCAGTCATTACCACGAGCCCATCCTCCCCAATTAATAAGGAGTCACCAACCTCCTGCAATGTGTGTTTGCTTTGACGTACTGTATGCACCGACAAAACTACCATATGTGTGTGCATGCAATACTCTTTTCCAGGCAGTAGGGGGAGACATGCTCTTAGCTAAACCTCCCCCTGATTGATCGTGACCCAGGTATTTCCCAAACCAGCCATCCGGAGCCTGGCGCGCGCACGCGCACAAACACAGCCGAAAATAACCGGGAGGTCGGGAAGGAGTGGGTGGCAGCAACACCAGGAGTGGAAGACAAAAGCAGAGGATGAGAAAGACTGAGCGCTGATACGGTTCCTCAGTAAGTAGTCAACATGAGGAGAGAGCAGGAGAACCAGGTGAGTCCTAAAGACGTAGAGAAACTCAATGATCATTCTCAAATGGTGACACGTATCTGGCCTCTATTGGTGGACCTGCCTGTATTGATGGTGGTAGACAATATGATGTCGAACCCCAATAGAGCTCTATTACTCCCAAAAACTCTACATCACGTACCTGGGGCCGTATGTAAATCCAGCGTCTCAGAGTAGGAGTGCTGATCTAGGATCAGTTTTGTCTTTTAGATCACAATGAATACAATTAAATGGACAAGGTGGATCTGATCCTAGATCAGCAGTCCTACTCTGATAGGTTTTTATGGAAACGGCCCTGAAGTAACAACAGTACCTCCTGCCTCTAAAGCCTCAGATCATAAAGGCATTCAATCCCACCAAAACGCAATTTCTTATCGAATCCCAGTCTTTATCCTTAGAGGACCCGTGTGCAACAAGGGTACCTTGAATATCCTTATGTTTGTAGGCTGCGTGACCTGTCCAGATAAATGCATCGTTTAGCAAGATCTCGCCATAGTTTTACAAGTTCTGAGATGGGTCTTGTACAGTTCACCACCATGGGCAGATTCTAGTGATTGATGCGGGTGTGATTAACGTAGCTATGCAGCAGTTTGCAAATGCAGACAAGACACCAGGGCAGGGACTTACCAACACACATAAATAAATACATCAATTGTGAACAAAAACGTTTTATTATTCTTCCCTTTCATAAAAGAACACTGCCCGCCCCCGCATGTACAATGCTGGGAATAGTAACAGCACTGCTAGGCATGCTAAATATAGCAGCCAGTGAGCGCTAGCATTGTCAACTTCAGCAGGAGTGCTGCTACACGTGTGACTGTAGTGAATATACACAGCTTGCTATAAATATCAACCTCGCCATGTGTTGAACACGATTAGTGCTTTATGACCCCGTAGATGTCCCATTGCATGTGAACACATCAATGTTCGAATTATAACCGAGATTGAGCACAAAACAAAAACACGCAACATTGCGTAAATACTGCGACCATATGCGTAAATACTGCGACCATATGCGTATCTAGAAGGGATTTACTCTCCTTATGTTAAGTATTTCTGACAAAGGTCTCGGTTAAATCATCAATGTTTTGTTGTAGTGTTGGTGATCTAGCTGATCAACGATGGATATAGGCTACTGTATGATATTGATATATACATATATATATGTGTGTATATATATCTCACACACATGATTTGTGTTTGAAAGCTCTGTGGGGGTTCTAGTATGTTTTTATTACCTGACACATTGCAGAAATACAAAGCCAATAAAAATAGACTTAAGTTCTCAATCGAAGACGCTTGTGCAGTAAACCGTGACTTTATTTGTGATGGGAGGGAGACTTAAAGCCTCGTTATGTAACATAGCATGTGAACGGCGAGAGACGGAAACCGGTTGGAGGGGGTTTAGGGGGAGTGATAAGAGAAGAAGCACCATGCTATGTGGTCTATGCATAAAGGGATCCAAACACTCATAACGAGGGAACACTGTGTACTTTGTGTCCTCGAAGATGCGGGTGTTTGATTTATATATATATTTTAAAACAACCAGCGCTATACTGCAAACTATACTCATCAGCAGAACAAGTGCATTCCCAAATTCATGAATCTATTCATTCGGGGAACTCGGGGGAAATTATGTGAATGACTGGGTGAAGGTATGAATGAATTAACCCAATGTGAGAGTGTGTGTGTGCATTCCCTGTCAATGAGTGCGAGTTGCAGGCAGCTAGCTAGCTACACGTTTGCGGGGGCGATATTGCAAATAAAGGTTTCGGGTAAATGAAGAAAGAAACACCCACCCACTCGCAAAAACACCCACGCACTTTAAAAAAACGGGTGTTGCGCAGCGGGTAAATGTGACAATGGCAGGGCACCCGTCCGTTGATAAATATCCACCGCCTCTATTCATGCAGACTCTTCTCTTGAGGTGGTTATTGTGCAGCAGCTCTGAACCACGTGATGCCGAGGGGTGAGGGGGGGGGGGTCTATAAATAGCTCCTATAGCTCAGCTTCCATTGACATCATTTAGGCAGGAGAGATGGAAAAATAAACAGGCAGGAATCGGGGAGGGGAGGAAAGGGATCCTTAATCTGAGCTTGAAATTCAAACAACCCCCCCCCCACGCATAGTAAAAAAATTAAAAAAAACATTGTCAGTTTCCTAGAACGAGTATGCGTCTCCCAATACGAGATGGAATGGAAACCCGAAGGCAGATGGGAGGGACAGCAAACAAATGAAAAGCAGCCGTGTATACACACGGTTACATGTGGGAGACGCGGGGGCCACCCATAAGGCAAATGTTTTGGATAGCTTTTTTTTAATCATGTCAATGGAAACCATGTATTATTGACATACTTTAAAATCCAACCGTTTTTAGATGGCGGCCGTATTTACATTTATTTATCAAGTCATGCTTCCGTTATGATGGCGAGAGAGTTTAAACGGGAGGTGCGGTGGCTGGTTTGTTTATGTTTTCATAGAGGAGGACAGCACTCTGTTTCCATGGTCGGTGGTTCTTAGTCATCTCCTGAATCGTTCTCTCCAGACAGCCTTGGCTCTGAACCCTGAGTGCTGCTGCTGCTTGGCTCCTGATGGTTCCCGATGACGTCTTATGATCCATCTCTGCTCGTTGGCCCCCTATCACACATCAAGTCTTCCCTCGAGCTCTGGAAAGGCAAGGATGACGACCACATTTGCTTTACGCCAAAACACTCATATAGGCCTGTCACCCTTGGTAATTTGTTCTTAGATTTCATGATATAGGGCTAATGCAAGTAAATAAAAACACCGCGTATCATATCTGAAATGTGTTTTTAATACTTCATGTAATTCTCCATGTTTGAGTATTGACCGTTTATCGGCCTTTGCTGTATAGCCTATTGGTTCATATGTTACTTGACAATGTCATACAAGGAATCCTTTGCTTTAGGCTAAGGAAAATCTCATTCACCCCAATGATTTCATCTCAAACAGATTGGCTCCACACACAAGTATTTAAATCGCGGAGCTATCACATCCCATTGAAGTAGGCCAAGTCTACTCTACCCCTTAGCGTTTCAGCACCGGACCGAGTCGCTCATAGCCTTTCACCCAGACATACAGTAATGGGTGACCCATAGGCACGATTCTCTTGGCAACTCTACGAAATATGATCCTAAAGGGTGATGTGTAACATTCTGCGGGATCCGAAATGTGCTGATCTCAACTCCCTGCGGTCAGAGGGGGAAATGATAAAGGAGCGAAAGGAGTGACACTTGTGGCGTGTACCTCACACTCTTGAGGTGAGCTGTATGACTACGTCCCAGAAAGCACCCTATTCCCTAGTGCACCGCTTTTAACCAGGGCCCACTTGGTGATACTTGAAAGTTTTCAGACACTCCTGAGGTGAGGCGTATGACTACGTCACAATAGCATCATATTCCCTACGTAGTGCATATAGTTTGACCTGGGCCCATAGGGCTTTGGTTAAAAGTAGTCCTCTGTGTAGGGAATAAGATGCCTTTTGGGACGTACAATGTGACTTTCCAATGTTCATATTTCGCTAATATCAGCCTATTTGTAGTTTGGTTAGTTCATAATTATTTAGAGGTTGTTGTGTAGGGTATGCTCATGTGGCGAATGGTTACGTATTAAAGTGATACAGTAGCCTTACTGGAGCCGGGAGCCAAAGTTGTCGGAATTTTGCAACCCTTGGGCAAACTAAGTCAGAATCTTTGGCAGGTAGGGGGCTGGGGCTTCCAGGTTTTTACTTGACAAGCTGCAGTCTGGATGAGATTAAGAACCCTGCCTCCCCTACACGATCTGAGAGAGAATCACACAATGACGTCAAGTTGGTGAATGAATTGCAGCTAAGTAATATCTATATATTAAATATCTATATATTATATATTATATAAAGCTATATGCGAATGGATTGTGTAGTTTGCTTTTAGATTATACATCACATCATCATCAACAAAGGCTCCCCTACTTTATATACATATGTGACGCCCAGCTCAGCTCTCATCAAGGCAGCAGCAACCTGTAGTACGTCCGTCTTTGAGGCTACTTGTTCTTGTGTGTAGGCTGTAGTCTGTCTGGCAAACCCGCCTGCAGGCCTGCCTGCCTACCTGTCTCCTGGGTCTGAGTTGCCTTGCAGCACGAAGGGTTAAAAAGGGTTAAATGGAAACGTAAACCACCCAACATTTACCCCATTTCTCTCCCCTTCACCCCATGCCACCCATTTCGCCCCTCTCCCCTTGCCAACTGAATTCATTCGATACTTTTTTTGAAAGTCAGTCTTGCTCAGGGATATGCCTACCCAATGACGCAATGACGTCAATGCAGGTCAATAGCACACTGGCGAAGCGGACTGGCGAGCTGAGGCTACCGTGTGGCTGCGTGTGAACTAATTTAGTTGTCTCCCAATACACGGGAACGAGTCTCCGCGGTAAACCCGTTAGGTTGCCCATGGTATAGCCATTATAAGAAAGATTGCCTATTGATAGGCAATTCCCTTCACACCAAACTTCGTTCTTTGACTCAATTGCTGTGAGAGCTGGTTGGACCTGGTCGTCTAACACTGTGAATGGAGCGGGATATAAGTCGATCTGCATCACAATATCACATGTTGCACGGATCATTCATACTTCCCTGCTCCCTCGTCATTCACATTTATTGCGGTGCGCGTCGCATAGCCTATGATGATGATTAAAATTACCCCGATTTTTGGCGGGCTTCTTTCATCAGTTGGTTTTCGCGCTTAACTCGGTGTTCCCGTCCGCGCTCTGTTCCTGAATAAGAACAACACCAGATATGTTCGCCCCAGATAGAGAACTGAAACGACGCGCACGGCGTGACCCCCTTTCGCCGTCCTGCTTTGGGCTCCGACCTAGAACTCTTTCCCTTTCTTTGTCTCATAAAGCATCTCATTCAGACGAATCCCTTTTGTAGACTGCTCGAGCACAAACAGACAAGACTTCTCACACAGGTAAGCGCTTTCTTTTGTACCAGAGGGAATCGTGACTACCCCAGAGGTGCGGGAAGTTGTCTCTTTTAACCCTGGCAATCAGGGTAGCCTACTTCACGCAGTTATGATGAGACTTTAGTTCAGCATAATCTTGAGGCATGCTATTTTATGTAGCCTTTGCACTGATATCCTACATGGACAGATGTTTTAGCCTAGGCTACAAAGCCTTATATCTGATGCATCTGAACACATGCATGTGCAAAACTATCATTTGGGCTATGATAACTAACACTGTGGCTATATGGACAGTGGATATGTTGTTCAGAGTTACTGTGAGTTCTGCACTTTGGGAGAGATCCGCAATAAACACTGTGAGTCGTAGACGGTGCGGGCTGAGCTAATGCGTAGGCGTATTCACGTGCCGGGGTTCCTCGGCTTAGCCCGCTACTCTGCTGGGATGCCTAGTAACAGAGAGCATGGCACATAGCCTATAGCTGTCCATGGCAGCTCCGCACACGGTGCATAAAGCTGTAAAGTTGATTCAGGAGCTAAGAGGTATGCACTTTTTGTAGGCTACGCTACTACACTTTGATAATACGGTCAGTGAGCACTTGTTGTATATCCCGCTGATGCAAGTCATCCGAATGACATAGACGGGGTTATTTTACCGTTTAGTTTGCCTTAGAAGTTGCGTAGGTCGGTCACAGATTATTTTGTTGATCCCCGTTGCCTTGTAGCGTGTGAAAAAAAAGTATTCGCGCAATTATTTAGCTAGACTGTATGCGTGTCCTAAAGGCAAATGAAAAGGACCTATACGTCTTGTTATGATGACAAAGAAACAACTAACTTGCAATTGGTCAATATAGGCTATAGGTCTACTCGCTTATGGACACGCATGAGATTTTGAAGAAGACAGCGCAGTAAACTATATGGTGCAGGAGCTCCGTTCAACGCAAAGCCTTTGCGCCGCTTAACTTCTCAGACCCATGGTCAGCGCTACGGTGCCGCCATTCTCACATCGGTTTTGACAAAGTGCTTTGTTTGCGCCGTTTTACCTTTTCAGCACCATGGACAGCGTCACCGTGCTAAGGGAGGTTAACTGAATAAGCTTTTAAAACCCATATAGGAACACAAACTGAAAAGTTGAACAACTTGTTATTAACTAGGTGTCACGTGGCTCCAACTGAAATGAACATTGAGTGTAGATAACTTAAGGAAGAAGGCAGATTTTTAAAAAACGCCATATGAAATGTCTGTGATAACAATTTTCAACATAGGGCGTTTCCAAGATTTGAAGAAGAATAGCTAGAATAGCTCAACACACAAAAATGTGAGCTTAGCTATTTTAGGCAAACGTTTGACTATACACCTGGGCTGGCGCATTGATAAGATCCTGTAAAAATAGATTTCTATGCAGTATACATAATTCAAAGAGTACAGTTCCTTAAGGGAGGAGCTAGCCTGCATAAATTGTTTTCTTTCTTCAGGGCTTTGTATCATAACTTTGGTGTCAATTGTGTGAGAAGTAGGGGTGGGAGACTGTATTCTTACAGCTGTCTCAGGTAAGAAAAATGCCCGTGTGTGTGTGTGTGTGTGCTGTGGTCCGTCGTCAGCTGGTTGCTTTGGATAACCAACAAGCAGGACACGTCACGCCCCCACAGTGCATTGTCTGGCATTTGGCGGGTGGCCGGGTCGGGCAGCGCTCAGAGTCAGGGAATCACTGGTTCTTCAAAAACAAATTCTCCAGCTGACATTTTCATGAAACCGAGAGAAAGGTCCATTGCAACAAGCAGAAGTCCATTCTCCAGAGGGGGGATTGGAAGGAGAGGTCTCGGGCTGAGTGTGGCGACATCGTGCGGCGAACTCAGAGCTCTTCACTGATAGACCCGCTCATTGATATTTGTTGCTGGTTCACTGATTGAAAGATTGCAGCTGCAGCAAAGACGGCTGAAAGACAGAGATGGAGGGATGGAAGAGATGAGGGAAGGGGGAAACTTCAAACAGCATTACAGATGACATAGAGTTCAACAGTTTAGAGAACAAAGGATATCTGTAAGAGTCGTTTATGATCATAAGGTTTCTAGTTTGGAATTGCATTTCTATAGCTATCCAAAAGCCCCATCTCACCTCACCCCTCGCCCTTAGTGTCAGGGGTTGCCCTAACTTGCACTCCACAGCGGGGTAAAACCTGCAGCATCAAGTGGACATACAGTATTGGCTTGTATTATAATAATACAAGCCAATACGCGATATAAATAGCATCTACCGCTGCGATAGGGGCAACCCTTTTTTTAATCTGAGATGATTTTTCGAGGATAACCGCCAATCTCTGGGCAGACACACACACACTGGTCTCGTGACTTTCCACGCGGGATACTGGCAGGACGTCAGGATGAACCCGGGAGAGGAGAGTAAGGGAAGGAATTATAGGGGATGTAGATTGTAGAGAGAGGTGCGTGTGTGTGTGTGTGGGGGGGGGGTGTAAGTATACGAGAGAGACTATTTAGAGCGAGAGTGACTATTTATGCCTAGGGTGTGTGTATAGGTTGTATCCGTCGTATTGGTGTCCTTGTGCTTGCGCTGACGATGCAGTGGGTGAGCGAGTCTGGCGCGTGGGTACGGGCAGCGGTGAACAGACGAGCCAGTTCACGTAGAGATCGCATTCTTATTCTCACTAGCTCGGCTAGAATGTTTGCCTAGAAAATACACAGACGAGAAAAGCGCATGATAAACAGTGGAGGGGGAGATTGAGAGAATGAGATTCCAGAATAGTTCATTCATACTAAGGAGCTATATGAGACGCATAGGCTGTTTCCCCTACCATTTTATTCTCCAAACCAAAAGCAGCGTCTTTAATCAGGCGCTGTAGGCCATATCTGTAAAGTGGGGAGAATCTAAACGTGACGTCAATGCCTGGTAACTGACGCAGCCCCTCACAAAAAAAATACGGCTTTTATTCTCTCTGGTCAGCAAGCTTTTAATTATTCGTTGTTGTTTTTTTAGACAAAAACCACTGGGATAACGTGGGGTTATCCCTATTATGTGAAGGTACCTATTCCATTTCGTATGTAGGCTATTTTGTGAATTGCAAACCAACCAACAGCTGCGTAGTGAATTGTTCAACGAAAGTTGCATGGATACACACGAGCGAGAAGGCTTCGAAGAGCGGAGCGAGAGCACGGCGCAGTCAAATATCGATAATAATAATATATGAAAAGAAGGCGTGAGAGGGATATTAGTGGAGTAAAGTACTGTGCTTTGAGATACGGGGAGGGGGCTTTTGTGCAGAGTTGGAGAGGCAAAATAATGTACATTACATGCACTACACGTAACGTCCCTGAGCGATGCCTTTGTGAGTGTTTTTCCCCCTTACTGCCACCTAAAAATAGCAGCAGGGTTTGATCGTGCGCCAGAAATAGACGGAGGGTATCACTTGTATAAAAAGGAAGGCGACCCTGAAAACTTGGACGTGCCATGATTTAGGCTATATTAACCATGGACTGAATATCTGGTCATATCCAATTTCATTTGCCTCTGTTTCTGTAAAACATGTTCATGTATGAATTCTAAATGCATTTGATGTTTCTTTCCCTCGTTTAAGCAAGGGGTCCCTGCTAAGGTAAGTGATACTTTGCACGTGCAATGTTTTTTTAATTCAATGTAGTTTCTCTGTGTGTCCTTTTTGCATGTTCCGGTGCGTGTCTGCTGTCGTGTCTTGTCGTGTCTTGTCGTGTCTTGTCGTGCTTCCCATCACATTTACCTCACAGTAACAGAAAAATGCCATCATTCCTGGTCTTGACTTGGATACATCGGCATGTTTTTGTAGTTTTTGGACAACATTCAAATTAAACCATGCACCTTTCTCTAAAGAAAGGGAATCGCCGCAATGGTAAATAAGTGAAAACTCCTTTGCTTGTTGGCGCTGTTGAGTCTCTTTTCACATCTCATTCCTCCCGCAAAAACCATACGCTTGCAAGGGAAAACCCTTCTCTAATGAGCGCTAAATGGGCACTAATTTGTCCTTGTTTTTTTATTTAAAAAAGAGGAGGCATAAAGACAGGAATGGAGAAGGAGGAGGGAGAGGGGAGGGGGTTGAAGAGGAAGAAAACGAGCACCTAGGAAAGGGGGAGCAGCAGTATCCCGAAACGTTGCACGTACTTGGGGGAAACCCGGTAGCTGTCCAACAGTAATGGTGCTGAAAATACATCGAATGGCACTGGGGAGCGTTCCGTGATTCACCAAACCATAGGCAAGCGCGTTTAGAGAGAAAACTGTCTTGAATATGACACAAAAAAAACAATGTAATTTCAATGAATGATAGCCTGAAAACGTTTGCTCTTTCACGGAGCGTTATCGGAGGCTGAGTCCTTTACTTCAAGGGTAATACCTGAAACTACCGATTTCCCGCCTGCGTCGTTTGAACAGTTTTACCAGATGATGTACAGGCACAGACAGGGAGGCTATAGGCAGATAGACTTGGATTACCCTTCTGCCCACGTCATCCATTTCTATCGTCAGTATATTTGGCTATACCGTATGCTATGATCGATTGTATTTATTTCACTGTAAAACCATCCTCTGCAGCATCCCCAGTCATTTTGTTCCTTTGCATAAAGCAATGTGAAAGTTTTCATATGGCTTAACTAACTACTGCTGGCCTTACCGCCAATCACCATACGCGTTTCATTGCTGCTTTTGAATCGGATGATTCATGACAAGTACAACCTCGTTGGGAAGAGATGGGAGGCAGCGCTATTCTCTACGTGTACAAAACATTAGGAACACCTTCCTAATATTGAGTGGCACTCCCTTTTGACCTCAGAACATCCTAAATTCGTCGGGGCATGGACTCTACAAGGTTTCGAAAGTGTTCCACAGGGATGCTGGCCCATGTTGACTACAATTTTCCCCACAGTTGTGTCAAGTTGGCTGGATGTCCTTTGGGTGGTTGACCATTCTTGATACACATGGGAAACTGTTCAGCGTGAAAAACCCAGCAGCGTTGCAATTCTTGACGCAAATCAGTGCGCCTGGTACCTAATACCAGACGTTGTTCAAAGGCACTTAAATATTTTGCCTTGCCCATTCACCTTTTGAATGGCACACACACACAATCCATGTCTCAGTTGTCTCAACGCTTAATAATCATTATTTAACCTGTCTCCTCCCCTTCATCTCCACTGATTGAAGTGGATTTAACAAGTGACATCAATAAGGGGTCATAGCTTTCACCTGGATTCACCTGGTCAGACTGTCATGGAAAGAGCACGTGTTCCTAATGTTGTGTGTGTGTGTGTGGGGGGGTGGTGTCTATATTGATGTTTCCACAACAAGATATTGGGCTGCCAAATGGGCAAGGTATCACCCATCCAATTACGATAGTGTTGTCCCTCTGAGCACAGACACCAGTTCAACGTCTGGTTTTGATTTACATTTGGTTGAGTTGTCAACTAACGTGAATTCAACGTCAAATCAACAAACAATTTCATCATGACATTGGATTTAGGTTAGAAGTTGGGTGAAAAAAAGACGAAATGCCCTTACATTGACGATTTATTGAAAATCCAATTACTTTTCCACGTTAATTAAACGTCATCACATAGATTGTCTGTGTTGAAATGGCGTGGAAAAAACGTTGATTCAACCAGTTTTTGCCCAGTGGGATATCGAGGCAATCAGAGCCAACTTCGTGATAATGTATAAAATAAAGTAAGCGACGACTCGCATGTCAAAATGTCGAATCGAATTCAAACAACGCTCGTATCTGCCTGCAGTTTCGTTCACGCCACACAATAATCATGCTCACTCACTCATAGCTACAGTCCTCGCACGACTTTTGTCCACAAGTCTATATATAGCGTTCTTTTCGCCGCGGGAGAAGAGATGCAGTACACGACATCCACGTTGTCATGAAAAATAAATCTTCAATGGCTGGCTCGTGTTGTGATAGACTGTGGAACCATTCACCTGCTATATTACCTCCACCTTTCAAAAAAACTCCGCTTTTTAACCTTCCTTTTGCCAAACGAAGCACCAGATAGGGCCAGATCTCCTTCCCTCAATAATTAAATGCCGGGGCCGTGTAATTTCAGTGGAAACTACACGGATTCTTGAGTCGTGACTGCTAAAGTGAGTAATGCGCGCGTTGGCTGCGTCAGGAGAGGCAGTCACTGTGCAGTGCAGTGCAGAATGAAGGAGGGGAGGGGTGTGTGTGTGGGGGGGGGGGGTCGTGACTGACTGTAGAGACGGTCGCAAATGAAAAGACCACCCAATAAAAATCCACAACAGGGCGACAAATGGGGATTGGGGAAACGTTTTTTTTAAAATACATTTCCATTGCTGTTCCCCTGAATACTACTTCGTTCCTTTACCTTGCTTTACTGATCCTGGCACCAACTTGAATGCAGGAGAAGAGTTACAAGGATAGTGGGGGTGGAAGGAGAAAGAGGGAAAGAGAGGAGGGGGGTAGGGTTGGTTTGGGATAAAAACGAGACACATATTGAGGAGGGAGGATCCAGATATAGCTCGTGAACCCGACCTCCTACTCGGTACAGTAACTTTTCCAGTTCCAAGGGGGGAGTAGGTATACCGGGCCTCCGGTGGTATTTCTCTCTCCAAAACAATGATGGGGTCTAAAAACACTGACTAAATAACCTCAAGGGTAAGTAGACTTCTACTATTCTGTAGCTTTCCCCCGATTCATCTTAATTAATGAAGTTTATTAAAGGTTGTTTAACTATTGGTGTGTGCAGAGTTTGATAATTGGGCTGGGTGACTATTGTTCTCATTGACTTGTTATCACTATCACTCTAGTGTTTTGTTCCGACTCCTGCTAATGCTACTGTGTAGGTGCCTTTTAATTGTCGTTCTGCATTGCATTTATTGCAATATATAGCGCTGTAATTCGGAATCTTTGACACGTGGCACTTTGACAACAAGTGTGTTCCGAGACCCCCCGTGTCGTCACTATTGGTGGTATCCTCCAGTGAACTCTCGCTGGTCATGCAATAGAATCGCTTCAGATGCTTGTCATGTTGTTGTTATCGCGTGGACGAGGCACCGCGCTTTCCCACGATTGGTTTACATGCGTTCAGGGGGCCGTATTTATATTAGCGTTTCAAAATGGTTCATGTCCAGCCTATATACAATTGTATTAACATGACGTGTTGTAATGCAGTAAGGATTTAACCAGCGAACCAGTTGTCGTTTATTCTTTCGTCATTTTAATCTCAATAGAATTCATTGTGATCCGATATGTGTATCTCCCACATGCATAGCCGTAGCCAAGCTGCAATACATGCACAACTCGAGAATCAATCAATCGATATAATAAATCCACCCAAATGTTCTGTGCACATAACCCTATTCGCTCGCATTTATCAAGTCACTTTTTCCAGCTAGAACACAATTTGGTTTCCCTTTTTTTTTTTTTTTTTTTTCAAAAAGGGGGGCTCCTATATGAGCAAAACACGGATTGGTCGATGACGAGTTTTCGTTTGCTCCAATAAGGTCCCTCGCTGCTCTATATTTATTGCTAGCAGATTACTGCTTGCTCCCGCCTTACCCAGACGGTTCGAGCGGTTAGAGCGAGCTAGTTCTCCAGGAGACTTCATGAACGAGGGGAATATGTTTTTTTTGTATATATGTATACATATCTATAGAACCATAATAACAACTAAAACAGTGCTGCTTCCGATGCTCGGAGCCTAAATGACCACACTGTCTTAAACATTTGTGCATTTAGACCAAATTATATTCGAAAGAGAGAGGGAGGGAGTAGGAATAATTTCGAGGGGATGTCGGGGAGAAATTCAACTACAGAGAAGCAATGCGATTTAGGACCATGGACAGCGGTAGAAAGCAGTAGCGTCGGCATTCGTATGTAGCTTCGCTTGGAAACCCTATTTCTCGCCTCGTAGTGTGTGATTGAGTTGGAGACACACAATTGCCTCGGGTTGCCGATGGCTGAATGGACCCAATCCGGGATTGGCGATGGAAGCGGTCTTTCTTGATGTCACTTAAGCCTCATGGACTCTCGACAGGACGTAGAGGCAGAAGCCGATCAGTCCTTCGCGAATCTTTTTGCGGTCTGGGCTTGCTGTACATAACTAACAAGCTGGGAAGCCCTTACCCCAAAAAGCATTTGCGGAGGGCGCATTCGCCGAGTCACATCGCAAGACGTCTTGCAAGCAGGCTTCGTGGATAAAAAAAAGAAGCTTTTTCACATGATCATTTTACTACGATTATTATTCATACTATTTCCATACTTATTTTTATTCAGATTTTAGTATTGATATAATTGTTAAGTGCTAATTGTAATTTATTTTGTTTGTGTTTGTATCGTTAGGCTTAGGTCCCATTTCTAAACTTTGGTATGTCTCCCAACCCCGGGGATACTCCAGAGTTTCCGAAAATGTTTTGGACTCAACTTGGAGTAATGTGATACCAATCAGTCCATATAGCGCCCCACCCCCCAAATCCACAAGATCGGTGCATAGTCCCCTCGGCATTACACAGAACGCCCTGCTGATGAATAAATCTGGGACCCAAATGGTACCCTATTCCCTATATAGTGTACTATTATTGCATTATATAGGTAATAGGATATAATTTGAGACGCAGAATAAGTCTAAACAAAGGGACACCCTCGGAATGAACAAGTTGCACGTGGGGAAACAGAGTGATTCCATTCAGAGACAGTGGGAGGATGGGAGGGGAGGAGGAGGGGTGTGGGAACTTGGACCTCTCTGCCCTGCGTGCACTTGGGAAATACAACATTTATTTAAATGTTCCAATCTCCAAATAGTTAAGTGTGGCGGGAATTGAACACGCACACACGCTCACACACACACACTTGAATATATGAGACATGACCATGCAGCGAGAGTGTGTGAATGTGTGAGAGAGAGAACGAGCCGTGCTGTGTGTGCGGCCGTTCTCTAAGACAACAGAGAGACTGAAATGCTTCATTCAGCCTGCTGTCACTTTCTCTCTCTTCCTTTCTCTTTATCGCTCTTCCTTTCTCTTTCTCTCTCTCTCTCTCTCACGCGCACACACGGACACGTTTTTCTCCCTAATGTTATGATATAGCCTATTCACCCTCGAGCATCGCCCACCATTACCCCTTTCATCAAACTTAAAGCATAGAGCACGTCCTTCTATATTTGGCCCACGTAAGAGAGAGAGAAAAGTTGATTGGGAACACTAATTTGATCAGTTGACGAACTCCGACATATTCCTCGAGTTTGTTTCCAAAAGCATGGAGTGTCGTTCGTGTCCATCACGCTTGTGCACATAAGCAAAACCATGAAAACATAACTCCCAGTTTTTGACTCCTTGTCCAGTTCGATAGAATAAAATAATGCAGTGATGACACAATACGATTTACACCCGAAAAGCAAAGTTTAAAAGCATAGCTATACCGGTAGCTTAATGATACTATGTTGCCCTATACTACAGTCAGTGAACAGTGGGACAGTGAAGCATTTTGTATTCTTCTGTCTATGAACTCTAGCACTTTTTATTTGAAGTGGTACAATGACTATAAGGATGATGCATCAGCTATGATTTGAGGGAATTTCTATCCATAAAGGGTGAACCGTTTAGAAATTACAGCACTTTTTGTGAATAGTCCCCCCATTTTAGGGGACCAAAAGTATTTGGACAAATTCACTTAGGCCTACATGTGTATTAAATAATTCAAAAGTTTCGTATTTGGTCCAATATTCCTAGGACGCAATGATTACATCAAGCTGTCACTCTACATATTTGTTGGATGCATTTGCAGTTTTTTGGGTGTTTCAGATTATGTTGTGCCCAATAGAAATGAATGGTAAATAATGTATTGTGACATTTTGCAGTCATTTTTATTACAAATAAGAATGGAATATGTTTGTAAACACTATGATGCTACTGTGATTACTGATAGTCCCGAATGAATAAAAGTGACTGCAAAATGACACAATACATTATTTACCATTCATTTCTATTGGGCACAAAATAATCGGAAACGCCACCAAAACAAACAACAAATGCATCCAACAAAGTGTGTAGAGTCACAAGCTTGGTGTAATCATTACGTGCTAGGAATAAGGGACCAAATACTAAACGTTTGACTACCTTAATACACATATACGTGAATTTGTCCTAATACTTTTGGTGCCCTATAATGGGGGGCTATTAAAAAAAGTACTATAATTTCGAACTAAAAATACCTTCAAATTAAAGCTGACAGTCTGCACTGTTTGATTTCAAATACAAAACTTTTGGAGTATAGAGACAAAATAAGAAAAATGCTTCACTGTCCCAATAATTACGGAGACTACTGTATATTGTCCCTGAGTTTAGGGTATACCCGGCCATTAGCATCAGTGCAACCGTTTCAGGGGCATTTACATGAATGTGGGAATAGTATTTGCTTCTTTAATGAAATACATTTGGCTACTAATCCCTACAGTCAGGTGTTTGCTATAGCATTGCAATCCTGGGCATAACTGCTCACTTACGGTGACCGCTGGCGTAAATGTTGGTCACGTGGACATAGTTGCTATTCAAAGTGAGAAAAATCGATAATCAAAAGAATAAATCAAATAAAAACAAACGATTAAAACCACGATGTTATAGGCTGCCCATAGAAATATAACGTATCAGTGATTTTGCCAGGAAAGAAAATATAAATTTATGTATATGTATGTGTGTGTGTTTTATTGTCACATACACGAATGTAAAGTGACTGTGGTAAAAATAGTGCGTGCAGTTCGCTTAGGCTACAGAAGTCATTGCGGTCTACTTCTCCTCTCGAGGTGAATGACATATCTCCTTGGCTTTATCAATGGACAAGCATCTCTGACCTATAGCGACATGCCTACAAACTCAGCCGAAGCTTAGTGTAACATTCCAATATATAAGATGTGGGATTTCCACCCTGTGATTATCTCTGGAGGTCAAAGTTTTTTTTTACTATGTTTTGTTTTGCTAGGTAAATAAAGGCGGGTTAACTCAAAATAATGATAAAGACAGCAGAATTGTTTCGTGTAGGGGAGTCCCAACTTGCATAACCTTTACACCCGCGTAACTTTTAAGCACCATGGACAGTGTCATTTCACTGCGATGTTAGCAAAGTGCACTCCACTCCGTCCCTTCAACTTTTCAGCACTACGGACAGCGTCACGGGCCTTTGTTATTGATCAGCCCGATTTCAGTGGCGTCACACTCGGTCACTCTGCAGCTCAAGTTAGTCAAGTCTCTAAATAATCATCATCAATTAAGGTTCATGTCACCTTTTGGCACTCAGGTTGAGGAGACAGCTGCCAATTCACTAATGCTGTAAAAACCCTCAACACCCCGTGACTAAAGAGTAACAAGTAGTCATAGGCCTATATTAGAAAGCAGCATACAATGGTTAACACTTGACAGTGGAGACTGTTTTGCATGGTATTGTATGGGTGCTGTAACGTGCATTTCCGATAAGTAAAGCCACCTATTGCTTGTTTTTGTATTTGGACACAACTGCATGCAATAAATGCCAATGCCATAGCCCAAATATAGATGTCTTGTTTTGTAGGTTTTTTGTTTGTTGCGTGGTGCAGTATGGCTGGACAAAGCCTAGGCTTAAATATGCATAATTTTATTCTCTAACAATTGTTAAACGGCGTCTCGGAAGAGATTCGAACGAGAGATGTGGGCAAACGACAAGGCTACGTTTACATGTTTTAAAACCTTTCGAGGCAGTCATTTGAATTAGTGTGATTTGAGGATGTTTCAGTGGGCGTCGGTGACGTAGGGCCTTCATTCCCGCTCCACATCTTTTCGAGGACTCTGTATTTGTGCGCACGGGACGCCCCTCTTCCATCCAATTATGTAGTACACTTTTAATGGCAATGCTCTATCAATCTTACAGACATAATGATACCTCTGTCTTTTTGTTTTCTGCAGGTGAGGGAAGAAGTAGTCACGATAACTTGACCGTGAAGGGCTCGAGCGCCATGTGACATCCTGGCCAGAAACGTCGACTCGATTGAGATTTCATCATCTCCATTGAGAAAGGGAGCCGGCCTATCACCCGTGGACCACTAAAATCACCACCTCTTGGTCCTTCCTCTCTCGTGTTCAGCGCAAGGTAATTGTTAACCCGAGAGTGTTAACAGAGGCAACTGGAAAGATGACGTCAAACAAAAATCACTTCCCTTTGAAATTGCATTTTTTTTATGGTCGGGCATTTTCACCGCTGTGCACGTGAGCAGAAGTTGACCGCCCATTCATTTGGCATCAAGATGGCCAATCATTGCAGTCCTTTGTGAGAAACATACTTTATAGATTTAACAGACGTCAATGCAACAAAGACACTTGTTTTTGTCGAGGTTTGACCTATTCCATTGCATGTGTGCGGGGTAGGCAATATATGCCTCATTTTACTGGTCTGTAGGCATGTGTAGGCCTATTTATAGTTTCCATATAGGCCTGTCTGACCCTACTTTAAAAAAATAATAATAGTGTTTTGGTGGGTAATGTGTGTTAGTACTGTGTTCTACATCATGGAAACAAAACAATACATATATTCTATATATCTCTCTGTCTACCACACAACGTTTATGGGCCAATTGCCTTACATGTTTATTCAGTTAGTGAATATCACCGAAAATAAGGAGGACATGTATTGAGTCATGAGAAGGAGGGCCAATGAGGGGATGCATGAGAGGTGCAGGGTGAAGTTGTTCCTAGACACTGGTCTTGGGTCAGTCGTGCATTTCCCCCCCACGGGCCCTAGATCTTCACCGAGGGGAAACGTCAGTCTCGAAATGATATCTTGGACCTACACACTTGATTGACATGCATGAAAACTGTATTTCTGAAGAGTTTGCTTTGCAAATTTTTTTTTTTTTTTTAAGTGCGTTTCTCTGACGGCTTGCACCATGCCATTAGCAGTGTAGGATGTCTGAACGCAGAGATAACGCGAAGGAGAGGAGAGGTGGAGCTGTGGGCTTTGTTAAGGAATAGCAAGTCTATAGTGGAGCAACAGTTGCGCCAAAATAATAGTCGTGGGTTTGCCTCCCAAATACCACCATATTCCCTATTACTTTTTGACCAGGGCCCATAGGGCTCTATGGGGAATTGTGCACCATTTGGGATACACCATTTGATAACTGGTTATGATCATAAATCCAGTTTGAAATCTGGTCAAAATGTTGGTCAATCAAGCACTTCTAGAGTCAGACTTATTGACCTGCACAGAGGACTAAATTCAGTAGAATACAGTGTAGTTCACCAAATACAGTGCACATGTGGTTACGTGTAAAGGTGTGGAAAATGGTGACCATGCAACTCCCGTCTTTGTTCAGAGCGTGACAAGCAGAACTCTTCAATGTTCAGACTTCTTTGGGGAATTCGCTTCATTTTGAACACTTGTGTCTCCAGATGTTTCCCAGAAAGCAAAACCGTTGCTATGATGTCTTTTACGGTCAGATTCTATGCTGGTTGTAAAATCATTTTGTAAGTGTATTTTTAGCAACCGGAAAAATGCTCCTTTTTATGCTTGTATTCTGATTATCTGACTAGATATCAACCAACATATGAAGTCTTTCCCATGAAGCCTTGCTTTTGTCATGATTAGTCTTTACCTGTTTGTAACAGAGACCTGTTTGTTGTAATCTGGTTTATATAACGTCTTCTCAACCAGACAACCAGTTTACAACAAGAAAACAACGTTATCAAGGCGTCATGTGTCAAATTATGCCCACTGGGTTTGTTCATTTATGACTACTAAGGTTTAGGTCTCAAAGACTGTGAGATTGTGATAAAACCTCTGGGCTGGGCTTATCAAGGTGTGTCCCTCAAATCTACCGGTTAATAGTGAGATTTGTATGACTAGTACAGCATTTGTTATTCAGGATGCATTTTCCTATTGTCTCTGTGAGAGATATGTGACGTTAGGAAGCAGTATGTATGGGTTTAGGAAACAGTCAGGTTGAACAATGCCTTCTTGAGCTTCCTGTTATTACGAAAAGCACGAACCATTCAAGGATATTTAGAACGTTCAACCTTTGTCACTGATTCAGTGTGTTCATTGTGCAAGAGAGATGAAAAGGGCCTATCAAATGCAACAAAAAAAATGAAATGAGCACATCAAAAACTTCCACTCACAAAAATGATGCCTCCATTTTGTTTTAGCCTAAACTACAATAGACCAGAACTTGTAACAAAACCAATTGCTAAAAATACTCTTGATTGAATCAGTCATTTGATATATTGTTGCATTTTCCATCTAGGACATAAAGAACCTCTTTCTATATTCAATACAACCGTATAGGTCACAACATCTAGAAATACCTGTTTTTGTCCTCCAGATGCCTGATTTGTTAGCCAAAAGGGGTGAGACGACTGTCTAGCCATCTAAACAGAGATAAGAATGGGGACCTCTCCTCTTGAATGGAAGAACGTCATCACTCAGTTCTGTCGTGACTCGTATCATTACACAGCTTCTTCTTTTTTTCCCTCATTCCAAATGTCTTTGTTTATTTTTAGGGGAAACGTGTTCTGCTCACATGAACATAAGGTATGCATACGTACATGTAGGTGCGCACGTACGCACGCACTCACTCACTCACTCACTCACTCACTCACTCACTCACTCACTCACTCACTCACTCACTCACTCACTCACTCACTCACTCACTCACTCACATAGACACACACACACTGTAGCTGGGCTTTAATACACAAAGGACTACACAGCCTCTGTGCTGTGGGCCACACAGATATTTAGTAGAGTCAAAGGCTTTAGGTCCTGTTCTTTGTGGTTGTAATTATTGTAGTTTAATACCAGTCTCATTAATGAGAAGAACTCAACCCTTGTAAGATGATAGTCACTTGTGTCCATTTATTTGTAAAGGATGTTGTATTGTGTGTGTGTGTGTGTGGGGGGGGGTTCAGAGGCCTATTAATGTCTAGCAAGTGAATGCTTCTTTTCAGGAGATGGTTACATATTGCATACTTGTGAAGCCAATCAGCGTTTGAATGGAATGGACCACTTTTGGACAGGAGAGAACAGTGGGGCTTCCTCTTAACACATGATGGAGACCTGTTAACTTCTCAGTTAAGCTATAGTTAAAGTTCCCTTGAATATAAAAGAGCACAGTGGGTTATAGACTGGACAGGAGGGTATTCTACCTCTGAACAGGTACAATCAATAGGTAGTGTCCTCAAACTAGTTTTCTTTCCAAGCCGCAGGACACTGAATGGACATCCATCTACTCATTGATTGTGATTTGGCCAAGGCTTCAAGACGTGATTTTTTTTTAATGTCCATATTAGTCAATGACCCATCTCTTTTGACTTGAGTGGTGTTGAACCTCAAATAGTTCCTCACTTCCTCTTTAGGCCTTCCTGGATTTATTTCTAGAGATTCTCTCATTGGGGAGTGGCTGCACCTGAGACAGTCGGTGTCCATCGTCATGTGGTGCTGAACTTTGGGATGCCGATTCCGTCGCTGTCCGCTCGAGCGGTGCTGAATCTTTAATACCCCCTGTTTGCGTCTGTCATTTTTGTTGTTGTTGTTGCCATCAGACCTTTTACTTAGTCACATCAGACCGTGGCCCTATAGACACAATTAACTTTTTATGATATACGTACTATGACTGGTGATGAGGGCTGTCTTCTAGTCAGAAGTTCATGCTCCTTTCCATGTCTGTCTTATGCTGAGCTGAGGCAATGGCCTCTCTATTTTGCAAACTGTTCCTCTTTAAGGTTGTGTGTAGGGGTCGTTCACATTCACTGTTAACGTTCATAGTCATGTGCATGTTCACGCTCTGTTCACGCGCTGTTCACTCATGATTATAGCTAGTGTCATGACGATGTTCATTGTACTGTGAGTGTGTACATTGACACAGTAATGAACCAACACTATTCTGTCATGAGCCTGGTGTTATATCTTACAGGCAGAATTAGAGCTGGCCACAACTTGTTTCTCTCTGTCTTTCTCTGACTTGTTTTCTCTCACTTTTCTCTCCTTTCCCTTCCTCTCTTCTTTTCCGTACTTCTCTCTCTCTCTCTCTCTCTCTCTCTCTTTCTCTCGCTCTCGCCGCTTCTTTCTCCCTCGTTCTCTCTCTCTCTCAATCTCTTTCTGTCTCTCGCTCTTTCTTTTTCAAGTTCATCAGTCGTATGTACAGTCATGGCCAAAAGTTTTGAGAATTATACAAGTATTCATTTTCACAAAGTCTGCTGCCTCAGTTTGCATGATGGCAATTTGCATATACCCCAGAAAGTTATGAAGAGTGATTAGATTAATTGCAATTAATTTGTAAAGTCCCTCTTTGCCATGCAAATGAACTGAATCCCCCCAAAAACATTTCCACTGCATTTCAGCCCTACCATAAAAGGACCAGCTGGCATCATGTCAGTTATTCTCTCGTTAACACAGAGTGTTGACGAGGACAAGGCTGGAGATCTCTGTCATGCTGATTGAGTTCGAATAACAGACTGCAAGCTTCAAAAGGAGGGTGGTGCTTGGAATCATTGTTCTTCCTCTGTCAACCATGGTTACCTGCAAGGAAACACGTGCCGTCATCATTACTTTGCACAACAAGGGCTTCACAGGCAAGGATATTACTGCCAGGAAGATTGCACCTAAATCAACGGATCATCAAGAACTTCAAGGAGAGCGGTTCAATTGTTGTGAAGAAGGCTTCAGGGCACCCAAGAAAGTCCAGCAAGCGCTACGACCGTCTCCTAAAGTTGATTCAGCTGTGGGATCGGGGCACCACCACTACAGGGCTTGCTCAGGAATGGCAGCAGGCATGTGTTAGTGCATCTGCACGCACAGTGAGGCGAAGACTTTTGGAGGATGGCCTGGTGTCAAGAAGTGCAGCAAAGAAGCCACTTCTCTCCAGGAAAAACATCAGGGACAGACTGATATTCTGCTAAAGGTACAGGGTTTGGACTGCTGAGGACTGGGGTAAAGTCATTTTCTCTGATGAATCCCCTTTTCGATTGTTTGGGGCATCCGGAAAAGAGTCCTGTGTCATGCCAACAGTAAAGCATCCTGAGACCATTCATGTGCGGGGTTGCTTCTCAGCCAAGGGAATGGGCTCACTCACAATTTTGTCTAAGAACACAGCCATGAATAAAGAATGGTACCAACACATCCTCTGAGAGCAACTTCTCCCAACCATCCAGGAACAGTTTGGTGACAAACAATGCCTTTTCCAGCATGATGGAGCACCTTGCCATAAGGCAAAAGTGATAACTAAGTGGCTTGGGGAACAAAACATCGATATTTTGGGTCCATGGCCAGGAAACGTCCCAGACCTTAATCCTATTGAGAACTTGTTGTCAATCCTCAAGAGGCGTGTGGACAAACAAAACCCCACAAATTCTGACAAACGCCAAGCATTGATCATGCAAGAATGGGCTGCAATCTGTCAGAATGTGGCCCAGAAGTGAATTGACAGCACGCCAGGGCGGATTGCATAGGTCTTGAAAAAGAAGGGTCAACACTGCAAATATTGACTCTTTGCATCAACTTCATGTAATTGTCAATAAAAGCCTTTGACACTTATGAAATGCTTGTAATTATACTTCACTATTCCACTGACAGAAATATCTAAAGATACTGAAGCAGCAAACTGTCTGGAAATTAATATTTGTGTCATTCTCAAATCTTTTGGCCACGACTATACAGGATACACATGGTGTACGGAATGCTTACCTGCAGGTCCCTTCTCAACAATGCAACAATAATAATAAATAATAAAAGGTAAGAATACTAACATAAAGTAAATGGCTCAGTAGAATAGAATAAACATTTTAGCATACGTATAATTCAGGAAGAAACCATTTATAGTCCAATATTTACACATGTATCAGGGAAGGGGGGATTGTTTAAATTGTGCAGTATTAGCAATAGTAGATAAGAGTCTTGTAGCAGCAGTTGTGATGTTTGTGTGAGTAGCATGAATGTGTGTCCGTGTGGGCGTGAGTGAATGAGTGAGCGCATGTGTGCTAAGGTGTGGAGAACCAGAGCAGGTGGTCAGTCCAGTTCAAGTGTTCAGCAGTCTGATGGCTTATAGGTAGAAACTGTCTCTGAGCCTGCTGTTATTCTGTCTTCTTTTCTTCCCCTCTCTCCCCCTTTCTTTCTCCTTCTCATTCGGTCCTTCTGTAGCTCAGTTGGTAGAGCATGGCGCTTGTAACGCCAGGGTAGTGGGTTTGATTCCCGGGACCACCCATACGTAGAATGTATGCACACATGACTGTAAGTCGCTTTGGATAAAAGCGTCTGCTAAATGGCATATATTATTATTTATTATATTATTCTGTCTCCCATTCTCTCTTCATCTTTCACACTTTCCCCCTCTCTCTCTTTTTCTTTCCTATTGCCAGGGCCTTCCTGACTCTGTGACAGAGGGAGTCCTGAGTGACGCCGTGAATGACTCTACGATGCCTTACTGCCCCCCCCCTCCCCTCCCCCACCTCTTCCCGGCTGCTTCTGATTAAGGTGTGATCACTATAGCCGCACACACATTTCAAAGACTTACAAAAAGTCCCAAAAAATGAAGCCATTTCCCTCAAATGTTGCTGTTCTGAAACGGACAAATAGGAGGGATGTATTTTGCAGAAGGAGCGTTATTTGTATTGTTCCATACCTTGGAACTTAACGTATCTTAGATGATGCCCCAGTGTAGGTTCCAATCGTCTTGCAATGCAACTGTGCTTGCTGCTATCAGTGAAAAGGTTCCACCCAAAAAAAGATCCCTGTTTCTAGTACTCTTACAATGCAGCACGGCGGCTCGGACTATTGCTGTTACACTTGCGGTGTTGGCGAAGCTACTGTGAAAATATTGTTTACCAAGCTACCGTTTACTTCACACTGACAGAAGTTAAGCTACACTGAAGCCACATTTGAGAAAAAAAATATTAACTCAAGTTACTTTGGGAAAATAGTTCACGACATCCACACTGCTTCTTGGAAAATGATCATATTTGAATCTGAAACGTCATGGAGTACAAATTGCAAGGGCAGATCACTTTGAGGTCATACGTTAACAGAATGTGCCTATTAAACACAAAAACTATGTTTCAAGGGAGAATTGGGAAGGTCTGATGCTGAAAAAGATAGGAAATTCTTGCCTACTTCAGTTCTATTTTCTTTTTCTTTTGCAAAAAAAAGTAGTGTGTAGTTCCAGTAGTTCGCTACACTGCTACGTGGCAATTAAAAAAAAAAAAACTACTGAAAACAATACCAAAAGTTGAATTTAGTTAATAAACTACCACCAAGCTACTGCAAAATGCAGCTAAATTAGTAGTTCACTACTCCTCCACACTGTACACTTGTCACCTGGTTGAGTGAGTGTGAAAGCAGTCAATCATGATCCACTTCCTGTGTGTGCCCAGCCTATACTGAACCTGTGTTCATTTGGCACCAAAGGGAAGACAATAGACTGAAAGATGGGAGGGACTACCTGAGGTGTATTAATTAGTCCTACACCGTAGCAAAACGTTTTTTTTTTCAACGGGAACGTTTTTGCAATAAAAACAAACGTTTTCAGCTTCGGTTCCATTTGGTTCCTTGTGAATACACCCTTGGATTCTTCCAAATAGCAAAAGCTAATTTTTGTTTCCTGTCGCAGACAGTTAGGAGCTAAAAGGAAGACGTCACGTCGTTTCACATTATCCATGCATATGCTAGGGTGGTTGATAGTTGCTTTAGTGGAGAGTGAGTTCTAGGTCAAACTAAAACACAGGGCACTTTTCTGTACCAGGCTGGCAGCTGCCATTCACCCGGCCCTCCATCTCTCCCTTTCTCTCTCACATCTCTGATGGAAGGAGAGGTGCCCGTCGTTGTAAGGCGGTTGTGGAAAATGGGGCAGGCTGAGGGATGACTCAGCCTCCTGGAGGGGGGTACTTTGGGAGGGGGGTTAGGGGTTAACTCTAACCCTCTATGGAGCCTCTGACATAGATGGATCTGACACACACTCACACGTGGACACAGAAGTGAACGTCTTGACTTTCACACACACACACACACACACACACACACACACACACACACACACACACACACACACACACACACACACACACACACACACACACACACACACACACACACACACACACACACACACACACAGGCTCAGAAACTTACATATGCCGGGCATACGCACATTCATTTGTAAGTTCTCAGTTATGACGACGCCCCTTATGTTCGCACACGATGACTCACTCTATCACTCACACACTTTCTCTCTCTTGGACACACACACACACACACACACACACACACACACACACACACACACACACACACACACACACACACACACACACACACACACACCATGAGGTTCAAAACAGAACGTATTTATCCATTCTGATTTGAGTATAGTTTAAGTATTCATTGCTGCAGAAATACATTTTTAGCAAAACAAATCAATAAATGATATCTAATCTATAGAGTAATATTTCTAAGACGACTGTATTGAAAATAACCATTTAAGAGAGTGCTTAATTGAAAGAACGACATTGTTCTGTCACCTTTTGGGGTGACAATGTTAGTTATGAATTTGACCAGTGCTACAGAAGATATTGCCCAAATACTCTGAAAGTATCTTGATTTATACTGTAGGTGTGTAATTCCTTTTCGAGTTTGCAGTGTTTTCATTTTCCAAAACAGAAAGAAAAATACTCATGCCAGTTGACTTACTTGTATTACGAAAGGGTTTTGTGGTATTAAAATACAGCTAGCCTCAGTTGAGGAGTACTATGTATCACATCACAGTAAATTGAGACGACAAACATGTGTGTGATATGGACTCGTTCAAATCACAAGAAAATGAGCAACCAGCTGTTTCTCATGCTCTTATAAGGAAATATGTCATAATAAAAAGCGACCTGAAAATGACCAATTATTTCTAAAAGGTTTGAGAGCTTTTATTTATGTATATAATTTCATTGGATACAATAAATGTACAATTGAATCACAGATTAAATCCTTTTTTTGTGTTTTCTTTATTTTTTTTTGGAAACAGGATCAAATTCAAGACTGACCATTGAAGCTGAAACTAGAAGTATATCTAATATATATCTAATATCTATCGAAGACAATTGTTCTGACAGAAAAGAATACGTTGTAGAAGTTTAGAAGGGTTTTTAACCATTGTAGTGGTTGTTGAAATTGGTTTCCTTTGTATCTTTGTGCTCAACCAATATCAAGAGTGTATTTCTCTATTGCTCGTCTGTATATACAGCATGATAACACAAAGAAATGTGGTCAACATTGTTGCAGTAATAGTCATGTGCAAAACACTGTAGATTACAGCATTATTCAACCTGCAATTAGTCCATAGCTGAAGCTAACAAAGCAAACAGTCCTTTTAAAAAAAAAAACGCATTTACCTTTTTCTCTCAACCACCAAAAAAAAACATGTTACCTTTTTCTCTCAACCACCAAAAAAACCATGTTACCTTTTTCTCTCAACCACCAAAAAAAACCATGTTACCTTTTTCTCTCAACCACCAAAAAAAACCATGTTACTTTTTTTCTCTTTCACTGAGCTTGACAAGTTCTGTTGCAGCCATAGGAAGAATTGTCATTACTGGGCAGGTTTGTACACTTGTCCAAACAAGTCGTCTTAGTTTCTCCTGGATCCTGTGTGTGTATTAGGCCTGTACAGAACGCATGACACCCCAACAGATGCATCCTTTAGAGTGAGCGTATGTGTCTGTCTGCGAAGGTGGTGTCAAAGCAGTATATCGATGCTCTTACCATTCCACGGCGAACGGATCAACGTAGTTGTGTTCAAACGTCAAGTAAGCGTCTGTTTCTACAAAACCAGCATGTACAGAGGTGCGACGAGATGCAAATAAACGAGATGAGAATAGAGGCAAATATAGAGAGGGCAAAACACAACGTAAAAGCAAGCGAAAGGAGAAACAAATGAGTTGGGGAAGATTTTAGATTCCGAGAGGCGAGGGAAGAAAAGGCAATTGGATGCGAAGGAAGGTTTGTAAAAATAAAAAAATAAAAAAACACAGTTCCTTGGGATCTATTTGAACAATTTGAACCATTTGAACCATTCCAAATCATGTATTTGTCTACACATTTTGAAAAGGGTTTCTATATTTGATCCATTGTTAGTAATTGCTGTGCCTGCTGGCTTTCTACTGGTTTTCAACTATTTGAACCACATTGTCCGTGCGGTGACATTTTGGTTGTGGCTCTGTGCATACACGAAAACACAGGATTGTCATTTTGAGTTTGCGTCCCTTTTAAAAAAAAAGTCCCTGTAAGTCGTTCAAGTGGAACCATTGACTGATATGATTCTGGTCGTACTGTAGATGTATACAGTTAGATGTTAGTTATTGTGGCCTTCTTACACAGAATCAAGCATAGACAAGGACATACACGCAGGGTAGCCTAGTGGTTAGAGCGTTGGACTAGTAACCGGAAGGTTGCAAGTTCAAACCCCTGAGCTGACACGGTACACATCTGTCATTCTACCCCTGAACAGGCAGTTAACCCACTGTTCCTAGGCCGTCATTGAAAATAAGAATTTGTTCTTAACTGACTTGCCTAGTTAAATAAAGATCAAATAAATATATACACTAAACACAACAGTGCACTCTCTTAATTACAATGTCGACTGTATATAACTTTCCCACAGATTTTCAGGTATTTGAACCTTTTCAAATAGTTACTCTGTAGGTCTGCACCAGATCGCTATACGGTTTTTAACTATTTTGTACTATTCTAATGATTGACAGTTCATGCTGGGTTGATGAAGGTTTTAAATGCGAACACGTTCTCCAGCAGCAACGACTTGGGGAAGAGTTATAGGGGGGGGGGTAGGGGTGGGGGAGGATAAATATTTGACTAAGGTAAACTACCAATGAAGCAAATGATCGCCGTTAGTTTTGTTTTCCCTTCTGTAAAAGATAACAGTATAGATGCAAACTCTTAGGGACGGTTTCCTGGACAGATTAAGCCAAGTCCTGGACTAAACGATATCAATGGAGATTCTTCAAAGAATATTTTTTGCTTTTAATTATCCAGGAATAGGCTTAATCTCAGTCTGGGAAATGGTACATTTGCCTTTTAGTCTCCAGAAACCGAGAAGGAAACGCTGAATGTCAAAGTCCTGTTTTTTTGTTGTTGTACTTTTAAAAAACAAAGACACAGACATGAGTGACAGGTATTCTGACTGGAAGCTGTTTCTGGAAAGTAGCTTGTAAACTAAAAACAAAAGGGGACATACATTTTTTAGGAGGCCAAAGGTAAATTGGAGCTGTAAACAATTCCAATGAACGGTGTGTGTGATGAGTGTGTGATGAGTGTGTGATGAGTGTGTGATGAGTGTGCGATGAGTGTGCGATGAGTGTGTGATGTGTGTGTGTGTGTGTGATGTGTGATGAGTGTGTGCGATGAGTGTGTGTGTGTGTTATGTGTGTGATGAGTGTGTGTGTTATGTGTGTGATGAGTGTGTGTGATGAGTGTGTGTGCGTGATGAGTGTGTGTGTGTGTGGGTGTGTGATGAGTGTGTGTGCGCGGACTGCCCCGAAGGTCTCTGTTCTCACCAGATGGATGTGGTCACCCGTAAACAATACCAGAGTGCGTCTGTGCAGTCACCGGGTTATTCTACACTTGTGAACTTGTTAGAGGAACTAATCACGGCCTCCTGGTCAGGTTAGCATAGGGCTAAATGTGCCAGGTTACCTAATAGGAATCGCTAACATGTCGCGTTTTATCATGTCCAAATATGTCAACAAACAATAATACTTTTAACAAACTTAAAGCCTTGTTACTTTGGTTTGAAGAATGACAAACTTGTTGGAACGTGGAAAGTACAGTTTGTTAAAAAGAGGGGCATTCCTTTTTAAAGCTGTTGGTATAGTGAAACAAATAGCAATAATTCCACTGACATAGAA
Source organism: Oncorhynchus keta (assembly GCF_023373465.1). Lineage (NCBI taxonomy): Eukaryota > Metazoa > Chordata > Actinopteri > Salmoniformes > Salmonidae > Oncorhynchus > Oncorhynchus keta. The sequence continues at coordinate 10,383,160 of NC_068437.1, read as the reverse complement.
CGTTTTATCCAGTCTCACTGTACCTTATATTGTGGTATGGGGACTCCTTTCAACAGCACCCTTCTTGATGGAGCATGGCAGCCATTTTGTGTGTTTGTGTATGTGTATGCTTGTGTTTATGCATTTAAGTGTGTGTGTGTGTCCTCCCCACCGAAGTAACAAAGACGATCTTGCCAACACATTCAGGAACAGTAAACAGCCTGTCCAGAGATGTCTGGGGGCTGTTATGACTGTGCCACCCACAGTCAGAGTCCCGCCCCGAAGAGGAGCACCACTCCCCCTACCTGGACACGAACAGAATGGTGCTCCGTTAATTACTGTACCCCCATGTAACATGTGCTCCGCTCGGGCCAATGACACAGTTCCTTGTAAGTAATGTCAAACGGAGTGTGACACAGCACCACATGTGGGGCCTTTCTAGGTTTGCAAAACTCTGGCTAACTTTCCTGTTACTTTTCTGGTAACTTTCCTGTTACTTTTCTGGTAACTTTCCTGTTTTTCCCTTGAATTTGTATCTCCGTTTCACAGGGTATTTTGAATGAAAATGTAACGTCAAGGCACAGAAGAGTGCTTTAAGACAGCATGTCATGCCCAAATGGTTCAGGAGAAATAGTGTTCACCAATCTGGAACTTGTGTGTAGTATATCAGTTTCTTGAGATAGGAGACGTTAAAAAATGCTTGGAGGGCCGGACGGCACACGCTTGTGTCTGGATTGTTTTGACACGTGTGTGTGTGTGTGTGTGTGTCCTTTGCACTGTATTTGTCCACAAAAAAAAGGTGCATTACTCCCATTGTTATGAGCAGAGTCTTATGCTCTCTGTCTTTTCTCTTTCTCTTGTGTTTTCGTAGGAGATTTGTAAAAGACATGATTTCGTAAATGGGGGGAGGGGGGGAGTGGGGACACAGAGGGATGTGTCTGTCCTGAGAGAAGAAAGGAAGAAGAGAAGGACGAAAGCAGCCGGGGGATCGAATAGAAGGAGAAGAGTCCCGAAAGTTACAGAGAGGGGGTATAAGTAGGTAACGACCGCCACCCTCTCTCTCTCTCTCTCTCTCTCTCTCTCTCTGGGTGGTATGGTTGGTGACTGATTTGGGGTAGGGTTGGAGAGTGGGGTGACACAGTATGGTTTCGGTGTGTATGCTGAAGAGGACAGTTTGTACGGAGAGACGGGTAGAAGGGTGTTAGAATGAGGTTCACACACACACACACACACACACACACACACACACACACACACACACACACACACACACACACACACACACACACACACACACACACACACACACACACACACACACACACACACACACAGTGTGCACGGATCAGTGTGTTCATGATTGTGGAGTGTGTGAGTGTGTTTCCTAGTGCTGAAAGTGACGCACGCATACGCCTGAAAAACAGGGAAGGGATTCTTATGATATGTGAACTTTCATTATATATTTACATAAACAGTAAATGTTTCTTTTATCACCGAGTTGATGTGCTAAAATCTTCCCTTTTTTACCTTTCATATATGCTGGCTGTGTGTCGGTGTCAACCAGCGTGGTATAAAACATGGCAAAAAGGAGCGTCTTTCCCAACATGCATTGCGATGAAACGGACTAAAATGAACATGGTTAAAATAACGGTTCCAATGTGGTCCAGGCAGACAGGTGTATGTTCCACCTTTTGATTTGGACACAGCATCCCGTGACGGTACGACGCACATTTCTACCATTGTGCAGACATTTGGCCATCAGATTCCGTCATTTCCTGTTGCTCCAGTTCTCATAAAACGATGCTGTGTGTGAACAAGCAAATCACGCATGTATTGTGGTGGTCCTGACTTTACGTCGGGAAAAACAGTTTATATTTCAAATGCTTCGTTTGATAAGTTACTGTAAGTCCAGATATAAGTTACTATAAGTCCAGATATAAGTTACTGTAAGTCCAGATATAAGTTACTGTATGTACAGATATAAGTTACTATAAGTCCAGATATAAGTTACTGTATGTACAGATATAAGTTACTGTATGTACAAGATATAAGTTACTATAAGTCCAGATATAAGTTACTGTATGTCCAGATATAAGTTACAGTATGTACAGATATAAGTTACTATAAGTCCAGATATAAGTTACTGTAAGTCCAGATATAAGTTACTGTATGAACAGATATAAGTTACTATAAGTCCAGATATAAGTTACTGTATGAACAGATATAAGTTACTATAAGTCCAGATATAAGTTACTCTAAGTACAGATATAAGTTACTGTAAGTCCAGATATGAAGCCACACATGTACAACTATACATCATATATGTTCTTAACAGAAAATGCACAAATTCGTCCAAATACTGTATTGCAGTAGGTGACTATGGTGAATTGTTAATTGATTTAAAGCTCTTGTCCTCCTAGTCCCTCTAAAACATATCAAGTTTGGTAAAGAGGTTATAACAGAAAGCATTCTTAGAACAGGAAAAAAATAACGAAGAGTCGTCAAGCTTCCTGTCCCATTTGTGAAGTATCCCATTGTTCATTTGATGTGAGAGGGGAAAAAAGTTTGTTTTTTTAGCACACATGAAATATCTATTCGGACCAGCTATTGGATGCTTATATTGCTGTTGTTGAGGTGGACATTTTTTTTTTACTCCAACATTTAAAGACAATTGTGTGTGTGTGTGTGTGTGTAAGAGGAGTGTGTATACAAGGTTTATGAAGTGTGTGAAAGGGAGAGACGCCGTGAGTGTGCTGGAAAAGATGCATGGCTTTTACTGCGAGTAAATGGCTGTGGATTTGTTTTGTCTTCCGGTGAGAGGCGGAAAGAAACGGAGGACACAACACGTTATTCTAGCGACATCCATTTTGTCAGACAGCCTCGGTATCCTGGAGGGAAATACAAAATGTATGTTTGTTTGCGTTACAGGAGAAGTGTGTGCGTGTGTGTGTCCTTTTCAACTGGCCATTCCGATGAACCTGGACCAAATCAGAGACACACCTGTCACTCTCCCAACAGAGGAAAACACAGGTAATAAATTCCCGGTGTACATCCCGTGGGGCTCTGGTTAAAAGTCGTTCACAAATAAAGGGAATAGGGTGCTGTTTGGGACACGGCCCTTGTCTATGCTATAACCACGGGATGAAAGACAATTGTACAATTTGATTGTCCGTAAACGTACAGATAACATTCTGAATGTTAATACTGTAACTCCATATGTCCTTTGACATATGAGTATACTTAAAAAAAATATATACAGTACCAGTCAAACGTTTGGACACTGACTCATTCAAGGGTTTTTCTTTATTTTGACTATGTTATACATTGTAGAATAATAGTGAAGACATCAAAACTATGAAATAACACATATGGAATCATGTAGTAACCAAAAAAAGTGTTAAACGAATCACAATATATGTTATATTTGAGATTCTTCAAAGTACCCACCCTTGATGACAGCGTTGCACACTCCTTGCATTCTCTCAACCAGATTCATGAGGTAGTCACCTGGAATGCACTTCAATGAACAGGTGTGCCTTGTTAAAAGTGGAATTTCTTTCCTTCTTAATGTGTTTGAGACAATCAGTTGTGTTCTGACAGGGTATGGGTGGTAAACAGAAGATAGCCCTATTTGGTAAAAGACCAAGTCCATATTATGGCAAGAACAGCTCAAATAAGCGAAGAGAAACGACAGTCCATCACTACTTTAAGACATGAAGGTCAGTCAATGCGGAAAATTTCAAGAACTGTTGGAAAAACATTCCAGGTGAAGCTGGTTGAGAGAATGCCAAGAGTGTGCAAAGCTGTCATCAAGGCATATGGTGGCTTCTTTGAAGAATCTAAAATATTAAATATATTTAGATTTGTTTCACACTTTTTTGGTTATTGCATGATTCCATATGTGTTATTTCATAGTTTTCACATCTTCACTATTATTCTACAATGTGGAAAATAGTAAAAATAAAGAAAACCCTTCAATGAGTAGGTGTGTCCATACTTTTGACTGGTAGTGTATATTAGGCTATTAATATATAGGCTATGTCCAGCACATATTAGGAAGTCAATTTTGATGCAGATAATTTATGATTTGATGACTAGAATACACAAATGTCCTTTGAACTCTCAAATAATATTCCGTTTGAGAGAAAAGTGTGTGTGTGGGTGTGTTTGAATAGTGTGTGTGTGACAGTATACAGTGTGTAAGAGGAGTCTGTGAAAGGGAGTATGTGTGTTTGAAGAGTGTGTGTGTGTGAGAGTATACAGTGTGTAAGAGGAGTCTGAAAGGGAGTGTGTGTGTTTGAAGAGTGTGTGTGTGAGAGTATACAGTGTGTAAGAGGAGTCTGTGAAAAGGAGTGTGTGTGTTTGAAGAGTGTGTGTGTGTGAGAGTATACAGTGTGTAAGAGGAGTCTGTGAAAGGGAGAGTGTGTGTGTGTTTGAAGAGAGTGTGTGTGTGTTTGAAGAGTGTGTGTGTGACAGTATACTGTGTGTAAGAGGAGTCTGTGAAAGGGAGTGTGTGTGTTTGAAGACAGTGTGTGTGTGTTTGAAGAGTGTGTGTGACAGTATACAGTGTGTAAGAGGAGTCTGTGAAAGGGAGTGTGTGTGTTTGAAGAGTGTGTGTGTGTGTTTGAAGAGTGTGTGTGTGCGAGTATACAGTGTGTAAGAGGAGTCTGTGAAAGGGAGTGTGTGTGTTTGAAGAGAGTGTGTGTGTGCGAGTATACAGTGTAAGAGGAGTCTGTGAAAGGGAGTGTGTGTGTTTGAAGAGAGTGTGTGTGTGTGCGAGTATACAGTGTGTAAGAGGAGTCTGTGAAAGGGAGCGTGTGTGTTTGAAGAGAGCGTGTGTGTGACAGTATACAGTGTGTAAGAGGAGTCTGTGAAAGGGAGTGTGTGTGTTTGAAGAGTGTGTGTGTGCGAGTATACAGTGTGTAAGAGGAGTCTGTGAAAGGGGGTGTGTGTGTTTGAAGAGTGTGTGTGTGCGAGTATACAGTGTGTAAGAGGAGTCTGTGAAAAGGAGTGTGTGTGTTTTGAAGAGAGTGTGTGTGTGACAGTATACAGTGTGTAAGAGGAGTCTGAAAGGGAGCGTGTGTGTTTGAAGAGAGTGTGTGTGTGAGAGTATACAGTGTGTAAGAGGATTCTGTGAAAGGGTGCGTGTGTGTTTGAAGAGAGTGTGTGTGTGACAGTGTACAGTGTGTAAGAGGAGTCTATGAAAGGAAGTGTGTGTGTTTGAAGAGTGTGTGTGTGCGAGTATACAGTGTGTAAGAGGAGTCTGTGAAAGGGTGCGTGTGTGTTTGAAGAGAGTGTGTGTGTGTGACACTGTACAGTGTGTAAGAGGAGTCTGTGAAAGGGACTGTGCTTGTAAAAGGGTGTGCATGAATATCTTGCTAGAAAAATATTTGAAGAAATGGAATCGATTTTAGCAGTAGACAGTTAGACTTTTTTTTGCTAGCAAAATCATGTGGCCTTTATGTACGACCTTGTGTAGTGATTTGATTTGACCACACAAATATTATCATTGTACTGTCATTTTTCAGATTGACTTTAATTATGTAGTAAAACTAAAACAATAGAAAATGGTTAGTTTGTTTGGGATTGTTTAATAAAGTTAGAACTGAAATTATTGTGTGTGTGTGTGTGTGTGTGTGTGTGTGTGTGTGTGTGTGTGTGTGTGTGTGTGTGTGTGTGTGTGTGTGTGTGTGTGTGTGTGTGTGTGTGTGTGTGTGTGTGTGTGTGTGTGTGTGTGTGTGTGTGTGTGTGTGTATATATTATCGCCATACTGTAATTTTTAAGAGGATAAAAATACGTTAATTTCACATAAAATGCCATTTGTTCTGTGCAGTAATAGTATGACAATAGTAAATTGCTTCCCACTTGGCACAGACGTCTATTCCACTTCATTTAATTGAAATGACGTGAAAACGACGTTGATTCAACCAGTGTGTGCCCAGTAGATTGTTAGTTTCAGAAGTGTTTGATAAAGTTAGAACTGAAATGATTGATACACACAGCAACCTACATGGCAAGAAGACTATGCTTGGGATCTGTAGAGTATTGCTATTTTTCTCAGTTACAACGCGGTTTACTCGTTTGTGAAGGAGCAGGCGGTTTTGTGGGAGCCTATTTGAAAACCCTGCGTGTGTGGTACTGTGACAGATGTTGCAGACGTTTGTCAGGACACCAGTCTTTTGTTCATTACTCCTACACAAAGGATGGTGTACAACTACTACTTTAATATTTTGTAAGCCTGTTTCAAAAGTTGTGAAATATTAGAGCAATTCGGTAGCATGGCAGTTTCATTGTGTGACCAGGTTAGAATTGATTCGATACTTGAAGGGACCACCCATACGTAGAATGTATGCACACATGACTGTAAGTCGCTTTGGATAAAAGCGTCTGCTAAATGGCATATATTATTATTTATTATATTAAGTCCAGGTCTGTAAATTGAAATATAATTTTAAAGCACGTGCAGCGCGTGGTAGCAGTGAAGAACTCGAAAAAAATGCAGGCCCTGTGCATATTTTGTGCATACCGGTCTTTGGAACCCCAAAAAAGTTACAGAAAAAAAATATAAACAACTGCATTGATATCGAGGAAACGTTTCGAAGTCTGGGAACGTGAGTGGCCGAGGTGGAGACTGTTGACGAGTGTCGCTGTCCATTGAACGGTGGTGCTGAAATGTAGCGCTCTTCGTATGACTGTTGGAAGCTATTTTAAACACATACACATCAATTGATTGGCATATAACAAATGTCAAATGTGGACTTTTAGTGCAGAACAGAGATAAACATGCACATGTGATAAAAAAAAATGGGTGCAAAGTTATATGCACTGGACATAAATGAGGGAAAGTTGCAGTCTAGTTTTCATTGTCAGACACCTCGTCAGCAATTATGTGGATGGGCTATGGGCACACTTCAATGTATCGATACTAGGGCAGTGGCTGTGTGTTTCAGTGGAAATGTATGCAACACCCAGAAGTTTCAGAATATTGTCAAGATGAGAGTCCATATATTTTCTATAATTCTGAATGAGTTTGTCCCATTCCAACTGCACAAGACTCTTTTGTTTATATTTCCCCTCAAATGAGATATTTCAATTTCAGTAACTTCCATATTGTGTATGTGTTACTGGGAACACTTTCTGTTTATGTATAATCGATGTGTGTGTTTGCCTATAGGCATGTGTGAATACATGCTTGTCTCTAATTTCAGACGTGATGATCCATTGAAAAATGACATGTTGCCAACATGTTCTCCAAAAGAGAATATGTTTTTTTTTTGCAGGTCATGATAGTATAAAATTGTACCAAAAGAAGCTGTCGGTTGTTTAGAGAAGCTCCACAGTCGTGAAGAATCTGTACTACAATTTGCTGCTGTTTTTATTTGATTTACAAATTGTCATATTTGAAATCATGGCTGATAATGACAGCTGTGAGTTATGTTGTGTTATAGCTGGGTAAATATGTATACTTCTTTGCTGGAGATTGAGAAGCTGTCGCATATTTTCAGCATTGAGGTTGTTGCTGTTTGAAATCATTCAGAATATGAGTGTGTGAATGGGGTGATGAATTGTTGATTTCTCTTCTATTTTTTAATTTTATTTTTTAAATCCTCTATTTTTGGCTGCGGTGTCATTAAGTATTACTTTGAATAATAATAATAATAATAATAATAATATGCCATTTAGCAGACGCTTTTATCCAAAGCGACTTACAGTCATGTGTGCATACATTCTACGTATGGGTGGTCCCGGGAATCGAACCCACTACCCTGGCGTTACAAGCGCCATGCTCTACCAACTGAGCTACAGAAGGACCACATGACTGTTTTTCAGATGTTTGTGGTGGGATCTGAGAGCAATTTGAACAACTACAGGTGCAACTCGTACAGATGGACGTAAACGTATGAAATGTGCTGAATATATCCATGTATTTAGATCCTAATATGTACACATGGAATTGCTGTATTCATTTGATGCTTTTGGAACGTCTCTTCATAAAATCTCAAATGCTGAAATATCCTGTCAAAATACATGCTTGGTGTGTTTATTTGGCTCTTTGCTGTCTTTCATTTATAGATTAATTCTGAAGGACCTTTATAAGATAACACTGTAGTTGGCCACGTTAAATGACATCCTATTCATACGCCTGGTCATCTAAGCAGGATGAAAAGAATAGGCTCCGTTTTAATGAACTACCAATTTTGGAGGGGGTGTCTTGAAGACAAACGCAGCCGAGGCTAGACTGTTGTGAGACTTTCTGTCTGGATTACAAGCTAATGCATTTAACGTAAACAATGCCCAACTCTCGAGTCGTGTCATCCCGCCAAGGAGACGCATATTCTCTTAACAATCCTGTTCGAGTCGTGTGGTTCACAAATGTACAGTGCGATGGAATAAAGTGTTAAGAGATCCACTGACTGTCTCTGTGTTTATGTAAGGGGAAACACTTTTTCCCCCCGTTAATCACACATCCTCCCATCTCTTTCTTCCGTGTTTGGGAAATGTACCATGGCAAAGAATTTATATTATATTGACAAGATAATCGAGTGACCGCACTAACAATGGAGATATACATGTCCTGAAAGATGGAAGGCAAGCTGGAGGCGAGATCATGTAGAACCATTCTATCCATTGAGAGGGCAGATGTCGCTTGTGAACAACAGGTACTACTCCGATATAAAGGCTTTCAACCAAAGTCGCCGAAACATTCTCACTTATATCAGTGCATTCATAACAACCTGACAATTACAAAACATATATTCAATCAAATAAGCCTCATGCAGCAAATTAGCAGATATGTTGTTTGTTGACCAAATTCGGCACTCTCTCATTGACCTCCATACAAATGTTCCTCACTTCGTGGTCTTATTTTCGGATTTTTCAGATTTTGGATGGAGTAAACAATCTCGCTTCGTTTCGTCTTCTCTGACTAGGGTAAACGGTCTCGCGAATCGTGAGAATAGAATTAAATGGCCATATGGGGTTTGTAGTTTTTTGGGGGTACAGGTGCTCTTGTGCTCATAAAATGTTAGCAAAAAAAACGGGCGCATGTGTTTGTTCTGTTTTAGGGCGCATATAAGCGTTTATCAGTGTGGTGTGTCCCATCACTTGTTGTAATTGTCAATATAATGTTACCAGGGTGCTTAAAATGGGTGAATGAGTCATGTTTAGAAGGGTGCGAGCTGATTTCGTAATCGAATGACGTCTTTCCCAAAACTCTCCGGGAGGCGGGTGGATAGATTATTGTTCCACCAATCGGAGCATCCTTCCATTCATAAAGTGGTGTGGGCAGTTTTTTTTTGGAACACGTGGGTTTGGAGGGTTTCATAATCCTGACTAAACCTGAAAAACCTGTTACAACAGGAACCAATGAAAGGCTCGGAAGAGAAGTTTCCGTATTGTACGCCCAATCGCTCCTGGACCACATTTGAGCCACCCTGCTTCATAAAGAACACTGGGCACGTTTGTTTTGCATGGCCCTGTGCCTCAGGGGAATGGAGACCAGTGGAATCGTCTATAATGTACATACTCCGTTTACCCGGAGCACCGGGACATGGAAAACGAATGCGCCCAATGCATGAATGGGAATGGAGTCTTGGGGATTGGCATGTAAATTCACCAAAGGGTGGGACGTTTCTATTGTTAGACAGCTGTTGTAACCAATCACGAGCAGAGGTGGGTTTGCAGGCAGGCTATAGAGTAGGTGGTGGGTGTGTGTTTAAATCAGGATAGACTAGTGTTGTGGGAGTGTGATGCTACAACCTCCTTATAAAGGGATTCGCACATTGTCTTGAAATTAGAGCACATTGCCTAAATTTGAGGTCTCCACAGAGTCACTGAAAAACAGCTGTCATGTATTCGTTGAACGTGGAGGACATGCTTCCTGTGGCCGAGACGCCACTCTTCTGGGTCGGCGCATTCACCGTGGTCTCACTGTCTTTGTGGGTGCTCTACCGACTCCTCCAAGGTTTTCGGATTTGGGTCTGGGGAAATGGCCAGTTGCTCTCGCCGAAACTGGGCAAATGGGCAGGTGAGTTGGTCACATGGATTCCTTACGACAAAAAGTCACCAAGGCTTGAGCTCGACAAGAACATTTAAAAATTAGGCTATTTACTCCAACTTTATTATACATCAACGAAAATACTGCATTCTCATCATATTTGACGTATCACCGACTTTAGAAAGTTAAGTTGCGTATCAGGACTATCGGGTAAACGCCTTAACAGGTTAACAAGATCACGTTTATTGGCAGTGTGCAACAGCTGCACTTCAGCAACCGAAGTTCCAGACCCCGAACCAGCATTGTTTTTCGCCGTCCATTCGAAAGGATGAAGATGTCCAGTACAGATAAACCACACACCAAATTCCGCAGGTTGTGCGCTCATTTAGAGATAGGTAATATGTGGGTGAGAATTAATCCAGTGGCACAGTGAACGAAATTAGCCCATCCACCTGATATATATATATATATGCCCAATTAAGACGTGACCTATTTCGATTTACCCCAAATATAGATTACTCTCTGTGATGTTAACGTTTTCATAGGTTATTTAACGTTTTCATAGGTTATTCAACAGTTTATAATATACCCCAGGCTATATTTTGGTCATGCGTGCATTGTTGCCATATGTTATTTGTTTACGCAATTAATAGGCTACCTAAAATGGGCTATCAAATGGATTGATCTTAATTTTTCGATATTCTTATATGATTAGCTTGAAATTGATTTTGAGTTTACCACATTCTAAGCAGCCAGCTGTATTTGGTCTAACTCGTATCCTGTTTTTTTTTTTGTTCAAACTAGGGGCTTCTGTCGCTGTCCTGGTCAAATAAGAGTATATTCGCTGTTAAGACATTTTAGTTTCGTGCCTTTGCATAATGTGGAGCCTAATCTCGTTGAAATAGCCTTGGCCTATCTTGACCCAGTTATCCAGTCTTGTCTTTCGAGAATACTGCTGCGTCTAGAGCAAAAAAGCTCGTTCTCGTCTTGCTGCGCAATTTGCGGAGCGCCCCCCATACCATCCTCTACGTTCTCTTATCCAAAATGATGAGTGTATTGTTTTTAAAGCTACGCTTTTATCTCTGCATCGCGACGCACGTTTGTCTGGAGTTGTTTCTGGGGTTTGATGGCTTTGTTTATTTGGTTTAAAATGAATGTCATGTGCGTTAGATGAAGGATTCCAACATGTGTCGCATTGGTGGAATGCTTATTGAATGCGTAATGGCATAGTTCGATGTTCTCTTGGTTTATATGCGTCGGGGTACCAGTGTACATCGACGCTCTAGCTATGTGATCGGTCATTGCCTTGTCATAGATTGCGACACGTTACCAAAATCACGTCTTGGCGCTCACGTTGACTGGTCGCTTGAATGTAACCATTTATATAACCCTTGCAGCCCATCTCCGAATTTATTGTTGCACATTCTGAGGTTCGGCATGCTGCTAGCCCACATCACTATATGCTAATGTTATAATTCATAATGTCTGACTGATAATTGGATTTATTTCATGTTTTTGTGGGGGTGCCATTTTTGTTTAAAGTGCTACCTTGGTATTTTTTGTTCTTGTGAAATATGCATGCCTCACCCTGAAACCAACAGTCATAGGAGTACCAGTCTGACTTGTCTCTACTCACATTAATTTCGAATGCCAGTCCCTAGAGTATGCACAGCGGTTGGAGGTGACAATGCCCCAGAGCATGGAGAAACTGGTTCCTGATCCTGAAGCACAGGTCTGGCAGCCAGGTTTACCACGCATGCATGCTCGCTCACTCTCAAGTCACTTTACAGCCTCTTCTCTTATAGCCTGATCCCACATCTGTTTGTGCTCTCTTGCCAACTCATATGGTCATTGTTTAAATCACACCAACAGATCTTGGACCAGGTTTCTCGGACATAAGTCCTGGACTAAAAAGGTGTATGCATACACTTTTGTAAATTGTCTTCACATTTAGGTTAATTGTGAGTGGATTTGGCTATTTCAGCCTCACCCTCTTCTGACAGGTGTATAAAATTGAGCACACAGCCATGCAATCTCCATAGACAAACATTGGCAGTAGAATAGCCTTACTGAAGAGCTCAGTGACTTTAAACATAGCACTGTCTTAGGATGCCACCTTTCCAACAAGTCAGTTTGTCACATTTCTGCCCTGCTACCCCGTTCAAACTGTAAGGGCTGTTATTGTGAAGTGGAAACGTCTAGGAGCAGTAACAGCTCAGCCGTGAAGTGGTAGGCCACAGAGCAACAACGGCTCAGTTGCGACGTGGTAGGCCACACAAGCTCACAGAACGGGACCGTCACATTTTGGATATGCCATGTCTTGCAATATGCATACAGCTGGCTTAAAAGTACATTTACAAAAACACGATATTTCAATTGCACACTTGTCGTCCAGGACTAGGCTTAATCTGGTTCTGGGATACAGGCCCGAGAGTATTACTAAAAGGTTACCAGTGAAGAAATTCATTAAAGAAAGGAGACGTTCTCAAATCTCCATTCTGTTTTATGCCCCCTTTTTCAACCTTCATATGTGTCGTGCTGTAGCCTGCCAGTACATTGGCTACATCTCTTGTGCACATACTTGATTTACGGGCTATGCAAGAATTTCACTGGCGTTCCTTTGGATGCTCCAGCGATGCTGTTGTGTTCCCTGAGTGGAGGGGACCCCTGAGGGTAGGTTTGAAGTCATACACCCCGCCTGACTCAAGGGGGCATCCCCTCTTGTTCTCCTGCCTTATCCATTGTCTGTAAAAGACTAAAGCTCTTGCTTAACGATAACATCTTATGTGGTATGCAGTGTCCTCCAATGGTTATGAAATTCAAGTGATCTACGCATATATAAGTAACAGATTTATATCCAAAAATGTGACATTGTGGTTTGGGGAAAAATGAATAGTTGAGGGTGTTTTAGAAATGACCAAGATATTCTGTAGGATGAATATACTTTTCAGAGCTCAGCGATCCCTACTTTTTAAAATGTATTTGAGATGTAAAGAAGTTATTTCTAGACTTGACCGGTCTGTCTTGTAGAAATTCTCCCCACCTCTTCATTAGTTCACATAGCAGCACATCTTGCATTAGGTTACCAGTGTGTTGCAGATGATATACATTGCATGTGTGAGGCATGGATCAAACCAAGGAGTAAGATTTTAGGGGGAGGGGGGTTTTGCCTCTAAGTCTTACCGAACGGATGATGCTACGGTGTAGGAGACTTTGAAAGGTTATTCTTAGAATGTGGCTCCTGAAAAGGTCATTTACATTGGATTCAACGTTAGGCCCACTAGGTTCTCTGAGCTGTGTTTCAGCCGTTGAGGGGCAGAGACTTCCCACAGGGCATTTGACATGCAACTTGTCACACAACCTCTAGCTCGTCTTATCCCTTTTTTCTTATCCCTTATCGCTGAATTAGTTTATTCAGTGATTGGAATGGTTACATATTAACTTCTTTACATCTCAACTATGGTCCTTCTGTAGCTCAGTTGGTAGAGCATGGCGCTTGTAACGCCAGGGTAGTGGGTTCGATTCCCGGGACCACCCATACGTAGAATGTATGCACACATGACTGTAAGTCGCTTTGGATAAAAGCGTCTGCTAAATGGCATTTATTATTATATATTATATTATAAGGGATGGGTGTAGCCATTCAGGAGTGACATGGAAGACTGGTCAGTTATTCCGGAATGTAAAGGACCCTTTTTACTTTGGTTATGACTGTCATGGCAACAGCCTAAGGCTGTGCGGAAATTTGTCTTTTGATAAATGGAAAGTTGTTGGAAAGTGTCATGTCAAAAGGTTTTCAGTTGGTGTACTTGTCATGAATAGGTGCTGTGTTTTATTCATTGTAAGGAACATGCACATCCAGTCAAAAGTTTGGACACCTACTCATTCAAGGGTTTTTCGTCTCTAAATTGTAGAATAATAGCGGAGATATCAACTATGAAATAACGCATGGAATCATGTAGTAACTAAAAAAAAAGTGTTAAACAGTGTTAAACCCTCTGCCTTGGACCGCTTTACACAGTCTTGGCATACTCTCAACCAGCTTCACCTGGAATGCTTTTCCAACAGTCTTGAAGGCGTTCCCACATATGCTGAGCACTTGTTGGCTGCTTTGTCTTTACGCTGCAGTCCAACTCATCCCACACAATGTCAATTGGGTTGAGGTCGGGGGATTATGGAGGCCAGGTCATCTGATAAAGCACTCAATCACTCTCTTTCTTGGTCAAATAGCCCTTAAACAGCCTGGAGTTGTTGGGTCATTGTTTTTTAGTCCCACTAGGCGTAAACCAGATTGGATGGCATATCGCTGCAGAATGTTGTGGTAGCCATGCTGGTTAAGTGTCTTGAGTTCTAAATAAATCACAGACCATGTCACCAGCAAAGCACTAGGCTTCACGGTGGGAACCACACATGCGGAGATCATCTGTTCACCCACTCTGCGTCTCACACAGCCATGGCAGTTGAAACCAAAAATCTCAAATTTAGACTACTCAGACCAAAGGACGCATTTCCACCAGTCTTATGTCCATTGCTCGCATTTCTTGGCCCAAGCAAGTCTCCTTCTTGGTGTCTTGTCGTAGTGGGTTCTTTACAGAAATTTGACCATTTGGGGGCGGCACACTAGTGGTTAGTGTTGGACTAGTAGACAAAAGGTTGCAAGATCAAATCCCCGAGCTGACAAGGTAAAAATCTGTCTTTCTGCCCCTGAACATGACAGTTAACCCTCTGTTCCTAGGCCGTCATTGTAAATAAGAATTTGTCCTTAACTGACTTGCCTCGTTAAATAAAGGTTTAAAAAAAAATAAATGAAGGCCTGATTCATGCCTCTTAACAGTTTGTCTGTTGAACTCTGTAAAGCATTTATTTGGCCTGAAATTTCTGAGGCTGGTAACTAATGAACTTATCCTCCTGCAGCAGAGCTAACTGTGCGTGTTCCTTTCCTATGGCGGCCCTCATGAGAGCCAGTTTCATCAAAGCGCTTGATTATTTTTGGCCTGCACTTGAAGAAACGTTCTTTAATTTTCCGGATTGATTAACTTTAATGTCTTGATGGACTGTTTCTCTTTGCTTATTTGAGCTGTTCTTGCCATAATATGGACTTGGTCTTTAACCAAATAGGTGTGTGTATCTTCTGTATACCACCCCTACCTTGTCACAACACTACTGATTGGCTGAAATGCGTTAAGGAAAAATTCAAGGGTGCAAAGCTGTCGTCAAGGCAAAGGATGGCTACTTTCGAAGAATATAAAATATATATTTTTATTTGTCTTACACTTTTTCCATATGTTTCGATGTGCCCATCTATTCTACAATGTAAAAAAAATAAAACCCCTTATTGAGTAGGTTTCAACTTTTGGCTGGTACTGTATATGGATGAAATGTGCCGGTCACTGAGGAAGGGTCAGCAGCTCCATCCATCTATGCTTGTGAATGTGCTTCCCCCTAGTGTTATAAATGGGAGGGGTGGATGGTTGGAGACGGGAGGGAGAGCAGCGTTGCGTTTCATGTGACGAACACGCGCTGTGACACGTGCTGCAGCCGGGGCTGCTGGGTAGAGAAAGCTGTAGCGCTTAATTTCAAGCGCCCGTCACTCCTTCCCTAGCCAGCCTTTCTCATCTCTTGTTCTATCCCTCTGCCTATCAATTTCTCATTAATTTCTTGCCCTCTGCTAGCCCCCCACTTCTCGCTCCGCTGTCACGACTCGTGTCACTTTATTTGTTAGAAAAGGAAATTCCATCGATTTCTTAAAAAATATATATTTTTAAATAGCCCACGTTTGCACCTAGTCTCAAAAATCAAACAAATACTGCTATTCCAGTCCACTTGTTCAGACCAGTCGGCACGTGTATGAATGAGACTGGTGTAAACCTGCTGTTTTCAAATTACTTTTGTTTAATGCCAGGTTTTTTCCCGGCAGGTAGCCTAGTGGTTAGAGCGTTGGACTAGTAACTGGAAGGTTGCAAAATCGAATCGCCGAGCTGACAAGGTTCAGGGGCAGAACGACAGATTTGTACAAGGCAGTTAACACACTTCCTAGGCCGTCATTGAAAATAAGAATTTGTTAACTGACTTGCCTAGTTAAATTAGGCTCAAATAAATTCCACCTTTTTTTTATTTTAGTAATGGGTGGTGTTAGTGCTTAAGGGCACAGGTGCATTTAGTACATTTCACCAAGTTAGGAGAGCCCACCTTAGCAGTATAGTTGTAATGCGGTGAATTGAATACTATTCACTGCATACATTTACATTTACATTTAAGTAATTTAGCAGACGCTCTTATCCAGAGCGACTTACAAATTGCATAGAACTGCACAAGGTTTTTGTTGATTTCGGTAGCGCAACATGCCCAGAACCAGAGTCCATGTGATAACACCTGTTATTGTATTGCATCACAAATTAACTTCCTTAAAGCCCAGGCTCTTTCAGTTGAGTTCTTGGGTTTTGTAATCGGTACATCCCTAGGCAGTAACTCTGAACCCTAACCCAATTCTCCTCTTGCAAAGACTTCCTATGATGTCTTGGTTGTCTGAGAAACTTGTGTAGATTTGCTCAGCGTTGACGGAAAGCTTTAAAGACCTGCATTGATGTTGTGAAGCTCTACAGTTGAGTTTGGGTTATTGATTACCTCCTTGGCAAAAGTGCTAACTGCAGAGATTTACACAATGTCGACGAAGTATTGTCTCCACTATGTAGGATAACCATGACCTTATTGGAAGAGTATGTAAGATGGGAATTGGGTTAGGGTTCAACTGAAGCAAGGGTTGTGTCCCAAATGGCACTACATGGGCTCTGATCTCTCGGACTCTGTCTGAGCAGCATAACGCTGTCCTACTGGGTTTTCCTGCTGTCTCCTGTTGAGGCGTTTGAAATCTCTCGTGCACTTTGGTACCCCTCTGCAGAAAAACCTGCTAAGTATAGACTTTTTTAAAAGTTTTAGTTTGTCTTGCAGTTAAGGTTAGGTAACATTACTATACGTTCATCTGAATCTAGACAACTACAATTTCAAGTCTAGACTTTCATGCAATGTGCCGCCGTAGTTATTTACAATTGTAGTGCTCTACAGTTGTTACTGCACTGTTGGAGCTATGAACGCAAGCATTTTGCTACACCCGCAATAACATATGCTAAATATGTGTATGTGACCAATAAAATTAGATTTGTATGATTGGCAGGTACCACAGGAGGTAATGTGACATTGCAATGGACAACTGTTGCAGATGACTGGGATTCATCATGGAGGCTCCTCAGGGGAGGACCATCCTCAGTGAATTTCATAAATGGAAACTCATTGAAGAAGTGAATATATATTTAGAATGGTTTTATCTGAAGGCTAACATATGACCAAATTGATTAAGCACACTGTTTTGCAATGGTCTACAGTAGCCTCAACAGCACTCTGTAGGGTAGCACCATGGTGTAGCCGGAGGACAGCTAGCATCCGTCCTCTGGGTACATTGACTAAAATACAAAACGTAGGAGGCTCTTGCGCCTCACCCCCTTCCGTAGACTTACACAGTAATTATGACAGGATGGGGGATGTCCTCCGGAAGTTCAGAGCTTTTGCAGCATGACCTGACATGTCCTCCACCCAATCAAAGGATCAGTGAATTAATCTACTACTGAAAGAGTAAGATACAGCTAGCTAGCATTGCATAAAATGTGATGAGTAGTTGACTCAAAGACAATAGTTCAACAGTTTCAACAAATAGATTTCTTAAATAGATGCAAGTTTCTTTTATTTTTTTTCAGTTTCACTTAGCTAGAAAATAAATGCAACTGGCTAGTTTAGTGGCTCAAACAGAGGGATGCTATGTTAGCTAGCTGACTGACTATCCAACACAATACTGGAACTCTTCCAAGTCAAGGTAAGCTTTTGGTTGTATTAATTTGTCGCCACCTGGTCGTGCTAGTAACTGCATGATTGTAGCGTGTTTACTAACGCTTTAGTTCTACAAGCTATGTTGACTTTGATGTTACTATCTAATATGGTGACAACGATGTAGGCTGTGTAGCGGTTTTGCTGTGTGCACCTACGTTGTAAACTTTCATTAATAGGCTAGGTTATCGCAACGTTATGATAGGTATAGGTAACATTTTGATTATCATATAGTAGCCTAAACCTATCGATGTTAGATTGAACTGGGTGACTGGAATATGAATGACAGTCATCCAACATGCTGTAATGGACATGAGGCCATGCTCATGAAAAAAATAATCGTCCTATCGCGCATCCTAAAATGCACTGACCGCAACTGTGATTCATAGTTGCACTGTTGTAAAGGAAAGCCTGTTCTGGTCATCAAATTCATATCTGCGGCAGTTTATTGCCCATTGAGATGGAAGGAATTATAATTTATTTATGTTTTATAGTAAGTGTTGATAAAAGGATATGTAGAAGGGTGAGCCGGTTAAGGATCGATTCAGACAAGGTGGTAAAATTTGTACGACAAGCGACAGTTTATTCAGAGTGAGAATATCTGGTACACGTAAATACGGGCTCATTCATTTGGCTCACAAGGAACCAGCAGAAAGAAGCCCCGATAACAGATTGCAAGCATGTTATGTACAGTACAGAAAGTAGGTTGAGTCTGGAAGTCACAGTCTTTTGGTTGGCCACAGTTGAGGTGTTGTCTTCTTGGATTGGTCCTGTTGAGCCGTCCGTGGTTCCTCCGGGTCTCGTCGGGCTGTTCTCAGTCACACAATGTTCGGCTAGGAAGGAGTTTGTGTGTGCTTGTGTCTGCAAGTCAAGGCTGTGTCTCTTCCTCCCAATGTGTGGGTGTATGTCTTATCTGTGTGTCCTCGGCAGTTATGTGTGTACTGTATGTGCGTCGTCCCTGTCTTCTGGGGTCAGTGTGTAAGAGCGTATGCGTCCCTGTCCTGTCCTCAAGAGTCCGTGTGTAATGTGTGTGCGTCCCTATCTTCAGGGGAGTTGTGGCCTGTATGGGGCCCAACCTGTTTTACTATGAAAATACGTTGTCCCAGCTATAGTAGTGTAATGTCACCTACATAAGAATTAGCAGTCCTCTACATAAGTTATCGCAACTTCTCACGGTGATATGAAGAAAGATAACAAGCATGTGACTGGGAGGCAATTTTTACACACTGTACTCAAATATAGACTATATTTGGTCGTGGGCGGTTCGAAGTAGATTTATTTATGCTGTCGGCTCATAAAGCAGTAGCTGTCGACTTTTCGCCCACGTGACTTGCTGCTTTTTCTGTCTACTTAAAGCAACTTGTTTGAGGTGGGTAAAGGCAGGGATGGTGGTCGCGTTGGGTTTTCTACTGCAGCCCGCCTCCCTACCACACCTTTCTCTGACAGGGGAGGGCTGGCTCGTTGATAGGAGGGACCAGGGTACGACAAAATGACTTAAACGCTCCTGATTAAAGGAGAGGGGCAACACGAGGACCGCATCCTCTCCACGAATGTTAATCGGGGGCTTTAGTGAGGGATTGAGATTCACTTTTAGTTTGGCACCCATTTTAATTTGCGCAGTTTTTCTGGAGCTGCAGCGCTATATTATATACAGCCATGAACGGTGCTGCAATAGGATGCTGAAATAAGCATGATTGCTCCAATGCCGTTCTGTACTTTCTTTTGGGATGCATTGCAGAGTAGATCCCGTTTTTAGCCATAACGGGTGTGTCCCCCCCTCCCCTGTCCATTCCTTCCTTGTTGGTATTCAGGTGCTGCGGCAGGCAGGCGAGAACCAGACGAGGCTGCGCTCGGCTCCTCGCTGCTATTTTTAACTCGTGCTCCTTTTTTTAGCCCTCAATATGAATATTGAGCATGTGACCGGCAGGGGCAGCTCCACTGTGCCTTTGAGGTGGGAACGTCGATATGCAACAGCTACGTGATGTGTAGTGCCGAGTGCAATTTAAGCCCCCCACCAGGGGATAACTTAACCAAAATGGCATTGAAAATGTGTTATTGTCGTAAATATATAGAGGAGATGGGAGTGACACATCGGAGCCTCTGAGACATTCTACACTGAACACAATATTAACGCAACATGTAAAGTGTTGGTTCCATGTTTTTAATGAGCTGAAAAAAAGCATGGTCATTACCTTGTGCTGGGGAAAATAAAAGGCCACTCTAAAATGTGTAATTTTGTCCGTGTGCAATTGGTATGCTGACTGCAGGAATGTCCACCAGAACTGTTGCCAGAGGATTTAATGGTTAGTTCTCTACCATAAGTTGCCTTCAACCTTGTTTGTAAAGAATTTGGCAGCATGTCCAACCGGCCTCCACTACAGACCAAGTGTAACCAGGGGGTGCTGAGAACTATTTCTGTCTGTAATAAAGCCCCTTTGTGGGTATAAATTACAATTCTGATTGGCTGTGCCTGGCTCCCAAGTGGTCTGCAGCCCTGCCCCAGTCATGTGAAATCCATAGATTAGTGCCTAATTTTAAGTTGCTTGAGTTCATATAAAAAAGGAAAATAACTGTCAACTTTTAGAATTGGAATAAAACAAATTCAACAGTAAAAAGGTGCCCATGGACAAAGACCCCCCCAGCGACTGACGTGTTAGGCACGTCAGTCGCTGTGGTGTCACTTGTGTTCCTGCTCGCGTAGCTCCACTCACGTGAGGGTAATTTTAAAATCCTGCTCTGTGTGAATTTAACAATGGGGAAATTTGGGACACAATGTTCCTTTCTGGATCTAATGTGTGGAAAAGTTGACTGACTGGGTGGTGTGTTTAATATTTATTGAAAAAAAAAAAAATATATATATATATATATTCCAGGATCTTTAACAGATTTGAGTTGAATCTATTTGATTTAGTTTGTTACATATCAGAGTATTTTGGTTGGCATGAGTAAATGCAAGTCTTAACATTGGTTGTCATTGTAGATGTAGCGCACAACACAATGGGGATGTCAAGTCTGTGGATGCATATGATCTGGCCCCCTATTCCCTATATAGTACACTACTTTTGGGCCCTGGTTGAAAAGTAGTGCACTTCATAGGGAATAATGATCCTGACGTGCCAACTGTACAGTGCGGGTACCATGAATTACGATATCCACTTGCCCAAAAAATGTTATTTGTCCTTCTCTCATCCTTGCCAAAATGAGTTTGAGGGCACATGGTTCTCTTCTATGATATGAGGGAGTGGTGTAGCCCTTCAGGAGTTGCAGAAGGGAGGCGTGAAGCGGCTACATTTCATACTGAGCTGCAAAACCATCTGACTAACTTGAATCAGCAATGGTCTTTTACATTATTATTATTATTTTTTTGTGGAGGTGGAATCAGGGTTCAAAACCCAGTTCATATTCTCATATTCCCATTGCCCCATCGTCTCCTCTCTCCTCTTCACTGTTCCTGTAGGCAGATGGCGTGGTATGCGACCAATTGCGCTTCCTCCTCCCTCCCACTCACCCTGTGTCTTGTGAATACACCTCTCCCATCCCTCAGTCTCCCGTCTTCTAGTCCCACATGAACACACTATATTCCGGCGACCATGGGAACCCGCAGTGGTGAAAGTGTAAGCGATACCCTTTGTTCCACATGTTAATATCTCCGTGGAATGCAGTCGGTGCAGATTCAGAACCTCTCCTACCCCCCCCAGCCCATTCCGTTCTCTTTTTCTGTCCATCTGGTTTTGTTGGTTCATCCAACCAATCCATGGGACTGTATGGTCGTTGTTCCCCGAAAGAGAATGTGTTGCTGAGTTAGGTGTATGTGCTCTGAACTTTTGGTCAAGTCTCGGGTGAAGCAGGGCGGGGGAGGAAGTTCAAGGAGTCCTTGAGTGCAGGGACTTCCAGTCTTGACAACACTGCCCGTGTCATAATGAACCTATGCGGTTGCGTTCACAAAATGATGTGCGACCATTTAAAAAAAAACTCAGATGAAATTACATGTGCAATTTGTGTAGGCATCATGCACTCTCCTGGTGTATTCCTAATCCGGCATAGATCTCACGACCAACTGCGTGGTCCACTATCTAGCATACAGCTCCTCTGTTGCTCATGTACAGAAGCTCACTATGGCATTTCTCTTGAGGGATGTGTTGGCATACTGTCATCTTTAGCCTGGCCATACTCTGCATGTAGCCCCTTGTACAGGGGAGTGTACCGTCTCAGCCTGATGCCACAGTCAGTTGCCCATTGAGGCTTTTCTGCCAAGGAGTGTTTCATTCTTAAGATGGGCGGGGGGAAAAAAACAATCTGCTTCTCTCCACTTTTGACTGCACTCTCTTTCTTCTCCCTCCTTTCACTCACTTGTTATTTTCCTCTCTGTTTCTATTTTTAGCCGCCCCTAGGATCCCTGTCCTCCCTCCCCTCCTTTCTCTCGTGCTCCTTGTTCGTCATCCTCCCTCTCCTTGTTTCCCCCTCCAGCTTTGTGCCAGAGAATGGCTACTACCTGTCTGAATATTTTCATCAACCCTGGGTTGGTTCCTATGTGCTATTTCATAGTGCACAATGGTTTGTGCTGGGGAATAGTACGTATTGGTGCCCACTTAGCTACCCACCCTAAAAATCCTGTATTTGGGTGCTTTGGTTAGTGTTAGCAAGAGGGGTGTGTGAGACTGTGATTGTTCAGGCATGGAATAGGGGTGATGGGCAGAAGGCTGGCTAAAAATAGCTGTACGATGTCTTGACAAAGCGAGCCGAGAATGACAGGGAACATCCGTCCGGACTCCTTGTACCTCCTAGCCATCCTCCTTTACCTCCACTGTCTAGTCTCTTGCAACCACTTTGAATGGAACTCTTCAGCCAACTGTAAAAGAGCATTGTGAGGCCTTGTTTTAAAATGTAGTTTTAGCTTAATGGTCACATTTAGACTTACGTTTTTATTCGGTACCACATGATAATGGACTAACAAGGTTGTTGGGTGCGTCTCGGCTGATTTGGTTTTTGTCATTTATTTTTACTATTTGCTATCCGGTCATCCGTGAAGGCTACAGTACTGTGTTGCTGTTTGCATCCCCCAAAGAAGCAGTCTGACCAGAAATGAAGGCGTGTCATGATTTCGGTTAAGACAAGACTTCTCTGCAATTGGTTTCTTTGAAAGCCTTGACAGAAATTACATGACACTTGTGTGTTACTTTATGTTGGACCCCCAATATATTGTATATTCCCCACTACATGTTAGCGTTATACACTGTTATCTAGTGACTTGGAGCCAGGCTGCATTTTTTTTTTTAAACTGAACCTATTCATAGGTTGCACGTCTGTCACTCTGTTGCGTTATGCCGTTATGAACGTTCTCAAGCTGCCCTCGTTGGCACCAAAGTGGTGATCGCCTCTGTCCAGAATGACTGTCTGAATTCCACTATAGTGCCTGGAAATACGATGACATTGCCAAAGTATTCATATATTTAGTAGGAAACGACTTTGCCAGCAGCATGTGAACTCTACTTTAGACAGATGGAAATGTCACTAGCTAGCAAAGTTAGTCAAAAATAGATAGCAATGTTAACATTGGTTAGCTAAAATGTGGTGGCCTCCCCTCAATTTTAGCTAGCTGACGTCATCTGGTGACATCAATGTTTTTCCTACTCATTTTGTTTACCTCCTTTTTTTGAATGGCATTGTATTTCCAAGCCACTGTAATGCACTTTGGACCATCTACATCAGCTCTCATTGACGATGTATTGAGTTGAATGCTCAGTCGAGTCATCGGTCCAAAACGACTGTACGAAACATGCAACCATGAGTACTGATTTTTTTTTTTTTTTTTTTTTCTCCAGTTGTGACGGGAGCCACAGACGGCATCGGTAAAGTCTATGCGGAGGAGGTGAGTTTCCTGCATGACCCCTTTATTTAATTTCCTCCATTGGAAAAGCTTAGTGACGCACAGGCCATGGTAGGGAGGGCTCTTCCAGGTCTATTGTTTTAAAAGGTTTCTTGCACGCAACCACACTTGTTTTTTTTTTCTCTGTCCTTGTGGGGATCTAAAATTTCCAGTCAATCCTATTTTCCCTTACACCTGACCTTAATTGTAACCCTCACGCTAAACCTAACCCCTAAGCTAAAAATAGCCTTTGTCCTTCTGGGTAATGTTCCCACCCGGAAGAATTTCTTGTTTTACTATCCTTGTGGGGACGTTGGGGGATTTCCCATCTCCACGAGGATGGAAGAACAAGAGCGGTGGTAACAAGGCTACCACTCAGCTCCTCACGCTGTTCCATGTTGAGTTGGAGCACCCTTGTCAATGGGCCATGCATGTGTTTAGAGCAGTAGTGAAGGCTCGGTCAAGACCGTAGTTGGCCGAGGTAACCGTGACATGGTTCAATAGGAATCTAGTAAGTCTCTTTCTTTTTTTTCTTTCTTTTTTTTCAAGAACCATAGAGTTCCCTGTTTCAATATAGTCTTCAGTGATTGTGGTGTACTGTTCCAGTCTACTCATCCCATCTTTCTTGCTCCCCTTTCTCAGCTCGCCCGTAAAGGGTTCGCCATGATTCTCATCAGTCGCTCCCAGGACAAGCTGGATGATGTCGCCAGGCAGCTTGGTAAGTGGGCAGCAGGTAGCCTAGTGGTTAGCGCATGGGACTAGTAAACGAAAGGTTGTAAGTTCAAACCCCCGAGCTGACAAGGTAAAAATCTGTGGTTCTGCCCCTGAACAAGGAAGGTAACCCACTGTTCCTAGGCAGTCATTGAAAATAAGATTTTTTTCCTTAACTGACTTGCCTACTTAAAGGTGTTAAAAGCAAAAGGTGTGACCCTTTCCGTCTGTTGGACATGCTAATTGGTGGAGTATAGTGTGTGCCTCGTCAGCCAACTCTCTACGTCTGCTGATGTACAAAATATGGCCACTGTAAAAAGCTTCCCCAGCCCTCTCTAAAAGGCTAGCCTGTGTATGTCATTACAGGACACTGGGATGCGCACACGCACCTCCAGGAAAGCCTGGAAGTTGAGGATGTCCAAATAGGCAGGCCTGCCTTGACGCATGTCTGTCCCCATTCCCTTAGCCCTTCACTCATCCATCAGTCAAATGTATTTATAAAGACCTTCTTACATCAGCTGATATCTCAAAGTGCTGTACAGAAACCCAGCCTAAAACCCCAAATGACAAGCAATGCAGGTGTAGAAGCACGGCGGCTAGGAAAAACACCCAAGAAAGGCCGGAACCTAGGAAGAAACTTAGAGGAACCAGGCTCTGAGGGGTGGCCAGTCCTCTTCTGGTTGTGCTGGGTGGAGCCCTTATCTTCACTTTTGGGGTGTGGAGTTGGCTGTATATTTAGTTGAGCTGAAGACCCTGAACTTCTCAGTGCTGTGCAATTTTGTTTCTCAGGTGCCGTATGTTAAATGTATAAAGGATACCGGCACACTGACTAAAGGAGAGTTCATTTTAAATGACAAATTGTTTGGTTGCGTACGTCAGTGGTCTCGTTTCCTCACTGCGTTTGAATGAATGCTCATTTTATTTTGGAAAATGGCACCCTAATCTTCGACATTCTGGCCTTCCGATAATACAACTGTAAAAGCGACTGGATTCTGGTCTCCTAAGCCTTCACCTTGGGTGCAATGTCCCCTGTCGTGCTGACGATTGAGTGGGCTGATGGGTTGTCACGTGCAGGGCTCAAGGTTCCAAACTGCTGGCACTCCTCCCGCTCAATCAGCCTGGCAACTTAACCCCCCCCCAAATCTGGCATCCCCAATCACTGTGCCAACAAACTATCCCTTTTCTGTAACTCTAGTCACCTTTTTTTCTTCAATTGGCTCACAATGAACCTGGTAACCCAAACCTATTTAATCTGGCAGCCCCAGTCCCCATAACAAACCCTGTGACTAATTCCAACTCTTTTCCCCCCCACAGTCTTGGATGCTTTGAGGATAACAAAAAAAAGAATGTCACGAGCTAAATATAGCTTCATGAATAGGGTGTGTCGGTTCATGGGGATATTCCAGCCCAGCCTTGTATCTCTCCACTAGACTTCTCTACTCTCTTGTGGACATTTCAACCCTATCCAGCAGTGTTAACGCTTGCCTGCGTATCCCTCTGAGTGGCACATCCTGGGATTTTTTTTTTTCCCCTCTTGGAACTTACCGGGTTGCCCATAAGACAAAGTTTTTTTATACATGCTAATTGCAGCAGGCATATCGATGGAAGGAGAGCGTTGGGCGTTTTCAGGTTTTATTAGTGGGTACACGGCGCCCTCTCCTGTTTGAGAAGTTGTCTTTTTACTGCTCATTTTTAAATGGAATTTTTGGTGTTGAAAAGGGTACCATCTGTTTTTATGGGGTGACTGCTGAGTGATTATCTTCTTTATTTGCCTCTTGTCCATAGAGACGCAGTACAAGGTGGAGACCAAGACCATCGCCGTGGACTTTGGCCTGTCGGACATCTACCCCAAGATCGAGGCTGGACTGGCTGGACTGGAGATCGGAGTCCTGGGTAGGTGTTCCTTTGGTCGGGCCTTCGTCACAGTGTGGCTGTGTATACCACTTGTCCCCACACTACACTATCCTCTCTTTAGACTGAGTGTACAAAACGTTAGGAACACCTTCCTAGTATTGAGTTGGACTCCCTTTTGCCCTCGGAACAGCCTCAATTTGTCCGGGTATGGACTCTACAAGGTGTCTCAAGCTTTCCGTAGGTATGCTGGCCCATGTTGACTCCAATGCTTCCAACAGTTGGGTGGTGGTCCGTTCTTGACGCACAGGAAACTGAGCGTGAAAAAACGAAGCTGAGTTCTAACCAGTGTGCATGGCACCTATTACCATACCCTGTTCAAAGGCAATACAATATTTTGTCATGCACATTCACCCTCTGAATGGCAGACATACACAATCCATGTCTCAAGGCTTTGAAATCCTTATTTAACCTGTCTCCTCCCCTTTATCTACACTGAAGTGGATTTAACAGGTGACATCAATTAGGGATCATGGCTTTCACCTGGTCAGTCTGTCATGGAAAGAGCAGGTGTTCCTAATGTTTTGTACATTTCACCCACAAACTAATTATTTAACTAGTCAAGTCTGTTAACATTCTTATTTACAATGACATCCTTCCCCTGCCAAGGCCATACTGTCATCGGTCTCATAATCACCACTGAGAAACTACTCTTGCTTGCACACTATTGCCATTTAGCTTTTATTTGTCCATAATCGTGCAGAAGTGTGTAAAATTCTGTCATTGTTGCAATTATTTTAAGTACATTTCCAGAACACTGACAACGTGTTGTGGAATGCATGTTAGCGTTTTGCTTAACACCGCAACACATGCCACAGTCAGTCTTGAGTTCTAACCCTGGAGTTACCTGGGAGACACGAAGCCAAAGCAATATGAGTGGTATGCTATTGGGGCAGCGTCGTCATTTACAATTAGCCGCCTACTACTGTCATTTTAATTACCCCAGGCGTTTTTATTAGGATGTGTTCGTACAGAAAGTGATGCCTGTCCACATTCTTGGTGTGACTCACATTCAGGTAATTCTTTGAGGGCATATAAGTTCATGTGCTGCTTGGCTTGCTCTTCCAGTTTCTAAGGTGCGGCTATATGCCCCGTTAAAAAAAAAAAAAAAGTCTATATTTAAATGGAATGCCTGGCTCTCTGAGGTCCTGTTGCCTCCTGGTGGTTCGAAAGTGTAACGCCATCAGTTAGAATTTTCTTATTTGCAGTAACAATGGCCTCGTTGGCTTCTATTTTTATTTTACAGTGAATAATGTGGGGATATCCTATCCCTACCCTGAGTACTTCCTGCATATTCCTGACCTGGACAATGTGAGTTTCTCTGGAGTTAATTCTGTGTAGTTGAGGGACATGTTACTTGAGACTTCTTCGAAACCAATTGAGTGTCAATTAGGCTGTGTTTTACACAGGCAGCGAAATTCAGTAATTGTTCTTTTGAACAATCGGCTCATCGTTTTATTTATTTTTAACCAGTAATTGGGCAAAATATCAATATTGAACAGGGTGCTTGTTTAACATTGCCAAAGTTCCTAGCTGTACTTTGTGTAGCAAGCACTTGCATTTGGAGTTAAGAGGAGAGTAGGTGTCAAAGATCTTTGTTCTTTTTCTTGTAGTTCATCACCAACATGATCAATGTCAACATGACCTCCGTTTGCCAGGTAAGAGTTGTCTTGCTTCTGTAGCAGTTGTGTGTGTGTATAAATCTATACCACGGGGCAGCTATGCATGTCTATACATAGCTGAAAAACTAGATGAATATCTATTTTATTTTTATTGCACAGGTTGTGTGCACTTTAGTCGGTCTGCGGCAAAGTTCAGTGTTACAATGTGTCAACCGTACAGTGGCGCAGGTGGCATGTCGATGGGCGTCCCATCTTTCACGCTTCCTCTTCATCCTCTTTCCTCTCCGCCACCGTTGCTGCCGTGCTACCGGTGGTTCCCAGAGCAACGGTGAACTACACCAACGCTGTCTGTGTTCACCACCCACGCACCACCATTTCTTCCCCCGATTTCTCTCGTTCCTTCTCTCGCTCGCCCTTGCCTCCTACGCGGCTGAAATGTACCGGTGTGCTATACATCTCCCATAATGCCGCTGGGTGGAATCTAGCGGTAATGTGAACTTCCTCGCTGGTCCTGTGTGACTTCATTCCCTTGCCACTTCAGTATTTTTATTTTTAAAGAATGAAACGATGTATAGGTCGTGTTAGCGTCCATCGAAATGGACATTTGTCTTGAAGTTGAATATTTACATAAAATGGTGTCCTGTTTGACTTATTTCATGTGTGCTTCCTGACCATGCTGTTTTGTCAGGTAATCTAACTGTTTGTTCAGGAGTTAACCTTTCTTTCCCTGTTTCAGATGACTCGTTTAGTTCTACCCAGAATGGTGGAGAGGTGAGTTTGTTTTTCTTTAAGTGCTATTGCCACATTATAAATGAACAATAACTTTTTATTTATTTTTGATGCTATTGATAGTCTGTTCAAGTGTGTCTGACTGGTCAAAAAGGTTGTCTCTGATGTAAATCATTAAAAAAAAGGGTTTTACACGCTCATCCACAAGACAAAGCTGTGCTGCACTGTAAAACTACAAACACTAAATCAAATCCTTTGTAGACCGAATTTTATTTTGGGTACCAGTCTGTTCAGCTGTCATCCCACTGCTTGCTGTTCCTTTATCATAAAGGAACAGACCGGCACCAAGGCTGTCTGAACGCTGGAACTTACATCAGAAAAGCCTAAATGTTCTCCATTTATTTTATTTTTTAGAATGACCATGAAATGAAGACATGGGCTTCAAATGTTCAGGACATGAGTTCAACAGTGTTATACAGAGGGTGCCTTCCTACCTACCCTGCTTCTTTCTATCCCTTTGTTCCCCGATCTGACCAGCTGCTTTTCAATTCACACAAAGTGCACCCTCTTCCGATTGGCTCTGACGAATCACATGGGCTCTCTGCGCCAATGGGAAGGCGGGGCACATTTGTTGCCGTGAGGGGCAAACCAACCCCTTTATCACTACATCACTGCAGCAACCGGAGTGCTAAATGCGTAAGCAAGCTGCTGCCATGGCAACCCGCACAGCGACTATGATTAGTGTGTGTGTATGGCAGTCTACAGTGGCACTAGGCTGCTTGTACTCTTGTGATGGACAGGAGGCTCTTTTGGCACTCCATGGCAGGAAAAAAACAACTTCTAATTCCCTTTTGGTTTTTGTGGTTTCAGGTCCAAAGGTGTGGTCCTCAACATCTCCTCTGCCAGTGGCATGTACCCTGTCCCTCTTCTGACTGTGTACTCCTCTTCCAAGGCAAGTGCCAGTCTTAGACCTCCACACATAAATGCACACATTTTGTATACATTGCATCGTTTAACTGCACAACTGCTAGTCAATGTCTGCGTATGCCTTTCTGTCCCCTACCACTGATTTCAGATTTCTGATTTGGTGGAACAGCTTTGGTAACATGTCTGCTGTCTTCAGACACTGTGGCAGCAGATATGGTACAGCACTGATGAAGGCAAAGCTGAAACTTATGCTTTAAATAATTTTATTTTTATTTTTTACACACCACCTTGCTCTTTTGAGGATGGATTCAGTTCCTGTTTTCATCTCGGGCCTCCTTAGGTTATTCCTTTAAAAAAAAATGGTTTTCAGTGCCAGTACTTTTTGAACTCTACAGATTCTCTCTCCCATGCGCTGGCTGCCTTCCACTCTAGCCTGACCTCAAACTCTAATACTAGCTATCTAGCCACCAGATATAACCCCCCCCCCCCAAAAATTGTCTGCCTGTGGCTCACCCTGGTTAAATGGCCACGCTCGTGCTTTAAAAAGTAACTCTGAAACGCTGAATGTAAATGGAAGACCTGCTAACTTCCAAGTATTCTGAGCTAATTAAGGATTTGAGAAGTTACGTTGTTGCTGTTGAAGAGGCAAGGGTGAACTACTTCGCTGATCTGAGTACTTCCACAATCCAATTCTGTGGAAGACTATTGTGTCTTACACACACAACAATGACATGCCTGCATCCCCTGATCTCTTCAAAATGTTTGAGTCTTTACAGAAAAGTTAAGATCCTATATTGAAAGTAGCTGGGCCCCATAGTGTTTCTGGTCAGGAGGCACTTGTGACAACTACCCTGACTGTCTACTGCTTCCTTTGTGCTCCTTTGCGCAGATCCTTTGAGTCCCTCCTTGATACTGAAGACCTGTCCCTTGGGTGTGATCACTACTAGACCACTAGAGGTTATTACTTTTGGCCCCAGCATTCTGTCTGTTGTAAATAGCTCCCTGACCTCTGGCTCTTTTCCAGACAGATTTTAAAACTGCTCTGGTCTGACCTCTAATTAATTAAAATGCCCAGTCCACCCCCCCCCCCCTATTCCCTGAATAATTATAGACTCCTCTCTTAGCTTCCTTTATTTATCCAAGATGTTAGTTGTTTTTCAAGCAATTTGAGTATGAAGCCAGGCTTCCGCTCACGTCCTAGCACGGAAACGGCTTTATTGGAAGTCTGTAATAATGACCAGTCTCTGCCGGTAGATGCTCTCTTCTAGGTTCTTTCAGCTCTCTGTGCTGTGTTTGACACTATTGATCATAACGTCCTTGTTGACCAGCTGGAGAGGTGGGTGTGACTCTTGTGTTGCTCTAGACTGGTCCGGTCCTGCTTTTTAACGTCTAAAAAATATAAGTCAAGTCTGTGACTGATTTTGGAGGAAGTTATGCATGGTTTTTATTTCCTCACGCCTAGATTACTGTAAATCTTTGTGTACCCATCTGTCAGAAATCACTCCACCCAGTTATTTCACAATGTTGCAGTACTGCTTTTACCTGGCACCAGGAAATGTGATATCACACTTAAAAAAACATTCTTTTTTTTAGCTGCTCTACACTGGCTGCCAGTCATGTTTCGTTTTTGTGTGTGTATAAAAATGAAGTTTAAGGCTAGATTTGGTTTAGACCCCAACCTACATTGCAGAACTTCTCTCCCGTAGGAGCCGAAACACAGCCTGAGGTCCCCTGGTAAAGCACTGACTGTTCCAAAGTCTAGGTTGAAAACAAAGGTGACTGGGCATTTTCCATTTGGGTCCCTAGACTTTGGAATGGTCTCCCAGAGGTGGTCAGGCTTGCACATTTATTGCAAATCCGCCCTGGAAACACCCTGTTTTCTATAGATTTTAATTGGTACTTCTCCCTCTTTTTTTTTCTTTTCCTTTGTTAGTATTTATTTTATTTAATGATGTGAAGCACTTTGTTACTTGTATAGAAAAGCACAATACAAAAATGGTGTTATTGGTGCCCATCACAGGAGGCTGCTGAGGGGAGGACTGCTTATAATGTCCAGAACTGATAGAATGGCATCAATCACGGGAGCAATGTGTTTTGACGTATTTGATACTATTCCACTCCAGCTGTTACCACAAGCCTGTCCTCCCCAATTAAGGTGCCACCAACCTCCTGTGGTGCCCATCCTCATACTGCAGGACTATTTTCCATAGTAGGACTATTTTCCATAGTAGGACTATTTTCCATAGTAGGATTTGTTACATATAGAAATGATGGCAAAGCTGTGTTTAAAAAAATAAATTATTTTTTTTGTTATCCCAGTCTCACAGTTCAGTAGGGAAACACTTTCTCTCGTAGGTGGTAATGGTCAGTATTTCTTGTTCACTCCTTTTAGGCTTTTGTGGACTTCTTCTCCCGGGGACTTCAGGAGGAGTATAAGGCAAAGGGTATCATTGTCCAGGTGAGTACTTAGCCTGTTCACCTGGGCCACATTCAGCAGGACACAATATTGGCCACCATTCAGATAGCTGTATTATGTAAAAAAACAAACCTGCTTCTCTGGCATTTTATCTGCGATGTTCAGCAATGTTTTGTGTACTGAACACGGTCCTGTTCGCTACTAGTTCCTTTCTAGTTTGTGTGACATGTGACAGTGCCACAAAGGTCAGCTAGTATGGTTTCTTCCTGACTGCTCTTCAGCACAGAACCCTACCTTCATGACTCTGTTTTTGTGGCTCACGCTACAAGGCTGTTTACCTCTGTGTCACTCGTCTCTTTTTAACGTGGCTACATTTGCTGTTTTTTTTATACATTTAATTTTTAAGCCAACTTCTGTCCTCCAGAGCGTGCTGCCCTTCTTTGTGGCGACCAAGATGACCCGTATCAGGAAGCCCACCTTGGACAAGCCCACCCCGGAGCGCTATGTGGCTGCTGAGCTGACAACCATCGGACTGCAGGACCAGACCAACGGCTACTTCCCCCACGCAGTCATGGTACGGCTCCACCGCTCATCTCCCTGGTTTTGTTTGATAACTTTGAAAACAAAAATGTCTTGTTGGACAAATCCAGGGGTGTATTCACTAGGAAGTAAATGGTAAGCCAAATGGAACAACCTGGAGGGACTTACCTGAATTTGTCCAATAAGTTGCAGAACGTTTTGCCACTGTTTGCGGCGGTCTTCATCTCCTAAGGGCGTTTTCACACAATTTTGCGCTATGGTTCAAATCCAAGCTAGACTAATTGCTACGTTGTATTTAATTTTGTTCTGGCTGGGTTTAACTTTGTCAAACGGGGGGGGGTCATTTGTTTATTGGACAAGTGTTATCAAGTTAAAAATTGGTTTACAGTAGGATTATCATCAAGTGTCACTTGTGTCCTAACCTTCATATTTTCGCTTTGGTCTTCCAGCGACATGCAGGAGAAACTGGCGCAATAGCCGTTAAAACTGCGACGTGACCCAGTCTCCCCTAATCTGCGTCGGATGCGCTCATAAATGTTCTGCTAAGCACAATGTTTCGGAGATCTCGAGTTATGACGCTGCATGCATTTCATCAAATGCTTGCCGTCAAAACAATCAATAGTAATTGTGCAACTCGGGGGTGGGGGGGAAAGAACCAATGTTTAGTCCGGACTGTGTTCTCACCTACAGCGAATCGCATACCCAAGGGGGTAACCGCACCAGAGTTCTGGAAAAACCACATCTAACCAATTTGGTGTGAAAGACCCCTAACTGGTTACGCCCCACGTAGTCCCTCCCTTTTCAGTCGTTCCTCCGTTTGTCACTAAACTTTCCGTTTTAGAAATGTGATGTGTAGACCTGACCTATTTTATATATTTTTGTCATGTAGAAGCGACCAGTTCCGCATCACTGAATAGTGAATATGCCCTGAATGTGTTTGTCCACAATGAGTGCCAACTAACCTCTGACCTTTTGTCCGTGTGTCCTCAGGGCTGGCTGACCACTGTCCTAGTGCCCATTAACCTGGTCATTTACTTTGGGGCAAGGATGAACCGAGCCCAGCGTACTGGCTACCTGAAGAGGAGAAAGCTGAGGGAGCTGGCCAACCAGAGTAACGGGAAGAGTGACAGGCTGAAGAGCGAATAAGAACACCCCCCATATAACAGAATGGAAGCTGACCATAGAACTACCATACAACCACTCTGACTAGCCCTGACTCTGTCCATTAGTTAGTCATGTCGAATGATTCACGGGTGTGTTTTTGAGGATCTTTTTGTATGTTGACGCTAACAGATTTCTTCCTTGGAGCCCATATTGCCGCCACATGACACGTCCTTTTGAATGAAGTGGTTCAGCGACAACGTCTCTAACCAAAACGGCAGCTCTAACAGTGGCTGCGACAAAAATACATACTCTGCTCTCAGCACAGGGAATAGTTATTTTTCTATGTGACAAAAAATGATTGTAGAGAAGAACCTTTAAAGGCCAAGTGCAGTCAAATGTGATTTTTTCTTTTCTTTTTTATATTAGTTTCCACACTGAGGATGGAATAATACTGTGAAATTGCGTTAATGAAAATGCCCTTTTAGTGTAAATGCTGTTTGAAAAGACCGCCTGAACTTCAGCCTCTTTTGGTGGTATGGAGTTTGTCTTCTACGTCACCATGCAGTAAATTAGTTAATAGACCAATAAGAAAGCGTTCCAAACCTTTCTGCCAATAACCGCTAATTTTCAGTCCCCTCCTCGCTCTGACTACTCCCAGACAGTCCAAGCAAAATCCTTGCTTGAGCAATTGCCCTATACTATTTTTGACCATTTTAATTAACAATCACAATTTACTTGTTACCCAAAACATATTTGATATTGAGAAACTTCTTCATTGGACCTTTAAACAGGGTGATTTTCGTTGACTCTGCTGTTGTAAGCAGAATGGTGGCGGGCCAAATTAGTTTTTTTTATATATATATTTTTATACATGTACGTAAAACCAAGCCGCAGGCACATCTTCAGGTACTTCGCACAGTGAAGTGCAGTAAACGCATTGGCTGTGCCTGAAGTTTACAAGCGATCACTCTATTTACGTTTTTTGTGTATTTAAAAAAAAAAATAATAATAATGGTGGGATTTGTTGCACTGATCTATTTCTCTTTTTTCCAGTTGTCTAAACTTTAATTTACTTGTTTTTTTTTTTTTCTTGTCATTCTTATCCACATGCCTTCCAGCTCATGCTGGCATTGATCACGTCCAATGAGAGGGAGTCTTGCACATTCGAGTAGTTCTATTGCAAGCTAATGCTATACAATTGCCGTACAGTCTCAGACTACTGCCAAAGATTGTATACTATATATTGTGCACAATAGCCTTTTTGGAGTGGCGAGGGACTTCAACAACATGCACAACTGTTTGTCTGGGTGTTGGTCTATGTTTGACTTGGATCTCTGTATGACTTGTTCTGACCAATGTCCAGACTTTAACCATGGTGCCTTATGAAGATTTCTCAGGTGTGGAACTAGACCAGTTTATCAGGAATTTTGGAATTGCAATGTACTGTCACTCTTGCTGCTTTGCACCTGTACGAGTTAATCTGAACTTTCTACTTGAGAAATTCTGTACAATAAAGAATGTGGTCTGTTTTATTTCCTCCCTGACTTGCTTTCTAAATATTAATGAACAAGAACTATGCTGTTTACAAAATAAAAATAAAGAGAATTCAATGTCAGCTGTTCCTTAATGGTGTCATGACGTTGGTCTGGGGGTAGGTTTATGACAGTCCAATAACAACCCCCCCCCCCACCCCTTTTCCTCTCTACCCTACTGATGTTACATTTGCAAAAACCTTAGTTAACAGAGTTTCTGGGAACATCAGGTGGTGGGAAATGAACTATATTCTGGTAATCCGACCAATTGAACATATGCGGTGGTACTTAATGAATATGATATCATATGAGACATCATTGATGAGAATAAGATGACATTCTACAGTGGAAAGTCTACACATCGGATTCACATGGAATTGTTCAATTTAAACGTTTGAATATGAAATTATTCATGATGGTATGAAAAGTGATTTTTAGCTTCTAAAATGTGAGATTTGGGTTTTCAGAAGTTAGGGCTCTGCTCAGTGGCCTGCCCCTGTGAAGGGACATGGGCTATAAAACTTTTCAAACGCCCTCTCCCTTCCTATATAAACCCTTGACGACAATGTAACCTCCTGTTCCGAGGATGTGGGGACGACGGTCCGATGTTAGAATGGTTCCGATAACAACAGAACGAAGCCAACATCAGCGTGAGCTTTGGTTGCGAATGGTATGAACGTTGAACTCTTCACTACAGAAGTGATACCTACTAGCCGTTGAGTTAGCAACAGTCGCTGCAAACGAGGGTTCGGAAGGAACAGAGTATATCATCTGTCACACAATTTTACTACAACGTATCCAATTGACAACCAGAGACATTCTTCAAAGGACCAGGTTTGGCAACACGGCCTTCCATCTACCACCAACCTACTGAAGCGCAGCTCAAGTAAATATTTATTGCATTTTCCTTTTCCAAATGGGCGGTAATTTCAAATGCATAAGATACTGTATTTACGATAGCACAGCTTCACCCTTTGTTCCTCAATCTTCCCGCTCTTTCACAAAAACCCAGCCCCTTTTGTGTAACAAGCTGTCATACCTGTTCCGCCCGCTAGGGGCGTTTATCTTTATGGCGTAATCAAGTTGATTAATTATGTGTATATGTTATTCTGTGTGATTAATTAGGTATTTAGTAAATAAATAATTAAACCCAATTTTGTATTGCTGATTCAACTTGTTAGCCAGGGTTTGTGCAGATAACCAAGAATTTACAACTTTCAGATGAGACTGAATTAAGATGACGATCAATATTGACTGCTATTGTTGTAAAATATTACTAGGCCTTTAAGAGTTTATTCTGAAGATAACAGCTCTATAAATATTATTTTGTGGTGTCCCGACTAGTTAATTACATTTACATGATTAGCTCAATCAGGTAATATTAATTGCGGATAAATTATTTTATAGAATAGCATGTAATATCACTTAATCCGGCATAGCCAAAGACACTGGTAAAATTTATCCCAACAGGGTGCCATTTCGGACCCCCACCCAAGTTTTATTAATTGTCCGCATGGGATTAATCGTCCAAAGAAATGCTTACCTGCAGGTTCCTTCTCAAAGCAACAAATAAATTGTATGACTGACGTAAATGGCGGTGGAATAGACCGAGGTTGTATATTTGACGGATATTCGCCTGTATTCTTCCTTACGTCCACCAACAGCAGTTGGGGACCGTCAGCATAGTGACAAATCAAAAGGACCGAATTTCAATAGATATTTAACCATTACTCCTAAAATGTTCAAAACTGGTTCTAGCTAACCACATGGTATAGACACACTACGCACTTATTGTTGGTCGATTTACATCTCACACTATTAAATGATTTATTTACATTTTTAAATTTCAATAGCTCCGTGGTCATGTGACCTAGTGACTTCAAACAAGGTTCAGAATGTCCACTCAGTGGGCCTACACATTGCACACACTTTAGTTTGTCCATTTTCATCTCACATGACTTTACATTCATTTTTCAATATGTAAAATTTCAATATTTACTGACTTCAAACATGGTGCAGAATGTGCCCTTCTATATTGCACACTCTTGTTTGTGTGCTGTAAAATCAAGCAGTGTAACGTACATTTTTCATAGTTTTAAATTTCAACAGCTCCTTGGTCATGTCAATTACACACCCAAGAAGTGTGCAGTGGATATACACCCATATTGCGTAAACTATAGTTATGTCTCTTCCATATTGTTGTACATTAATATTAGTTTGACAATTAGGGGGTTCAGTCCAGTGTTTACTCTTTTATTTAATATTTATAATAATTGGTAGTTCTAAGTACTTATTTTCCCTGTTTGTTTGTCCACAGTATAACAGTGGTACACAATAGAGATATCTCCTTTCGTTGCTAATATCAACAGTAATGGTGACCAGTAAATCAATGAATAAAAATGGAATATTGACAAATTAAACAGAAATTGTAGACCTTCAATATTTTTCAACATGTCAACAGACACTTAACTTCAAATAAGTACGAAACATTTCATTGTTAACTTTCTCTTTATCCCTGGTGCATTACAGAGCCTCTTCAGTGTGGATGGGGTACAGCATACATTTTCAACAACAAAGACCTTACTTCCAGTTGGTGTTCTTTACTCTGTTGAACTCTCGTGTCTTCATACTTAGTTACAGCACATGGAACCACCGTTGGCATGCAATACAGTCAATCTAAAACAAAACAAAGTGTAACACGTTATAAATAATATCAAATATCAACGCAGTGCGACGAATGACAAATTAGCCATCCATTGTGTTAAATCATAAATGGTCTTACATGCCATCACTGTTGTCAAAAGATTATAAACATGTTAAATAAAGTTACTAACCCAGTCAGTCTTTGAGGCACATCCAGGTTCTGTATCAGTGGCACACATGAAGCAGTTGTTGGCTTTGTTGAACTCTGAAATCATAGGCATGAACTGAACATATGGCTGTCCCACACAACTACATCAAAATAAAGAATTTACAAAAAACCCTAGACTTTTAAAATCAAAATCATCATAAACCAGTCTGGCATTGACTTAGCTGAGAACCTGCTACCAACAAGACAACTGATTGATCACCATATCAAGCTGAGTTCTCTGAACACATGGCTGTCTGACACAACTCCATAAAAATCAAGACTTTACATTTACTTTGAATTAAATGTCATTACATACCAGACATTTTTAGCATATCCTCAGCCATTTCTTTCCACAGTTGCTCCATGTGTTTTTGAAGGTTCAATATCAGTTTGGGAGAGGATGTTGGGGAAGTTCTGTGCAACTTCCTTGGCCATCTACACCAAAAAATAAAATACAGCTTTTTACCTAATTGTCACTTAACAGCTAACCATTCATTATTGAAAATATAACTATCAAACCTGCATTACAAAGACCCCTCAGCTGAAGGTGTCCTGCTGCATGGTGGGAGTTATTTCCCCTCCTTTCCACTTTATGTCCACACAGTCGTCTTTTCCATGGCAGGATCTTCTCATTTTGCAGTATTCTCTTTTTTATGTAAAAATAATGGAATTATGATTAGTTATAGGCAAATTAATACACAAGCCAAATGTATATGCTGTTTACCTTATCACTATAATCTAGTAGTAATTTAATAGTAGAGGTAATTTCCTTCATGCTCCCTTCTACACACAGCCTAAATTATAGGCACTGAACCATTTACAGGACAATAATAAAAGTAGCATATAGGATCCAACCCCTACAGGTTCATCAGTACGTGCTTAAAGAAAGTCATATCACAAAGATCACAGATGACAGTGCCCACCAAGTCCATGACAATAGAGAATGAATTGTAAGCACCAAAGTGTGGTTGTCAAAATAATATCTGAAAGTTGTTGAACATAATACTTCTATTTGCAATAGCAATTTATTATATATGCAGTTGAGGAATATTCCATGTACCAACACTACATGTAGGACGGACATAAGACATTCCCACATACAGTATTTTTTTATTTCTTAAATTTTTTATTTCACCTTTATTCTACCAGGTAAGCCAGTTGAGAACAAGTTCTCATTTACAACTGCGACCTGGCCAAGATAAAGCAAAGCAGTGTGACACAAACAACAACACAGAGTTACACATGGAATAAACAAACGCACAGTCAATAACACAATACAAAAGTCCATATACAGTGTGTGCAAATAAAGTAAGATTAGGGAGGTAAGGCAATAAATAGGACGTAGTGGAGAAATAATTACAATTTCGCAGATAAACACTGTAGTGATAGATGTGCAGAAGATGAATGTGCAAGTAGTGATACTGTGGTGCAAAGGAGAAACTAAATATATAAAGAAAATAAATAACAATATGGGAATGAGGTAGTTGGATGGGCTATTTACAGATGGGCTATGTACAGGTGCAATGATCTGTAAGATGCTCTGATAGCTGATGCTTAAAGATAGTGAGGGAGATATGAGTCTCCAGCTTCAGTGATTTTTGCAATTCGTTCCAGTGTTTGGCAGCAGAGAACTGGAAGGAAAGGTGGCCAAAGGAGGAATTGGCTTTGGGGGTGACCAGTGAAATATACCTGCTGGAGCGCGTGCTACGGGTGGGTGCTGCTATGGTGACCAGTGAGCTGAGATAAGGCCGGGCTTTACCTAGCAAGGACTTATAGATGACCTGGAGCCAGTGGGTTTGGCGATGAATATGAAGCGAGGGCCAGCCAACGAGAGCATACAAGTCGCAGTGGTGGGTAGTATATTGGGCTTTGGTGATGAAACAAATGGCACTGTGATAGACTGCATCCAATTTGCTGAGTAGAGTGTTGGAGGCTATTTTGTAAATTACATCGCCAAAGTCAAGGATCGGTAGGATAGTCAGTTTTACGAGGGTATGTTTGGCAGCATGAGTGAAGAATGCTTTGTTGCGAAATAGGAGGCCGATTCTAGATTTAATTTTGGATCGGAGATGTTTAATATGAGTCTGGAAGGAGAGTTTACAGTCTAGCCAGGCACCTAGGTATTTGTAGTTGTCCACATATTCTAAGTCAGAACAGTCCAGAGTAGTGATGCTAGGCGGGCGGGCAGGTGCAGGCAGCGATCGGTTGAAGAGCATGCGTTTAGTTTTACTTGCATTTAAGAGCAGTTGGAAGCCACGGAAGGAGAGTTGTATGGTTAGTTAACCAAAGAAGGGCCAGAAGTATACACAATGGTGTCGTCTGCGTAGAGGTGGATCAGAGAATCACCAGCCGCAAGAGCGACATCATTGATGTATACAGAGAAAAGAGTCAACCCGAGAATTGAACCCTGTGGCACCCCCAAAGAGACTGCCAGAGGTTCCAGACAAAAGGCCCTCCGATTTGACACACTGAACTCTATCTGAGAAGTAGTTGGTGAACCAGGCGAGGCAGTTATTTGAGAAACCAAGGCTGTTGAGTCTGCCGCTAAGGTCCTAACTTCCCTGAAAAGTTGCATATCGCAGGGGCTATTCGATGCTAATGCAGTACGCCACAGGGTGTTTTTGTGCTGGTCAAGGGCAGTCAGGTCTGGAGGGAACCAAGGGCTATATCTGTTCCTGGTTCAATATTTTTTGAATGGGGCATGCTTATTTTAAGATGGTGAGGAAAGCACTTTTAAAGAATAACCAGGCATCCTCTACTGACGGAATGAGGCCAATATCTTTCTAGGATACCCGGGCCAGGTCGATTAGAAAGGCCTACTTGCTGAAGTGTTTTAGGGAGCGTTTGACCGCGGACCCATTACGGATGCAGGCAATGAGGCAGTGATCGCCGAGATCCTGGTTGAAGACAGCAGAGGTGTATTTAGGGGACAGGTTGGTCAGGATGATATCTATGAGGGTGCCCGAGTTCACGGATTTGGGATTGTACCTGGTAGGTTCCATGATAATTTGGGTGAGATTGAGGGCATCTAGCTTAGTTGTTAAGCATATCCCAGTTTAGGTCACCTAACAGTACAAACTCTGAAGATAAATGGGGGGCAATTCATTCACATATGGTGTCCATGGCGCAGCTGGAGGCTGAGGGAGGTCTATAACAAGTGGCAACAGTGAGGGACTTATTTCTGGAAAGGTGGATTTTTAAAAGTAGAAGCTCAAACTGTTTGGGGACAGACCTGGATAGCATGACAGAACTCTGCAGGCTGTCTCTGCAGTAGATTGCAACTCCATCCCCTTTGGCAGTTCTGTCTTGGCGGAAAATGTATACACATACAGAGAGGCATTATTCAGCTGTGATTTTACCACTCAGAATTCAGAATGGATATGACAATGGGGCCAGCACAGGATGTAATACAGGATATTATCTGGTAAACTTCTACTGTGTGTCAAGAGAAGAGCCCCAATTAGGGGTTTAGTGTCCTCCAGTAAAAAAAATGCTGGTTTAGATTAAAAACTATTGCCCTGTGTCCCCGTTCATAGGGGCATGAGAGACTTTTCCCTGGTAGAATTGAGTTTACACTTTATTGGCCCAAACACTCACCGAACCACAAGGTTGAGGTTACTCATGGACAGTAATTAGTATTTATTTGTTTTGCATTGATGCATTGTGTCTTCTAACTGTCCAAGAATAGGATCCAAAATGTTAGGAAATATTTGTTCCCATGAATACAAAGGAGGATGTCTCTCCTCATACCTTTGGCACTTTAGTCAGACTGCCAGACTGTGCACCACAGAGCCAATCAGGAGAGAATACATACAGGTCAACGGTGCCAACTGAAAGTCAAGGGGTGTGTCTTAGCCTTTTGGATTACTCTCTCTTTACAGAGAACCCCTGTGGTTCAAGTCAAGAGCTACCCTTCCCCTTTCAGTTTGCTCTGCGCATGTCTGAAAGTGACAGAGCCAGCAGCCAAGAGAGTTTTTCACAGTATGTAATTTGAAATCATTACACTTTTGAATGTATGTAAAATGCTAATATGTATTAGATCCAGTACAATGGAATAACTAGGACCTGAATTTGAGTGCAGCGTGTTCCGATTCCTCCTTCACCAAAAACACTTGGCCTGATGGTTCATGCAGATACTGGGAAAGCAATATAGAAATGTATTGATCCCTTAAAGGATTTTACCATTAAATGACCCATATCACAACCCTCATACCTCTTCACAAAAATGCACCTCAATACATTTTGGAAAAATGATTTTACTCACAAAAGACGTAGGAATTTATCTTCCCAGTTAGAAATAGTAGGCCATGCATCAAATAACTACTTTCATCAGAAAAACAAACCCTCAAATGCACTATTGCATTTTGCAAGTTGTCTGCAGGAGGCTTGTTGTGAACACACTCAAATATCAAGTCATTATCAGGTTATGGAAACTGCGTTCTAATTCTCAACGTAGAAGGATTTGTCTTAATGTCAGTATATGAAAGTG
This sequence comes from Oncorhynchus keta, assembly GCF_023373465.1. Taxonomy (NCBI): domain Eukaryota; kingdom Metazoa; phylum Chordata; class Actinopteri; order Salmoniformes; family Salmonidae; genus Oncorhynchus; species Oncorhynchus keta. The sequence goes on along the minus strand of NC_068437.1, from coordinate 10,340,611 downwards.
ACGCTATGAAAAGGATTCTTTCACCTTATCAAGCTCAATCTGACTTACAAATCACTGCCTATTACTGTGATTGAAAATAACTTATGAAACATTGTTTTTCATGAGGCCTACCTGTCTGTTCGAACACCTCTCCTGTCCTTGATCCATTCCACATACAGCCATTTGCGGATCTTTTCAGTGCCCACGTGAAAGATAGTTATTGCGAGGATGGAACATTTGTGGACTTAAACATATTTTTTAACACCCATGTAAAATGAAGGCCTGCAAAGCTTACAGATTTAAGTCTAATAGCATGATATGTAAGTAGACAAACATCAGAGTGTGCGATATGAAGGTATAGTAAGTGGAACGTTCTGAACCTTGTTTGAGGTCAGTAGGTCACATGACCAAGGAGCTGTTGAAATTTTACATTTAGAAAAATTAATGTCAAAACTTGTGAGACGAAAATTGACAAAATAAAGGGTGTGCAACATAGAAGGGTAGTCAGTGGACATTCTGGACCTTGTTTGAGTCAAGTGAACAAGGAGCTATTGAAATTCGATTGTAAACAAACGTTTGTACTTTGTTTATGCTCCCTAACTAATTCAACTAGGAATACAAAATGCTGCTCACATTTCCACATGTTTATTAGCTTTGGAAAGCGAAGTTAATGTTCAAGTCGTGAAAATAAGACCTGTGCAATTTTTCCACCGTAATGACACTTATTTGGAGTCTGTGGCTCAAGTAGTTTGAAAGCTATTGAGGTTTGAAAGCGCAAATATCCGTTGAATATCCAACTTGAAACTGTCTTTACCTCGGTGTGGAATATAATGTTTTTGCAGTAGTATAATACAGAAAGGTACAATATTTACACGTTTTGGGGAGGGGTGGGGGGACAAGTGTAAATTGAGCAGTATAATGAGTCTGGCTGCAGCAGTAACATGTGGAGAGTCTCTGAGCCTGTTGGTGCCTTCCTCAGGCACCGTTTCGAGTAGCTGTCCTGGATGGGTGGAAGTACGGTCCCGGTGATTTACCATGTTTTTATCAGCCGCCTTTAAGAAGTAGAGACGCTTTTGCGCCCTCTATACAAGAGTGGTGGTGTTGGTCTAGGACAAGTCCTCGGTGATGTGAATGCCGAGGAACTTAACTCGTGACTCCCCCTACTACAGTCCCATTGATATGGATCGGAGCATGTGACCTTCTCTGCTTCCTGAAGTCAACAATCAATCTCTTTGCTTTGCTGACGTTGAGGGAGCGGTTGTTGTGATGACACCACGATGCCATTTCACTTACCAACTCCCCATAGGCTCACTCGTAGTTGCTGGTTATCAGGCCTACAACCGTGATGTCGTCAGAACATGATACAGTAGAGGACTGAGGACATACCCCTGTGTTAGGTCAGTGTGGAGGGGGTGTTGCCAATCCTCACAGCCTGTGGTCTGCCCATCTGGAAGTCAAGGGTCGAGTTGTAAAGGGTGGTGTCCATACCCAGGGCTCTGAGCTTGGAGGGAACGATAGTGTTGAATGCTGAACTGTAGTCAGTAAACAACATTCTCACATAAGTGTTCCTCTTGTCCAGATACACTACATAGACAAAAGTATGAGGACACCTCTTCAAATGAGTGGAGTCAGCTACTTCAGCCACACCCGTTGCTGACAGGTGTAGAAAATCGTGCAACCAGCCACACAATCTCCATAGACAAACACTGGCAGTAGAATGGCCTTACTGAAGAGCTCAGGGACTTTCAACATGGCACTGTCATAGGATGCCACCTTTCCAACAAGTCAGTTCGTCAAATTTCTGCCCTGCTAGAGCTGTCCTGGTCAACGGTAAGTGCTGTTATTGTGAAGTGGAAACATCTAGGAGCAACAGCGACTCAGCCGCGAAGTGGTTGGCCACACAAGTTCACAGAACGGGACCGCAGACTGCTGAAACGCGTAGCCTGTAAAAATTGTCTGTCCTCGGTTGCAAGACTCACTACCGCATTCCAAACTGCCTCTGGAAGCAACGTCAGCACAATAACTGTTCATCAGGAGCTTCATGAAATGTGTCTCCATGGCCTAGCAGCCGCACACAAGCCTAAGTTCACTACGCGCAATGCCAAGCATCGGCTGGAGTGGTGTAAATCTCACTGCCATTGGACTCTGGAGCAGTGGAAATGCATTCTCTGGAGTAATGAATCACACTTCATCATCTGGCAGGCCAACAGACAAATCTGGGTTTGACAGGTGCCAGAAGAATGCTACCTGCCCGAATGCATAGTGCCAACTGTAAAGTTTGGTGGAGGAAGAATAATGGTCTGGTGCTGTTTTTCATGGTTTGGGCTAGGCCCCTTATTTCCAGTGAAGGTAAATCTTAACACTACAGGATACAATGACATTCTAGACAATTCTGTGCTTCCAACTTTGTGGAAACAGTTTGGGGAAGGCCTTTTCCTGTTTCAGCATGACAATGCCCACATGCACAAAACGAGGTCCATACAGAAACGGTTTGTCGAGATCGGTGGGGAAGAACATGACTGGCCTGCACAGGGCCCTGACTTCAACCCCATCTAACACCTTTGGGTGTCCGGAGATGGTTTCCGGTTTGCTGTTCATTTAAACCTGGGTATCGTCAACGTAGCAGTGAATGTTGATGTCATAACCTCTGAGCATTTGCCCAAGAGGGGGCATAGCATGTCAATTAAAAACAAGATAGACTCCGGGGCTGACCCCTGCGGGACGCTGCATGTGACTGATGGTGTCAATCTTTTTCTTGAAAAAATCTGAGACACAATTGCACTGCAAAGATGAGGCTGCAGGAGAGCATGAGATTGTAGGGTTGAAATGGTGGTTGATGGTATGTTACTGTCAATCATGGCAGAGATGAAGGCTGATTGTGCTGCTTTTAAGGCAGCAGGGTAGCTTGCCTAGTGGTCTTTATGACTCTGATGGGGAAGAGGTTCCCAAAACTATTTCATTTAAAGGGCTCCTCCAGTAAAATAAGAAACAAGCCAATAGGATTTGTGGAAAAGTGAACTTTCCTGACTCAAGAGTATTTCATAAATAAAAAGGGGTGGGGGAATCAACAATGAAATAGTCAGTTGACGTTCTGAGCGTTTCAATAACCTTGCCGTGACAGATTTGATGTGTTTTTTTAATGTTTTTTTTTCCCCCACTTTCCGAGCTATTGAATTTGATTAGGTCTTTGTACCCGCATAGCTTTCTGGTTACTCAGAGTAAACCTCTGGGTATTCAGGTACCTGAGAGTCAATCACATCAACTCAGTACCGGTACCCTGTGTATATAGCCAGGTTATAGTTACTCATTGTGTATTTATTCCTTGTGTTATTATTTTTCTATTTTTATACTATTTCAACTATTTCAACTATACTATTTTTTGGTTAATCTGAATTATTGGGAAGGGCCTTTAAGTAAGCATTTCACTGTTAGTCTACACCTGTTGTTTACGAAGCATGTCACAAATACAATTTGATTTGATTTGAAGTCAATAGGCTCAGTGAAATAGGCTCAGTGAAACCTGAGATATGAGTGGAGACAGATTGGAGAGACATCTGTCCAGGAGCTCAATGGAGCTGAGTACCGGCACCTAGTTCAAGTCAGGCTTTCAAGTGGGACATTTCATTATCTGATGGACATATGAACCAACCTACTGAGCAACAGCCTCGCAACGTCACATTCAGATGGGGAAAAGGTTGATGACACAAGACATGGGGTTAAATTTGCACTAATATATACATGTGATATATATGATATAACATCTGCAGCTTGAAATAGATAATACTACTTATTTTGGGACTACACTGTACAATTGTTGGACCGTTTAGGATTGCATAACTAAATAGGAACCGTTAAATTTTGTTGATGTTTCAGGGGGATTTTTTTTCGAGTAACACAGGGTAGAACTGTCAAATTTGATATGTGGATAGCTAGCTTTTAAATTGTTCTAATCCTGTTGGTAAGTAACAACAAGCAATAAGGTGATATTTAATACCAAAATATGTTGGAGACCATAGTCCATGTACTGATCTAGTGATACATTTCACTCAGGCTGTAAATTAGCACTATAAGTAACGTTACCAAGCTATGGACTCCAAATGGGTTGCCACAATGCTGCTATTCGCTTAGCTTGCTATATTGTAACGTTAGCTTGGTGGCTGAAAAAATCATGTCATTTATGCTATGCCTTTTTATTATACATTGTGTTTTGAAATGCATTTAAGCACAACCAGCTTGCTGGCTTCAGAGAACATGCAGTTTGATGTTGTTACACAAAGTTGGCCTCTGGGTGGCAGTATATGCGAACTAAATGTGACTGCTTGTTTCGACCAGTTTCAGACCTCCAATCGGTGTCCTCATCTTGATGTGATGTCGGATAAACGTCAGCGTGCAAGGGTCCAGGGCTCTTGGGCCAAACCACTGCCCAAACAACCACGTCCAACAGGTTTTCTCTCTGCCATGCAGACTAAATTAGACCAGGGCCCATATTCACAAAGCGATTCGGAATAGGCTGGGCTAGGATCAGTTTTTACCTTTCAGATGTTAATGATTAAGAAAGATTATATGGGTGGTGGGGCAGCTCTCCTACTCTGAGACACTTTGTGAAAACAAGTCCAACTCTCCTACTGTCATTTGAGAATTACATCCATGGTAATATACATGTTTTTAAATGGTCATATGGAAGCATATACATTTTCTTTGGCAGGAGCAATTCCTAATTCCAGCACTGTTGTGATACCAAGTGCCAATCCACCACCTGCTGGTTGGGGAGTGGGACAGCGGATGTTTGAGTATCAACAGCCCGCTAAGGTAAAAAAAAAGGAGTATTTGACTTTATTGTGTTAATTGTATTAATAAATAGATATTTTCCGAGAGAAGAAGTTTTGGATTTGAGGTGTCGCCATTGATGAGAGATTAAATCGGCCTTGGGCTGACAAGGATCAACTAATACATTTCCCTTTCTTTCTTTCTTTCTTTCTTTCTTTCTTTCTTTCTTTCTTTCTTTCCCTTGCTCAGCCAGTCAGAGATGTCCCTACGGAGAAGGTGATGGAGTGAGTAACTTGATCAAAAGTCATCTTCTCTACTCTACGTCATTAAAACAACCCCAAATTAAAAATGGTTAAGCCTAGTGGAAATATAACAACAATTCTTTACACATGCTCCTGTTCCACAGAATGGGGGGTGATTATGAGATCAGCCATGGTCCATCAGGAGTGTCAAGGTGAGTTCTAATTTACATTTACATTTAAGTCATTTAGCAGACGCTCTTATCCAGAGCGACTTACAAATTGGTGCATTCACCTTATGACATCCAGTGGAACAGCCACTTTACAATAGTGCATCTAAATCTTTTAAGGCGGGGGGGTGAGAAGGATTACTTTATCCTATCCTAGGTATTCCTTAAAGAGGTGGGGTTTCAGGTGTCTCCGGAAGGTGGTGATTGACTCCGCTGTCCTGGCGTCGTGAGGGAGTTTGTTCCACCATTGGGGAGCCAGAGCAGCGAACAGTTTTGACTGGGCTGAGCGGGAACTGTACTTCCTCAGTGGTAGGGAGGCGAGCAGGCCAGAGGTGGATGAACGCAGTGCCCTTGTTTGGGTGTAGGGCCTGATCAGAGCCTGGAGGTACTGAGGTGCCGTTCCCCTCACAGCTCCGTAGGCAAGCACCATGGTCTTGTAGCGGATGCGAGCTTCAACTGGAAGCCAGTGGAGAGAGCGGAGGAGCGGGGTGACGTGAGAGAACTTGGGATGGTTGAACACCAGACGGGCTGCGGCGTTCTGGATGAGTTGTAGGGGTTTAATGGCACAGGCAGGGAGCCCAGCCAACAGCGAGTTGCAGTAATCCAGACGGGAGATGACAAGTGCCTGGATTAGGACCTGCGCCGCTTCCTGTGTGAGGCAGGGTCGTACTCTGCGGATGTTGTAGAGCATGAACCTACAGGAACGGGCCACCGCCTTGATGTTAGTTGAGAACGACAGGGTGTTGTCCAGGATCACGCCAAGGTTCTTAGCGCTCTGGGAGGAGGACACAATGGAGTTGTCAACCGTGATGGCGAGATCATGGAACGGGCAGTTCTAATCTAATGCATAAGGAGGTCCAATAGACATGGGGTCAACCATATAAATGACAACAGGGGAACACCGTAGCAAAATGCTTCACAATGGAAAATCAAAATGTGCTTTTTAAAAATGTTTGGTTCAGACAATACCTCTCCATTTCAAACTGTTTCCTTCCATTTGTGTCTACTGAACACAACCCAGAATCTCAGTCAGCTACTGCCTTCCACCCACTTAACCCGTATGCTTCCCCATTCAACAATTCTCTACCCCCCCCCCAGACTGAGGCTGATCCATGGGTTCCTACCACCAGAGGAGGCTGACTGGGCCTTCAGTAAACTGCTAGCAGAGCTGCCTTGGTCTCAAAAGACTAACTACAGACAAGGTAGGTCGACAATAATGTCCCCAAGAATAGACCACAGACCATTACTGTACACTCAGCCTATAGATGTGAGCAAACTGAATTTTTTTTATTTTTATGGGTGCCATGTTGGCATTGGAAGTTTCTCCCAATTAGAATGTTATTGTCATGGAACGTTTGGTATCAATGTAAGATCGACCATCCCTGTACTGCTGATCCGGGATTCAATCTCGACAACACGTCCTATTCTCAAGCTAACGTGCTATTCATTGCCCTACCAAAACTATAGTTATCTACATAGCCGCCTTTACCCACCGTTCCTTCCCGTTTTCACCACATGACGAAAGGACTGGATCAGGACAAGTCTTCTCCAACCATAGGTCACAGAAGGAAAAGAGACAAGGAAGGACCATTTAAGTGGAATTGGAACCCAGCCCTGAATGAAGTTGCATCAGATTCCCTATTGGTCTCTCTGTTGGATTGAATCCAGCCACGTTCCATCATTGAGCAAGACACAACAACGCGAAGGAGGCGCATGACTCAAAACCATTAAGCCCAACAAGCATATGTAGGAAGAACATGGCCCAGCCACTGCCCCTCACATTGTGTCAACACGAGTCAATTGTGACATCTAGGTTCAAGAGGAAATAGAGGGGGTGCTACTGTTACACACACACACACACACACACACACACACACACACACACACACACACACACACACACACACACACACACACACACACACACACACACACACACACTATTTACACACACACACACTATTTGCACACACATACTACACACACACACACACACACACACTATATGCACACACATACACCCACTCCTCTTTATTAGACTTTCTGCACATTGACTCACTTTTTCCTACTCAAGCAAGACTCTAAATAGGCTCTACATGACTACGGTTGTGTTCCAAATAACACCCTATTCCCTAAAGAGTGCAATACTTTTGACCAGAGCCTTAGTGGCGTGTATTCATGGATGCCAATAATCCAAAGGCTAGCAGATGGCGATATTGATCTGGTATTGAGGGTTTTGTCTTACCGTCCAAACACATTGCATGCAGCTGGCAATACATTTGTATCCTAAAACATTCTCCAGTCAGGCTGCCACGGTGTTGATTTCCTCCTTAACTAGAGTTAATGGCTAGAAGAATTTGGAAAATATGCATACTTTTCTTTATGAAACACAATTTTCCGCCACCTTGCTAGTGGCTAATGCTACATCCCGATGTTGCGCCCTGTGTACAGCCAGGGGTAAACAACAGACTGCTGCAACTGGATTGGCTGAATGTGATAAGCAACATCCGGTACTAGCACTCCAAGGCATTTTAGTGGAAATTGCCATGGAATTTTCCGTGGTGGTGGAAAATTGTGTTTCATAAAGAAAGTTATGCAGATTTTCCCTGTTTATTATAACTGCCTTCTCGCCATTAAATCTAGTTAAGGAGGAAATGTTTAAGGTACAAATTGGTCCACGGGGATACGAGTGTATTGCTGGCTGCATACAATGCTTTTGGATGGTAAGATGGAAATGACTCTTGCCATCTGCAAGCCTTTTTGCTAGGATGCCAAGGGAAGCCAGGTTTTCCCCAAAATTTGACCAAGAAAGAAAGAAATAAAATAATTTATTAAGTTGCTCTGTGTATGACATTGTTGCTGCCCATAGCTTTAAATTCAATAGCAATGGAAGCCAGTGAGCATTTGGCCTCCCTTGATAAAAACAAAATATAAAAGAAAAGCCAATCAGCGTTGAGATGAACTGAGTGAGCTCAAAACTGAGTGCACCAAAAGAAAGTATCAAGGGAAGCCAGTTTGGGTTTGGCTTCACATCAAAAGTAAAACGTCATTGACGGAAACAACGTGAAGTGTTGCATCTCATTGTATTGTCCTCCGGTGGCTAGCTAGCTAAAATCTGCCCCTACCCTGAGAGGATGGAAGTTCAATATGTAGCTAGATGTACATTGTAGGCTCACATTAAGTAGCTGGCTCATCGTCAAAGCCTTTTAGCTAAGTAGCGTAGTCTAGGTCAACAAAAACAAAACTTGTGTAGGCTACTCTATACAGAGTCATAGACCGTTTTGCTAACTTGAAAGAGAGGACAATGGCATTGGCGTTCCTCAGTCTACAAGTAGGGTGACATGTTTTTTTCTACTTGAACGCATACATACATACATACACACACACATACATGCACGTGCACACAGATTTAATTTGAAAACGGTATTATGGACAGCCACATGATAATTAGCTTAAGTTGATTAGACAATTTGTTTTTTTGTATCTTTAAGTTGTCACGGTATAAGACTGAGCATAGGTGATTGGATTACATTTACATTTAAGTCATTTAGCAGACGCTCTTATCCAGAGCGACTTACAAATTGGTGCATTCACCTTATGACATCCAGTGGAACAGCCACTTTACAATAGTGCATCTAAATCTTTTAAGGGAGGGGGGGGGTGAGAAGGATTACTTTATCCTATCCTAGATATTCCTTAAAGAGGTGGGGTTTCAGGTGTCTCCGGAAGGTGGTGATTGACTCCGCTGTCCTGGCGTCGTGAGGGAGTGTGCTCCACCATTGGGGAGCCAGAGCAGCGAACAGTTTTGACTGGGCTGAGCGGGAACTGTACTTCCTCAGTGGTAGGGAGGCGAGCAGGCCAGAGGTGGATGAACGCAGTGCCCTTGTTTGGGTGTAGGGCCTGATCAGAGCCTGGAGGTACTGAGGTGCCGTTCCCCTCACAGCTCCGTAGGCAAGCACCATGGATGATGTTGAAATGGTGAGGAAAGACGTTTGCGGCAGCAGTCCTGTTTTTTTTTTGCGACTTGTAGTAATTCTGCAATGGTTCTAAATCAATAGTTGTTTAGTAGTCCGAAAATGTTGAAAACATTCAATTGTTGACCATGCTGTAGGTCATGGAACCGTTTGTTACATTCAATATTTGTTTTGTGGACTTCACTGGATAGATGTTGCTCTCAGGTTTTGTGATGAAACAAGCGTGTGGTTGAATTTATTCTGCCTACTGTGACTGTCTTCTAGTTGTCTCGCCCTTATGTAACAATGTTTCTTCCGTCCCGCTCCTCGCCCCAGCCTGGGCTTGAACCAGGGACCATTTGCTCACATCCTCAACTGCCTCCCGCGAAGCATCGTTACCTATCACTCCACAAAAGCCGCGGTCCTTGCAGAGCAAGGGAAACGACTACTTCAAGGACTCAGAGCGAGTAACGTCACCAATTGAAACACTACTTGGGCGCCCTGCTAACTAGTTAGCCACTTTACACCGGTTACACTTATACTGAACAAAAATCTAAACGCAACATGTAAAGTGTTGGTCCCATGTTTCACGAGCTGAAATAAAAAGTCCCAAAAGCTTATTTCTCAAAAATGTTGTGCACAAATTTGTTTATCCCTGTTAGTGAGCATTTCTCATTTGCCAAGATAATCCAACCACCTGACAGGTTTGGCATATCAAGAAGCTGATTGAACGCCATGATCATTACACCGGCGCACCTTGTGCTGGGGACAATAAAAGGCCACTCTAAAATGTGCAATTTTGTCACAACACAATGCCACAGACGTCTCAAGTTTTGAGGGAGCATGCAATTGGCATGCCCCCTGCCCAGTCATGTGAAATCCATAGATTAGGGCTTTTTCTTGTATGAATTGTAACTCAGTAAAATCATTGAAATTGCGTCATGCATGAGAGCATCAGCTGTTCCGGACGACTGTGTGATCACGCTCTCCGTAGCCGACGTGAGTAAGACTAATACACAAGGCTGCGGTGCCAGACGGATTACCAGGATGTGTGCTCCAGGCATGTGCTGAACAACTGGCAGCTGTCTTTACTGACATTTTCAACATGTCCCTGTTTTGAGTCTGTAATACCAACAGGCTTCAAGCAGACCACCATAGTCCCTGTGCCCAAGAACACAAAGGCAACCTGCCCAAATGACTACAGATCCGTAGCACTCACGTCCGTAGCCATGATGTGCTTTGAAAGGCTGGTAATGGCTCACATCAACACTATTATCCCAGAAACCCTAGACCCACTCCAATTTCCATACTGCCCAAACAGATCCACAGATGATGCAATCTCTATTGCACTCCACACTGCCTTTTCCCACCTGGACAAAAGGAACACCGGTGTGAGAATGACTTCATTGATTACAGCTCAGAGTTCAACACCATAGTACCCTCAAAGCTCGTCACCAAGCTAAGGATCCTGGGACTAAACACCTCCCTCTGCAACTGTATCCTGGACTTCATGACAGGCCACCCCCAGGTGGTGAGGGTAGGTAGCAACACATCTGCCACGCTGATCCTCAACACTGGAGCTCCCCAGGGGTGCGTGCTCAGTCCACTCCTGTACTCCCTGTTCACCCACGACTGCATGGCCAGGCACGACTCCAACACCATCATTAAGTTTGCTGACGACACAACAGAGCCTGATCACCGACAACGATGAGACAGCCTATAGGGAGGAGGTCAGAGACCTGGCCGGGTGGTGCCAGAATAACAACCTATCCCTCAATGTAACCAAGACCAAGGAGATTGTGGACTACAGGAAAAGGAGCACCGAGCACGTCCCCATTCTCATCGACGGGGCTGTAGTGGAGCAGGTTGAGAGCTTCAAGTTCCTTGGTGTCCACATCAACAACAAACTAGATTGGTCCAAACACTCCAAGACAGTCGTGAAGAGGGCACGACAAAGCCTATTCCCCCTCAGGAAACTAAAAAGATTTGGCATGGGTCCTGAGATCCTCAAAAGGTTTTACAGCTGCAACATTGAGTGTCCTGACCGGTTGCATCACTGCCTGGTACGGCAATTGCTCGGCCTCCGACCGCAAGGCACTTCAGAGGGTAGTGCATACTGCCCAGTACATCACTGGGGCAAAGCTGCCTGCCAACCAGGACCTCAACACCAGGCGGTGTCAGAGGAAGGCCCTAAAAATTCTCAAAGACCCCAGCCAACCCAGTCATAGACTGTTCTCTCTACTTGCATGGCAAGCGGTACCGGAGTGTCAAGTCTAGGACAAAAAGGCTTCTCAACAGTTTTTACCCCCAAGCCATAAGACTCCTGAACAGGTAATCAAATGGTTACCCGGACTATTTGCATTGTGTGCCCCGCCCCAACCCCTCTTTTACGCCGCTGCTACTCTCTCTGTAAATCTTATATGCATAGTCACTTTAACTATACATTCATGTACATACTAACTAAATTGGCCCGGACAACCAGTGCTCCCACACATTGGCTAACTGGGCTATCGGCATTGTGTCCCACCACCTGCCAACACCTCTTTTTACGCTTCTGCTACTCTCTGTTCATCATATATGCATAGTCACTTTAACGATACCTACATGTACATACTACCTCAATAAGCCTGACTAACAGGTATAAAGCCTTGCTACTTTTTTTTTTCAAATGTCTTTTTACTGTTTTATTTCTTTACTTACCTACACACACAACTTTTTTTTCCTCTACACTATTGGTTAGAGCCTGTAAGTAAGCATTTCACTGTAAGATCTACGTGACAAATAAACTTTGATTTGAAGTTGGATTCATATTTTTGTTCAGGAAATATCACGGTGGTGTATAAACTAACGGGTAATAGAGCAAACAACTTAATTATCGCAACACACCGGTTGTAATATGGCTTTTTTTCCTGGCTTGGCTTCCCGAATGAATTTACCCACGCACTGCTACTGGAACCATATGGGCCCTGTTCAAAAGTAGTGCACTGTGAACGGAATAGGGTGCCATTTGGGTTGCAAGCCCATGACCAACTAGAGTTTTGTTTATCCTTGTCCTGATATCATCCTTTTTTATGGGTACAGTGAAAGGTTTTGTTTTTAGCAATAATAAATGAAGTCATGTCTAAATATTTGCTTTGGGCCTAATGTATGAACTGTGAAGTCTCAACTTGAGGACCAGTGGGACGACGTTTTGGCTTTGTGACTGTTTTCTTTTATGAAATGCCCAAATGGAGCTCTTTGAGAAATGTATTAGTGCTTACTTCCATAGAAAAGAGCGATGGAGCAAGGTTTTATAAAGATGACCTGGGAACTGCAGGTTTACCACATTTGGGGTGGCTATTTCATGGTACAGAATAGTTTATGAAAATGTCTCCCTTGGAGTAAAACAAAGTAGTGGAAGGCACTTAGAACAATGACCACATTACTTTGCCCACACACTGCCAAATATGGATGCAAATGATGTTTTTTGGTAATTTCTCAAGAAACACACGCACAGTATCAGTCACAAGTTTGGACACCTACTCATTCAAGATTTTATCTTTATTTTCTACATTGTAGAATAATAGTGAAGACATCAAAATGATGAAACAACATATGGAATAATGTGGTAACCAAAAAATGTGTTAAACAAATCAAAATATATTTTATATTTGATATCCTTCAAAGTAGCCACCCTTTGCCTTGACAGCTTTGCACACTCTTGGCATTCTCTCAACCAGCTTCATGAGGAATGCATTTCCAACAGTCTTGAAGGAGTTCCCACATATGCTGAGCACTTTTTGTCTGCTTTTCCTTCACTCTGTGGTCCAACTCATCCCAAACCATCTCGATTGAATTGAGGTCGGGTGATTGTGGAGGCCACGTCATCTGATGCAGCACTCCATCACTCTCCTTGGTCAAATAGCCCTTACACAGCCTAGATGTGTGTTTTGGGTCATTGTCCGGTTGAAAAACAATGATAGTCCCACTAAGCGCAAACCAGATGGGATGGCGTCTCACTGCAGAATGCTGTGGTAGCCATGATGGTTAAGTGTGGCTTGAATTCTAAATAAATCACTGACAGTGTCACCAGCAAACCACCCCAAAACCATCACACCACTTCTTCCATGCTTCACAATGGGAACCACACATGCGGAGATCATCGGTTCACCTACTCTGAGTTTCACAAAGACATGGCGGTTGGAACCAAAAATCTCAAATTTGGACTCATCAGACTAAAGGACAGATTTCCACCTGTCTAATGTCTTTGCTCGTGTTTTTTGGCCCAAGCAAGTCCTCTGCTGCAGAGGATATGTTCATTAGAGGTAACTCTGGGTCTTCCTTTCCTGTGGCGGTCCTCATGAGAGAGAGTTTCATCAAATTTTCCACATTGACTGACCTTAATGTCTTAAACTAATGATGGACTGTCGTTTCTCTTTCCTTATTTGAGCAGACCTGGTCATTTACCAAATAGGTCTTCTGTCTTCTTGTCACAACACAACTGATTGGCTTAAATGCATTAAGAAGGAAAGAAATTTCACAAATTAAGTTAAGGCACACCTATTAATTGAAATGCATTCCAGGTGACTACCTCATGAAGCTGGTTGAGAGAATGCCAAGAGTGTGCAAAGCTGTCATCAAGGCAAAGGGTGGCTACTTTGAAGAATCTCAAATATATAAAATATATTTAGCTTTGTTAAACACTTTTTTTGGATACTACATGATTTCCATATGTGTTTTTTTATTGTTTTGATGTCTTTGCTAGTATTCTACAATGTAGAAAATAGTAAAAAATAAGGGAAAACCCTGGAATGAGTAGGTTTGACTTTTGACTGGTGCTGTATATATTTAAGTATACATCACCATTTACAATGACATTACTGGGACCTGAAATACAGTTTTGTTGTTTACTGTCCATATGTGTTCAACTTTATATCACTACACTATTTACTCTTGTCCCTGACAGAGCTCCAACTAGTCATGATTTCTCATTTTTGTCAAATTGCCTTGACGCAAATTTAGTACCAGTTTAGAGATGATTCACTTGGCCCTGACCGCCCAGCTCTATTGAGTCAACTAATTTCTGTGCGTGTGCAATGTACATGCACTACAGTAAGTGGTTTTGTGTGTGTGTGTGTGTGTGTGCGTGCGTGCGCGCCTGCACCTCAGTATGTACAGAAAATGTGCTTCTATCACTAGGGTCTATTCAAGAACACAGGTTATTCATGCAGTGTAACTGTATTGTCACTGTGTTGTATAGGTGAGGCCTACGAGGAGCCCAGGTTAACCTGCTGGTATGGAGAACTCCCTTACACGTATGCCCACTCTACTCTGGAGGCCAACGCACAGGTATGGTATATCCGCACCTCCTGCTGCATGACGGGAAAAGTGGAGCTGAATTGAACGAGCGTTGTGCCTGCTTGTAAAAGAGATTTGACCATTTCCTCATGTATTTCCCCTTCACCTCAACCACTTTTGCTCCTTACCATTTCTCTCGGACTCTTGCGTTCGCTCTACCTCACTCTTCTTGTTCCTCCTTTTTACTCTCCTCTGCCAATGTGTACACTAGTACTGCTCACACAACAGCAGCTTATCTATATACTTATTCCCTATCCCCTACTACCTCCCTAAGAAATGCTAAGCATGTAAATAATCAGTGAACATGGTGAAACACTGTTGAATAAAGGGCCTTATTAATATCTAACATGGTGCATAACCTTGTTCTCCCTCTTCGCCCTTCTCTCCCTCTCTCTCTCTCTCTCTCAGTGGCACCCGCTGCTGGTCACCCTGCGCTGCGCCGTAGAGAAGGCGAGTGGCCACCGTTTCAACTCACTGATGTGTAACCTGTATAGGAACTGCAAAGACAGCATCGGCTGGCACAGTGACGACGAGGCCGCGCTGGGCACCCGGCCCACCATCGCCTCCCTCAGCCTGGGAGACATGAGGGTGTTCAGCCTCCGCAAGCAGCCTGCACCGGTAAGACTGGGATCATGGGGGAGAGGGAGACAGAGGGATGAGAGACAGGCAGGGGGGGATATAAGGTCCACCATTGCCTCCCTCAGCCTGGTGGACATGAGGGTGGAGGGATGGGAGAGACAGAGGATATAAGGCCCACCATCGCCTCCCTCAGCCTGGTGGACATGAGGGTGGAGGGAGATGGAGGGATGGGAGAGACAGAGGATATAAGACCCACCATCGCCTCCCTCAGCCTGGTGGACATGAGGGTGGAGGGAGATGGAGGAATGGGAGAGACGGGATATAAGACCCACCATCGCCTCCCTCAGCCTGGTGGACATGAGTGTTCAGCTTCCACAAGCAGTCAACGCCTGTTAGAGGAGAGACAGAGGGACGGGTTACAATCATGTAGGGATGAGGTTTCGCTCTGTTTGGAGTACCCCCGAAATACCTCATATGTTGATTTTACCAGTAGGCCTATGTTCCTATGGGTCTTCCCAAGTACCCCCCATGGAAATGGAAAGTACTCACAGGGGTTCACGTATGAGCGGTGATTCTTCTGCCATTTCCATCCTTGGGCAGGCTGCCCAAGTCTTTTTTCGGGTTGCCTTAGTCCAAACAGTGTCAAAAAAAGAAAACATTTGTATTTATTTATTTTGGGGGGGGATGGAAAAACACTTTCAGTGTAAATGACTAAAACTAGATAGAAAGTATGTTTAAAAGATAATGGACCTATATTTTTTAAAGTAATATAATCTTTGAGAACTAACAATTACCAAAATAAAAAGTAGACAGTCACGGAGAACAAGACATTCCCTAAACCATTTAGCAGTATTCATTTTATGTTTGAGCAAAATGACATGATATTAGCCATGACAAATGCATAGTTTTAAATGTAAGATGTGTAGTATTGCAGGAAATGAGCTTTAAACTGCAAAAATCTTTTCTGCTTCATGGATAAATGTGTAGAATTGCAGGAAATTGACATAAAAATGCACAAATGTCTCTCCACCACCACAATGGGTGCCTCTAAAATGGTCTCAACGCCCACCACCCCAAGCCACCTTTTGAACCAGAAAAAGACCTATATGAAAGTAGTTTGCCAGTCTTGTCCATACAATGTTATTACCCAAATTTAAAAAATACTAGTTTACTGTATAATACTACAGTTTTAGTGTAAAATGATCAGTGGTGTAAAGCACTTAAGTAAAAAGACTTTACAGTACTGCTTAAGTCATTTTTTTAGGGTATCTGTACTTTACTATTTATATTTGACTACTTTTACTTCACTAAATTCCGAAATAATGTACTTTTTACTCCATACATTTTCCCTGACACCCAAAAGTACTCGTTACATTTTGAATGCTTAGCAAGACAGGAAAATGGTCTAATTCACACACTTCTCAAGCGAATATCCCTGGTCATCCCGAGTGTTACATGCTGACCATACGCGAGCATTGTTTTTTAGGAGCATATACCCACGTGGGTGATTGAAAGATGAACTTAGGTCTACACTCCGGTCGGTTGTAGTAATGCTGTAAATATGGTTGCCAACCGCCATATAAAGTCCAAAGAATGAGAAAGAAACCTGAAGGAAGGAGGAGAGATGACGAGAAACGAATTCGGTTTTATCTGTGGATTAATTGTCGGAGTTGAGAACCTTGTTAATGTCAGGTCAAATAACAACCCAATGTTTATGGGGCGGCAGCTTAGCCTAGTGGTTAGAGTGTTGGACTAGTAACCGGAAGGTTGCGAGTTCAAACCCCCGAGCTGACAAGGTACAATTCTGTTGTTCTGCCCCTGAACAGGCAGTTAACCACTGTTCCCAGGCCGTCATTGGGACGGGTTACAATCATGTAGGGATGAGGTTTCGCTCTGTATTTATACTTTTACTTTTGATACTTAAGTATATTTTAGCAATTTATTTACTTTTTGTACTTAAGTATATTTAAAACCAAATACATTTAGATTTACTCAAGTAGTATTTTACTGGATTACTTTTACTTGAGTACATTTTCTGTTATCTTTGTTTTTACTCAAGTATGATGTACTTGTGTAATGTCCGCAAATCACGACACTTTTTTAAACTATAGTAAATACTACCGTGTTTAATTTGCATATAAGGTACCCTGTCCATTCCCCTCACGCATATCCCAATTTGTGCCACCCATAGTTGAGAAACCTACATGCCAAGTATAGACCATGTATTGTGTTCCCTACAGGTTACAGTAAAGAACAGACGCTCAGACTCCAGTCCTACCTACAAGTTATGAAACATTTGCTCTTTTACTCTTTCTCCAAGTTTCCTCAAGGAGAAAGCCTGCACTTCAATGTCAAAGATAATAAAACAAAAACACTATAGTAAATACTACAGTATATTACAATCCGCCACAATCCATGAAAACACTACATTAATTACTTTAGTATACAATACAGTTCTTTTACTACAGTATTTACAATATAGTTAACTGTAAATACTACAGAACACTAACAGTATTAACTCTAATATTTTTGCCTGACTTAAGTCTTTAGTCCCCAAAGACACTGCAGTTAATACTGTTAGTATTTACTGTAATATACCGTAGTATTTCTTTTCATGTGGGTACATCAGTGTTTATATTCAGCTACTTTCTAACTAGGTGGTAACACTCCTCCATCGTAATGTAGATGAACTGTGCTAGTTGTGTAAGTATACAGAGGTGATATGTGGTGATAGTTTGTACCCTTGACTCAGTATTTGTGTGTGTGTGTGTACATTTGTGTGTGTGTGTGTGTGTGTGTGTGTGTGTGTGTGTGTGTGTGTGTGTGTGTGTGTGTGTCAGGAGGAGGACGGGGATTACACTTATGTGGAGAGGCTGCGGATCCCTCTAACTCACGGCACTCTCCTGATGATGGAAGGAGCCACTCAGGATGACTGGCAGGTAAGCCCGGGTAATCAAATACAGGGACACACCCTAACTACACCATCTACAGGTAACTGCCAAAATAAAGGAAACTAACAGTTTTCTTAATAGGGCGTTGGGCCACCACGAACTGACAGTGTCAGTTACTCTATTGGAAGGATGTGACACCATTCTACCACGAGGAATCCTGTCATTTGGTGTTTTGTTGATGGTGGTGGAATACGCTGTCTCAGGCGCTGCTCCAGGATCTCCCATAAGTGTTAAATTGGGTTGAGATCTGGTGACTGAGCCGGCATGGCCATGACATATGGTTAACATTGTTTTCATGCTCATCAAACCATTGTTCCACTCATGCCCGTTGGATGGGAGCATTGTCTTCTTATGTGGGGAGCCAAAAATAATGGCCTGCCCATCATTTTTATACATGACCCTAAGCATGATGGGATGTAAATTGCTTAAATAACTCCGGGACCACACCTGTGTGAAAGCAACTGCTTTCAATATACTTTGTATCCGTCATTTACTCAAGTGTTTCCAATATTTTTAACTTGTGTGTCCCACACAGGATGACTTGCAGGTAAGCCAGGCCAATCAAACACAGGGACACGCCCCAACAACACCAGGTTGTGTTCATTAGGCCACGCAATGGAAAACATTTAAAAACAGAAAACAAAAGTAATTTTTGCATTGTGTGGGTATATATGTGTGTGTATAGTACATATCTCCAACCACACAGTACCAATATACACATTAAATATATTACATTTTGTTGTCAAGTTACACACATTAATTAGTTTAGTTTATATTTATTAGGGATATTTCTTATTCACAATTTACATTTCACAAATACATATTGACAATTGAGTTAGCTAGCTTTAAAGCTCACGTTCATTTATAGATCATGGTCCCCCAAGAACAAATGACCGAACATGTACAGTACCAGTCAGAATTTTGGACACACCTACTCATTACAGGGTTTTTCTTTATTTTTACTTTTTTCTACGGTGTAGAATAATAGTGACGATATCAAAACTGTGTGTGAAGTAGTAACCAAAAAAGTGTTACACAAATCAAAGTATATTTTATATTTCATATTCTTCAAAGTAGCTGCCCTTTGCCTTGATGATAGCTTTGCACACTCTTGGCATTCTCTCAACCAGCTTAAGCTGCAATGCTTTTCCAAAAGCCTTGAAGGAGTTCCCACATATGCTGAGCACTTGTAGGCTGCTGATCCTTCACTCTGCAGTCCAGCTCATCCCAACCATCTCAATTGGATTGAGGTCGGGTGATTGTGGAGGCCACATCATCTGATGCAGCACTCCATCACTCTCCTTGGTCAAATAGCTCTTAGACAGCCTGGAGGTGAGATGGGTCATTGTCCTGTTGAAAAACGCAAACCAGATGGGATGGCGTATCACTGCAGAATGCTGTGGTAGCCACGCTGGGTAAGTGTGCCTTGAATTCTAAATAAATCACTGACAGTTTCACCAGCAAAGCACCATCACACCTCCTACATGCTTCACAGTGGGAACCACACATGCGGAGATCATCGGTTCACCTACTCTGAGTTTCACAAAGACATGGTGGTTGGAACCAAAAATCTCAAATTTGGACTCATCAGACTAAAGGACAGATTTCCACCGGTCTAATGTCCATTGCTCGTGTTTCTTGGCCCAAGCAAGTCTCTTCTTCTTATTGGTGTCCTTTAGTAGTGGTTTCTTTGCAGCAATTCGACCATGAAGGCCTGATTCACACAGTCTCCTCTGAACCGTTGATGTTGAGATCTTTCTCCTACTCGAACTCTGTGACGCATTTATTTGGGCTGCAATTTCTGAGGCTGGTAACTAATGAACGTATCCTCTGCAGCAGAAGTAACTCTGGGTCTTCCTTTCCTGTGGCGGTCCTCATGAGAGCCAGTTTCATCATAGAGCTTGATGGTTTTTGCGACTGCACTTGAAGAAACTTTCAAAGTTCTGGACATTTTCCGTATTGACTGACCTTCATGTCTTAAAGTAATGATGGGTTGTCATTTCTCTTTGCTTATTTGAGCTGTTCTTGCCATGATATGGACTTGGTCTTTTACCAAATAGGGCTATCTTCTGTATACCACCCCTACCTTGTCACAACACAACTGATTGGCTTAAGGCACACTTGTTAATTGAAATGCATTCCAGGTGACTACCTCATGAAGCTGGCTGAGAGAATTCCGAGAGTCTGCAAAGCTGTGACCAAGGCCAAAGGGTGGCTACTTTGAAGAATCTCAAATATAACATACTTTGATTTGATTCCATATGTGTTATTTCATAGTTCATACAATGTAGAAAATAGTCAAAATAGAAACCCTTGAATGAGTAGGTGTCCACACTTTTGACTGGTAGTGTAGCTTGCCTGTCCCTGGCGCAGAAAGGTTGAGAAACACTGATCTAAGCCAATAAAGTGTTTTGGTATTCAAAATCATATTCTATCGACCTTGCCAGGAACAACAACAACCCAGTTAGCCGACTGCTAGTGCTAGCGACCATGCGTGTTGCGATCTAATCACATGGTATGTCATAACAGGCTTTAGTCCTAGTGGGTTATGAGTCATCAGCCAACAGCAAATACTTTTTCTAAAGTAAAGAACATTGTCTGTCTCGCTCTGTCTTGCCGAGCTTTTCTATCAGACGAGAGAGAGAGAGAGAGAGAGAGAGAGAGAGAGAGAGAGAGAGAGAGAGAGAGAGAGAGAGAGAGAGAGAGAGAGAGAGAGAGAGAGAGAGAGAGAGAGAGAGAGAGAGAGAGAGAGAGATGGGGAGAGATGGGGAGAGAGAGAGATGGAGAAAGAGAGAGATGGGGAGAGAGAGAGAGTGTCTAGACTACCTCCATACACTTCCAGTGACCTGAAACGATAGAACAGTGTCTGCAGTTTTATAACCCTAGCCCCCATAACAAACTGCACTTATTTAGGACTGTTACGGTTATGCCATTTCCCTATTATACACAAAGAATGCTGTGTGACGGAAAGTAAAGTCAGAGAGCTCCCAGACAGATTGACAGCCAGACCGAGGGATTTGATAGGGAGTGTGATGGGGAAGGAAAAATTATGTCAGAGATTTAATGATAGCAATTTATTTGCTCTCGGGGACCAGCGTGTGTTTGTGTGTGTGTGAGAGTGTGCGCACTTGTCTGTGGTCATCTGCGGATGTCATAGGTGTATGTGTGGATGACTGTGTGTGTCTTCGGGTCGGATCACACCGCCGGACCGTCTGTCTCCGTCACTAGGACGGTAGGAGCTATTTATCCTGTCAAGACAGTGGAGTCTTCCAATCCTGCTGGACCCCATGTTCTCCCGCTCCACAGTCAGTTCCCGTAGTTTCCTGGCCCCAACACTGGACCCTAGAGAAGTGCCACTTGAAAGACCCACTCCTTCATTTAAAGAGAGCGAGAGAAAAACATGTTCAGACACACAAAAAAAAAGGTCCGCTGCGTTTTATGGCAACATCTGACTGGAGTCCCGTCCCAGAGAATTCAGGAAAGTACACATTGGATTGCCGTAGTTAGTCTGGCCCCCCCACCTTGCCCCCCACTTACTCAAGCTGCTTTTCACACAAAACCACCCAGCGCTTAGTTAATTCGCCATCTGTTTGAAACAGACACTAAATATTTAGACTGGGACGTAGATCCTTGTTGTGTAACCGCTGCGATAACTCTTCCCCCCCGTCTAAATCCGGACTGAGCGGTTGTCTTCGCCAAGACTCGTTCCCTGGCGACAGTTTTTAGATTAACAACGAACAGTGTATCTGATTTTGGTTGAAGTTGGAGGTGAGAAGTGGGACTATGTCTGCCAAGTCACTAGTGAGACATGTTGTGTGTGTGTGTGTGTGTGTGTGTGAGGGAGAGAGAATGAAATAGTCTCCTGTCTCTGATACAAGGCCAAGGAGCAGTAGGACAAAGGACTGATGTTACTGTCTGTCTGTGTTGCACACAGTGTGTGCATGTGTTTTGTCTGTGGACTTAACTGCACTATGGGAAGGCTCCTTAAAGTGACGGTGGTTTAAAACAGGGAAAACCAACATAGTGGAGGCACTTGACTAACGCTGTTCAGTGACGTCTCTCTAATACACAGCACTGTTATATGCTTTTGTTGTCCTCGACAGCATTCAGTGGCCAAAGAGTACCACGACCGAGGGCCTCGCATCAACCTGACCTTCCGCACCATGTACCCAGAGCATGAGGGACCGAGACCAAGAGCCAGACTACCACCCCAACACTAAACACACTGTCCTTCACACTCTGGGTGGAGGAGGACATGACCTCGGCCCTTGATGGACATCGTTAAATACACTTTATGGGATAGTGAGGAAGACGAGTGTTGACATCAGGAGAAAATACAAGCTTAAAACCACCTGACAAGATTTGTAAGGAGTTGTCAACGTCTACAGTTATTCTCACTAAATATGTGGAGAGCAATGTTGTTGTTTCATTGCATCATACGGTAGATTTTGCCTTAAATATATATCCCTTAACGGATTAGTTTGACACCTATAGTTTCTGTGGACTGGACTCACGGGGGTCAAGTTCTCTGAAGGCCTTATGAAGTTAAAAATATATGTTTGAATAATTTGTCCACATTTATTTATTTGAGAAGACTAATCAGGAAAAGTAAAAGATGGAGTTTTGGCCTTCTACCTGGTTGCCTTTTATTTCATATTTCTTTGGCGTCACGTTTAGCTTTTGTTTAATTAGATATTCTATTTACAATTACAAGTCATAATTTAATACCCCTTGGCCTTTCGAGAGAACATCCCAGCTATATAAAATGTGAATGAACAACTACAGTGACCAAGTTGACCAAATTATAGCCCCGTTTTATTTTGTAACACTAAAGGATGGAGCTGTTGTGTTGAATGTTTGGTAAATTAAAAACAGAGCGAGAGAATCATAAATGTTCTATTTTTTTATTGGTCACATACACATATTTAGCAGACGTTATTGTGGCTGTAGTGAAATGGTTAGCTTGCAGACGTTTGAAGAGATCTCTCACTGTCATTATCACCGTGTATAAGGAGGAGAAACCCGTTGGTAGCGGTTCTGCCTTCTGTTTGCAACCTTTTCATTCCATTCCATTTCATTTTAAATGCCTTCATTTCATTTTCGGGTATTTTCAAGGCCATTTTATAATGCATTACCAAGACACATACCCAACAGTGTGTTCTGGAGTAAGCTCGTACCGCGATAATATCTTATTCAACAGCCGAGTGGTTACATGGTTATAGCCATCACACCCATCACCTCACCCTCGATATGTAGAAGTCCCATTTGAGTGCCTGTGAAGTTTTATGTAGAGATAAATTAGCCTCAGTCCTCCTCACACACGTCACAGCTTGGACCTGATACTGAGAGAGTCACGGCCCCACACTAACGTGATACAGGTAGCTGCCAAAATAAAGGAAACACTCCACACACACACAAAGCGTCTTAAAAGGGTGTTGGGCCACCACGAGCCGCGGGAACAGCTTCAATGGGCCTTGGCATAGATTCGACAAGTATCTGGGACTCAATTGGAGGGATGCAACGCCTTTCTTCCCCAAGAAGTTCCATCAATTGGTGTTTTGGTGGAAAACCCTGTCTCAGGTGCTGCTCCAGAATCCCCCATAAGTGTTCAATTGGGGTGAAATCTGGTGACCGAGACACACACCCTTTAAACCCCCTATGCTCCTCTTGAGACCCTTGTTTCAAAGTCACTGAGATCTCTTCTACCAATGGTAGCCAAAATAATGGGCAATTGGGCCATTTTTTACATGACCCTAAGCATGATGGGATTTTAATTGCTTAATTAGCTCACGAACCACACGTTTGTTTTGGCAGTTACCTGTATATTCAGTACCATGGGGAAAGTTTCCCCTTCATGACCGTGGACCATGGAGGGCTCCCTCTCCCCTTGTAACTACAGTAGCCTATTTCATTACCCCCAACCTCAGCAGAATGTCTCCTCTTAATTTGGTTATCCATCTGGTTCATTTGTGTTGACATGCAAATGTACGTAAGGTAATACTCATTTCAACCACGCGCCTGAATGTTGGAGAGAGAAACGTATGTTATTAAATGGGACGTAAGTTTGAATTTATTTAACGAAAGCTGTTAAATCTCAGTAATACATGTACTTTTTTGTAACACACTGAAAGGGGCATTCGGTCCATATATATATTTTTTATACAGTTTCACGTTCAAGATATCAGTGTCTTCTTCCCCAAAAGGCAAGCAAGAGCAAACAGTCTGATGGCCTGCTGTTAGGATATCGTTGAGTCTTGTACAGTGTGTGAAATTTTACGGTTGACTGATGAGAATTTTGGTTTTGAATGGACCTCTCCATGCAGATGCACTACTATATGTTTATATATAGACACGACCTCAATCTCTGGCTACTAGGTTACATCAACATGTCAAAGCACGTAATCCAGTCATACCACAGCAGCTCAGGTCATTAGAAGATGTATTTATTAATAAGTATTAGTAAGATATCTATTGCCGGCATCATTGCAAACAGAAGCTCTCCTTGTGCCAGAGTTTTTAGACCAGGGCCATGTTCATGAGGGCCCAATGTTTTAACGCGTTCTGCAATAGAAAATGAAAATGAGTTCAGGTCTCAACAACCCCGTTTCAGTCAGTTCTCTTCTGTTGGATGTCTAATGAATACACCCCAGGTTCATGTTCATTAGGGCACCTGTTTTGCAATGGAAAATGAAAACCAGCTTATCTTCATTTCACCCCGTTTTGTTTTGTGCATACTGAACAAGACCCTGTGCTCTGGTTGGAGGGGTGCATCTCAATAATCCTCGTCTTCTCTCCTCCTCCGCCACTGATAGAAAAGATCTGGACAAGTGAAATCCTGCAATGTCCTGCAGGAACTAGCATCCATCAGATTGCTTCGAAAAAAAATATGTTGCTTATGCTTTGAAAGAGAGGAGAAAAAGAAACACCATGATATGAGGGTGATAAACTTCAAGGTGTTGACACTGGTGAACCACATTGGCTGTGACTTATCCGAAGCTTCACTTTCTTAGGCTACTGTTGCCGCCAGTGTAGAGACTTAAGACTTTTCAGTTTAAACTAGTTTCAGTTGTAGTATAAACTGCCCGGCCTGGGCCCTCGCCCGTGAGTTCTTCTCCCATAGTGGTTTGTTGACTCATTTAATGAAGGTAATAATGTGTTCTCAAACACTTAATGGGCAGTGGCACCCCAATCACTACCCAGTGCCTCCTCCCCTTTATTCCTCTGGGACTGACCTGGAAGGGAGAGGAGGAGGAGGAGGAGGAGGAGGAGAAGGAGAGGTTGTATTCAGTTTGCTCTCCTGTCAGACAGATGCACGGTACATTTGGAGAGTCACACTGTGGGTTCAGTGGGCGCCACCTTGGCACCTTCACTTTGCAACGAACATCCCTTGAAGAATAATTGTTCTGTGTGAAGCACGTACATGCGTGGGTGGCTAGCACGGGGATGTTGTGTAACAGGTTAAAGCCCCTTGGTTGAGCAGGGATGTGTGTGTGTGTGTGTGTGTGTGTGTGTGTGTGTGTGTGTGTGTGTGTGGAGCTAACCCTGGCCAGCCCACACGGTGGTGGGACTATTTGTTCCTAGAGAGAGAGGTTGAAGGTGGAACTCTTGTGTACAAATGGATAGGGATAGTGTTTGTGGGTAAAGCGCTTGTATACCGCTCTTGTTTGAGAATACAATTTCTAACAAAGATATCTACATACATTTCCGGATGTCGTGTATCCCTAGAAATAATCCAAATTTGTCCGAATTTAAAACATAGCGTATCCCCACCTTGGTGGTAAGATTTTCCACGTCTACAATGTATATTCTGAATGAAACATTACCGTCACGTTTTTAAAAGAATGCATGATCTTGAGTTCTTATGCATGACAAACTGCTCAAATACTATGCATATTACTGACAAAAATGTCATCATAATTTGTATGGGGTATGTTGAGCCAAATGGAACCGTGGCACAATTTATCCCAAAGCAACCATTTTGACTATATCAGCCCACACAGCTACAAGGATGCACGTTCATGCTAGGTTTTTAAGACCTAATATTGAAGCTGATGTATGAAAGTCTAAAAACAATCTACTTTGGTTTAGAACAAGCGTCACGAAATCTATAGCACAATAAATATATTTGAAAATACATTCAATTGTGGTTTATTGCGTCACAGCCGACACGACCTCTTCCTACATATTTGGTCACATGATTCATTTTGTGTATGGTTTCCTAGAAACAAGGTGGCTAAACTAACCCTTTGGCATGACTTACCCCCACTCTCCCCTATATATGGGCTTTAAAGTTCCTAGACAGGAAATGTAATATCTCTAAAACGTTCCATTCCTGTTTCCATTTCCATT
Organism: Oncorhynchus keta; assembly: GCF_023373465.1. Lineage (NCBI taxonomy): Eukaryota > Metazoa > Chordata > Actinopteri > Salmoniformes > Salmonidae > Oncorhynchus > Oncorhynchus keta. Next base: position 10,314,227 of record NC_068437.1, on the reverse strand, counting down.
ATACTCTACTGACACGCTAAAATAAGTAAGTATATAGGCTTACAGCAAATTGTATTGCACCCCCTTACAGTAAATGTAAAAATATATATAGGCTCAAACATTGAAGCATATTTATTTTAGCATCACTTATGTTTTTTTAAATTCTTTGGAACATATTGCATTTATATACATAGTTGACATGTTTATGTTCGAACGGGACAAATCCAATTTCTCATCTCTTGAGCACTTTGAAACCCTACCTTCCAGTATCTCCCTGGCTTTTTGAGCTTTATCTATTCCTTGTCGATGTTTCCTCTTGGTATTGGAAAGGTTTTTTGGCATGTGAACAGAAACTTCATGCGGATAATTACTACGTTAGCCGCTGTGTGCTAGCCCCTGATCCCGACACCTGTTATTACAAGCCCGGAAATGGGTCCTTGTGGTATCGCGTGTTAGCCACGGGAGCCACTGGATTCCCAAATAGTCTGGACTCACCCACATGAAAAGGATACTATAGAGTACTATGTTATAAATACTGTAGTAGTCACTGTAGTGTTTTTGTGGACATTACTGTAGTACTCTGGTATTTACTGTAGTATACTGCAGTATTTACAGTTAACTACAGTATAAATACTGTAATAACAATTTATGCTATAGTAATTGTTTTTGCGGATTGTAGTATGTTGTAGTATTTGTTGTTGTGTTGTGTTTCTGGGGATGTTACTGTAGTATTTACTGTAGTATTTTAATTTTTTTTATCTTTGACATAAGTGGACGTTTTCTCCCTCATGAAACCTACTGGAGAAATACTAAAATACTTTATACAAGTACATTCTACATAACCTGTAGGTAAGTAGGACTGGGGTCTTAATGAATAGTTCAGAGCTTCTGCTCTTTTCTGTAACTTGTAGGGAACACAATATGGTCTATTCTTAGCATGTAGGTTCCTCTCTTATGGGTGGCAGAAATTGGGATATGGGGGAATGGAATGGGCAGGGTATATACACATTAAAAACTGTAATATTTACCATAAATTCTACAGTATACTACAACATTCTATAGTAAGTACTACACATGATCAAGGGATACCACAGTGTGTAGTATAGTATACTACAGTTTCCTATATAATTCTAGAATAAGTACTGTTGTATTCTATAGTAAACTAGTATTTTTTATTGTGGGCAGCCCAGTGACTTTACTGTTAATGCTATTACAGTAGTCTGTGACGTGTATTGTGCTATCACTGGTCTTCACGGACAGAAATGTCCCTCACAAGGTAATCTCTGAACCCAGAAACAAGGCCTACTTTTCATTAGAAACAGTTCACGTGATAAGGCTCATGTTTGCTTCTAAGATAGGGTCTTCGAAAGCTTGCGTCAAACAGGAATTATGCTAAAGTGCTATTGTTTACTGATTTATATTCGTGCTTTAGCCAACTTGTCGTTGCCTTGACAATCAACTATGCAACACTGTTGAGAGCACTGAGGAGATGCATTCCAAGATAATGTTCATTATGGTACACTGTAGCAAAATGTTTTGCAATGGGAAAACAAAAACAAGCGTTCCTTGGACAAGTGGGCCTACTGATAGCCTATGCCTCCCACTTTGCTTCATAGCGTTTTTTTCCCGTTTTGTGTCTACTGAACACGACCCTTGGCCCCTTTCTTCCCTACGGAACATGATGATGGCTCATTTTAGGTTTCCAATAGCCTTGGAGTTCTTAAGATTTGCAAAAATCTATTGACAAGTTGCTAGGCCAGAAGTCTGGGGTTCAGTTGATTTAGTAGATTTTAGTTTTAACCCTAAGGGGAAGTTTCATGGACACAGATTAAGCCTAGTCCTGGATTAAAAAGTAAACTCTAAACAGAATCTCTATTGAAAATACTTGTTAGTCCAGGATTAGATTTAGTCTGTGTCCAGGAAACCACCCCCAAGGGAGTTACCATGTCCTCTGATGTGTGATAAGAGTCAGGGTATAGAATGCACTCAAAAAAAAGTACACACTCATGGGCTGATGGAAACTGGGACGTGTGTGTGTGTGTGTGTGTGTGTGTGTGTGTGTGTGTGTGTGTGTGTGTGTGTGTGTGTGTGTGTATGCATGGTCATGACGTCCAGGCTCCTGCTGTGTTTTGCTGAGAGGCCTGCTGTCTGTGAACGAAGTGACCGATAGACACAATTTCTCAGACAGACGACTCCTTTCCATCAAACTACATAAACACACACACACAGGTTCAGACAGAGACTTTTGTCTACCGTGTGTGTGTGTGACCCTTACCTACCCAAACCAGAAACTGTGGATAAATGGCAGCATTCGTACAAAACTGAAAGCACAAACCACATTCAACTATGGCAATGTGACTGGGAATATTGCCAAATACAATCAGTGTAGTTATTCCCTCCGTAAGGCAATCAAACAGGCAAAACGTCAGTACAGAAATAAAGTGGAGTCGTAATTCAAAGGCTCAGTACGAAATGTTTGTGGCAGGATCTACAGACAATCACAGATTACAAAGTGGAGAATCAGCCACTTTGAGGACACCGACGTCTTGCCCCTAGACACGCTAAACACCTTCTCCTCGCTTTGAGGATAACACAGTGCCACCGACGCGGCCTGCTCCCAAGGACTGTGGGCTCTCGTTCTCCGTGGCGGACGTGAGTAAGACATTTAAGCGCGTTAACCTCGAAAGGCTGCCGGCCCAGAGGGCATCCCTAACAGCATCCTCAGAGCACGGACATATTCAATATCTCCCTATCCCAGTCTGCTGTCCCCACTTGCTTCAAGATGTCCACCTTTGTTACTGTACCCAAGAAAGCAAAGGTAACTGAACTAAATGAATATCGCCCCATAGCACTCACTTCTGTCATCACGAATTTTGAGAGGTTAGTTAAGAATCATATCACTTCCACCTTACCTGACACCCTAGAACAACTTCTATTTGCATACCGCCCCAATAGATCCACAGACGATGCAATCGCCATCACACTGCCCTATCCAATCTGGACAATAGGAATACCTACTTCAAAATTCTGTTCATTGACAAAAGCTCTGCCTTCAACACCATAGTACCCTCCAAGCTCATCATCTAGCTCAAGGCCCTGGGTCTGAACCCCACCCTGTTCAACCGGGTCCTGGACTTCCTGACGGGCCGCCCCCAAGTGGTGAAGGTAGGAAACAACACGTCCTCTTCGCTGATCCTCAACACTGGGGCCCCACAAGAGTGCGTGCTCAGCCCCTGCCTGTACTCCCTGTTCACCCATGACTACGTGGACAAGCACGCTTCCAACTCAATCATCAAGTTTGCAGACGACACAACAGTAGTAGGCTTGATTACCAACAATGATGAGACAGCCTACAGGGAGGAGGTGAGGGCTCTGGGAGTGTGATGGCAGTAAAATAACCTCTCAATCAACATCAACAAAACTAAGGCAGTGGTCGTGGACTTCAGGAAACACCAGAGGGAGCACCCCCCTATTCACATCGATGGGACCGCAATGGAGAAGGTGGAAAGCTTCAAGTTCCTCGGCATACACATCACTGACAAACTGAAATGCTCCACCCACATAGACAGCGTGGTGAATAAGGCGCAACAGCACCTCATCAACCTCAGGAGGCTCAAGAAATTTGGCTTAACATCGAAAACCCTCATAAACTTTTAAATATGCACAATTGAGAGCATCCTGTCGTTCTGTATCACCTCCTGGTACGGCAACTGCACCACCCACATGCGAAAAGCTCTCCAGAGGGTGGTGCAGTCTGCCCAATGTATTACCGGGGACAAACTTCCCGCCCTCCAGGACACCTACAGCACCCGATGCCATAGGAAGGCCAAAAAGATCATCAAGGGCATCAACCACCCGAGCCACTGCCTGTTCACCCTGCTATCATCCAGAAGGCGAGGTCTGTACAGGTGCATCAAAGCTGGGACCGAGAGACTGAAAAACAGCTTCTATCTCAAGGCCATCAGACTGTTAAACAGCAATCACTAGCACATCCGAGGTGGCTGCCTATAGACATAGATTAGGAATCACAGGCCACTTTAATAATGTTTCCGTATCTAGCATTACTCATCCCATATGTATAAACTGCACTCCACACTATTCTATGGTGTCTTAGTCACTTTTAAATTGTGTTTACATATTGCATCACCCATTTCATATGTATATACTGTATTCTATACTACACCACTGACTGTTAAACAGCCATCTCCAGCACATCAGAGGCTGCTGCCTATGGCAGATAGATTAGGAATCACTGGCCACTTTAAGGAAATGAAACACTAGCCACTTTAATAATGTCTCCGTATCTTGCATTACTCATCTCATATGTATAAACTGTACTCTATACTATTCTACGGCGACTTAGTCACTTTAATTGTGTGTAAATATTGCATCACCCATCTCATATGTGTATATTCTGTACTCTATACTATGCCACTATCTTAGTCCAATGCCGCTCTGACGTATACAGTATGTATACACTACCGTTCAAAAGTTTGGGTCACGTAGAAATGGCCTTGTTTTTGAAAGAAAAGCTATTTTTTTTGTTCATTAAAATAACACAAAATTGATCAGAAATACAGTGTAGACATTGCTAATGTTGTAAAAGACTATTGTAGCTGGAAATGTCAGATTTTTTATGGAGTATCTACATAGGCGTACAGAGGCCCATTATCAGCAACCATCACTCCTGTGTTCCAATGGCACGTTGCGTCAGCTAATCCAAGTTTATCATTTTAAAAAGGCTAATTGATCATTAGAAAACCCTTTTGCAATTATGTTAGCACAGCTGAAAACTGTTCTTTTGAAAATAAGCAATAAAACTGGCCTTTAGACTCGTTGAGTATCTGGAGCATCAGCAGTTGTGGGTTAGATTACAGGCTCAAAATGGCCAGAAACAAAGCCCTTTCTTCTGAAACTCGTCAGTCTATTCTTGTTCTGAGAAATAAAGGCTATTCCATGCGAGAAATTGCCAAGAAACTGAAGATCTGGTACAATGCTGTGTACTACTCCCTTCACAGAACAGCGCAAACTGTCTCTAACCAGAATAGAAAGAGGAGTGGGAGGCCCCCGTACACAACTGAGCAAAAAGACAAGTACATTAGTGTCTAGTTTGAGAAACAGATGCCTCACAAGTCCTCAACTGGCAGCTTCATTGAATAGTACCCGCAAAACACCAGTCTCAAAGTCAACAGTGAAGAGGCGACTCCGGGATCCTGGCCTTCTAGGCAGAGTTGCAAAGAAAAAGCCATATCTCAGACTGAGCATTAAAAAGCAAAAGATTAAGATGGGCAAAAGAACACAGACACTGGACAGAGGAACTCTGCCTAGAAGGCCAGCATCCCGGAGTCTCGTCGTCACTGTTGACATTGAGACTGGTGTTTTGGGGGTACAATTTAATGAAGCTGCCAGTCTTTCAAAAACAATGACATTTCCAAGTGGCCCCAAACTTTTGAACGGTAGTGTATATATTCTTAATCCATTCCTTACTTAGATTTACGTGTATTTTGGGGTATATATTGTGAAACTGTTAGATATTACTTGTTAGATATTACTGCACTGTCAGAGCTAGAAGCACAAGCATTTCGATACACCCGTAATAACATCTGCTAAACACGTATGTGACAAATACATTTGATTTGATTTTGATGAGGGCCTGCTCGGGTGTCTGGAGTAAATCCCTTTCGTCTGAATTCTTCATCCAGTTCAAGGTGAGTATTTCTTATTTCCAGAAGATCTTTTTGGTTGTAAGAGATGGTAGCAGCAACATTATGTACAAAATAAGTCGCAAAAAAACAAGCAAAATAGCACGGTCGGTTAGGAGCCCTGAAGCCCAAAATTCTGTCTTTGCTTTGTCGTCATGGGGTATTGTGTTTAGATTGATGAGTGGAAAAAACGATTGAATCAATTTTAGAATAATGTTATAACGTACCAAAATGTGGAAAAAGTCTAGGGGTCTGAATATTTTTTGAAGGCACCTTTTATACTGTATTGTACTGTATTTAGTCAATTCCAATCCGACATTGCTCGTCCTAATTGATATATTTTTTAATTCCATTCTATCACTTTTAGATGTGTGCATTGTTGTGAATCGTTAGATACTACTGCACTGATGGAGCTAGGAACACAATCATTTCGCTACACCTCCAATAACATCTGCTAAACATGTGTATGTGACAAATACATTTGATTTTGATTTGATTAGATTTTCTGTGTGTGTGAGTGAGAATAGTACAGGTCTGGTCCGAGGTGAGGAACAGGCCACATTCCTGACCCAGCAGCTCTCGATATACACACACAAAAAAATGGGTTCCTATCGGGTTCTTTGGGAAGGGGATGGTTCTATGTGGAACCATACTGACCCAAATAACCATTTTTGAGCACTTCAATGGTTCTTTAGAGTTCAGAAATAGTTATTTCCTCTTTTATTGATAATTTAAAAAATAGGGGTGGCGGCTCACTAGAATATTTTGGAGTGTTGTTTGCTCACAGGTCTTTTTGTGCAACCGGGAGTGAGTCATTCCAGTTGATCAAATCTGTTGTGTTTTGCCAGTACGTGTTAAAAATGATGGCCTCGTGTCAATTGAGAACAATTGTGTAAGTCAGTGGTTCTCAATTCTCTCCTCAGAGACCCTCAGCTGTTCCCGAGCTGACGTACCTGATTCAATAACAACCACCGTTTTAAGCAGAGAAAATAACCCTGCACTGTTCTACAGTTCTTTGTTGAACCTTCTGCGATTTGAGAATGGTTCTATGAATAACCCTTCTCCATAAAGGTTCTATAAAGAACCATTAAAAAGAGTTCTTTATAGCACCATAAAGGTTCCATTTTAGACCCGTATGTGCATGGTTCTTTATAGAACATTCAAAAAGGGGTTCTATATAACACCAAAAAGGCTTCTGCTATGGTTACATGCCAAATAAACCTTATGTGGAACTAAAGAACCATTTCTTTTTAAGTGTGTATACACGGTATTGACAGCATCCATCGCCATCGTAACCCTGTCAAATGTCAGGGCACCGAGGAAGGGAAGGAGAGAGGGAGAATTTGTGTGTGTATAACACCACAGTAAAGAAAGAGAGGGAGTGTGTTTGTACACAAGATGTGAGCGTGTGTGTACAGTACATACATTGTGTGTGGGGTCGTGTGTCCTCTATCTTATGAGTGTGTGTATATAAACGACGTGTGTGAGCTCCATGTAGAATGCATGTAAAGGGGTGGGATGATGGAGAGGGGGTAAGAAAATATAGCCCATCTATGGAGTAAGAGTTTCTTCAGAGATCAGACTCACCCTGGAAAACACCAGCGATCCACAAGATTATTTATAGATAAGGGCTCCGTGCCGGGGAGACATTCCCACGCTGGGGCAAATACCTTCAGATATCGTTCTAATAACATACTTAGATGCACTCAAGTGACCTTACAGCCTATTTATTCTTGATCCGGCATCTGTGGTGATGGATTTGCGTCTGATCCTCTTAAAAGACTGCGCCTCTTGATAAAATGGGGATACGTCAATCTCATAGGATTTCTCTGTGGAGTTGCAAAATGTATTTTTTATTAATTGAAAAATAATAGTAATTGTAGTTGAGAACAAATTCTTATTTACAATGACGGCCTACCAAAAAGCCTCCTGCGGGGACGGGGGCTGGGATTAAAAATATAGGACAAAACACGCATCACGACAAGAGAGACACCTCAACACTACAGAAAGAGAGACCTTAGAAAACGACAAAGCATGGCAGCAACACAGTAGCAACACAACATGGAACAGACAACAGCACAAATCAAATCAAAGTTTATTTGTCACGTGCGCCAAATACAGTGAAATGCTTACTTACTAACCAACAATGCAATTGTTAAGTAAAATCAAAAGGTGAACAATTGAACAGTGAAAAATAACAGTAGCGAGGCTATATACATTAGAGAGGCTGTATACGGTAGAGAGGCTATATACGGTAGAGAGGCTGTATACGGTAGAGAGGCTATATACGGTAGAGAGGCTATATACGGTAGAGAGGCTATATACGGTAGAGAGGCTATATACGGTAGAGAGGCTGTATACGGTAGAGAGGCTGTATACGGTAGAGAGGCTGTATACGGTAGAGAGGCTATATACGGTAGAGAGGCTATATACGGTAGAGAGGCTGTATACGGTAGAGAGGCTGTATACGGTAGAGAGGCTGTATACGGTAGAGAGGCTGTATGCGGTAGAGAGGCTGTATGCGGTAGAGAGGCTATATGCGGTAGAGAGGCTATATGCGGTAGAGAGGCTGTATGCGGTAGAGAGGCTGTATACGGTAGAGAGGCTGTATACGGTAGAGAGGCTATTTGCGGTAGAGAGGCTATATAGGCTATATACGGTGGAGAGGCTGTATACGGTAGAGAGGCTGTATACGGTAGAGAGGCTGTATACGGTAGAGAGGCTGTATACGGTAGAGATGCTATATGCGATAGAGAGGCTATATGCGATAGAGAGGCTATATGCGGTAGAAAGGCTGTATGTGGTAGAGAGGCTGTATACGGTAGAGAGGCTGTATACGGTAGAGAGGCTGTATACGGTAGAGAGGCTGTATACGGTAGAGAGGCTGTACACGGTAGAGAGGCTGTATACGGTAGAGGCTATATACGGTAGAGAGGCTATTTGCGGTAGAGAGGCTATATGCGGTAGAGAGGCTGTATGCGGTAGAGAGGCTGTATACGGTAGAGAGGCTGTATACGGTAGAGAGGCTGTATACGGTAGAGATGCTGTATACGGTAGAGAGGCTATATGCGATAGAGAGGCTATATGCGGTAGAGAGGCTATATGCGGTAGAGAGGCTGTATGCGGATGCGGTAGAGAGGCTGTATACGGTAGAGAGGCTGTATACGGTAGAGATGCTGTATACGGTAGAGATGCTGTATACGGTAGAGAGGCTGTATACGGTAGAGAGGCTATATGCGATAGAGAGGCTGTATGCGGTAGAGAGGCTGTATACGGTAGAGAGGCTGTATACGGTAGAGATGCTGTATACGGTAGAGAGGCTGTATGCGGTAGAGAGGCTGTATACGGTAGAGAGGCTGTATACGGTAGAGAGGCTGTATACGGTAGAGAGGCTGTATACGGTAGAGATGCTGTATACGGTAGAGAGGCTATATGCGATAGAGAGGCTATATGCGATAGAGAGGCTATATGCGGTAGAGAGGCTATATGCGGTAGAGAGGCTGTATGCGGTAGAGAGGCTGTATACGGTAGAGAGGCTGTATACGGTAGAGAGGCTGTATACGGTAGAGGCTATATACGGTAGAGAGGCTATATGCGGTGGAGAGGCTATATGCGGTGGAGAGGCTATATGCGGTAGAGAGGCTATACGGTAGAGATGCTGTATGCAGTAGAGAGGCTGTATACGGTAGAGAGGCTATATGCGTAGAGGCTATATGCGGTAGAGAGGCTATATGCGGTAGAGAGGCTATATGCGGTGGTAGAGAGGCTGTATGCGGTAGAGAGGCTGTATACGGTAGAGAGGCTATATACGGCTAGAGAGGCTGTATACGGTAGAGAGGCTATATGCGTATACGGTAGAGATATGCGATAGAGGCTATATGCGGTAGAGAGGCTGTATGCGGTAGAGAGGCTGTATGCGGTAGAGAGGCTGTATGCGGTAGAGAGGCTGTATGCGGTAGAGAGGCTGTATACGGTAGAGAGGCTATATACGGTAGAGAGGCTATATACGGTAGAGAGGCTGTATGCGGTAGAGAGGCTGTATGCGGTAGAGAGGCTGTATGCGGTAGAGAGGCTGTATGCGGTAGAGAGGCTGTATGCGGTAGAGAGGCTGTATGCGGTAGAGAGGCTATATGCGGTAGAGAGGCTATATACGGTAGAGAGGCTATATACAGGCACCGGTTAGTTGGGCTGATTTGAGGTAGTATGTACATGTAGGTATGGTTAAAGTGACTATGCATATATGATAAACCGAGAGTAGCAGTAGCGTAAAAGAGGGGTTGGTGGGTGGCGGGACACAATGCAGATAGTCCGGGTAGCCAATGTGCGGGGGCACCGGTTAGTCAGGCTAATTGAGGTAGTATTTATATGAATGTATAGTTAAACTGACTTCATATTTGATCAACCGAGAGCAGCAGCAGCGTAAAAGCTGTTGGGGGGGGTCACACAATGCAAATAGTCGGGTAGCCATTTGATTACCTGTTCAGGAGTCTTATGGCTTGAGGGTAAAAACTGTTGAGAAGCCTTTTGGTCCTAGACTTGGCGCTCCGGTACCGCTTGCCGTGCGGTAGGACCTTCCTCCTACATCCCCTGGTATAGAGGTCCTGGATGGCAGGCAGCTTAGCCCCAAGTGATGTACTGGGGCATACACACTACCCTCTGTAGTGCCTTGCGGTCGGAGGCTGAGCAGTTTCCGTACCAGGCGGTGATGCAACCAGTCAGGATGTCCTCGATTTTGCAGCTGTAGAACCTTTTGAGGATCTGAGAACCAATGCCAAATCTTTTTAGTTTCCTGAGGGGGAATAGGCTTTGTCGTGCCCTCTTCACGACTGTCTTGGTGTGTTTGGACCATTCTAGTTTGTTGGTGATGTGGACACCAAGGAACTTGAAGCTCTCAACCTGCTCAAATACAGCCCCGTCGATGAGAATGGAGGCGTGCTCGGTCCTCCTTTTATTTTAGTCCGCAATCATCTCCTTAGTCTTGGTTACGTTGAGGGATAAGTTGTTATTCTGGCACCACCTGGCCAGGTCTGTGACAACCTCCCTATTGTAACGGCGTTCTTCGTTTGTGGAAAGAGAGTCGGACCGAAATGCAGCGTGGTTGTTACTCATGATCTTTAATGAAGGATCGCGATACATGAAATAACTTATACAAAAACAACAAACGGAATGTGAAACCTATTACAGCCTATCTGGTGAAACTACACAGAGACAGGAACAATCACCCACGAAATACAAAGTGAAACCCAGGCTACCTAAATACGGTTCCCAATCAGAGACAACGAGAATCACCTGACTCTGATTGAGAACGACCTCAGGCAGCCAAGCCCATACAACACCCCTACTCAGCCGCAATCCCAATAACCACAAAACCCCAATACGAAATACAACAAAACAAACCCATGTCAGACCCTGGCCTGACCAAACAATCAACGAAAACACATAACACTAAGACCAAGGCATGACACCTATAGGCTGTCTCATCGTTGTCGGTAATCAGGCCTACCTCTGTTGTGTCATCTGCAAATTTAATGATGGTGTTGGAGTCGTACCTGGCCACGCAGTCGTGGGTGAACAGGGAGTACAGGAGGGTACTGAGCACGCACCCCTGAGGGACTTCAGTGTTGAGGATCAGCGTGGCAGATGTGTTGCTACCTACCCTCACCACCTGGGGTCGGCCTGTCAGGAAGTCCAGGATCCAGTTGCGGAGGGAGGTGTTTAGTCCCAGGGTATTTAGCTTAGTGATGAGCTTTGAGGGTACTATGGTTTTGAACGCTGAGTTGTAGTCAATGAATAGCATTCTCACGTAGGTGTTCCTTTTGTACAGGTGCGAAAGGGCAGTGTGGAGTGCAATAGAGATTGCATCATCTGTGGATCTGTTTGGGCGGTATGCAAATTGGAGTTGGTCTAGGGTTTCTGGGATAATGGTGTTGATATGAGCCATTACCAGCCTTTCAAAGCACTTCATGGCTACGGACGTGAGTGCTACAGGTCTGTAGTCATTTAGGCAGGATGCCTTAGTGTTCTTGGGCACAGAGGCTATGGTGGTCTGCTTGAAACATGTTGGTATAACAGACATGTTGAAAATGTCAGAGGGCAAGTAGGTAGAGATAACAATACGTCACGCGAAGCAGCAAGAGTCAGTAAATGTGTCATTGATTGAGTCTTTGAATGAAGAGACGGAGATAGAATTGTCCAGTTTGAGGTTTTTTTTCAGAGAGGAGCAACCCAGGGATGTGTGTGCTTTGGGGAGCTTTAACAGAATGTGACCGGCATTCGGGGTGTTGTATGTGGAGGATGAGGGCTGCAGTAGATATCTCAGATAGGGGGGAGTGAGTCCTAAGAGGGTTTTATAAATTAGCATCAACCAGTGGGTCTTGCGACGGGTATACAGAGATGACCAGTTTACAGAGGAGTGTAGAGTGCAGTGATGTGTCCTATAAGGAGCATTGGTGGCAAATCTCATGGCCGAATGGTAAAGAACATCTAGCCGCTCGAGAGCACCCTTACCTGTCGATCTATGAGTTACATCTCCGTAATCTAGCATAGGTAGGATCATCATCTAAATCAGGGTTCGTTTGGCAGCTGGAGTGAAAGAGGAGTGACTACCATAGAGGAAACCAAGTATAAATTTAACTTCTGAGAGAAACTTTCCTCAAGGTTTTACAGGATTGCAGATTTCAGGTTTATTCCTTCCTGAATTCGGAAATCATCCAAGTGGCTTTTCTGGGAAGTTTCTGTAATTTTGCCACCCTATTTCTCTGACATTAATTTCAATTCAATATTTATCAGGTGACAGCACACGATAATTACATTACAATTCCTTAAATTTAGCCACACACAGATGGAGACCGTGAGAATGCCAAATCACACACAGGAAAGAGAATCGCTCACATATTGAAAAGAGGACATTGCTAAATGGTGTGTGAACCGAATCGACACTGTCCAATCGACCCTTGTTCCCTAACCATCAACACTTGTCCTTTCATAGATTACAAAGGAAATAGGTTGAAAATCCTCTGCCTAGCCACGTGGTAGACTAGGTGGAGTTTCCACCGTACTGTTGCGTTCACTTTCCACCCATTTTTGTTTTAGGTCTATGTGGCATTAAAGGAATACTTTGGGATTTTGACAATGAGGCCCTGTCTCTACTTCCTGAGAGTCAGATGAACTCGTGGATACCATTTGTATGTCTCTGTGTCCAGTATGAAGGATATTAGAGGTAGTTTCTCGTGACAATGCTAACTAGCATTGGCGCAATGACTGGAAGTCTATGGGTATCTACTAGCATGGGTCCTGGGCTAACAATTGGGATTGTTCCAGAGCAGGACCTTTTGGTGGCCCCCCTCACTTGATGGCGGAGAGAACATTTATACTTTTGAAGTTAATTTCCTGCAATTATATACAATTTGCCACTGTTGCATAGAGAACATGTTGCAGTTTTAAAGGTCATTTTCAGCAATTCTACAAATTTGGCCAAGATACATGTTTTTTCTCAGTTTTACAGCAAATTCCCTTAAATTCTACCCATTTGCCATGGAGTGGAGAGACATTTTTACAGTTTTAAAGCTAATTTCCTACAGGTCTACACATTTTTTCCATAACTTATGCCATGTTAATTGTATATCTGAGTGAGAATGACAAACAAAATAAATGGAGGCCCCTGAATGGCATGCATGCCTGAATGGTATTCGGCCATAGTTTAGATAGCTGGCTAGACCACCAACCCAAAAATGTGCTAGCTGACATGGCTAATTGAGTGACTGTCTGTGACAATCATAACAAGAGAAAAACTGCTGATGCACAGTCAAATTCTGAAATGACACCTGGTGTATTCTACTATTCTTATTCTCAATAGAGTAATAATAGAGGGGGTCGGGGGGGGGCCTAGCAGCCGGCCCTGGTCCAGAGAGTGGCTTGCCTAGTTTAAATAAAGGTTACATTTAATATTTTAAAAATCGAAGAGTGGGTCATACATTCTACTCGGAAGTGTTGGAAAGTAGAGAAGAGGAGGAGGACGAAGAGAGGGTGGAGCCCCTTAGAGGTTGGTTGGAGCCAAGGAGCCGTGAAGAGCCATGGAGCCGTGTGTTTATGTAGTTTGAACACATGCACACGTGTGTGTGTGTGTGTGTGTGTGTGTGTGTGTGTGTGTGTGTGTGTGTGTGTGTGTGTGTGTGTGTGTGTGTGTGTGCGCGTGCTTTTGGTCTGGAGCTCATTTCAAAGACCATCACAACCTTGACAGGCTCAGGGTAGAAGTGTTGGATCTTTGTGCAGATAACTGATGCGTTGTGAAGTGTATAATTGAGCATGCCCTTTCCCTTTTTTGACATGAGTTTGACAACGTTAGGTTAACGTCTCCGCAACCATTTGCTCATTACATTTTTATCATACAACAAGGACCTCTTTTGTATACAGTAGCTTACATATTACTATGAAACGCAGACAGATTGACAAGCCTCCTCTGTCCTCCGGCCTTGGCATGACATAACGAGTGAAAAACAATCCTCTCCCTCTCTGCAGTCCCTCCGCTCTGAGGATCGCCTCTATTGAACCGTGTGACACTGCTCCCCCATAGACCGCTGTACTCCAACCATCTGGCATTACTTAATCTACCCAATGGAAAGTGAAAGGCAAGCCCACCCTTGAATTAAAAAACAGACATTTGTTTTCCATCCGCCCCGACGACCTTGTCGTCTTTAATGAGGTTTCATAGCTACGCTCTTAGATAAGAAGACGCTATCTAGAAACCTAAAAGGGTGCTTCAGCTCTCCCCATAGGAGAACCCTTGGAAGAATCCTTTTTGGTTCCAGGTCGAATCCTTTACAGAGGGTTCTACATGAAACCAAAAAGAGTTCTACCGGGAATCAAAAAAGGGTTCTCCTATGGTGACATTCTAAGAACCCTTCTGTCTAAGAGTGTACGCAGCCAGAACTGTGTTCAAGATAGAATTGAGCAGTTCGAGACTCCTCTCGTTCTACTTGTTTTTACAGCCCCGTTACAAAACCTCATCGACATGTGCCAGATCATCATAGGAAAAACAATGTGCCGCAGAGGGCACATTCAAGTGTTTCCCAACAAGCCTGTCTCTGGGCCAACATTGTGCAAACTGCTCATTCGTCTAGGAGCATGGGTGGATACAAAAGTAGTAAATCATATGCAGTTGCACACACTTGCGCACACACACACACTTGCGCACCCACACACACACAGATGCACACACAAACGCAAGTGCACACACATGATCTTTACCGCCAAACAAGAATGTCATGTGAGTGTGATATCACTTGAATGGCAACTGGTGGGCTGAAGGAATGACCTTACTGCTGAGTTACCAAAAATAGAGCTGAGAGGTGTAGGGTTTATTTACGACTTTACATCGACATACACCCCTGATGTGTGTTTTAAGTGAAGGGTATTGGTATACGGCAACCTAGTCTCCTTCCAATTCTCCTGAGGTCTCATCCTAAGAATACAGTACATGATGAAACCATTTTAGAACCTGCCGTCATTGCCATAACCCTAGGATGACATCAAAGCCGTAAATGTACTGTCCATAAGGGTCAATGCTGTTGCAGCACTGACAAACCTGCCTCAGAGATGATGTGCCTCAATCCACAGGGTTATTGCTATCCGGGATCGTTGGGACGTCCATACCCTAGACGAACCCTAACTCCTAACCATAAACCCTTACCTATAACCCTTACCTTAACCATTTTAAATGTAAACTTCAATGGGTTAGGGACGTCCCGAAGATCCCGGATAGCAAGTATCGAATCCACAGACACATTAGATCATTTTTGTTATTACCGCTATGCATTACAGTCAAGATGACGATATTGAAGGGGATGACAACAGCTATGCAAATACAGTTGAAGTCGGAAGTTTACAATCACATGCTACTTCGTGCATGACGCAAGTAATTTTTCCAACAATTGTTTACAGATTATTTCACTTATAATTCACTGTATCACAATTCCAGTGGGTCAGAAGTTTACATACACTAAGTTGACTGTGCCTTTAAACAGCTTGGAAAATTCCAGAAAATGTTGTCATGGCTTTAGAAGATTCTGATCAGCTAATTGACATAATTTGAGTCAATTGGAGGTGTACCTGTAGATGTATTTCAAGGCCTACCTTCAAATTCAGTGTCTCTTTGCTTGACATCATGGGAAAATCAAAAGAAATCAGCAAATACCTCAAAAGAAATTGTAGACCTCCACAAGTCTGGTTCATCATTGGGAGCAATTTCCAAACACCTGAAGGTACCACGTTCATCTGTACAAACAATAGTACGCAAGTATAAACACCATGGGAACACGCAGCCGCCATACCGCTCAGGAAGGAGAAGCATTCTGTCTCCTAGAGATGAACGTACTTTGGTGCGAAAAGTGCAAATCACTCCCAGAACAACAGCAAAGGACCTTGTGAAGATGCTGGAGTAAACAGGTACAAAAGTATCTTTATCCACAGTAAAACGAGTCCGATATTGACATAACCTGAAAGGCTGCTCAGCATGGAAGAAGCCACTGCTCCAAAACCAGGAAGAGAAAAAATAAATAGGAAGTTAAAGGTTGGTCGCAAATGGGTCTTCAAAATGGACAATGACCACAAGCATACTTCCAAAGTTGTGGAAAAAATGCTTAAGGACAACAAAGTCAATGTATTGGAGTGGCCACCACAAAGCCCTGAGCTCAATCCTATAAACAATGTGTGGGCAGAACTGAAAAAGCGTGTGGGAGCAAGGAGGAATACAAACCTGACTCAGTGGAATGGGCCAAAATTCCCCAAACTTACTGTGGAAGGCTACCCGAAACGGTTGACCCAAGTTCAACAATTTAAAGGCAATCCTACCAAATACTAATTGAGTGTATGTAAACTTCTGACACACTGGGAATGTGATGAAGGGAATAAAAGCTGAAATAAATCACTCTCTACTATTATTCTGACATTTCACATTCTTAAAATAAAGTGATCTTAACTGATCTAAGACAGGGAATATTTACTTGGATTAAATGTCAGGAATGTTGAAAAACTGAGTTTAAATGTATTTGGCGAAGGTGTATGTAAACTTCCGACTTCAACTGTATGTACTGCGCTGGGGGTTGCCTGGTGGACTCCTTGTGTTTGGCTCTGCGTTGCCATGCCAACAATGACATTTCCAGCTAGGGCCTAGGGACGTCCCTGACCCTGCCAGTTCCTATTAATCCATGGGTCGGAGGGCCAAATTTCACATATTTGTCCGCTTTGGAGTGGTGGTCTCATTATGTTTATTTTTATTGAGGTCCATGTTCTGTGGGTTATATTTTGGTATGATAACATCATCGGAGGTAGCTGAATGTGGTTATCACTGCATTATATGTTATGACCCTATGCGGTTTGTTGAGCCAACAAGATTGAGGGTATTAAATATGTTTTATTATCTGGGAACATTCTTCTCAAATGAAGGTAATTGATATGTAATTAACTTCATAATACAACACAAATTAAGGTATGAAACAATTTAAATGGCAATGACATCTCTATGGGCCCACCTTGGGGGTCAAAGGTCATACATGTACGCATTTTGGGGTATATTGAGTGTTGGGATGTGCTTTATGGTACCCTAGATGATAACTGTACTACATTTCCCAGAACAAGTAGACCCATTGAGAATGTTTTTTTAGCTATATATTTTCAAGATGGTCGCCATTCACTTTAATGTGGAGTTACTGCAATGATTTTGCATGTCCATAGCTGAATAAATAATGGGTGTAATAAGACCAATAATGGCTTAAAATGTGTGTTACAATGAGGACACATCAAAATGATGGCCCACGTATATCAATTATATGTATTTAGCTAAATATTACCAGAATGCTGGTAAAATATGCAGAATGCTGTGCGAATTGCTTGATCTTGGAGCCATTTCAAATATATTGCATTAAAACACTGAAAATATTCTAGAATCATTCACTGATGCATGTTGATAAAAAATTATACACAATATGATTCTATAAATTGTGTTAACGTCAAGAAATGTGACATGAACCCTGCCCTGTACATTGACCCTATGATATCTCATTGGAATGCATTATGTCCAGCAAAGAGATACAGCTCACCCATCCATAATGAGTGCACCAAACTTTACATAAAGCTAGGAAAAGTCTAAACAATGATGCCTAGTTATTGATGATCTTAACTTCCCATTTAGAAAACAGCCTAAGTGGCATTGATATGAGTCAGGAACATTGATTCTACAGTCAAAATGGACCCAAAAAAAGTGTAAATAGGATCATTTATCATTTGTTTATCAGTCTCGTCCAAAACTGAGTTTTGTGGTCGTGACTGCATCACAACGTAAATGAAGGTTGGGTTTGTTTCAATCCTGCCCACGTGCCCACAGGTAATCATCAATTTGGAGTGCAGCTGAACGCGACCCAATCGCAAAGCGTGGTAAATCCAGACCCGGAGATAGACTGTCCAAAATCAAACCAATTTTGCCACGGTCGCACACCAGCCGGCTGAACCTAATTGGCTAAATAATTTGTGTAACTCTTCCCACCTGCGAACACACACGAGACACACACATCAAAACACTTCCCAAAACCAACTCAGTCATGGCCGCTAGCATTTCTTAATGAACCAAATCTAAAATGAGGCCAAATCAGGAAGTACAGTTGCCCTTTAATGCCACGGGTTATCTTTGCTTGTTGGCATACATATAAGCACAGGTAACTAGCTACATGTTTCCCCCAACAATTTGGAAGAGTAACAGCTCATGCCCCTCTAGGACCCTCAACCTCTAAATCTTTTGGTTTATTTCAGTCTTCCCTTTACTCTCATTCGTGCCCACTCTCCACCCACCCATCCCTCCCTCTTTCTCTCTCTCGCTCTCGACCACACGGCACACCCCTCTTTCTCTTACTCCTCTCTCACTTCTATTTAGGGAGACTGACTCTGGGCAACTGCTATGGAAGCTGGAACGATGACTGAGAAGGAGCGATTTGATTTTGGCACAGAGAGATATCGAGGGTTTCCACTAGATAATACAGCCACAAAGTCAAAATGTGTTCTATCGTAAAAATGATTGAAAACAAACATTTTCTTTTTGGTCTTCATTTACGGTTAAAGTTAGGCATAAGGTTAGCAGAGTGGTTAAGGTAAGGGTTGAGGTTAGGTTTAAAAATCTGATTTTAAGAAGAGAAATTGTAGAAATAGGCGGGTTTATGGCGTTGCGGCTGTGTTAACTAGTGACGACCGAGCCCGAGAGGGAAGGGGGTGGAGTAGTAAAGTTGAGTGGGTAGTGAGACGACGCTATAAAAGCCAGTGCCGGAGCTGTCTGTGTCAGTAGCACTCGCTGACTGAGGCAGATACAGCGACATAGAGAAACAACAACAACAACAACAATAACAACAAGGAGGAACAGCTTACAGCACGAGTGGACATATGTAGCAACCTCCGCTCGCACAGGCACTGCAGTACTGACAAGGACTCAAAGATTAGAGAATTGGAAAAAAGAGGCCGACATCTGATACAGCAGCTCTTTGGTACAGACACAGAGTTGCATCATCCAGGACTTTGGGAGATTTTGGTATGGTTAAGAGAACTTTGCTTCACCGTCTTTCCTGAGAAAGAGCATCTGACAATAGAGGAGGCACCAGAGAGAGAGAGAGAGAGAACTGTGGGACAATAGCATACGAAGGAGCAAAACAACTGCTTTTTCCACCTGCTTTCACACCCAGTGTTCCACACATGGCTGCTGTCCGTCAGATGCCCATGGAGACCCAGGGCTTCCACCACATGCTACCTGCCCATCTTCTCTCCTCGACCATGGAGGAGTTCCCCCAGCAGCTCCCCGTCCCCAAGGGGCACGCCCGTGGCAAGAGCCGCCCCCGCCGGGCCCGCGAGGCCCGCTTCAAGACCCAGCCCGTCACCTTTGCCGAGATCACCGAGGTGGAGGAGGAGGGCGCCTCACCCCTGGAAGAGGAGAGGGCACGCCGGTCTTTCCTGCAGTCCCTGGAGAACCTTCGCCGGAGCACGCAGGCGCTCTACTGTCCGACGACTGGTCGACGCACGCCCACGGCCACGGCCACACAGCAAAGCCTGGACTCTAGTGACTCTGACTCTGCCCATTGACGGGCAGGACCTGTGGAGAAGTGTACGCATCCTGCCTGGCACTGGCACAAGCCCCTTTCCCTTCCATTTCTGCTTCACACAGGGGCCCAATGAACTAAACTGAACTGATATCCAAGCTAATCCTGTGCATATAGGCCATTCTCCTTGAAAATATGTTTCCACATACACATATATTAGCATACCAATATATGTGGCTACGGTATGCATGACACATTTTTGTAAAGAACGCTACCCTGTAATATATATCACTGGCTGGTTATATTGCTAACGCCTCTTAGCTTCTCTAAGTGTAGAATATAAGCTATGATGCAGTGTTGAATACACCATTTCAGAGATATTCTTCTTCAGATATATTCCTTTTCTACTGGCGAGGACTTCAGGCCAGGAGGGGCTTTGAACTTGAAATGTGTTAAATGTGGAATGTCTTTTTCCATCCTTTTTTTATAAAAGAAAGGACAAATGTTGTTTTTCTATGTTGTACTTGTTTTGTATTCTGCTTCAAACAGATTCTCCAAGTGCAGTCATGATTGAAAGAGACAGCTCATTCAGATTTGACTGACTGAACTCTGTGTATGGAAAGCTACTCGATGCTAACTGAAGTTAGGAGTTACTTTGCAATGTTTTGGCACTGCTCTTATTTCTATGTTAAGCTCCACAGCTAGCGAATGCCACTCACAAAAAAAAATGCCTTTCCAGATGTGAAAATATTTATTCTCTTATTTTGTTTAACAGCGAATCTACAAATATTATTTTGTCGTTCTCGTTTGACTTCTAAAGTCACACTTGATTTCTAAGATGAATATATATTTTTTTTACATTGTTTTACATCCATATTTGTTAGTTTGCTTCAAGTGTAATAAATATTTGCAACGATATCCACCTGTTTTCTCTTTTGCTCACATGCAAACGCTGGAAGATACAATGTAGAAGTTAATTAGTTACATAACATTTTGGTTTGAATGTTAGCTGAATGGTTCATATTATGATATAATAGGAATCAATCATGAGAGAATAGGATAGGATATGCATATATTTCTGTCCATTTAGGGGACCCCTTTTGTCTCAGGAACAGCCCCAGAATCAAAGGTTCTGCATACAGCCTCTTTCAACAGGTGCACAGCTTTTTTTCACGCAAATGCACATCCTTAAATCACATCTCTCTGCACATATTTCCTCCACGTTCCAAACTCGTCTGGTTCATATATAAACACTCAACTGAGGAACTTGACCTTCTTCTTCACGCTCACTGGCTTCATGACGCACTTAAATCATGTTCAGCTTGCGTCAGCAAGCAAAACCATAACAAAACCCTGCTGGAAGGATAGTGTCCTCTTGAGTTTATGAAACCTTCAGCTGTCCCTTGGAGACCTATTGATGACGGGAGCTACAGATAGTACCAGGGTACATAAGCGCCCAGGTGAAATAAAATATTAACATATTCAGTTTGTATCTTCCAGTTACTGTAGCTGCCTCCTAAACATCAACAGGCAGTACTAGTTATGCAACAAGTGAAAATATAAACCACGAATAAAGTTCCTGGAGATCATAGCGATCTGATTCACCCTTCTGTCTGAACTTGGAATATTCCTATTAGCGTAACCTGGGCTCAGGGCATTTTGTATTATTCTGTAAGGAAATCAAGACACTCCTGTTGGTAGGATATATTACGTTTCGTATGGTACGTATTCATTTGTGAATGTCCATCACCCATTTAGTATGTTAGGCTAAGAATTAAAATTCACACTATATGTTACACATTAGCAAAACGTACAATATGTTACGAATTTGCAAAAACGTGTTATATGTTATGGGCCACTGACTCTTAAAAGTGACAGGCAAAAAAAGGCTTCCCTGTTTTCCAAACCTTTCTTTATACAACAGCTAAATGCGCCATAAAATGATCTGAAGTAATATGTTGGTCAGGGTACCGCTACCTGTCAGCGTGCTCCTCTGGAATGCTTGGAAATTATGTAATTTGAGGGCATTGTGAAAATTCCATAATTTGAAAAAGTTCAAAGTGATCAGATTTTAATGTACAATTTCACACATCTCTGAGGTCACATGCTCAGTATTGTATTGTTGAGAACACAATCAGAACTCTATTTCATGTTTTTACAGAAACGCTTGTCTTGCTTTGGCTGTAAAGCATAATTTCAAAATCTGAGATGACAGGGTGATTAACAAAAGGCTAAGCTGTGTTTCACTATATTTCACTTGTGATTTCATGAATATAAATATTTTCTAGTAATATTTTTTGACCGTTGCGTTATGCTAATTAGTGTAGTTGATGACAATTCTCCCGAATCCAGGATGGGTAGTTCCAAGAGGTTAAATGGCCCAAATGTTTATTTAGAAGTTCACAAATGTAACAGATTTTGACTATCACTAATGTGTTTAGTACAGTAATTGAAAAGGTGAAATATTTTTGGTAGATGTTGCTAAAACAGATTATAACTATATTTAGACATATTGTAAAATATGAAAAGGCTTATTCATTCACACATTTAAAAAAATATATCATATTGTCATATTTATATGTTTTATTATACTTTTATTGTGTACTAAATCATATGTGTTGAAAAGTGTTTTTTCTCTCAGACATAAATAAACAGTTCCAGGTGAAAGCCAAGGGTCATAGCTTTCTGGGGGTTGGGACACACACTACAACATTAATAAAATATTGCCTCTTGCTAGATTGATGACTAAAACCAGTGCAAAATGCCTGTCAGCTCAATTTAGCTAGCAAGCTAAGGTTCATTATGTTTTGTCATCCAACAAGTCTTATCAACTAAAACATTTAGCTAGCTAGTTTTAGTTGTTTCAAATCAAATCAAATTTTATTGGTGACATACACATATTTAGCATATGTTTTACATGTTTTTATTTAACCTGGCAAGTCAGTTAAGAAATGTAATTTTGTTTACAATGACAGCCTACACCGGCCAACTGTGCTCCGCCCTATGGGACTCCTAATCACAGCCGGTTGTGATACAGCCTGGATTCGGACTAAGTGTCTGTAGTGACGCCTCTCGCACTGAGATGCAGTGCCTTAGACTGCTGCGCCACTCGGGAGCCCAATTATTGCAGGTGTAGCAAAATGCTTGTGTTCCTAGCTCCAACAGTGCAGTAGTATCTAACAGTTCACAACAAGTGCCCTTGTCAAATATACAGTAGAATAGAATACAGCATATACATATGAGATGAGTAAAGCAGTATGTAAACATTACTTAAACATTATTAAAGTGACTAGTGTTCCATTAAAGTGGCAAGTGATTCCAAGTCTATTGATATGGGGCAGCAGTCTCTAAGGTGCTGTTATGTAACCGGGTGTTATGTAACCGGGTGGAAGCCAGCGAGTGATGGCTATTTAACAGTCTAATGGCCTTGAAATTGAAGTTGTTTTTCAGTCTCTCTGTCCCAGCTTTGATGCACCTGTACTGACCTCTCCTTCTGGATGATAGTGGGGTGAACAGCTCGTGTGGTTGAAGTCCTTGATTATCTTTTTGGCCTTCCTGTGACATCGGGTGCTGTAGGTGTCCTGGAGGGCAGGTAGTTCGCCCCCGGGGATGCGTTTGGTAGATCGCACCACCCTCTGGAGAGCCCTACGGTGGCGGGCAGTGCAGTTGCCGATAGGATGCTCTCAATTGTGCATCTATAAAAGTTTGTGAGGGTTTTTTGTGGCCAAGCCAAATTTCTTCAGCCTCCTGAGATGGAAGAGGTGCTTCTTTACCACACTGTCTGTGTGGGTGGACCATTTCAGATGGTCCACCCAGTGATGTCAGTGATGTGTACGCCGAGGAACTTTAAGCTTTCCACGTTCTCCACTGCCGTCCCGTCCATTTGGACAGGGGCGTTCTCCCTCTGCTGTTGAGTTAGTGTCACGATCGTCGTATGAAGCGGACCAAAATGCAGCGTGGTATGTGTTCATAACGATTTTTTAAATAAAAGAAAGCACTGAACACTGAATACAAACTATACAAAACAATAAATGAATAACGACTGTGAAGCTATAATGAGAACTGTACTGACACAAGCAACTAACATAGACAATCACCCACAAACAAACAGTGAAACCCAGGCTACCTAAGTATGATTCTCAATCAGAGACAACTAATGACACCTGCCTCTGATTGAGAACCATACTAGGCCGAAACATATAAATCCCAAAATCATGGAAAAACAAACATAGACTGCCCACCCCAACTCACACCCTGACCATACTAAACAACGACAAAATAAAGGTCAGAATGTGACAGTTAGAGGTTATTTTCCTGGCACCAGGGCTCTCACCTCCTCTCTGTAGGCTGTCTCGTCATTGTTGGTAATCAGGCCTACTACTGTTGTGTTGTCTGCAAACTTCATGATTTATTTGGAGGCGTGCATTTCCACACAGTCATGGGTGAACAGGGAGTACAGGAGGGGGCTGAGCACGCACCCTTGTGGGGCCCCTTTGTCGAGGACCAGCAAAGTGGAGGTGTTGTTTCACCACCTGGTGGCGGCCCATCAGGAAGTCCAGGACCCAGTTGCACAGGGCGGGGTTCAGACCCAGGGCCACGAGCTTGGAGGGTACTATGGTGCTGAATGATGACCAATCGTCAATGAACAGCAATCTTACATAGGTCTTCCTCTTGTGCAGATGGGATAGGGTGGTGTGCAGTGCGATGGCGATTGCATCGTCTGTGGATTTATTGTGGCGGTAAGCAAATTGAAGTGGGTCTAGGGCATCAGGTAAGGTGTGATCCTTTGCTAGTTTCTCAAATAATTTCATGATGACAGAAGTGAATGCTACATGGCGATAGTCATTTACTTCAATTACCTTTGCTTTCTTTGGTACAGGAACAATTGCGGACATTTTGATGCAATTGGGGACACCAGACTGGGATAGTGAGAGATTGAATATGTTCGTTAACACTCCAGCTAGCTGGTCTGCGCATGCTCTGAGGACGCAGCTAGGAATGACGTCTGGGCCGGCACCCTTGCGAGGGTTAACATGCTTAAATGTCTTACTCATGTCGGCCTCCATAGTCCTTGGCAGTGGGCCACGTTGGTGCCACTGGGTTATCCTCAAAGCGGGCGAAGAAGGTATTTAGCTTGTCCGGATGGAAAATGTCAGTGTCCGCAAAGTGGCTGGTTTTCCCTTTGTAGTCCGTAATTGTCTGTAGACCCTGCCACATATGTCTCGTGTATGAGCCATTGAATTGCGTCGTCAGGATATGTGGTTTCCAGTTTGCATAAAGTCCAGTGTAGTTCTTTGAGGGCTGTCGTGGTATCGGCTTGAGGGGGAATATACACGGCTGTGACTATAACTGAAGTGAATTCTCTTGGGAAGTCATGCGGACAGCATTTGACTGTGAGGTATTTTAGGTTGGGTAAACAAAATAACTTCAGTTTCTCTATGTTATTTTTTACCACCCTCATGGAGTCTGTTTCTGAGCAGACACATGCACATTTGTGTCCTGCTGGAGGTCATTTTGCAGGGCTCTGGCAGTGCTCCTCCTTGCACAAAGCCGGAGGTAGCGGTCCTGCTGCTGGGTTGTTGCCCTACCGACGTCCACAGATGGGGGTTGTGCTTACAGCCCAACACCGTGCAGGACGTTTGGCATTTGCCAGAGAACACCAAGATTGGCAAATTCGCCACTGGCGCCCTGTGCTCTTCACAGATGAAAGCAGGTTCACACTGAGCACGTGACAGACGTGACAGTCTGGAGACACCGTGGAGAACGTTCTGCTGCCTGCAACATCCTCCAGCATGACCCTTTGCTAGACCATGCTAGACCTCCTGACTGCCATTAGGTACTGAGATGAGATCCTCAGACCCCTGTCCATATGCAGTTCCTGCAAGACAATGCTAGACCTCATGTGGCTGGATTGATGCATTGATGCTAAGGTAAGCTTTTTCAAACAGAAATTTGCATCCTGTAGTACTAACTCAAAAAAGTTCTGGGACACTAAAGTCCATGGAGAATAAGAGCACCTCATCCCAGCTGCCCACTGCTCTGAGGCTAGGAAACACTGTCACCATTGATAAATCCACTATAATTGAGAATTTCAATAAGCATTTCTCTACGGCTGGCCATGCTTTCCACTTGGCTACCCTTACCCCGGTCAACTGCCCGGCACCCTCCACAGCAACCCGCCAAAGCCCCCACCATTTCTCCTTTACCAAAATCCAGATAGCTGATGTTCTGAAAGAGCTGAAAAATCTGGTCCCCTACAAATCAGCCGGGCTAGACAATCTGGACCCTCTCTTTCTAAAAATATCTGCCGAAATTGTTGCAACCCCTATTACTAGCCTGTTCAACCTCTCTTTCATATCATCTGATTGGAAAGCTGCCGTGGTCATCCCCCTCTTCAAAGGGGGTGACACTCTAAACCCAAACTGCTACAGACCTATATCTATCCTACCCTCTCTTTCTAAGGTCTTCGAAAACCAACTTAACAAAAAGATTACTGACCATTTCGAATCCCACCATACCTTCTCCGCTATGCAATCTGGTTTCAGAGCTGGTCATGGGTGCACCTCAGCCACGCTCAAGGTTCTAAACGACATCATAACTGCCATCGATAAGAGACATCACTGTGCAGCCGTATTCATTGACCTGGCAAGGCTTTCGACTCTGTCAATCACAACATTCTTATTGGCAGACTCGACAGCCTTGGTTTCTCAAATGATTGCCTCACCTGGTTTACCAACTACTTCTCAGATAGAGTTCAGTGTGTCAAATCGGAGGGACTGTTGTCCGGTCTTCTGACAGTCTCTATGGGTGTGCCACAGGGTTCAATTCTCGGGCCGACTCTCTTTTCTGTATACATCAATGATGTTGCTCTTGCTGCTGTTGATTCTCTGATCCACCTATACGCAGACGACACCATTCTGTATACTTCTGGCCCCTACTTGGACACTGTGTTAACTAACCTCCAGACGAGCTTCAATGCAATACAACTCTCCTTCCGTGGCCTCCAACTGCTCTTGAACGCAAATAAAACTAAATGCATGCTATTCAATCGATCACTGCCCGCACCTGCCCGCCTGTCCAGCATCACTACTCTGGACGGCTCTGACTTAGAATACGTGGACAACTACAAATACCTGGGTGTCTGGTTAGACTGTAAACTCTCCTTCCAGACTCACATTAAGCATTTCCAATCCAAAACTAAATCTAGAATCGGCTTTCTATATCGCAACAAAGCATCCTTCACTCATGCTGTCAAACATACCCTCGTAAAACTGACCATCCTACTGATCCTCTAATTCCGTGATGTCACCTATAAAATAGCCTCTAACACTCTACTCAACAAACTGGATGCAGTCTATCACAGTGCCATCCGTTTTGTCACCAAAGCCCCATACACTACCTACCATTTCGACCTGTACACTCTCGTTGGTTGGCCTTCGCTTCATACTCGTCGCCAAATCCACTGGCTACAGGTTATCTACAAGTCTCTGCTAGGTAAAGGCCCGCCTTATCTCCGCTCACTGGTCACCATAGCAGCACCCACTCGTAGCACGCGCTCCAGCAGATATATATCACTGGTCACCCCCAAAGCCAATTCCTCCTTTGGTCGTCTTTCCTTCCAGTTCTCTGCTGCCCATGACTGGAAGACTGAGCTGGAGACTCATATCTCCCTCACGAGCTTTAAGCACCAGCTGTCAGAGCAGCTTACAGATCACTGCACCTGCACCTGTACATAGCCTATCTGTAAACAGCCCATCTATCTATCTACCTCATCCCCATACTGGTATTTATTTATTTATTTTGTTCATTCGCACCCCAGTATCTCTACCTGCACATTCATCTTCTGCCGATCTACCATTCCAGTGTTTAATTGCCATATTGTAATTACTTCGCCACCATGACCTATTTATTTCCTTAACTTACCTCATTTGCACTCACTGTATATAGACTTTTTGTTTTCTTTTGTTCTACTGTATTATTGACTGTATGTTTTGTTTATTCCATGTGTAACTCTGTGTTGTTGTATGTGTCAAATTGCTACGCTTTATCTTGGCCAGGTTGCAGTTGCAAATGAGAACTTGTTCTCAACTAGCCTACCTGGTTAAATAAAGGTGAAATATATATATTTTTTTAAATGAAACATACACCACCTTTCTTCTTCCTGGTGAGTTCTTTATTCCTGTCTGCGTGATGTTCTGAGAACCCAGATGTCTGTATGGACGGGGACAGTATATCCCGAGAGAGCCATGTTTCCGTGAAACAGAGTATGTCACAATCCCTGATGTCTCGCTGGAAGAAGATCCTCGCCCTGAGCTCACCTACTTTATACCTTAGACTGAACATTAGCGAGTAATATACTGGGAAGCGATGGATGGTGTGCACGCCTCCTGATTCGGACTAGAAGTCCATTCCAAATACCTCTTCTCTGCCGGCAGTGTTTTGATGCAGCCTCTGGAATAAGTTAAATTGCCCTGGGGGGTACGAACAAAGGATCCAATTTGGGACGTATTCCTGGTCGTAATGCTGGTGAGTTACCGCTGCTCTGATATCCAAAAGTTATTTCCAACTGTATGGAATAACACCAAAATAATGCTGGGCTAATAATGTAAGAAATAACACACACAAAAAAAAATACTGCAAAGTTTCTTAGGAGCTAGAAGCTAGAAACAGCCGTCTTAACAATGGCAGCCTCATCACCTTGATTGGGAATACACTGTCTGGCTATAGATAGCTAACTAGCTATCTAGATCATAGCTCATTATCTTAGTAATCATTATTGACATACACTGTAGATGTTTATTTCCGAGTTATACAACTAAAACAACAACTAAAATGTAGTGATAGACAAAAAATGTTGTTGAGGCTTATTTAATCAAGCCTAAATGAGCATTAATATTAAGTGTTATGGTATTTGTGGAGACCTTTTTGCACACCTTTAACTATTCTCGTCATTTGAAGTTTGATGGAATAACTGTTTCACTCACCCTCATGTGCACGTGTGTGCATGTGTGTGTGTAAGTTTATGGGTGCATCCACCTCTATGCTTGTGCACATGCATGATCTATTACACTCCACACCAATGGTGTGTGATTTGGTCGTGAGCCTGCTTGGTGACCCTGCTCGTGTAATGTCGTAAACAGACCCAGCACTCCAGACAGCTGGATGCATATAAATAGTCAATGACCCCACCAGGCCCTCCAAGAAACCCCAAAACAGGCTAATCATTGTGTTTACCATGACCTTCTATAGGTGTCATATATCTCATACATGTTCTTCTCATTTTACCAGACCATGCAAGTCAACAAACATTTGTTTCACAGATCAGAGGGCAGGACTTGAGGGAAGGGAGGGATGGAGGGGAGAGAAAGAAGGAGAGCAAGAAAGAGATACATGTTTTTCTCATTGCTCGTGTCGTGGTGACAGATTGGCCACTCTAGTTCATGTCTCCTTTCTCGCTCTCCTTCTCCAACAACCTACTTTTTATACTGTTGCCCTGGAGATGGGAACGAGTGATAAAAATGTGATTTACAAAAAACAACCCCCACCCTTCGCTTTTGGCAACACCTCCCTCCAAGGCTGATACTCAACACCGCTTCATTCCTCCTGATGCTAACTCCCTCGGACATTTTGATCATGAGCAACCATTCCGGCTCAACAACATGTTCAGTTTCCTTATCGTTAATGATGTTTCACAGTTGGTGATCCTCACTGTGCTGCTGTATATTGAGATACACTAGTATAACTAATATTTTATCTCACCCTATGTCTCCAAAAACTGTTAAGCCCAATGTTTGTTTGAGGTGTTTGTGTTCCAATGAAATGTTGTTTTTTGTTCTAGGCAGTATCATCAGTTGTTCTGTCGTTTCTTATGTAACAGTCTGTTCTGTTACATAAAGATTTCAGTTCCAGATCAGATGGAGTCTCACAGGGAAAGAGAGTGGTGGGGACAAGAGTCATGCCAATAATGGGAGTAAACAACAAGGCAACATGCACAGAACTCCTGCTTGTGCTGTGCTTATTAATATTCTTGCATTGTTTTGCCTTTTGAGCATCCATGCCTTGTCCAAAGGATAGTCAAGGTGAGTTCCATTGAGATAAGAATCCCGAGCCCCATTTATACCTGCTAACATTTGTCCTTTGACCTGATTGCGCCCACAGCCTGATTGTGCTCACATATTTTAGACAGGTGTAGACGATCAAAAAACACACTGCGAACTGATTATAATCGGATATTTTTGACCACCTCCGGAGGTAGTCTGGGACGCACTATGTATCGATAGCTCCCAAGTGTAGACGGATCTGGACCAGGAAAATCTGGTCACAATGCAGACATGGTGGACAGACGAGACACATTTTAATGCCATGTGTAGACGTAGATCATCTTGATCAAATAGTGATTGGATCATCTTGATCGGATGACGACAACCATATATTAGCACCAGGTATAAACGGCTTCTTTTTCAGGGGAGCCCAATATCAGTTCAATCGAGTACATGCTTAACCGAATGAACAACAAAGACGGATTGCAATATTACATTTTATTAAATAGTTTGGGGAATGGCCTGGTCTCTTAGGGAAGATCCTTGGAGCCAGATGATGTAATGGCAGTTTGCTCTATGGCTGGTTGCACAGGTTGCTTGTATCGAAACCCCACCGCTGGGCAAAAGGAGTTCCAATGACAGGTTATTATAGTTGGTGGTGGTGGGGAGGTAGATGGTTGTCAAAAACTGTGGCTGAAAACAACAAGTGAGAGAACGAGGGTGAGTTGACACACTGAGTGTACAAAATATTAAGAACATGACAGAGATTGACCAGGTGAAACCAGTGTAAATCAAATCAAATGTTATTCTCATGGCTTGGAGGTAGAAGCTGTTGAGAAGCCTCTTGGACCTAGACTTGTCGCTCCAGCACCGCTTGCCGTGCGGTAGCAGAGAGATCAGTCTATGACTAGGGTGGCTGGAGTCTTTGACCATTTTTAGGGCCTTCCTCTAACACCGCCTGGTATAGAGGTCCTGGATGGCAGGAAGCTTGGCTCCAGTGATGTACTGGGCCGTACGCACTACCCTCTGTAGTGCCTTGCGGTCAGAGGCCAAGCAGTTTCCATACCAGGCAGTGATGCAACCATGCTCTCGATGGTGCAGTTATAGAACCTTTTGAGGATCTGAGGATCCATGCCAAATATTTTCAGTCTCCTGAGGAGGAATAGGTTTTTGGCATGCCCTCTTCACGACTGTCTTGGTGTGTTTGGACCATGTTAATTTGTTGGTGATGTGGACTCCAAGGAACTTGAAGCTCTCAACCTGCTCCACTACAGGCCCGTTGATGAGAATGCGGCATGCTCGGTCCTACTTTTCCTGTAGTCAACAATCATCTCCTTTGTCTTGATCACATTGAGGGGGAGATTGTTTTCCTGACACCACCTGGCCAGGACTCCGACCTCCTCCCTATAGGCTGTCAAGTCGTTGTCGGTGATCAGGCCTACCACTGGCATTGGTAAATTTAATGGCAAACTTAATGATGGCGTTGGAGTCGTGCCTTGCCGTGCAGTCGTGAGTGAACAGGGAGTACAGGAGGGGATTGAGCACGCACCCCTGAGGGACCCCTGTGTTGAGGATCAGCGTGGTGGATGTGTTGTTACTTACCCTTATCACCTGGGGGCGGCCCGTCAGGAAGTCCAGGATCCAGTTGCAGAGGGAGGTGTTTAGTCCCAGGGTCCTTAGCTTATTTATGAGCTTTGATGGCACTATGGTGTGGAAGCTGAGCTGTAGTCAATGAATAGCATTCTCACATGGGTGTTCCTTTTGTCCAGGTGGGAAAGGGCAGTTTGGAGTGCAATAGAGATGGCATCATCTGTGGATCTGTTAGGGTGGTATGCAAATTGGAGTGGGTCTAGAGTTTCTGCCATAATGGTGTTGATGTGAGCCATGACCAGACTTTCAAAGCACTTCATGGCTACAGACGTGTGTGTTGCAGGTCAGTAGTCTTTTAGACAGATTACCTTAGTGTTTCTTGGGCACAGGGTCTGTGGTGGTCTGCTTAAAACATGTTGGAATTACATACACGGACAGGGAGAGGTTGAAAATGTGAATGAAGACACTTGCCAGTTGGTCAGCGCATGCTCATATTATACGTTCTGGTAATCCGTCTTGCCCTGCGGCCTTGTGAATGTTTCAGTGTTATTTTCCTCGAAGCGAGCATAGAAGTAGTTTAGCTCTTCTTGTGGGCTTGTGTCATTGGGCAGCTCTCGGCTGTGCTTCTCTTTATAGTCAGTAATGGTTTGCAAGCCCTGCCACATCCGACGAGTTTCGGAGCCGGTGTAGTACGATTCGATCTTAGTCCTGTATTGACGCTTTGCCTGTTTGGTGGTTCGTCTGACGGCAGAGCAGGATTTCCTATAAGCTTCCGGGTTAGAGTCCCGCTCCTTGAAAGTGGCAGATCTAGCCTTTAGCCCAGTGCGGATGTTGCCTGTAATCCATGGCTTCTGGTCCATTTCAATCAGTGTAGATAAGGGAGAGGAGACAGCTTAAAGAAGTATATTTAAGGCGAGAGACAATTGAGACATGAATTATGTATGTGTTCTAATCAGAGGGTGAATGGGCAAGACCAAAGGATTTAAGTGCCTTCAAACGATACATATATGATAGTAGGTACCAGGCGCACCGGTTGAACTGCAACACTGCTGGGTTTTTCAAGCTCAACAGTTTCCTGTGTGCATCAAGAATGGTCCACCACCAAAATGAATCCAGCAAACTTGACACAACTGTGGGTGTCACACCCTGATCTGTTTCACCTGTCTTGTGCTGGTCTCCAACCCCCACCAGGTGTCTCGCCTTTGTCCCCATTTTCTCCTGTGCATTTATACCTGCGTTTCTGTTTGTCTGTTGCCAGGCACACTGGACCCACTCCAATTTACCTACCTCTCCAACTGATCCACAGAAGATGCCATTTCCATCACTATTCACAAGGCCCTAACACATCTGGACAAGAGGAACAGCTACAGTATATGATAATTCTGTTCATTGACTACAGTTCAGCATTCAACACTATTGTTCCCTCCAAGCTCGTCACCAAGCTCAGAGCCCTGGGTCTGGACACCACCCTCTGCAACTGAATCCTGATGGGCAGATCACAGGCTGTGAGGATTGGCAACAACACCTCCTCCACACTGACTCAGTGTGTCCTCGGCTCTCTGCTGTACTCCCTGTTCAGATACGACTGCGGCACCAACTCCATCGTCAAGCTTGCTGAAGACACCACGGTTCTAGGCCTAATAACCAACAACAACGAGTCAGCCTATAGGGAGGAGGTAAGTGAACTGGCATTGTGGTGCCAGGACAACAACCTCAACACCAGCAAAACAAAGGAATTGATTGTTGACTTCAGGAAGCAGAGGAGGGAACATGCACATGAGGAGGGAACAGAGGAGGGAACATGCACATGAACACATAAACGGGACTGCAGTAGAGAGAATCAAAGTCACGCACACCCACACAGACTTACACACATCCACAAACGCATCCCCACACACACACACACACACACACACACACACACACACACACACACACACACACACACACACACACACACACACACACACACACACACACACACACACACACACACACACACACACACACACACACACACACACACAGGAACATTCATGCTACACACACATCACAACAGACACTTATTTACAATTTAACCACTTTCCCCCCAAACCCATTTCTCTGATACATGTGTAAATGTTGTACTATAAAACACTCCTATAATTGCAAGCTTCCGTTGTATCTCATCAGCCTTGGCTAACAGCATGTTTCTTCACTGACCTGTCCACTCAAGGGAATCCAACTTCAATTTGCCCATAAACTCACATACAGTAGGGGAGAATCGGGTAAGTTGAACCAAAGAGGTAAATTGAGACACCTTTGTTTCTAGGAAACCATACACAAAATGAATACTTTTAAATATTTAGGAAGAGGTATTCACCTCATGGAGTCTGTGAAGGAAGAAACCACATGGAAAAAGTGGTAAGCAAATTATGTTCAAAGAAATAAGTCAAATGAATTTATTGTGTTAGAGGTTTCATGATGTTTGTATCTAAACCAAATAAGATAATTGAACGATTGTTCTCTACATCAGTTGGGGTCTCTATAAGCTTCAATATAAGGTCATAAACCTAGCATGAAAGTGCATCCTTGTATCTGTCTGGGCTAATATAGTCCAAATGTTTGCCTTGGGGTAAGTTGAGCCAATGGTTGAGCCAATGGTTGAGCAAATGGCAAGTTGAGCAAACTGAAGTGTTTTCTTCCCAGGCGTAATACAAGGCATTATCGACAAAAGACAACAAAATAAATAAGCTATAGTGACAGTGTTGAATTGTGTTTGGGAAATAAAGATAGACACAGATTTTTAATAAGTAGTGGTAATATTTTATTCAGTACAGAAATTTGAAGCTGTCTTAACCCTGTCCCGCGGCTCAACTAACTCCATACCAAGGATAAGTTGTGCCAAGAGACCCCTTTTCTTTCGCACAAGCTATGTTTACTGCAATGTTTACATGAATTCTGATTATTTCCAGGGATACACAACATCCTGAAATATATGTAGATATCTTTGTTTCGAAATAAAACCATATTTCCCTTAATGGAGTGATGCTGAATGTAAAAAAAATCTCAATTGAACCCTTCTCCCCTACAGTACCCACCTCTGAGGCACAACCCAAATAATGGGTAAGGCAATCTGGAGATGTTTTGAGTTCGTATTTACCCCATGCCTCATCAAATTAAATCAAGAGAAATGTGCCAGTGTTTAGGTTACAGTTTCATTAGTACTTCCTTTAAATAACTGGGGACATTTTAGATTACGATACATTAGGTCACACATCAAAACGTTTTGCAACAGAAAACAAAAATTATACATTCTTAATGGACAAGTTCAGGTAGTCCCTCCCTATTTTAGTCCGTTTTCTTTCATTTGATGCCTCAGGAACACGACTCTCTTGGTCATTGTCATGAATACCACCGAAGGTGGCTCCCCTTCCTGCTCGGGTGGCTCCCCTTCCTGCTCGGGTGGCTCCCCTTCCTGCTCGGGTGGCGCTCGGCGGTCGTCGTCGTCGGTCTATTAGCTGCCACCGATCCCTTTTTCCTTTTCGTTTGTTTTTGTCTAATTGTTTTCACCTGTTCCTTGTTGGGGTTTTGGGAAGGGTGTTATTTAAGTTTGTTTTGCCCGCTGGTGTTTGTGCGGGCTTGTTGGTTGTTACGTTTGGTGATGTATCGTGTTTTGGTTGTGGGTTTTTCGCTGTCCAGTGTGCGTCTAGGTTTTGGGTTGGTTTATAGCGCCAGTGTTTTGGGCATTCACCCATGTTTTGGACCTGTTACGATTTGAAGGACATTAAAGCGTTTTCCCGTTCATTTCGCTCTCTGCATCTGACTCCTCACTCATTTCACTCACCCGGCGTTACAGTCATGCTATTTGCTACATGTGATTTGGGCTCCAATTCGTGCCTACAGTGTGTTTGTTTGATGACAGTCATTCCGTCCTTAACGAGATGAAATTCTACCCAGGATTTGGGAAATAAGCAGAAATCCTCTCTATAAGTGCAACACTAGCGAGACAGAACATTTCTGTCATGTCAACCGCTATCTTTGTTGAGCTTGACATCAGAGGTAACAGGATTTGAATGGCTGTATCTTACTTGTCGATCAGTTCCCGAGGTGTACGTATAATGATTGTACCTGACAGAGGTGTGGACTCGAGTCACAAATATGATGACTTGCAACTCGACTTTGACTTTAACACCAGTGACTCGTGACTTAACTTGGACTTGAGCCTTATGACTCGACCTGACTTGATACGCTTCCCCCAAGCCCAGATATTAAAAATGATGCCATTAAAAAAAGTGTGCGTGGCAATACAGAGGATCGTCGGCGGGTGAATTCAGAATACCGTAACCACACAGAGAGAGTGTGTGTGTGTTTTAAGGTTGGGCGAATGTGTGCAAGCCTACATCGCCCGATTGCGCCCCATAGCCATCCTCGATTATTGGGGGGTGACTTGACTTGATACTTGACTGTCTTGACTTGAGACTTGACTTGGACTTGCCTGTCTTGACTTGGGACTTGACTTGGGTGTCACGACTTCGGCCGAAGTTGGTCCCTTTCCTTCTTCGGGCTATGTTCAGCGGTCGACGTCACCGGCTTTCTAGACATTGGGACTTGAGTGCTAAGACTTGAGACTTACTTGTGACTTGTAAAGCAATGACTTGGTCCCACATCTGGTACCTGACACATGCTGTTCATACGGAGTGTACAATCATTATAAACTATAGCCATCAACCAAGTTGGAGATAATGGCCCTTGATATTTCACTCTGTCCCCATTTCTCTAAGGTTTATATGATTATGTTGGCTGAATGTATTTTTTGTTCAATTGATACATTATAACAGGGTAACATACACTACAACCTTCTTTAGGGCAGTGTACATTTTTTACTGTCAGACAGGAAGGAAGACACGCACACACACAGAAAAAGGGCCTGTGAGTGGGCTGGAAACATGTCTTAACTAGTCTCGTTCCCCAGCTGGCCCAATTACCTGGATGTCTGCTACCCAAATGGCAACCTATTCCCTATTTAGTGCACTGCTTTTTGACCAGGGCCCATAGGGCTCTGGTCAAAACAAAGTAGTGCGTGATGTAGGAAATTGGGTACCATTTGGCACGTAAGCCTACAACTAGCACTGACACCAACCAGACCTTTTGTTGAGCCACTCATGTAGAATACATTAATGGATATTTTTTACCTCAATATTTGCTTTGGAACAATTTTCTTTCACTGTAGTTTCAAAGCACCTCTTTGAAAATCCACCCACTGCTTGTACACTATCATGTAAAGTGGGTTCTTGTCATTGTTCGGGTGAGAGTGTGCATGGGTGTCCATATGTGCACTTCTGCTGATAACCCCCTTATTAATAATCCCATCTATTGATATTTAAAGTAGGCTAATAAATGCAGTCTCTAGTTTAGTGGGTACTTAATTGTTTACTATAGAGACGGGTTAGCTGACAACGTCACAGAAACGATGTGCTCACTTCAATGGGGCAGAAAGCTGTGTGTGTCACGCCTGCTCCCGCTCTCCCCACCCTCCCCCGGCGCAGTGCCAGGATCCCCAGCATTACGCACTCAAGCCACCATCAGTACGCACACCTGCCTCCTTCATGTCACGCGCATCAGCAATCATTGGACTCGACGTGGACTCAATTACATGTGTCATTACCTTCCCTATGTCTGTCCCCAAGCTGTGTTCCCTGCTTCGGGATTAATTGTCTCATGTTCGTGTTACCTGTGTTCTCACGCTGTTCCTGTCTTGCTTCCATGTCTGTTCCCGAATAAATGTCTGACTCCCCGTACCTGCTTCTCTTGTCCGGCGTCGGTTGTGATTCTGGATGGCCAGATAGTTAGCAACAATGACAGGAAGCTCACGGTTGCTCATTTCAGCTAATTTTATCTTGTTCTTGATACCATGTCTTTTTTTTCCTTCTTTTTTTACCCACTTTTTTCCCCCCAATTTTGTGGTATCCAATTGTTCGTCGTTACTGTCTTGTCTCATCACTACAACTCCCTACGGGCTCGGGAGAGGTGAAGGTCGAGAGCCATGCGTCCTCCGAAACACAACCCAAACAAACAGCACTGCTTCTTATTAACACAGCGCGCATCCAAGCCAGCTGCACCAATGTGTCGGAGGAAACACCATACGCCTTGCGACCTGGTCATGGTGCACTGTGCCTGGCCCGTAACAGGAGTCGCTAGTGCGCGATGAGACAAGGATATCCCTCCCGGCCAAACCCTCCCTAACCCGGACGATGCTAGGCCAATTGTGTGTCGCCCCATGGACCTCCTGGTCGTGGCCGGCTGCGACAGAGCCTGGGCTCGAACACAGAGTCTCTGGTGGCACAGCTAGCACAGCGATGCAGTGCCTTAACCATGTCTTGTTTTGAGGTGTTTTTACTGCTGTCACGTCTATGCGAATATGGCTAAAATTCCCTAGCTAGCTAACCAACAACTGTAACAATGTACTTGAAAGACAACAAGTGCAAATTGTGCAAATGTGTTTATGTTTTCAATTTACATTGGAGATGATATATAGTTTACATGTTGTCAACAATCTAAGCCAACCCTGTCTGTTTTGCACCATAGTTGCACACGTGTCGGTTTTGTTAATAAACAGCCAACCTGCCTATATGATAGACAAACCTAAACTGGCCTTGGAACCTTAGTTTGCATTCAAAGGCTTGAAAAGAAGACATTTGCATTTCAAATTTGAGTAGAAAAAAATATATATTGCTCAATTACCATACATAAGCTACTGAACTGTTCTGTCTCAGGTCAACAATAATCATTGATCCTTGAATGCCAAAAGCTCCTTGTTTGTGTAGAGACCATCTCTCTTTGTGGGAACGTTTAGAACCAGTACACACTCAGGTTGTGCAACTGATGTTAATCACATTTGGTTGTGATGAAACTGATATTTTGGTGACACAATAGACAGTGCCAAATGTGTGTACAGGGACTCTAAATATAACCTTTATTTAACTAGGCAAGTCAGTTAAAAATTCTTACTTACAATGACGGCCTGCCCCAGACGACGCTGGGCCAATTGTACACCGTCCTGTGGGACTCCCAATCACGGCCGGATGTTTTTCAGTCTGGATTCGAACCAGGGACTGGGATGCAGTGCCTTAGACCCCTGCGCCACTCGGGAGCCCCATGTAAATTATGATCAAAAGTCCATATGGAGTGTGTCTGTTTCTGATTTGACCAGTGATTGGATGGTGGGACAACCAGAGGGATTGCATGAAGTTGGAGATCAAAGCCAAAAATCAGTGAAGCAGAGAATTTTCCGAGAGAGAGAGAGAGAATTTTCCGAGAGAGAGAGAATTTTCCGAGAGAGAGAGAGAGAATTTTCAGAGAGAGAGAGAGAGAAATTTCAGAGAGAGAGAGAGAGAGAGAGAGAGATGCAATGTCTCTCAACACTTCACTTAGCATGCCAGAACAGGAAAAACAGCCTCTAGTGACCAGCTATTTTCCTTCTGCAGTCTCTGCCAGTCATCTGCTCAGAGACCGCTGACAGCGATGGGAGACCATGACAGTGATGACACACATTCAAAACCAATCAGCTACTTTTCGTGGGTTTGGAACGAACAAATATGAAGTCTTGGCATGTTCAACTGCTTGGAATGAAACCTTCAAACAACACTGCACTGTGTAAAGCCAACTCTTTGAATCCTGCTTACAAACACTCACATCACTGCTTACCTTGTTGAAGAGGGAATTAATCCTAAATATAAAACTGTCCTGGACTAAAAATCACTTAACATGTAGATTCTCCATTGAAAATGCTGTTTAGTCCCGGACTAAGGCTAAGGGCCCGAAACCATATGTATCGCTGAAGTGTAACTCCCAAATGAGCCGACATGTGCAGCGTTTACCGTGAATGCAGTCTCCACTAGCGTCCGGAACAATTTAAGACATTTGCCTTTAAATGTCAATGCTGTAACGTTGAACTTCCTCCATATGGATTGAATAGAGCCCTTTTATTCTTTGTCCGGGAAACCAGCCCTGAAAGAGCTTGTGTCTAGGGTGATATGAACTTATTTGGTTGTGGATGTGCCTTAAGCTTCAGTAGTCTTGTAAACCTACCTACCTGGTCAAATTTTGTTGACTGACACTACTATGTGACATGTCTAACAGAGGGACACAACCCACATTTTCAGTCCCATTATAGGCCCTTCTTTTACTGTTTGGAAGAGCACTGAGGCTGGGAAAAGAGCTTTGCTGTCTGGTGTTTGTCTGGTGCCAGGGCACATTGTCTATTTCTGTCTCACTTATTCTAAGCAGTCAGCACTGGCACATAGTGCTGTCTTGATCTGTATTTGGCCACAAACGGGTATTAAAACCCTTCAAGCTAAATGTGAATAAAATAGGGAGGCTAGAAGATGGAGAAACAGAGACTAGAGGTCACAGGATTTATTTAATAACTTGACATTATGTTACAGTACCAATCTTGTAATTGTTTCCATGATGCCAACATTTGAATGAGAGATGGTGTTTTTGAGCCCTGGAGGTGAATTGATAATCATTCATATGACCCGAGCTTTAGATGAGGTTATGATGTAAGAAATCTTGAGTTCAGGAGTACCATTTTGAGTCTACAAATTTACAGCAGGTTAGCAATTTTTTGGGATTAATCTTATTCTGGAGGCAGCTCTGCAGTAGTCACTAGCTAGCGCTATCACAAATTAATAACATCTGATTTTAAACCTAACCCTAACTTTAACCCCAACGTAACCACACTGCAAAAAAAATAAAAATATCTGAAAGCCATGCCCCAAATAGGCTACCCCTCCTGAAAATAACCTGATTACCCAAACATGGGTTAATTTAACCATCAGTTTGTTTTTTATTCACTCATGCTGGGTTGACCTAGCAGCTGGGTCTTTTTTATTGTAATCCATAGGTTATATTCAGGTCGGGTGGCCTATTGGGGGCGTGGTTTCCATAGTTATTCTTGGACACCCGTGAGAGTAAATGTCATTCCTGTTCAACATTTTAAGTTGTACATTGTAAACAAACATGTTCCTTCAATATTTATGCACATGAATAAATATTTTAATATAAATGTAATAACATTATTTAAATATAACAAAGTGGCAATTATCCCAACATTGGGATATGCATACAGTGGGGCAAAAAAGTATTTAGTCAGCCACCAATTGTGTAAATTCTCCCACTTAAAAAGATGAGAGAGGCCTGTAATTTTCATCATAGGTACACTTCAACTATGACAGACAAAATGAGAAAAAAAATCCAGAAAATCACATTGTGGGATTTTTTATTAATTTATTTGCAAATTATGGTGGAAAGTAGTTGGTCACCTACAAACAATGGGTGTGGCTGAAATAGCCCAATCTGCTAATTTGAAGGGGTGTCCACATACTTTTGGTGATATAGTGTATACTGTATGTGTACATTGTACTATCAATTGGTGAGAGAGATCCTCAAATATCACATTCAATTTTACATAACCACTGTAGGCTATATATGAATCGCAGCAAAGTTAGATCCTGTTTCAGTCACGTCTTTAGTCACGTTAGCATGAGTCAAACAAAAACACCCTAATGATTGGTTGACAATAGAGCTGCCCATAATGGAGGTGATGGCTGCAGGATGAAGTTGGTGAATAGAAACTGCAGAGATTTTCAGTAGACTGCAGTCAAAACTTCATGATCTTTGATCACATGGTTTTTGTAGAGTTCATGTAGTCGTCATACAGTCACAAGTCTGACTATTTTTATACCCATAATGCAACACACTTTGGAAGGATGACCAACGATGGTCACCAACTTGACAAAATGAAAGATATTCATGAGTGCTGTCATGTTGCCAGGGGTGGAAACATGCTCAGGAGGCCTTTGCTCGGACCAGTTCGTGTGACCACTGTCTCCGGCTGGGTTCAACTTCCGTTGGGAGTCGAGCTGTCTTCATGAGGAAGATTGGTGGTCGGAGTTGATAGGGGTGTCATCTCAGCCGAGCCTCATTCCGGGTTTCTCTTGTAGTGTTTAGAGTCCGGATTCCGGTGATGATATACTGTCCTTGATTGGCTCTGGAGGGTTTTCAGAGTGTGAATTGGCTGACTTCAGTCCGGGGCAGCCTGAAGCCCTGGTTTTGTATTCTGCGGGGGAGAGTGAACCATTGGTGGTGAATGCGCCTTTGATGGAGTTTTTCTCCGCCGCAGCAGAGTTCCTCCAGGTATAGGGGAAGGTATTTACCTCCTGTCTCTCCTGTTTAAAGATGTCGCCGATGAGTGGTGAGTTACTTAGCTTCAGAGGCTAACAAGGGGGCTAATCCCAGCTCAGAACTCCCTGAATCCGGTGTGGGCTGGGTTTCAGAACTCACCTTTCCTTCCCCACATTCAGACACATGTTTGTCAAGAGTGGTGAATATGAAAACAAGCATGACAAAAAAGTGGACAGTGGTGTAAAGTACTTAAGTGGTGTAAAGTACTTTAAGTAGTATCTGTACTTTACTATTT
Organism: Oncorhynchus keta; assembly: GCF_023373465.1. Lineage (NCBI taxonomy): Eukaryota > Metazoa > Chordata > Actinopteri > Salmoniformes > Salmonidae > Oncorhynchus > Oncorhynchus keta. The sequence continues at coordinate 10,272,385 of NC_068437.1, read as the reverse complement.
ATATTTTTGACTACTTCACTGCCTTCCTGAAGAAAATAATGTAATGCAGACCTCATAAATTTATATGATTATTTATTTACTAACGAGCTAAATGATAACATAAGATATGCACACACATCGCCTCCACCGGTGCAGGGAGACCCTCTGTCATCTACTAGTGCTACCATCACCAGTGCAGCGAGGCCCTCTACAACGTCTACATCATCCACAAGTATGACCACCACCGTTGCAGCGAGACCCTCTACAACGTCTACATCATCCACAAGTATGACCACCACCGTTGCAGCGAGACCCTCTACAACGTCTACATCATCCACAAGTATGACCACCATTGTTGCAGCGAGACCCTCTACAACGTCTACATCATCCACAAGTATGACCACCACCGTTGCAGCGAGACCCTCTACAACGTCTACATCATCCACAAGTATGACCACCACCGTTGCAGCGAGACCCTCTACAACGTCTACATAATCCACAAGTATGACCACCACCGTTGCAGCGAGACCCTCTACAACGTCTACATCATCCACAAGTATGACCACCACCGTTGCAGCGAGACCCTCTACAACGTCTACATCATCCACAAGTATGACCACCATTGTTGCAGCGAGACCCTCTACAACGTCTACATCATCCACAAGTATGACCACCACCGTTGCAGCGAGACCCTCTACAACGTCTACATCATCCACAAGTATGACCACCACCATTGCAGCGAGACCCTCTACAACGTCTACATCATCCACAAGTATGACCACCACCGTTGCAGCGAGACCCTCTACAACGTCTACATCATCCACAAGTATGACCACCACCGTTGCAGCGAGACCCTCTACAACGTCTACATCATCCACAAGTATGACCACCACCGTTGCAGCGAGACCCTCTACAACATCTACATCATCCACAAGTATGACCACCAGCGGTGCAGCGAGACCCTCTACAACGTCTACATCATCCACAAGTATGACCACCACCGTTGCAGCGAGACCCTCTACAACGTCTACATCATCCACAAGTATGACCACCACTGTTGCAGCGAGACCCTCTACAACGTCTACATCATCCACAAGTATGACCACCACCGTTGCAGCGAGACCCTCTACAACGTCTACATCATCCACAAGTATGACCACCACCGTTGCAGCGAGACCCTCTACAACGTCTACATCATCCACAAGTATGACCACCACCGTTGCAGCGAGACCCTCTACAACGTCTACATCATCCACAAGTATGACCACCACCGTTGCAGCGAGACCCTCTACAACGTCTACATCATCCACAAGTATGACCACCAGCGGTGCAGCGAGACCCTCTACAACGTCTACATAATCCACAAGTATGACCACCACCGTTGCAGCGAGACCCTCTACAACATCTACAAGTATGACCACCAGCGGTGCAGCGAGACCCTCTACAAGTATGACCACCAGCGGTGCAGCGAGACCCTCTACAACATCTACAAGTCATGACCACCAGCGGTGCAGCGAGACCCTCTACAAGTATGACCACCACCGTTGCAGCGAGACCCTCTACAACATCTACAAGTATGACCACCAGCGGTGCAGCGAGACCCTCTACAAGTATGACCACCAGCGGTCATCCTCTACAACATCTACAAGTATGACCACCAGCGGTGCAGCGAGACCCTCTACAAGTATGACCACCAGCGGTCATCCAACATCTACAAGTATGACCACCAGCGGTGCAGCGAGACCCTCTACAACATCTACAAGTATGACCACCAGCGGTAAGACCCTCCAACATCTACAAGTATGACCACCAGCCACCCCTCTACAACATCTACAAGTATGACCACCACCGTTGCAGCGAGACCCTCTACAACATCTACAAGTATGACCACCAGCGGTGCAGCCATGGAAGATGATGAAATGGAGGACCACCTGAGATTATTATGAACCTCACGGAAGTGATCACTGAGGACCTGGTTGAACAGGATGTGGCCGTGGAGACAAACGAGGAGAGAAACAAAGAGGAACAAAGAGGAACAACGTCACACCAGGCGTCATCGGAGGTACCAGCCCCCAGATCCACTCAACTGATTTCAGCAGAGGCTCCTCCGAGTCGTCGAGGGGGATACAACCCAACCTGATTCTCACAGGAAGGAGGATGAAGGGACCCTCTTTGCCATGAGCCTGGTGCCAACACGGAAGAGGCTGCATCAGCAAAGAAAAGCAGCAGTCGAGGTTAAAATGTATCTGCTGCTTTTCGATGCCGAGTTCAATGGCACATTTTTTTTTCTCTCCACATCACAAGTAGTGTCATAAGTGTTGAGACAGTGAGGTAAAGTAGGTCATTTTTATAGTATACTCATGTAGGCTAATTGGTATTTCAGATCAAAGTATTAATATGAGGCAAATGTATAGCTGTTGTTTCTGGGTTAGAAAATATCCTAAAACAACAGTTTGCTGTCTAAATATTCGCCTGTCATATTCATCTTTTGATCTGAAATACAAATTCCATGAGTAAACAGCGAGAATTACCACCTTTACCACACTGTTCCAATACTTATGCCACTAACTACACTATGCAAGCAGCATTTAGTTAACATACATCTCACCTTTTATGGTGTCATATTATTTAAAGCTTGTATGTGTTGTTTTTCTCTTCGCTTCCAGAGATGGAGTCAATTTAGCCGACCAGCTCACAGGAAGGACAGGAAGAGGAGAGGAGTTGTCTGGTTGTTGTTTTGATCACCCTCATTGTATTTTTCTTTTCACACACACACACACACACACACACACACACACACACACACACACACACACACACACACACACACACACACACACACACACACACACACACACACACACACACACACACACACACACACACACACACACACACACACATCAGTTTCGTTTGCATTCAGTCAATTCATAAAGTAATATGTTTATAAAGTCTTAGAATAGCATTCATTATTAGAGTTACATAGATTTCTGAATTGACAGAATTGAAACTCGTACACAGGATAATTCACAGATGCTCTTGTTGGTCTCTCACATGACTAAAGGTCAATATATTTATTTCATTTAAAACTACTTGAAAACAAGGGTGTTGAAACATTTTGTGAAGTTTTGTTCCAACGTCATGGTCCATGACGTCCAGCGGCCATTTGTTTATTTAGCTGTGTTATGGCTACAAATTATTAGCTTTTTTTCAGAGACAGAGACACACCTATCCTCCACTCCTCTCTGTACCTCAGATCTCCAGTGCCCTGACCTCTCTCCCTTTATGGCCATGTCTGAAGTACCCCTACCACGTCTAGGCTTTATGAGTAGTGCCTGTATCTGTCTGCAATTGTGCCAAAAATACATGCTCTTGTTGTTCTCTTACAGATTACAGGCTACACATAATTTTTTTTTTACACGCACATACACACACTCAGTTAGGATCACCACTTTATTTTAAGAAAGTGAAATGTCAGAATAATTTTGGCGAGAATGATTTATTTCAGCTTTTATTTCTTTCATCACATTCCCACTGGGTCAGAAGTTTACATACACTCAATAGTATCTGGTAGCATTGCCTTTAAATGGTTTAACTTGGGTCAAATGTTTCGGGTAGCCTTCCACAAGCTTCCCACAATAAGTTGGGTGAATTTTGGCCCATTCCTCCTGACAGAGCATGGTGTAACTGAGTCAGGTTTGTAGGCCTCCTTGCTCGCACACACTTTTTCAGTTCTATCCACATATTTTCTATTGGATTGAGATCAGGGTTTTGTCATGGCCACTCCAATACCTTGACTTTGATGTCCTTAAGCCATTTTGACACAACTTTGGAAGTATGCTTGGGGTCATTGTCCATTTGGAAAACCCAGTTGATACCAAGCTTTAACTTCCTGACTGATGTCTTGAGATGTTGCTTCAATATATCCACATAATTTTCCACCCTCATGATGCCATCTATTTTGTGAAGTGCACCAGTCGCTCCTGCAGCAAAGCACCCCCACAATATGATGCTGCCACCCACGTGCTTCACGGTTAGGATGGTGTTCTTTGGCTTGCAAGCCTCCCCCTTTTTCCTCCAAACATAACGATGGTCATTATGGCCAAACAGTTGTATTTTTGTTTCATCAGACCAGAGGACATTTCTCCATGTGCAGTTGCAAACCATAGTCTGTTTTTTTTATTGCGGTTTTGGAGTAGTGGCTTCTTCCTTTCTGAGCGGCCTTTCAGGTTACGTTGATATAGGACTCGTTTTACTGTGGATATAGATACTTTTGTACCTGTTTCCTCCAGCATCTTCACAAGGTCCTTTGCTGTTGTTCTGGGATTCGCACCAAAGTACGTTCATCTCTTAGGAGACAGAACGTGTTTCCTTCCTGGGGCGGGCTGCCACCACCATGTTTGACAGTGGGGATGGTGTGTTCAGGGTGATGAGCTGTGTTGCTTTTACACCAAACATAACGTTTTGCATTGTTGCCAAAAAGGTCCATTTTGGTTTCATCTGACCAGAGCACCTTCTTCCACATGTTTGGTGTGTCTCCCAGGTGGCTTGTGGCAAACTTTAAACGACACGTTTTATGTATATCTTTAAGAAATGGCTTTCTTCTTGCCACTCTTCCATAAAGGCCAGATTTGTGCAATATACGACTGATTGTTGTCTCCCACCTCAGCTGTAGATCTCTGCAGTTCATCCAGAGTGATCATGGGCCTCTTGGCTGCATCTCTGATCAGTCTTCTCCTTGTATGAGCTGAAAGTTTAGAGGGACGGCCAGGTCTTGGTAGATTTGCAGTGTTCTGATACTCCTTCCATTTCAATATTATCGCTTGCACAGTGCTCCTTGGGATGTTTAAAGCTTGGGAAATATTTTTGTATCCAAATCCGGCTTTAAACTTCTTCACAACAGTATCTCGGACCTGCCTGGTGTGTTCCTTGTTCTTCATGATGCTCTCTGCGCTTTTAACGGACCTCTGAGACTATCACAGTGCAGGTGCATTTATACGGAGACTTGATTACACACAGGTGGATTGTATTTATCATCATTAGTCATTTAGGTCAACATTGGATCATTCAGAGATCCTCACTGAACTTCTGGAGAGAGTTTGCTGCACTGAAAGTAAAGGGGCTGAATAATTTTGCACGCCCAATTTTTCAGTTTTTGATTTGTTAAAAAAGTTTGAAATATCCAATAAATGTCGTTCCACTTCATGATTGTGTCCCACTTGTTGTTGATTCTTCACAAAAAATACAGTTTTATATCTTTATGTTTGAAGCCTGAAATGTGACAAAAGGTTGCAAAGTTCAAGGGGGCCGAATACTTTCGCAAGGCACTGTATAAAGTATATCCCTTTTATCTGTCAAGTTTCCATCCAATACGTTGTGCATACAGTATGAAAAAAACGATGAAAATAATTTGGTTGAGATAGGAATGTGATTTTAGGAGGTATAAGAGAATCTGTCTCTTATAAACTGTGCATAAGTAAGTAGCTACACCCCGAGTGAGGTCAGAGAGAGTGTCAGACTGACGGAACCCATTGGCCAGAGTGCATTAAAAGGCTTGGTAACGAAATTAACATTAGACCAGGAAATGTGAAGCTGGAACTACATGTTTGAAATGGTTAGATTTGGAGTCCACCTATGGTAAACACGAGGTGAAGAAAATACTTCACTTCCCAGATGAGACCAGAACATTGCCAGGTTGCAGCTGTCCATGTAAAGTGGTCTGAATCCTGAATGCTGAGTATCAACACGAGGTGTACGCGAGAAGCTCACCTTCCAGACAATCACTGTATGCTACTCTCATCACCCCAATGGGAACTGTCGATGGCTGGCTGGCTAGCTTCTAGAGTGAACAACAGTAGAAGAGATGGGTCCGGACCCTTTTTTTCACACTCAGAGCCTGACAAGCGTGACGCTGAAAGGCCAACTCACATCCTTCCTAAGAAGGTCTGGTTCCAACAGATATAAACGGCGAACAAAGGCATTCATACGTCAATACATTCATGATTTTGTATTCAAAACGGGTGGCGGATCATGTGCAAATGATATTACTGTGAGAATAGTTCTGAAATGTATCGGCGATAAGTGTATTTTTCTCTCTCTCTCCATGTTGTTGTGTACAAGCCGCCATATTTTGTCAGTCCACTAGGGACCTTTGCTCATGTAAAGGGAGTATGTTAATTCTGTGTTATTTAGTTAGCTAGTAAATAAATAATTAAACCAAATTGTGTAGCACTGAATCAAGAGTAAGGCTGTTTTTTTTGCAGAGACATGAGGTTACAACTGTTCAGAATGATGATAAGAGGTAATGATTAATACGTTTCAGGAGATGCGAGCTCTTTAAACAAACTCCTCTGTGGTGCTCAAAATTCCTAATGAGTTCATTGTTACATGATTAATTTAATCGGGTAACAATTACACATAAAGTGGGGCAAAAAAGTATTTAGTCAGCCACCAATTGTGCAAGTACTACCACTGAAAAATATGAGGCCTGTAATTTTCATCATAGGTACACTTCTCAACCCCATAGAAAATCTTTGGAGGGAGTTGAAAGTCCGTGTTGCCCAGCAACAGCCCCAAAACATCACTGCTCTAGAGGAGATCTGCATGGAGGAATGGGCCAAAATACCAGCAACAGTGTGTGAAAACCTTGTGAAGACATACAGAAAACGTTTGACCTCTGTCAAATGTGATTTTCTTGATTTTTTAAATTTTGTCTGTCATATTATAGTTGAAGTGTACCTATGATGAAAATTGCAGGCCTCTCTCATATTTTTAAGTGGGAGAACTTGCACAATTGGTGGCTGACTAAATACTTTTTTGCCCCACTGTAGTTAGTGGAAGTCATCAGATTAATGAAAGTAAAGTCACGACAATCGGGTTCTGGTTCAACTCCCTCCCCTGATTGCTCAGTTTGTCCGGGCTGCCCGCTCTAGGAAGAGTCTTGTTGGTTCCAAAATTCTTCCATTTAAGAATGAGGTAGGCCACTGTGCTCTTGGGGAGCTTCAATGGTGCAGAAATGTTTTGGTACCCTTCCCCAGATCTGTGCCTCGACACAATCCTGTCTCGGAGCTCTACGGACAATCCCTTCTACCTCTTGGCTTTTGCTCTGATATGCACTGTCAACTGTGAGACCTTCAATATAGACAGGTGTGTGCCTTTCCAAATCCACATTTACCACAGGTGGACTCCAATCAAGTTGTAGTAACATCTCAAGGATGATCAATGGGAACAGGATGCACCTGAGCTCAATTTCGAGCTTCATAGCAAAGGGTCTGAATACTTATGTGTTTCTGTTTTTTATTTGTAATACATTTGCAAAGATTTCAAAAAATCTGTTTTCACTTTGTCATTATAGGGGTATTGTGTGTAATTTGAAAAAATGTAATTTAATGAATTTTAGAATAAGGCTATAACGTTACAAAATGTGGAAAAGGGGAAAGGGTCAGAATACTTTCTGAATGCACTGAATTTAAAGCCCAAATCATGAATTTAAAGCCCAAAAATGGACGTAGCAATCGCAGATTGCCCCTCTAAACTTTTACTCTCTACAGTAAGTCAGTGTGTATCTCTCCCTCTGTCTCTCTGTCTCCGTCTAGGCTGCTCCATGCGGTGCCAGAGGGTGAAAGCGAGGAGGTCAGGGAGATGAGCTGACGGGCCCTCAGCAGGATCTGGTCAGCAGCCTGGCAGAGCTCTATCAGAGAATTACATCCCAGGTCCACAGCGACAAGACGCAGAAGAAACGTAAAGAACTGGCGCTGCATTTCCCCCATATGATAGGTCTATGCCCGCAGTGAGCTCTGTTGGGAATTTATCAATATGAAAGGCTCATGGCTCTAAAGTATAAAATTACGCCTCTTTTTTTGTACTAATCAGTGAGCGTCTCATCTAAACAGTTGGCTTTCGATTCTTCTGTGATACGCAATCAGTGTAACAGCTCAAAACCTACAATGGCGAGAAGCTCGTGACTATGTTCATCTTCCCCTGCGGAGTGTCTGTCCACATCTCCCCAGCCGCCTGCAGGTGGCGCCCAGCACTCTCCGGTGAGGCAGAAGATGAAGACGATGAACCGCTCGCTACAGATGCTTAACGTTGCCCGTCTGAATGTGGCCCAGAAGAGCCAGGCTAGGGAGACAGGGCCACGGCTGGACCCAACATCCAACGTAAGTGTATCTGTCTGACTCAACATGATCTAAGGGATTTATAGTTGGTATTCAGTCGTCATAAAATGTCTTATTTACTTTGAAGAACTACTAAAATAGTGATTTTGTCAGACAGCATAGCCAGCAGCTCTATAGGGATGAAATGATGACATAATAAAGTAATCAAATGAAACATGTAATATACACAACTGAAATATTTTATTGAAGTAATGTAATGTGAATCAATTATGGTTAAGTGACTGTCTTTCAGTGACTCTGGTCACTGAAGATCCCATGGCCCTCATCGTAAGAGTACGGGTGTTAACCCCGGTGTCCTGGCTAAATTCCCAATCTGGCCCTCATACCATTATGGCTACCTAATCATCCCCAACTTCCAATTGGCTCATTCATCCCCCCTCCTCTCCCCTGTAACTATTCCCCAGGTCGTTGCTGTAAATGGAATGTGTTCTCAGTCAATTTAACAGGTAAAATAAGAAATATCAACCGTAATGGGCAGTCACTACCATCATGGGACTTTTATTAATTGTTTTATTGTGTCATTACAGCAATCAACCCACATAGTGCATTTAATGCCTAAAGAAATCGAAACGGAAAACATTTTTTTTGTAATAATTCAACCGAACCGATTACTGTCTGTCTACTGTCACCACAACAACACACAACAGTGTTCTGCACCCAAAGGGCTCACCCATAGTCTCATGGTTCAGATTCAGCTTTTGTTGCAAAAATGATATGATGATAATTTAGGCCTATACTCATTGGCAGAATATTTAATAAAGATTAGCGTAGTCAAAAGTGTATTTCATTTGGCAAATCCGACCATAATTCTATCCTCCTGATTCCTGTTTACAAGCGAAAATTAAAGCAGGAAGCACCAGTGACTCGATCAATAAAAAAGTGGTTAGGTTAGGGGCTCGTAAGTAAGGTCCTGTACAAACACAAATTCCTTCCTTCCCAACAGCTCTTCGCTGCTCCACGAAGCGTAAGAAGCATGAATGCCCTGACTACTGCAGAGGCCGTATAACTCCAAATGCTGCACGGCCAATGCAGATGTCGGATTAAACATTCAGCGCCTTTTAGAGTTGAATACCCGATCAATACAGGGTTGTGTTTATTAAGCACGAAACGGACTGAAACAGGGAGAGATTACCTGGAATGGTCCAATAAGAAACGCTCATTTTTATTTTCTGTTTCAAACGGTTTTACTCCGGTGTGGCTCCGGCCCATGACTAACACTGATGTGTCTATTAGGTGCCAGCTGCAGGCGGTGCTCAGGTTCGAGATGTGCCAACTCCTCCCCTTGGAGCAGCAGGCCGACACGACTGGATGTGGAGTAGATGGTGGAGGAGGTAGGAAACTCGCTAACGGCTAATCATAGCTACCTCCACGACCCAAACAAAACAGTCATTGATAGGCTTTGATTTCCCTCTCCCTAGATGGCTGATATGCCGAGGATAATCTCTCTAACGAAAGTCCCGGTGCTCCTCGCCAGGCTCCTGCAAGACGAGGTCCTCCCCGGATCAAGTTCCCTCTATTGACATCTGACTTAACATTTGGGGTTGAATGCAGATGAAGGAGATGAGGAGAATAACGCAGTTCTCTAAGGTTATAACAGATGGTTGTGTGCTGACAGGTTCCTGACAGCCACCCCTAGGGTCCTAGTGGATGTTTACCATAGCCTGGGCATGCAGCCGCCCGCCGCCCTGTCAGCCGTGCTGCCCTCGGTCTTCTTCAGCGACGAGTCAATGACCATGGATAGCATCTCTCCCTCCTCGCCTCCCCTCTCCCTCATTATGGCCTCCGCCTGCGGGGAGCAACTTCAGGAGCTACACGACCGCTCCGCCAGAAAGAGAAGGTGAGTTGCCTCTGGTACCAAGAAAGAGAAGGTGAGTTGCCTCTGGTACCAAAAGGGGCATTCTGCTCATTCACCTAGGTGTTATCTGGTGTGGTGCAGCTGTGTGAAATTTACAGAATGGCCGTTCCAAGTGTGTCCTTGGTGAAGTGCACGAATGTGTGTTTGTTGTTGTTAGTACACTTTTAGATATTAATGCACTGTTGGAGCTAGAAACACAAGCATTTCACTACACCCGCAATAACATCTGCTAAACATGTGTATGTGACAAATAAAATGTTATTTGATATAGCCCTCTTTAACGAACCTCTGTTGTGTGTTAGGAGTGGGAAGTCGACTCGCCATCAGAGCATGACTGAAGCATCCCAGAGTCTCCGCCAGATAGAGATGCCAAGGATGTGAGCTAAAGCAGGATTTTATTTTGTATTCTGTAACAGCTGTAAAATCAGATCAAATAAAATATGGCTTCAATAGTACTACATCAGAAACAATACGGCTACATTCACAGTCCTGTCTGGCTAGATGTACAGTATGATCGCAGTAATCACCCATATATTGCTCTCTGTGTGTCCTATGAACAGGCCAAGGTTCTGTGTTGCTGTGGAGAAACCAGCTTCTGAACCCCCCCCAAAAAAAAAGCAGGCTGTACAAGGTAAGTAATTTCAATGCCATCCTCCATCTCCTCTATTAGATCATCATACTGTGATTGTCCAATTCCATTCAATACAACTTTATTTGGTCCATAGAGGTCATAAAGTTCCGGAGGAACTTGTTCAACCAGGAGACCATTTGCCCCTCCAACAAGGCCAAGATGCCTAGGAGCCTGTCTCAGCCGTGGAGGGACTAAAGCGCAAACGCCCCCAGACGACAGAAGGTGGCGGTAAAGAGACACTCTGATACTTAATTATTCGCCAGTATGTATTCCCTGATACTTCGGCATTCCAAGAGCTCATAGCATCAGTAACAAGGGAAAAGGTTTTGTTAGCACTGTTGACCCAGGGGAAATCTGCCCTTTTCAGATCGACATGCCCTCCGGACCAAAAAGGTGATGGAGACGCCACTTCACAAGCAGGTGTCCAATCGCCTGCTGCACAGGCAAAAGATGGGCAGGTGAGTTGGACATGTGATTTTTTTTAAAACCAGGATGTAGCCCTTCACATTCATACATGTATTCGGATAAAAATGGCAGATTTGGACGCTGATAAATGCCTAATTTGAAACACAGTGGCTGTACAGTAACATACTATACATGACGACAGAGCTCTGGCTCTGCGCTTCACAGCCCTGTATGGGTTTTGACTGACAGCTGTTCTGACCTTGAGCACGTCGCGCGATAAGAAGTTGCCCCCATAACTACCGCTAATTGGTCAAATTTTGCAAATGTTCTGCTGTCTGAGTGAAAAGCCATAAATTAAGAAGACTGTATTCTGAAAGCTGAGACATTGAGGACTGTAATAAATACCGCTTTGATGTCATGCAAGCCAAACACGTGAGTCCAAATGTGCACATTTCCATAGAATAAAACTCACGTCATAAAACAGTGTCAATATTTCTGATCACTATGTTTGATGTGCAGTTACAAGATGACAAGTCGTTACACCCTGCGTTGTGCTGAACCAAATGAGACTGTCTACTGGGAAGAAAACTAGCACCGGAAAACACTCGTGACTTCTTTCTATTCTCACCAAATTTACGATCACTTTCCCTGAAATGCATTGCGAAAGCTTAACACTGCAGTAATTGTGTGAGTGCGGGGATGCAGGGTTGTGTTCCAACCAAAACAACTACAAGTGTGCTCGCTTTAGATCCTCAACAGCACAGCTAGGAGAGCTAAGAAAAGCACCTTATAGTTGAAGACTCTTCTTTGAGTCATCAAAGTGCATCGAAATGACTTAGGATCAATGCACACTTTGCAGAGGTGTGTGGCCACTTGGAGACAACAGTTACTCCTCTCACACAATACCCCGCATTGTCCAGGGGAAATTCATATCATGTTACTGAATGTATCCAGCATATTCTTTTCATATTTATTCTGTAAGAATCATTTCAATTTAGCCCTATCCATGTAGGTCCATTTCCCACAAGGTAAAAAATGATACAGGGCCTTCGGAAAGTATTCACACCCCTCAACTTTTTCCACGCTGTGTTTTTCTACAGCCTTCATTTAAAATAGATTAAGTCGACACACGTGTTTTCAAATTAATACAAAATGAAAGCTGAAAGTATTCAATCCCTTTTGTATGGCAAGGCAAAATAGGGTTTGTGTGATGAACTTGTGTGATGGAAAAGATCACGATCGTTAGAAAGCAAATGACGGACTCCTCTTTACATCTGCATATTTCTCCAACGCTCAGTTGTCCTGAGTCTGCACATCACTGCTTGTCTGGAAGCAAGACGTCGGTGTCCGCGACGTGGCTGGTTTTCTCTTTGTAGTCCGTGATTGACTGTAGACCCTGCCACATACGTCTCTTGTTTGAGCCGTTGAATTGCGACTCCACTTTAGCTCTGTACTGACATCTTGCCTGTTTGATTGCCTTTACGAAGAGAATAACTACACTACTTTGTGTTCTGCCATATTCCCAGTCACCTTGCCATGGTTAAGTGCGGCAGTTTGTGCTTTCCGTTTTGCACGAGTGCTGCCATCTCTCCACGTTTTCTGGTTTGGGTAGGTTTAAATAGTCACAGTGGGTATAACGTTTCCTATACACTTCCTGATGAACTCAGTCATCGTATCCGTGCATTCGTCAATGTTATTCTCTGCTGATCACCGTTCTCAAAACTTGTCGTTGCACATCTCACACTACAGAGCATTGCAGATTTTGTGCCGACATGTTTGGGCCGTCTGGAATAGCACAAAGACGAGATCGTTAGCCCTCAGATTGCGTCTCTGACCCTCTCGCATTAAATGAATGTCGGCGATGGCCGCTCGCCCCTTTGTAGGCAACGACATGAGGATTTTTTTCTCCAACCTCAAACTTGTCTGGGACAGCTAAATCGGGCCAAAATCATGTAGTGTCTGTAACGGTTTTCATGTGATGAAGGAGAGTCGGACCAAACTGCAGCGTGTAGATTGCGATCCATGTTTAATAAACAACGTAGACACGAAAAAACACAAACACTACAAAACAATAAACGTAAAGAAAACCGAAACAGCCTATACTTTGTGTAAACTAACACAGAACAAGGACACTAAGGACAATCACCCACAACACAACCAAAGAGTATGGCTGCCTAAATATGGTTCCCAATCAGAGACAACGATAAACACCTGCCTCTGATTGAGAACCACTTCAGACAGCCATAGACTTACCTAGAACACCCCACTAAGCTACGATCCCACTACATACACACCACATACAAAAACCCATGTCACACCCTGGCCTGACCAAATAAATGAAGATAAACCCAAAATACTTCGACCAGGGCGTGACAGTGTCCACCCGGCTTAAGGATGGGAGAGACATCACAGCTCCTTGCTGAAGGTGACGTTGATCGTGTACTGCTTCTCGTGGGGTGAGCCTGATGTTCGGCATGTCACGCCTCATGTCTGAAACATCAAAATGCCTATGCATCTACAAATCCTTGTTTTACACAATATTGCATCATATTTTGAGTTGCTGACCTGTTCATCCACAGGCTTGTGCTGTAGTCTCCACAACTGGATCAGACTGACACAGGATTCCCATTCACCGGATGGTCTGAGGGATGCACTCATGTTGGACTGGAAAACAAAAAGAGACATTTGGTCAGTGGTAGGTATTTTTCAATGCCGTATCACCATCCAATCGTAACACATACCAACTTTTGACAACGTGACAAGTGGTCCCTCAACGCCCAATCTTAAGTCATGACACAAACATACCGTGCAGATATCTCTTCAAAGTCACTGTTGTACACAATATTGTATCACATTTGATGAGTTACTGACCTGTCCGTCCACAGGCTCGATCTGTTGTCGTCTCTACAGGTACAGGATGTCCACACACCGGATGGCCTGAGGGATTCACTCCCATTGGACTGGAAAACAAAAAGAGACATTTGATCAGTGCCGTATCAACATCTTTATCTGGACAGAAAATGTACCGTTTGTCATAACACAAACCCACCTTGGACAATGTGTGACAAGTGGTCCCTCAACAACCAATCCTCATGCCTCATTGTGTGTTCTCATTCCCCAATCAACAGTCTGGATCTTCCTCTCTGCCATGGTGGATGAGCTACCTTTTCCTGGTAAATTTTCCCACTGGAAAATGGCAGCTGCAGACCCGAGTGCTGTCACTGGGTTTTCTGTCCTCCCATCTGAAAGACAACACAAAAAAAGTTACTTTTACTAGCTAGCTAAGTTTATTACTAAAACGGTAACATCTACAGTGGGGCAAAAAGTATTTAGTTAGCCACCAATTGTGCAAGTTCTCCCACTTAAAAAGATGAGAGAGGCCTGTAATTTTCATCATAGGTACACTTCAACTATGACAGACAAAATGAGAAGAAAAATCCAGAAAATCACATTGTAGGATTTTTAATGAATTTATTTGCAAATTATGGTGGAAAATAAGTATTTGGTCACCTACAAACAAGCAATATTTTTGGCTCTCACAGACCTGTAACTTCTTCTTTAAGGGGCTCCTCTGTCCTCCACTCATTACCTGTATTAATGGCACCTGTTTGAACTTGTTATCAGTATAAAAGACACCTGTCCACAACCTCAAACAGTCACACTCCAAACTCCACTATGGCCAAGACCAAAGAGCTGTCAAAGGACACCAGAAACAAAATTGTAGACCTGCACCAGGCTGGGAAGACTGAATCTGCAATAGGTAAGCAGCTTGGTTTGAAGAAATCAACTGTGGGAGCAAATATGAGGAAATGGAAGACATACAAGACTACTGATAATCTCCCTCGGTCTGGGGCTCCACGCAAGACCTCACCCCGTGGGGACAAAATGATCACAAGAACGGTGAGCAAAAATCCCAGAACCACACGTGGGGACCTAGTGAATGACCTGCAGAGAGCTGGGACCAAAGTAACAAAGCCTACCATCAGTAACACACTACGCCGCCAGGGACTCAAATCCTGCAGTGCCAGACGTGTCCCCCTGCTTAAGCCAGTACATGTCCAGGCCCGTCTGAAGTTTGCTAGAGAGCATTTGGATGATCCAGAAGAAGATTGGGAGAATGTCATATGGTCAGATGAAACCAAAATATAACTTTTTGGTAAAAACTCAACTCGTCGTGTTTGGAGGACAAAGAATGCTGAGTTGCATCCAAAGAACACCATACCTACTGTGAAGCATGAGGGTGGAAACATCATGCTTTGGGGCTGTTTTTCTACAAAGGGACCAGGACGACTGATCCGTGTAAAGGAAAGAATGAATGGGGCCATGTATCGTGAGATTTTGAGTGAAAACCTCCTTCCATCAGCAAGGGCATTGAAGATGAAACGTGGCTGGGTCTTTCAACATGACAATGATCCCAAACACACCGCCCGGGCAACGAAGGAGTGGCTTCGTAAGAAGCATTTCAAGGTCCTGGAGTGGCGTAGCCAGTCTCCAGATCTCAACCCCATAGAAAATCTTTGGAGGGAGTTGAAAGTCCATGTTGCCCAGCAACAGCCCCAAAACATCACTGCTCTAGAGGAGATCTGCATGGAGGAATGGGCCAAAATACCAGCAACAGTGTGTGAAAACCTTGTGAAGACTTACAGAAAATGTTTGACCTCTGTCATTGCCAACAAAGGGTATATAACAAAGTATTGAGATAAACTTTTGTTATTGACCAAATACTTATTTTCCACCATAATTTGCAAATAAATAAATAAAAAATCGTACATTGTGATTTTCTGGATTTTTTTCTCATTTTGTCTGTCATAGTTGAAGTGTACCTATGATGACAATTACAGGCCTCTCATCTTTTTAAGTGGGAGAACTTGCACAATTGGTGGCTGACTAAATACTTTTTTGCCCCACTGTATATTGAAATGCCATAACCCACAGACTTGACTATAGTAATGGTCAAATAAACTGGTATATCTGCAACATATAAAATCCTACTATGTCGATGGGACATTTCTGCTGGGATGGAGGAACTATCTGGAAGGCTCAACTAGATGATCAGGACAGTCTAGGGTACTATTTGCTCGAAGAGTTGAAGTATTGCGATGAGCTATATAACTGTAATTCTGATTATAATTCTCGAGAGGAAAATGAAAACCCTCAGCCGTGAGGTCACTGAGGAGGACCAACAGTGATAGTGGGATCGTCTGAAAGGGACTGACATGTAGGGAATGTAACATACGGATTTGGGCACGGCCAGCAGACCACAATTTCTACTTGCCCGGGTAACATTAATTTCCTAAATCTGTGGCATGCCATGTTTGCAAAGGCAAGATTTCACTGCTATGTCAGGCTAGTTTGGCACATTCTCTACTAGCCATTTCACTGTTGTATCAGGCTAGTTGGGCACATTGTCTACTATCCCAGTTTAAAAAGTACTAGCCTCGGGCTAGCTTAATTTCCATCCCTGCTGGCATGTATAACTGACTTCACAGGTCATTTGGTTAATCATGTACAACAAATGCACTCGTGGAACAAAACCATTTGTGTTTTCTATGGGAAAACATTGAGCCAACAAGTCCTTTGTGAGCTCGCTAGCCAGTTAGTTAACGTTAGCTCACCATTCGTGTAGTCACACTTTTCCACGTGGTGACATGCTAGCTAATATTATCCCACCAGGGCACGGATATTTAGTTTACGTTTAGCTAGCTAATTGCGTTAGCTCATCGTTCATATAGTCAGACTTTTCCCCAGAACCCATGGGTGATGACATGCTAGCTAGTCCACCATGGCAAGGATAGGATTAGCTACTTAACGCTAATTTCTAACATTAGGCACTTCAAGAAGCTAAGTAGACAGAATGATCATTACACAGGTGCACTTTGTGCTGGGCGCAGTTTTGTCACACAACATAATGCCACAGATGCCTTAAGTTTTGAGGGGACAGGCAATTGGCATGCTGGCTGCAGGTATGTCCACCAGAGCTGAGAATGTAATGTTCATTTCCATACCCTTAGCATCATTTTACCTCCTCTATACATTGTTTTAAAACATTGTTTTAGAGAATTCGGCAGTACGTCCAACAAGCCTCACAACTGCAGACCACGTGTAACCACGCCAGCCCAGGGCCTCAACATATGGCTTCTTCACCTGTGGGATCATCTGGGGAGGAGGAAGGGGGAGTATTTTTGTCTGTAACTAAACCCTTTTGTGGGGAAAAACTAATTCTGATTGGCTAGGCCTGGCTCACCAGTGGATGGGCCTGGCTCCATTGAGTAGGCCTATGCCCCCCAATGGCTGTGCCACTGCCCATGTGAAATCCATAAATTAGGGTCTAATTAATTTATTTCAATTGAATGATTTCCTTTTATGAACTGTAACTCAGTAAAAATCTTTGAAATTGTTGCATGTTGAGTTTTATATTTTTGTTCAGTATATATATAGTTTTTGAACAATAATATATGAGGGATTGGAAATGATGCAGACAATTACATAGACAGAAGCTGTTAGGTTCTAAATAAACAGAATAAAAAATGGACAGATGCTTAGTAAAGCTCAAACCAAGTTTATTCACCCACATACAGCTGCATAAGACAAAGAACATATTAACACAAGTACTGATATTTAATCCTTTCTCCTATGCTGAGTCTCCAACACATCTGAAAAGCCAATACATCTCTGTTGCTAGACAGAACCTTTGTGATATCTGTTCTTCCTCACTTCATCTGACCTGACCTCTGCCCCAAATTCCTCACTCCTCTCCACAGGATCCCTGATGTCTAACAATAAAATATTTTGACGGAATGTAAATGTTCTAATTGTTCTTCTCTCTCCCTTAGTGACATGAATAAGGATACTTCATATTTTCAAATTAGAACAATCAAAGCCTTTGGTTGGAAAATCATTCCTCATGAAGCTGGTTGAGAGAATGCCAAGAGTGTTGCAAAGCTGTCATCAAGGTAAAGGGTGGCTACTTTCAAGAATCTCAAATATAAAATATATTTTGATTTGTTTAACACTTTTTTGGTTACTACATGATTCCATATGTGTTATTTCATAGTTTTGATGTCTCCACTATTATTCTACAATGTAGAAAATAGTAAAAATTAAAAAAAACCTGGAATGGGTAGGTGTGTCCAAACTTTTGACTGGTACTGTATAAGAGGTGTAAACTGTTGACCACACCCCCTGACTTTGAGAAGCTTTGAATCAAGCACAACCATAAAAACATTTATTCAGGATTTTGGAAATTCTCCCACGAACCCCGTCTTCTTATCAGTTGACCCCACATGGAGTCGTGACCCCTGGTTTGGGAGCTAAAATTATCATTTAGTTCTCAGGCAAGGCTTGATCATGCAAACCAGGTCTGTTATGTCATAAACCTCTTATTTTGTTCATTTCTAGTTAAAATGTCTGTACTTGTCACCATTTTTTAAACAAGCTGCTAGTTATTAGATTATTTTATCACAGTTTTGGTTCATGACTGGACACAGTGAACAGGCAGTAAATCTAACTGCTTTAAAAGTGTCCAGGTTTTTCCTGGCCAACTCCATTGTCCTTTGCTTATCAGCAAGTATATGTGATAAAAGGCACCTGCTAGTCTAAATCAGAAATCACCCTATCCTGTTCAAAGGTCAGAGCTGTAAAGCACATTATCCTAAACGACAGACAATCAGTGGTACAGTGCCTACAGAAGGTACACGCCCATTTACTTTTTGCACTGTATTGTGTTGTGACAGCCTGAATTTAAAATGGATTAAACTGAGATGTGTTTGTCACTGGCCTACACACATTACCACAAATCAGTGAAATCATGTTTTTTTTAGCCATTTTTCAAAATTATTTATTGAAATTAAATCTGAAATGTCTTGAGTCAAGAAGTATTCAAATCAAATCACATTGTACGTGTCACAAACACACGTTTAGCAGATTTTTATAGCAAAATGCTTGTGTTTCTAGCTCTAACAGTGTAACAGCACTCGTGGGTTGAAGGAGACCAAGGTGCAGCATGGTAGGCGTTCATGATTTTTAATATTAACTGAACACCGCAACAAAATAACAAAAGTGCACAGTTCTGTCAGGCAACCAAACTGAAAATCACAACTTATATATGATCCCCAATCAGAGACAACGATAGACAGCTGCCTCTGATTGGGAACCACACATGGCAAAAACAACAAAGAAATAGAAAACATAGAAACAGAAAACATAGAATGCCCACCCTAATCACACCCTGACCTAACCAAAAACAGAGAAATAAAAGGCTCTCTAAGGTCAGGGCGTGACAAATAGGACAGTAGTATCTAACAATACACACAATCTAAAGTAAAGGAATGGAATTAAGAATATATAAATATTTGGACGAGCAATGTCATAGCGGATAGACTAAGATACAGTAGAATAGAATAGAATTCAGTATAAACATATGAGATGAGTAATGAAAAATATGTAAACATTATTAAAGTGACTTGTGTCACTTTATTAAAGTGGCCAGTGGTTTCAAGTCTATGTATATAGGGCAGCAGCCTCTAATGTGCTAGTGATGTTTATTTAACAGTCTAATGGCTTTGAGATAGGTGTTTTTCAGTCTCTCGGTCCCAGCTTTGATGAACCTGTACGGACCTCGCCTTCTGCATGATAGCGGGGTGAACAGGCAGTGGCTCGGGTGGTTGTGGTCCTTGATGATCCTTTTGGCCTTCTTGTGACATTGGGTGCTGTAGGTGTCCTGGAGGGCAGGTAGTTTGCCACCGGTGATGCGTTGGCGGTACAGTTTCGATACCAGGCGTGTCTGTAAAAGTTTGTGGGTTTTAGGTGCCAAGCCAAATTTATTCAGCCTCCTGAGGTTGAAGAGGTGCTTTTGCACCTTCTTCCCAACACTGTCTGTATGGGTGGGCCATTTCAGTTTGTCAGTGATGTGTATGCTGAGGAACTTGAAGCTTTCCACCTTCTCTGCCGCGGTCCCGTCAATGTGGAAAGAGGGGTGCTCCCTCTGCTGTTTCCTGAAGTCCACAATCGGCTAATTTGTTTTGTTGACGTTGGGCAAGAGGTTATTTTGCTGGCACCACACTCCCAGGGCTCTCAACTCCTCGCTGTAGGCTGTCTCATGATTGTTGGTAATCAGGCCTACTACTGTTGTGTCATCTGCAAACTTGATGATTGAGTTGGAGGTGTGCGTAGCCACAGTCATGGGTGAACAGGGAGTACAAGAGGATGCTGAGCATGCACCCTTGTGTCCCCAGTGTTGAGGATCAATGAAGTGGAGGTGTTGTTTCCTATCTTCACCACCTGGGGGCGGCCCGTCAGGAAGTCCAGGACCCAGTTGCACAGGGCGGGGTTCAAACGCTGAGATATAGTCAATGAACAGCATTCTTACATAGGTATTCCTCTTGTCCAGATGGGATAAGGCAGAGTGCAGTGCGATGGCGATTGCATCGTCTGTGGATCTATTGGGGCAGTAAGCCAATTGAAGTGGGTCTAGTGTGTCAGGCCGAGTTGCAGTTATTCAGCCCCTTTGTTATGGCAAGCTTAAATAAGTTCAGGAGTAAACATTTGCTTAACAAGTCACATGGACACATGGACTGTAACCCACACATACAATTATCTGTAAGGTCCCTCAGTCGAGCAGTGAATTTCAAACACAGATTCAACCACAAAGACCAGAGAGGTTTTCTAATGCCTCACAAAGAAGGTCACCTATTGGTAGATTAGTACAACTAAAAAAGCAGACATTGAATATACCTTTTGAGCATGGTGAAGTTATTAATTACACTTGGGATGGTATATCAATACACTCAGTAACTATTAAGATACAGGTGCTGATTCCAAACTATGTTGCCGGAGAGGAAGGAAACCACTCAGGGATTTCACCATGAGGCCAGTGGTGACTTTAAAACAGTTACAGAGTTTAATGGCTGTGATAGGAGAAACTGAGGATGGACAAACAACATTGAAGTTGGAAGCATGTGTACAGAATATTCCAAAACATGCAGAAAATGTGGCAAAGCAATTAACTTTTTTGTCCTGAATGCAAAGTGTGATGTTTGGGGCAAATCCAATACAACACATTACTGAGTACTACTCTCCATATTTTCAAGCATAGTGGTGGCTGCATCATGTTATGGATATGCTTGTAATCGTTAAGGACTGGGGAGGTTTTCAGGATAAAAAATCAACTAAATGGAGCTAAGCACAGGCAAAATCCTAGAGGAAAACCTGGTTCAGTCGGCTTTTGACCAGACACCGGGAGATGAGATGAATTCACCTTTCAGCAGAATGCCAAGTCTAGACTGGAATTGCTTACAAGACAGTGAATGTTCATGAGTAGACGAGTTGCAGTTTTGACTTAAATCTACCTCAAAATCTATGGCAAGACCTGAAAATGGTTATCTAGCAATGATCAACAACCAATTGGATAGAGCTTGAAGAAGTTTGAAAATAGTAATAGGGAAATGTTGCACAATCCAGGTATGGAAAGATCTTAGAAACTTACCCAGAAAAACTTACAAATGTGATCTACAAAGTATTGACTCAGCGGTGTCAATACTTATGTCAATGAGATATTTCTGTATTTCCTTTTAAATATTTTGCAACCATTTCTAAAAACATGTTTTCACTTTGTCATTATGGGGTATTGTGTGTAGATGGGCGAGAAAGAGAGCGAGCACATTTTTTTTTGTTAATTCATTTTTAATGGACTCTACAAGGTGTCGTGTTTCATAGTGATGCTGGACCATGTTGACTCCAATGCTTCCCACAGTGTCAAGTTGTCTGGATGTCCTTTGTGTGATGGACCATTCTTGATACACACTGGAAACTGTTGAGTGTGGAAAACCCAGCAGTGTTGCAGTTCTTGACACAAACCATACCCTGTTCAAAGGCAATTTAATACTTTGTCTTTCCCATTCACCCTCAGAATGGCACACATATACAATCCATGCCTCAATTGTCTCAAGGCTTAAAAATCCTTATTTAACCGGTCTTCTCCCTTTTATCTACACTGATTGAAATAGATTTAACAAGTCACATCAATGAAGGATCGTAGCTTTCACCTGTATTCACCTGGTCAGTCTGTCATGGAAAGAGCAGGTGTTCTTTATGTTTTGCACAGTCAGTGTGTATATATATATATATATATATATATATATATATATATATATATATATATATATATATATATATATATATATATACACACTATGCATACAATACCATAATATCTACCCTTACCTGAAACCCAAATAATCTGCATAATAGCATAATAGGATAATCATTCATGATAAGATACCTATAAGGTTATTGGGAGTTAAATATGCCATATATATATATATATATATATATATATATATATATATATATATATATATATATATATATATATATATATATATATATATATATATAGTTAGATATTATGGTATTGGGGGGAGGGGAGCATGTAAATTCTTAGTCATGATGTGTCTTATCAGGTTCTCTGGTAGGCACAATCCACTCTAATGGAGATAAGGAGACACCACGCCTCTCACAGGTCTGCCAGGCAGCCAAAGGCATCAACAGGCAGTGCCATCCAGTACCTGGGTACTGCAACAAGGTGAGACTATCCTGAATATATTTTACATCTGTAGTGTGCCACAAGAATTGACTTCCAAAGTATAAATGTACACATTTTTAGAATTGGTTTGCCATGAATGTTAACTCAATTGCAATTGTTTCTGCACTGTATTGTGTTTAACGATTATTATTTATTGCAGTTACACTAAATATTTAGTAGATTTGGCTATTTCAGCCACACCTGTCGCTAACAGGTGTAAAAAAACTGAGCACGTAGCCATGCAATCTCCATAGACAAACATTGGCATTAGAATTGCCTTTCTGAAGAGATCAGTGACTCCACGTGGCAACATGATAGGATGCCACCTTTCCAACAAGTCAGTTTGTCAAATTTATGCCCTGCTAGCGCTGTTATTGTGAAGTGAAAATGTCTAGGAGCAACAACAGCTCAGCCTCAAAGTGGTAAGCCACACAAGCTCACAGAACAAGACCGACGAATGCTGAAGCCTGTAGGGCGTAACAATTGTCTGTCCTCAGTTGCAACGCTCACTGCCGAGTTCCAAACTGCCTCTGGAAGCAACGCCAGCACAAGAACTGTTACTGTTAGCTGGAAGCATCATGAAATGGGTTTCCATGGCTGAACATGTCTAAGATCACCATGTGTAATGCCAAGAGTCGACTGGAGTGGTGTAAAGCCATTGTACTCTGGAGCAGTGGAAACGCGTTCTCTGGAGTGAGGAATCACGCTCCACCATCTGGCAGTCCGACGGACGAATCTGGGTTTGGTGGATGCCAGGAGAACGCTTGCTGCCCCAATGCATAGTGCCAACGGTAAAGTTTGGTGGAGGTGGAATAATGGTCTGGGGCTGTTTTTCATGGTTCGGGCTAGTCCCCTTAGTGCCAGTGAAAGGACATTTTAACGCTACAGCATACAATGACATTGACCTCACTAATGCTCTTGTGGCTGAATGGAAGCAAGTCCCCACAGCAATGTTCCAACATCTAGTGGAAAGCCTTCCCAGAAGAGTGGAAGCTGTTATAGCAGCAAAGGGGGGGACCAACTCCATATTAATGCCCATGATTTTGGAAGGAAATGTTCGAGGAGCAGGTGCCCACATACTTTTGGTCACTTTTGGTCATGCATTTCGTCTTTTAATACTAACTAACTTATATTGCAAAAGCATAAGTTATGCAATCATCTATCCTGCAATGGAATTGCCATAGGCCTGTATATAAAACACCTCTTGCATCATTTCCTCCTGTGAACTTTGATCAGATAACCCATGTAAGCTTGCTATTTCCTCATTTCATGTCTTGATCACTGAATTATCCCCTACTAAATAGCCTTTCCTACAAGTCTCCCTCAGAATAATGCCTTTGGTTTTCTACAGTAATGCTCTTGTTTTTTCCCCACGTGATGGCATAAAGTACCTACCCATGCAGATCGTTTATAAAGAGGGATTTCCACTCAATAAAGCCCGTTTTATATACCATAACATGATCTCTTAAGGCAATACAGTACTGTACTAATATTCCCTTTCATAGCCTATATATTCAGTTGAATTAGGCTGTAGCTGAACAGGACTGTGTGCTTTTCTAGGCATCTTTAAAAGTTGTGTCAAAAGCAAGGTATTTAGTCACTATACTTGTCCTTAATAGATGGTAAGAGTCAGCCCCTTTCTAAACTCTTGGTTCCTGCAATACATGGTGACTGGTCGGTAATTACGCAAACCCAAACCCCAATACATTGATTGATAATCCAATTAAGGAATTGTCAAGAGTTATCAATTTGCTCGAATTTCACATGAATGATTCAACTATAGCGCTTGTCAAAGCCTACTACACCCATCCATGACGCATTGCATGGTTACTTGTAGTTGTGGAACGTTTGTCCGCGAGTATATCCAAAAATCCACAGATGCACATTGCACCCTGCTTTCACCGTCTAGCCACAACTAAATTAAGTAATTATGTGTCCAGTGTGTAGACCTATGGGAGGGGGAAATACAGACAGGCTACAGCGTAGCCTACAGACAGCTGCGTTAGTGTAGTGTAGACGGCTTCGTCTATTGCTGTACTCTCTTGGACCCCTTAGCATTCACGCAGTCTCCTCTATTCCAGTCTCACTCATCCACTCTCTCTGATTTCATCCTTTCCTTTTAGACGCTTAGCATCAACAAGGCTCCCTTTCATCCATCCCTACCTCTTGAACTGTGGATATAAAATAATGGCAAACAACTTCGCCAGAATGTTGTCCTCCAAACGAAATGTGAGGATTCTGTCATTAATTGGAGCCGGGTCTTTGACAGCGGGCTTTCTGCTCAATCGTGAACATGTCACCGCCGGAGCGCAAGCACGGAGAGTGTACCCCGCCAGGTAAGCCACGACGCCCTTTACTGCTATAGATGGACATTTTCAGTTTAGCCATGAAAAGTGCGAGAGCGTATTGCCACATTGTCATTAAGTATTTAGATAGAGTAGCTTAATACGTGAATAATATGCTGACCTCAATGAAATAATTTTACTATCAAAGCAATGCCAGCGACTGGGAGACGAATGTGGTATTTCGAGTCTTTCGATCATAAACTAACCTATTTGTAAAAATTATAACCTGACCTAAACCAGTTTATTCTCGAGATATATTTAATTTATATTGCACCACATGTTCTTTATGCCTAATGATGAATAATTAATATAGATAGAAATAATTACATATGCATATTTTCTAAATCATTCTCTGAATGCTATATGGTTCCACGAGGGAATGTTTTGCCAACAAATACTAGGCCACATTGATATGTTGTAATTGAGTTGTTGATGAGACAGGTTTTTTTCCTGAACCATGGTGGAATTGTCTAGATTCGACCTTATATGACCTGCATGGGGTCAGGGAAAACTCTGCTTTTGTGACTTTATAGGCCTAATGATAAGCACAATCTAGCGCAAACCCAACACCGAGTGGAGGTGCTGTAGACAAAATGCTCAGCTGGAAAATCGGATTGCATAATGTGTATTAAGAATGATTGGATATTCCATTTCCAAAGAATGCTCAACTTCTGGTGTGACCAGATTGTATCACGTTTGGCTACTATACACTGTTATGTCGTTGGCGAAGACATCGCTCTGTGCCAGGTGTATAAATAGCGCATGCATGCAGTACATACCAAAAGCCTAGTGGTAGGCTATGCCAAAGAAAAGCACAGGTAACCAATCTATAATTATAGCTATCTCTTAACAATCAGAGCCATAGATGGAAATCTGTGTAGGTGTTGACTTGCAGTGAGTCTTAGGTTATAATTCTCAGGAGCATCATAATAATGAACTCTAATTAGTCATGTGCACATTTCCAATTTCATTTCGAATTTTAAACTGTCCTTGTGGTTGTTTCTCAGTTACAATGATATAGCAATTTTTGGGGGGTGAGTGACTGACTGTGTCCTGACAGTGCCGAGTACCCGGACCTACGCAAGCACAACAACTGCATGGCCAGCCACCTGACCCCAGCCATCTATGCCAAGCTGGTGGACAAGACCACGCCCAACGGGTACTCCCTGGACCAGGCCATCCAGACTGGCGTGGACAACCCCGGGCACCCCTTCATCAAGACCGTGGGCATGGTGGCAGGGGATGAGGAGTCATACGAGGTCAGAGCAAGGGGCATTAGTTTGGAGGCAGTAGTTCAAGGTCAGTGTAGTGAAGCCGTAGGCTGTGTTTGTTCTCTCAAAGAGTAGGAGGAGAGGATCCGAAGTCCCTCCCTTTGGACCTCATCCTCCAATGAGCTTTGAGAGGAAGGTGAGGATTTGGGGAAATGAGCACGGGGAGGAAGAAAGGGTTTGACAGCTGGTAACATTTTCAGACAGCCCTTAAATGTATGGTTGAAGGTCAAGTTGTGGAGCATATTTAACGACAAAGAAAAGCAATTGCTTTTGCCATAAATAGCCAATTTAGTCAATGGTCTACATTTATCTCAGAGACATTGAGAATGAATGACTACCCTGTGGCCTATATAACACTTTTGGCATCTAAAATGATCAGTAGCGAGCGCAATGGTTCATGGACCACATTCTATTACAAGGCACATCCAACCCTCAAGTCCTGTTTTAGACTGAGGCCCACTACCACAGCACCAGCGGGGGTGCTGGTTTTAGGATAAAGGAGACCGTGTCATTTTGGGATCTCATTGCTTGAAAGGTTCTCAAAATAGAAAGTGATATCATTATTATTTCCTCACTCGTATGCAGATGATATTCTGTCTCATCATGTGGCTATGACTGTGCATTAGTGCCCCGCCCAGTGAGTGGACATTGCCAGAATACCACACCCCCTCGGGCCTTATTGCTTAACTCAACTGCATTACAATACTATACTGTAAGCCCGTCTAGTAGTTTATAAAGTGACAATGATCATTTAAAGAACTCCCATCCTTTCAGTTTATAGGTGTGACAACTGTTGTAGGCTATATGATGATGTTATATGGTCAGACCTCTGATGTGGATGTGGGTGTTTCAGGTGTTTGCAGACCTCCTTGACCCAGTCATCAAGGAGCGGCACAATGGCTACGACCCTCAGATTATGACCCATCCCACCGACTTGGACTCCAGCAAGGTATAGAGATGCAACTTCACTGAAAACCACAGTATAGGGTTTGCGTCCCAAATGGCGCCCTACTCCTTTGATCGTGCTCTACTTTTGACCAGACTCCGTAGGGAATAGGGCGCAGGCCCTGGTCAAAAGTAGTGCACTACATAGGGAGTCGGATGCCATTTGGGACGCTACCCTAGATGTGACAGTGAAGTTATCTAAAGTTTAGAAGGTGGACAGATTCACTCACTGGACACTACACCAGGGGAGAACGACTGCCCCCTTTCATTGAAGCCATGAAGTTCAAGGCCCACCAAGGCTGTTGATTTAATGAAGCAGGGTCCCCTATTGTAGTGAATGGGAAAATGACAATCTTCGCGGTCAATCTTCATGCAAGTAAAGAACAAATTCGAAGACAATCATGGTACCAATAATTGCTTCTATTACACCGGATGTATGTCCTTGAACCAATTATTTTAAAATCGCACACAGAATAATTTATAAGGATAGCTTAGTTGCAGCCTGCAGTACCCCGGTCGGCATTCAACTTGAGGTGCTCCATGAGACGGGGTAGTCGTACTCCCCTGGTCGCAGCTTGCAACAGCACTTCCTGGAGTAGCTCAAGCTTTAAATGCTATGTCTTGAGAATCCCAGCCATGAGATTTCTTACTAAGATAAAAACAAACTTCCTGAGCTTCAAATGCGCCATTGAGTCGTCACATAGCAATTAATGGTGTGCCGTTGTCTTTGTCCATTCATATACAGCCAATGCACTACACTAATTATACCAGCTAATATTATACAATTATGCAGTACATCCCATTGCGCATACTGGAATGTTATGTTACGTGAATATATTATAAGCTACAATGAATTATATGGCATACAAATCATTTGTTAAGGGAACAAAGTACTTTTTGGGGATTTGGGGATCTTTTTACTCTTTGGGGATCATAGATCATTCACAAATGTCCTCCCATCAATGCTGGTGTTGTGATACTGTTTACGAGACGCCATTCATTATTTATTTATTTTTTTTCTCCCCGCTTGCAGCTCACGTCTGGCAACTTTGACGAGCGCTACGTGCTGTCGTCGCGGGTCAGGACGGGCCGTAGCATCAGGGGGCTGAGCCTGCCCCCGGCGTGTACCCGGGCGGAACGCCGCGAGGTGGAGAGGGTGGTGGTTGACGCCCTGGCTGGCCTGAAGGGGGACCTGGCGGGGACCTACTACAGCCTCACCCACATGACAGACCAGGAGCAGCAGCAGCTCATCGACGTGAGTCAAGAGGCCAATCCATTTTACGTGTTGTAATGACATAAAGGAGAGTGAGAAAAGGGAAATAATAGCAAGGATTTTTTTTTTGGGGGGGGGGACATTGATATTGCTCCACTTTCATTAAGACCGCATTTCCTGTCTCTACCATGTTGACACAGGACCACTTCCTGTTTGACAAACCCGTGTCTCCTCTGCTGACCTGTTCGGGGATGGCTCGTGATTGGCCAGACGCACGCGGTATCTGGTAAGCACCTGTTAGTTATAGATACGGACCCTTAGTGGTCATTAACAGTCATCACAGTGAGAGGTGATTTTGATTGTTTCACAGTTATTTGCATACAGTTCATGCTACACATCACCATGACTCTTCTAGCAAAATAATGCCCACTAGCTTGTAGCTCCTCTAGATTGAGCCTTAAACGTGCATCAGTGGCATAGGGGTTAGTGTTGGTCGGGTAACCGAAAGGTCGCTGGTTCGAATACCAAGCCGACAAGGTGAACAATCTGTCGACATGTCCTTGAGCAAGGCACGTAACTCTAATTTTCTCTAGGGCTACCGTACTACTATAGCTTACCGTATGCTTCCCAGTTGATACTGTTCGCGCATATATTCTGACAAAATGTTGTGACATTTGTGTTGGTAATAAGATTCAATAAATGATGATGAACTTCACAGGGTGGTGAAAGTGCAAGGTGGTGATCTTGATGCTCCTTTCCAATAAATATCGAGGGTCTTATTCTGGTGACATGATAATCGATGCTTGACTGCTGTTTGACAAACAAAAGTAATCTTGCTCTTTTGTCCATAATAATAATAATAATAATCTCATCCGGTAGGCTACAGGTGCACTCTAGCCAACAGTGTGCCGGTAGCGGTGTGCGCACTTACCAATACCAGAGTGGGCACACTTACCATATAAGGCAAAAATAAAATTGTGAGCAAAACCATCAGTAGAGTTGAAAATGCAAAAGGTTATTTTATGTACACTACCTCACCATACACAGCATTTTATCTGCAACAAGCCATTTTGACGGAAACATCTTTGGAGGGGAAAATACGCTTCTTGTTTTTAATGCGGATTTGAGAATATTCACATTCAAATCTGTTGCCAATTGGATGGAAAGCTAGCTATAGAAAGGCACTCAACTAGCCCATTGCACCAGTCAATTCAAATGTTTTAAATTGGTAAATGAGTCCAATGAGTCTAGCCAGCTATCTACATTTCTAGTTATCATGGCTGAATTACTGACCGGGCATGCAGGGCACATGCCCAGGGGCCCTGACCTCCAGGGGGCCCCCATTGATTTAGCTAGTCACTCTTGCTCAGGTATCATATTAACGTGGTATACGGCATGGCAAAATGTGTAGAATTGCAGGAAATTAGCTGTAAAACTGCAACAACAAAAAAATAGAATCTGTAAAGCAAATGTATTTGTTTACTTTTTGTTAATAAAATACTTTTTCTGCCAATAGATCGCTCTGTCAATTATAGTTTTTAACCCCAGTGCAGTGTAAGTGTGAGTTAATTCGCAGCGGCTAATTGTATACAGTGCCTTCAGAAAGTATTCACACCTCTTAACTTATTCCACATTTTGTTGTGTTATAGCCTGAATTCAAAATGGATTAATTAAATAAAAAATCATCTCACCCATCTACACACAATCCCCCATAATGACAGTGAAAACATGTTTTTAGAAATGTTGGCAAATTTATTGAAAATGAAAGACAGAAATATCTCATTTACATAATTATTCACACCCCTGAGTCAATACTTTGTAGAACCACCTTTGTCAGCGACTACAGCTGTGAGTTTTTCTGGGTAGTTTTTTCCAGTCTTGCCATAGATTTTCGAGTATATTTAAGTCACATCTTTTTGGTAAGCAACTCCAGTGTAGATTTGGCCTTGTGTTTTATGTTATTGTCCTGCTAAAAGATCAATTCATCTCCCAGTGTCTGGTCCATCATTTGTTATCCTGAAACTCCCCGGTCCTTAACAATTACAAGCATACCCATTACATGATGCAGCCACCACTGTGCTTGAAAATATGGAGAGTAGTACTCAGTAATGTGTTGTATTGGATTTGCCCCAAACAAACCACTTTGTATTCAGAACACAATGTTAATTTCTTTGCCACATTTTTCTTTAGGAGTATTACTTTAGTGCCTTGTTGCAAACAGGATGCATGTTTTGTCATATTTTTTTATTCTGTACCGGCTTCCTTCTTTTCACTCTGTCAATTAGGTTAGTATTGTGGAGTAACTACAATGTCATTGACCCATTCTCAGTTTTCTCCTGTCACAGCCAATAAACTCTGTAACTGTTTTAGACACCATTGGCCTCTCCGGCAACTGAATTAGAAAGGACGCCTGTATCGTTGTAGTGACTGGGTGTATTGACATACCATCCGAAGTGTTAATAACTTCACCATGCTATAAGGTATATGCAATGTCTGCACTTCTTTGCGAGGCATTGGAAAACCTCCCTGGTCTTTATGGTTGAATCTGTTTGAAATTCACAGCTTTTTTTTTAAATGTATTTTTTTATTTAACCTTTATTTAACTAGGCAAGTCAGTTAAGAACAAATTGTTATTTACAATGACGGCTTCCCGGGAAACTGTGGGTTAACTGCTTTGTTCAGGTGCAGAACAACAGATTTTTTTTTTACCAGGTCAGCTCAGGATTCAAACCAGCAAACTTTCGGTTACTGGCCCAACGCGCTAACCATTAGGCTACCTGCCCGACTGAGGGACCTTGCAGATAATTGTATGTGTGGCGTAAAGAGATGAGATTCATTTAAAAATCATGTTAAACACTATTATTGCACACAGTGAGTCCATGCAACCTATTATGTGACTTGTTAAGCACATTTGTACTCCTGAACTTATTTAGGCTTGCCATAACAAAGGGGTTGAGTACTAATTGACTCAAGACATTTCATCTTTATTTTTGAATGAATTTGTACAAATGTCTAAAAACATAACTCCACTTTTACATTATGGGGTATTGTTTATAGGCCAGTGACCAAAAAATGTAAAATTCAGGCTACAACATAACAAAATGTGGGAAAGGTCAATTGGCTATGTGTTTGTAGATTGACTGAGGTGAATGTACAGCAACCAATGTGATAATGGCTGGGGTCATTTTTGCTTGTTTTTGGTGTTCTCCAAAAGACATTTTAGAGTTTGTAAATGGTATAGAAACGCAGTAAATGAGCTTTGATTTTCTTTGCGTTTATAAGAAAGTCAACCCCCTCTCACCCCCATCCAAAACCTCGCTAAAAACTCAGAACCTGGCTGTGGCCCTGCAGACAATGCCCTCACCGAATTGAGTTTCAGCCGGTGTCTAGAAATAGCCTGGTGCTGCTCCAGCATCGATAACCAGCTTTGCTCTTACCCCCCCCCCCCCTGTGCCTACATCATACCACACTCTTCTCCTCTCCTTCATAATTCACCCTCTCTCACTCTCCGTTTGACGGCCCTCTTCCTTTCATCCTGCCCTCCGCTCTCCTGGCTCCAGACCGATCCATTACTTTCTCTAATTGTTTTTAGGAAGTCTGTTTTTACTGAGTGCAATTCATTACAGTGCAATTACAATGAGATGTTTTAATTGTATTGCATTACTGTATGCATAACGATGCATTACTGTGAGATTACTGCGTATATGGCAATACTGTAGACGCCGACCATCACCTCTGTGTATGTTAAACGGAACCCGGGACATCAACTCGAGCCGGTGCAATGGAGAATAGGAAAATGATCTCTGAGTCGTATATTGATCTTGTCTCACTCAATCCATTATGACGAGGGCTCCGAGCACCGTGTTTCTTTTTTTTGTTTACCCAACATTAAGGAAAAGCATCGATATCAATGGCTGAGCTCAGCTCCCCCAAAACGAGTCTACGTACGCTGGTGGCAGCGGTGGGATCCGTTGATTTCAAAAAGTAAATTGGAAGTATTGATTTAAGAGAGTGTCTTGTGATTTTTAAACCATCTCCACTCAGGCACAACAACACGAAGACCTTCCTCATCTGGATCAATGAGGAGGACCACACCAGGGTCATCTCTATGGAGAAGGGAGGCAACATGAAGAGAGTGTTTGACCGCTTCTGCACAGGCCTGAAAGAGGTGCACACACACACACACACACACACACACACACACACACACACACACACACACACACACACACACACACACACACACACACACACACACACACACACACACACTCACACACTTTAGTTATTTATCTAATTTTTCCAAGTTCCTCATTAGAAGCAGGAGACGCCAAATTGTTAAAGCGAGGACTGTTATTGAACAGTAGTAATAGCCAAACAGTAGCAATGACGACACTACACACAGGTATTAATTAGTACAGTGCATTCGGAAAGTATTCAGACCCCCCCCCCCAGCCTAATTCTAAAATGAATTAAATAAAACATGTTCCTCATCAATCTGCACATAACACCCAATAATGACAAAGCAAAATCAGGTTTTAAAAAATGTTTGCAAATTTATGACAAATAAAAAACAGAAATACCTCATTTGCATAAGTATTCAGAACCTTTGCTATGAGACTCTAAATTCAGCTCAGGTGCATCCTGTTTCCATGGATCATCCTTGAGATGTTTCTACAACTTGGAGTCCACCTGTGGTAAATTCAATTGATTGAACATGGTTTGGAAAGGCACACACCTGTCTACAGTGCCTTCGGAAAGTATTCAGACCCCTTTTCCAAATTTGTTAGGTTACAGCCTTATTCTAAAATTGATCAAATTTGTTTTTTTACCTCATCAATCTACACAGAATATCCCATAATGACAAAGCAAAAACAGGTTTTTTATTTATTCTTTGATAATTTATTTAAAATAAAAGCAGAAATATAACATTTATATAAGTATTCAGACCCTTTACTCAGTACTTTTTTGAAGCACCTTTGGCAGCGATTACAGCCTGGAGTCTTCTTGGGTATGACGCTACAATCTTGGCACACCTGTATTTGGGGAATTTTTCCCATTCTTCTCAGCAGATACTCTCAAGCTCTGTCAGGTTGGATGGGGAGCATTGCTGAACAGCTTTTTTCAGGTCTCTTCAGAGATGTTGGATCGGGTTCAAGTCCGGGCTCTGGCTGGGCCACTCGAGGAAATTCAGAGACTTGTCCTGAAGCCACTTCTGCGGTCCAGAGCGCTCTGGAGCAGGTTTTCATCAAGGATCTCTCTGTACTTTGCGCCGTTCATTTTTGCCTTGATCCTGACTAGTCTCCCAGTCGTTGCCGCTGAAAAACATCCCACAGCATGATGCTGTCACCACCATACTTCACCATAGGGATAGTGCCAGGTTTCCTCCAGACATGACACTTGGCATTCAGGCCAAATAGTCCAATCTTGGTTTCATCAGACCACAGAATCTTCTCTCTCATGGTCTAAGAGTCTTTAGGGACCTTTTGGCAAACTTTTGTCATGTGCCGTTTACTTTTGTCATGTGCCTTTTACTGAGGAATGGCTTCTGTCTGGCCACTCTACCATAAAGGCCTGATTGGTGGATTGCTGCAGAGATGGTTGTCCTTCTGGAAGGTTCTCCCATCTCTACAGAGGAACTCTGGAGCTCTGTCAGAGTGACCATCGGGTTCTTGTTCACCTACCTAACCAAGGCCCTTCTCCCCCGATTGCTCAGTTTGGCCGATCAGCTCTAGGAAAAGTCTTGGTGGTTCCAAACTTCTTCCATTTAAGAATGATGGAGGCCACTGCATTCTTGGGGACCTTCAATGCTGCAGAAATGTTTTGGTACCCTTCCGCAGATCTGTGCCTTGACACAATCCGGTCTCGGAGCGCTAAGGACAATTTCTTCGACCTCATGGCTTGGTTTTAGCTCTGACATGCCATGTCAACTGTGGGACCTTAAATAGACGGGTGTGTGCCTTTCCAAATTATGTCCAATCAATTGATTGGACTCCAATCAAGTTGTAGAAACATCTCAAGGACGATCAATGGAAACAGGATGCACCTGACGTCAATTTAGTGTCTTATAGCAAAGGATCCATATATATATATATATATATATATATATATATATATATATATAATACTTTTAAAAATGCATACGTCTGCAAAAATGTCTAAAAACCTCACTTTGTCATTATGGGGCATTGTGTATAGATTGCTGTGGATTATAATTTGTTTTAATCCATTTTAGATTAAGGCTGTAATGTAACAACATGTGGAAAAAGTCAAGGGGCCTGAATACTTTCCTGAAGTACATACCATATATATATATATATAACGTCCCAAAGTTGACATTCCATGTGAAGGACCCACAATATAACATGGTAGCGTACAAGAACCTGGGTTTTCTGAAGATCATAGATGTCTGGACAAGACAAAGGTACACACACCCACACCCGATCACTATATGGCTGCTGATCGACAGTCTATGTTTGCAAGACAAATGACAATCTAGTATTCATCTAATCTCAAGATCTCATCATGTCATGTTTGGTTAGGTGGAGAGGCTTATCCAGGAGAAAGGCTGGGAGTTCATGTGGAATGAGAGACTGGGCTACATCCTCACCTGCCCCTCCAACCTGGGCACTGGGCTCCGCGCTGGAGTACACGTCAATCTGCCCAAGCTCAGCAAGGTAACACACGCACGCACACACACACACACACGCACACACACACACACACACACACACACACACACACACACACACACACACACACACACACACACACACACACACACACACACACACACACACACAGCAATATCTACTCAGAGCCTCAACAAATATACACGGCAAAAGCGGTCTTACCTAGATCTTTATTTATCTTGTTTTGAGTGCTAATACATTTTAAATGACTTTTTTTCTTACCAAGATACATTATCTGACTACATTGGCAGATAATGTTGCCTATTTTGACTTAAAAAAGCTTGACACATGGGGTAAGATACAAGATAAATTTTCTTTACAAGTCTGACTAAGATAATACATCTTTGGCTTGCCCCTATACAGATTCACACACTCACAAACCCACAACTCTTTATACCCTCACACCAGCGACCAACAAGATCCCCGCTTGCCAGTCATTCAAGGCCCATTTGTCTTCTGAAAATCCCTTTCCCCTCGCTCACCAGGGCCGTGCTTGTGAGGGCACACCCTAGCAAAACGTTTTTACATCGGAAACGAGGGTTTCCTGTTGGACAATTTCAGATAGTATCTCTTCATTTCCTACGTTTTTGTGCCCCGTTAAAATCAAATCAAATCAAATAGGTTTTGGTCGCATACACATACTTAGCAGATGTCATTGCGGGTGTGGTGAAATTGTTGTGTTCCTAGCTCCAACAATGCAGTAGTATCTAACAATTCACAGCAATACACCAAATCTAAGTCAAGTATAAAAAATTTAAAAAAATGGAATTAAGAGATAAATAATATTAGGATGAGCAATGTCAGAGTGGCATTGACTAAAATACAGTAGAACACAGGATGTAAACATTATTAAAGTGACTAGTGTTCCATTATTTAAGTGACCAGTGATTCCATGTCTATGTACATAGGGCCGCAGCCTCTTCAGGTGCAGCGTTGAATAACCGGGTGGTAGCCGGCTAGTGACTTAAGTTCAGTGCAGGGTACTGGGTGGAGGCCGGCTAGTGATGGCTATTTAACAGTCTGATGGCCTTGAGATAGAAGCTGTTTTTCAGTCTCTCTGTCCCAGTTTTGATGCACCTGTACTGACCTCGCCTTCTGGATGATAGCGGGGTGAACAGGCCGTGGCTCGGCTGGTTGGTGTCCTTGATGATCGTTTTGGCCTTCCTGTGACATCGGGTGCTGTAGGTGTCCTGGAGGGAAGACAGTGTGGCCCCTGGTGATGAGTTGGGCAGACCACACCACCCTCTGGAGAGCTCTGCGGTTGAGGGCAGTGTAGTTTCCATACCAGGCGGCGATACAGTCCGACAGGATGCTCTCAATGGCGCGTCTGTAAATGTGTGTGTCTTTGACCCCACTGCAGGACCCCCGCTTCGCAAAGATCCTGGACAACCTGCGTCTGCAGAAGAGAGGTACCGGAGGAGTGGACACTGCAGCCGTGGGCAGCACCTTTGACATCTCCAACCTGGACAGACTGGGCCAGTCAGAGGTAATAAGGAATACATAGTGTAGGGTGAAGTTTCTCTTAGACACTGATCTTGAGTCCGTTTGGATTGGGAAGGGGAAGCTGATCCTAGATCTGTACTAGGGGAAAATTCACCCCACCCACACACACACACACGGCCACGGGGTGCATCTCAAATAGTCTAAAATGGCGTACTCTCCACTCCTCTCCTTTACCTGCGCCTACAATACAAGGCAATGCAATAAGTTATTATCCCAAATGAGGATATTACAGCTAAGGCACGACCTGGAAAAACTTGCCAGGAACCGACTGAGATGGTGGACATTCATCGATAGCCTCAGCTCCTTAGGAGCCAAGGGCTTAAGAAGGCAAGTCAATACGCTGTTATTCAGAATCTGAGAAGGTGGGCCAAAACAATACGGCGAAGAGTAACAAATGCATTTACTTTACAGCTCTGTATAATAAATGAGAGGACACAAGCGAGGAAGCCGTTTTAGACTACTGAGATGCGGCCATGGCTTGTACTGGAAGGCTTGAACAGTGTCTCGAAGAGAGAGAGAGACCGTCTTGCCTCTGTTTGTGTGTTGTGTAACCCCTTGTGTACCCAGTCATGCTGTCATGCCTGTGTCTGCATGCGAGATGGTGACATAGATAAAATAAGACAATGGGACTATTCTGTACTG
This sequence comes from Oncorhynchus keta, assembly GCF_023373465.1. Taxonomy (NCBI): domain Eukaryota; kingdom Metazoa; phylum Chordata; class Actinopteri; order Salmoniformes; family Salmonidae; genus Oncorhynchus; species Oncorhynchus keta. The sequence continues at coordinate 10,235,146 of NC_068437.1, read as the reverse complement.
TGTGCTGCTGGCGTGGGTCCTGGAGAGCCACAATGTGTGCGGAGTACCAGACACTTGTACAATCTATGTCAAGGCGCATTGAAGCTGTTCTGGCGGCTCGTGTTAGCCCGGACGCCCTATTAAGACGCTTTATGTCTGTGTTTTCTTTACATTTTGGCACTTACCTGTAGATCCTCCGCGAACACTGCATTTAGACGCACACACACACCAATCACGCTGCGGTTGATTATTTTAACCAGGTACGGGGGGGGGGGGCGCACACACACTGCAGCTCTCCAGAACCAATCGGTGAGGAATGCAAGGGCAAGGGCAAGGTCTGTGAGTGAAAGGATGCGGGAAAGAGAGAACAAAAGCGTAAGAGGGTGAGGAACAGAGAGAGAGCGAGACAACTCTCGGCCGTCCAAAGTCTCTGTCCGCGTGATTGAGGTCATCGGTTTAAGCAGGGCTCAGAATCCGAATCACTGACCTGGACGACATAACGGGCAGTTATTCGGGCAGTTAAGATGAACCGTCGATCAAGGATTCTGCACAGTCTGGCTGCAAGGCGGTCGACCTCGAACACTCCAGGCTGACCTCATTGCAGATGTTGCAGCAACCATTGGTCCTGTGCCACGTCATCGACTGCGCCGTCGGGCATCACATTGCTCGGCCTATGTCATTCGATGTGCTTAGTTGATGTGTTAACTAGATCTTGTGAGATCTGGCACGGTCTGTGATGCAGTCGTCTCTCTCTCTCTCCAAAACGCCCACTGACTCTCTCTCTCTCTGTAATCAGGTCCAGCTAGTGCAGACGGTGGTGGACGGCGTCAACTACCTCATCGACTGTGAGAAGAAGCTGGAGAAGGGTCAGGACATCAAGATCCCTCCGCCATTCAAGAAGTAGACCGCCCAACCCCCTCCGACCCAGATATACCTCTTCTTACCGACCTGTCTGTCTCATCCCCATTCAGAGCCATAGGTAATGTCCAGATTTAGTCCCAACTCTGTTTGAGATGTCAAATTTAAAATGGCACCAAATGCTCCAAGAGCGTTACACTCCGGTAGGAATGCACATTTAGAATGCTCTAGTGCATAGCCATAGCTCTAATCCCAATGCAACTACATGCAATGGGACTCCTTCTACTTAACAGCCTCCAACCTGACACCTAGGCCTGTTACACCTAGACTACAGCATGTCCTATACTCTGTGTGTCCGATACTACTACTTCCTCGTCTTCCCTCTGTATCAGGATGTGGAGGAACACGGCTACATGCTATACTGACACTGCTACGGTAGTGTAATCCATCCATTTGTGGCTGTCTACACCCAGAGTGTAACCATGTAGTGATAGATGACGACTTGAATGGACTTGAATGCAGCACAACAACCATGTTGGCCTGAAAATACTTCTTAGGGGTTTGTATGCTGAGGTTCTAATAAGACACGGGTTAAACTAAGTCGTACTAATAATAACTCATGCTAAACTACTGTGCTCCGTGCTCGATGATGTACTGTATGTATCAAGCAGCAATATCATTACAGCCCACCATTGAATGTCATTCGCGGACAGATCTTATTAAAGGAACCATGTCTTTAATACATTTCCTCTCTCATTTGTCATTAATATTATAAACCTGTCACGTGCCCGTGTGTTGTTGATCCATAGGCTTATAGAATTGTGTCGAACTCGACCACATTGCAACCTGTAACTGTTCAAAGTGTGCGCGCGTGTGTGTGTGTGTGTGCGTGATTTCATCCCATCATGAAAGCAATGCTTTGAGTGACTTATTACAGTGGATGGGCGCCATAGTAACCAAGCTCTCAGTGCTTGATTGTGATCAGCTTGGTAGGGTTTGGGGTCATGTGACAATACTGATCCTCTTAACACTGCGCAGTGCTATAACCAACCGCTGTACTGTACCAAGACTTATGGCCAAAGGGAGTTAGCGTTGATTGGTTTTCTATGCACTTGATTGAATTACTGTAAATCACTGATTAGTGTGAACCAACTCTGATAATGTGTAGCCAATACACCAATCTGTTGTGCAGTTTAAGGTCATAAATCTGAGTAGCATTCACAATGTTGCACAACTACTACAATCGTTAAGACGTTCGTTGTTCATTAAAGACGGGTAAAGAAGTGATAACATGTTTTGATACTAGATGTTCTAACAAGAGGACTGTCTCTGACGACTGACTTCAGATCTGCCAGCCAGGCTATTGGACATTGTAACATAATATGTGCTAGAAAACTAGGGGAACAATTTGTCTTGTTCCTAAGGCTGAACATTGACATTGCGACAGCATCTGTGTTATTCAGAGCTGCAAATAAACCCTGAAGTGTTTGTGTTACAAGGTTTTAAGAATCCCTCTCTCTCTATCCAACCAGTGATCGTTTGAAAAGCATTGGAGCGGCATGTTGTGTTACTGAAATCTGGGTTGTTGACACCATAGCAAAACATTTTGCAACGGAGAACAGAAATAAGCAGTTCCTCCCGCTCTTTTTCCGTTTGGTGCCTACTGAACCCTGTACAATACAGCCGAGCTACTTGAAGCGCCTCCGTCAGCTTTGCATTGCAGTCTGCAGATCTTGGTCCTCCTCCCATGTCTCACAGGGAGAAATGGTACGTTGCCATGGCAACTGCCTTATGGAGGAACGGGAACTAGGAACTCCAAGGGGGGCTTTGTCTGTGCACAGCCAACTAATCCTCAAGCCTTCAATGGAGCTGCAGGATGCACGGGAACAATGACAAGCCAGAAAGCAGACTCATCATAGCACACAGAAGTCCTGTTTTATACCTGGTGTTAAAATTGTGCCCACATTTTTAGACCGGTGTAGAACATGAAAATGACTGATTTTGATTATCTTCCTGACCACTTACTTGAGGTAGACAGGGACTTGTTGTATCTGGATCATCTTGATTAGATCACACACAAAAAGCACATGTAACCAGTTGTAAGATGTAACCAGGGCCTGAGTATACAAAACATTAAGAACACCTGCTCTTTCCATGACACACACTGACCAGGTGAGTCCAGGTGAAAGCTATGATCCCTTATTGATGTCACTTGTTAAATCGGCTTTCAGAGACAATAATGTACACCCTATGGGAAGCGCTGAAAGCACACCTACGTGGCCAGATCATATCATATAACGCCGGCATGAATAAGAGGTCAGGGCATCTTACAGAACTTGCTAACCTTATAAACGACATTGATCAGAGGCACTCAACCACGCCATCGGCAGTCCTCTATAAAGAGAGAATCACATTACAGATGGAATTTTATCAGAGGACCTTCAATTAAAATCCATACAAAACCACGATGAGTATAAGGAACTGGCCAGTAAACTTCTTTGCCAACAACTGAGGCAATCAACAGTGTCTGGCCTAATATCTGAAATCACAACCTCAGCAGGTGTGACCACCTCCGACCAAAAGTACATTAATGATCAATTCAAACATTTTGACGAGGACCTTCTAAAGTGACACCGTATTAAGCGACATCTACGCAGAAAAAACATAAGCAGGGGTCACTCCCCCCAACCATGTCACAGGTCATAATATCAGTCTGAAAAAGACCCGCAGAAATGTTATTTGATGCATGGCCTACTGTTTCTAACTGGGAAAATACTCAGCAAATTGGATGCAGTCTATCACAGTGCCATCCGTTTCGTCACCAAAGCCCCATATACTACCCACCACAGCGACCTGTATGCTCTCATTGGCTGGCCCTCGCTTCATATTCATCGCCAAACCCACTGGCTCCAGGTCATCTATAAGTCCTTGCTAGGTAAAGCCCCACCTTATCTCAGCTCTCTGGTCACCATAGCAGCACCCACCCGTAGCATGCGCTCCAGCAGGTATATTTCACTGGTCACCCCCAAAGCCAATTCCTCCTTTGGCCGCCTTTCCTTCCAGTTCTCTGCTGCCAATGACTGGAACGAATTGCAAACAACACTGAAGCTGGAGACTCATATCTCCCTCACTATCTTTAAGCATCAGCTATCAGAGCAGCTTACAGATCATTGCACCTGTACATAGCTGTCACGAGAATTTTCAATCCCAATGATGATAACAATCACTGTAGCTTTGACCAATTCCCCCTAGGTTGTAAAACTAAGGTTAATAAGAATTAGGCAAAGACTCAGATTCTGCAAAAGGTTCATTGTTGTTTATTCATGAGAGCTCTAAAGTCAACCAAAATTCTTCTTCTTTATAACCCCCTCTATGCACACACACACACACACACACACACACACACACACACACACACACACACACACACACACACACACACACACACACACACACACACACACACACACACACACACACACACACACACACACACACACACACACACACACACACACACACACACACACACACACACACACACACACACAGTTGTATCACTTTTCTACCAGCCTTTGCAGTTTCTCGCCGTACTCTCCTCTCCTCCCTAGATTAGAGAGGCCTTGGAAGGGCCCTCCTGTTGTCAGATTTTTCAGAGTTATCATGTGTAGTCTACCAGCCTCTGTTTTCTCCACATATTTCTCCCTCTTAACTTGTCCCACACATGTATTATTGGAATATAGTCTTATATGTTTCAGGGTGGAATTCTTTAGTCATTTCTTTAAACATATAAATTCCCTTATCAATAGCCCATCTGTAAATAGCCCATCCAACTACCTCATCCCCATATTGTTATTATTTTTATTTTCTCCTTTGCACCCCAGTATCTCTACTTGCACATTCATCTTCTGCACATGTCACTCCAGTGTTTATTTGCAAAATTGTAATTATTTCACCACTACGGCCTATTTATTGCCTTACCTCCCTAATTTTACTTCATTTGCACACACTGTATATAGACTTTTGTATTGTGTTATATTTCTCAACTGCATACAGTGGGCAAAAAAGTATTTAGTCAGCCAACAATTGTGGAAGTTCTCCCACTTAAAAAGATGAGAGGCCTGTAATTTTCATCATAGGTACACTTCAACTATGACAGACTATAACTAATCATAATTCCATTATTTTTACATAAAAAAGAGAATACTTCAAAATGAGAAGATCCTGCCATGGAAAAGACGACTGTGTGGACATAAAGTGGAAAGGAGGGGAAATAACTCACACCATGCAGCAGGACACCTTCAGCTGTGGGGTCTTTGTAATGCAGGTTTGATAGTTATATTTTCAATAATGAATGGTTATGTCACGACTTCACCGAAGTCGGTCCCTCTCCTTGTTCGGGTGGCGTTCGGCGGTCGACGTCACCGGCCTTCTTGCCATCGCCGATCCACTTTTCATTTTCCATTTGTTTTGTCTTTGTCTTACACACCTGGTTTCAATCCCCCAATTACCTGTTCATTATTTAACACTCGGATCCCCCATGTTTGTTTGTGAGTGATTTTAGGAAGGTATGTTATTGTGGGCTCTGTTTTTGTATTGAAATGATTTTATGTTGAGTAAAATATCTTTATTTACTCATATCTGCTGTCCTGCGCCTGACTCCTATACACCAGCTACACACAGACTTCCATACATGTTAGCTGTTATGTGACAATTTGGTCAAAAACGCTATTTTATTTTTTGGTGTAGATGGCCAAGGAAGTTGCACAGAACTTCCCCAACATCCTCTCCCAAACTGATATTGAACCTTCAAAAACACATGGAGCAACTGCGAAAAGCAATGGCTGAGGATATGCTAAAAATGTCTGGTATGTAATTACATTTAATTCAAAGTAAATGTAAATACTTTATTTTTATGTAGTTGTGTGGGACAGCCATATGTTCAGTTCATGCCTATGATTTCAGAGTTCAACAAAGCCAACAACTGCTTCATGTGTGCCACTGATACAGAACCTGGATGTGCCTCAAAGACTGACTGGGTTAGTAACTTTATTTAACATGTTTATAATCTTTTGACAACAGTGATGGCATGTAAGACCATTTATGATTTAACACAATGGATGGCTAATTCGTCATTCGTCGTACTGCGTTGATATTTGATATTATTTATAACGTGTTACACTTTGTTTTGTTTTAGATTGACTGTATTGCATGCCAACGGTGGTTCCATGTGCTGTAACTAGGTATGAAGACTAAAGAGTTCAACAGAGTAAAGAACACCAACTGGAAGTGCGGTCTTTGTTGTTGAAAATGTATGCTATACCCCATCCACACTGAAGAGGCTCTGTAATGAACCAGGGATAAAGAGAAAGTTAACAATTAAATGTTTTGTATTTAATTGAAGTTAAGTGTCTGACATGTTGGAAAAGATTAAAGGTCTACAATTTGTTTAATTTGTCAACATTACATTTTTATTCATTGATTTACTGGCCACCATTACTGTGGTTACATGTTCAGTATATGTATTGACCAGCAAACCCACTGCAGCCTTCCTCACTAGCTCACTCTCCATCCCTGCTTTAGACAATTAAGTCTCGTACTTTGCCCTTTTCCTTTATGGTTGATATTAACGACGAACTGAGATATTATCTGTCTCTCTCCTATTGTGTACCACTGTTAAATACTGTGGAAAAATAAATAACAGCGAAAAAAAGTACTAAGAACTACCAATTATTGTAGATAAATATTTTTAAAAAGGGTAAACACTGGACTGAACCCCCTAATTGTCAAACTAATATTAATGTTCAACAATATAGAAGATGCATGACTAGAGGTTATGTAATATAGGTGTATATCCACTGCATGATTCTTAGGTGTGTAATTGACATGACCAAATTGCAAATTTCAAAAATTCATGTAAAACCATGTGAGATAAAAATGGACAAACTGTTGTCCATGTCTGTGTGCAATATGTAGGGCCACTGAGTGGACATTCTGAACCCTGTTTGAAGTCACTAGATCACATGACCAAGGAGCCATTGAAATTCTACATTTTAAAAAATTGTATAGATTGTATAGATGTATATGGACAAGCTAAATGGTGTGCAATGTGTCTATGCTATCGGGTTAGCCACAACCAGTTTTGAAAGTGTTAGGAGTAATGGTTAGAGAGCTATTGAAATATTATTTTTTAAAATTTTATTTGTCACTATGTTGACGGTCCCTAACTATTGTTGGTGGACGTGAGGAAAACAACAGGCGAATATCCGTTGAATATCCAACCTGAAACTGCCTTTACCTCGGTAAGATATACTTACCAAGGCTCTGGCTATCTGACGAGAAATACCCCGCCTTTCAGACGGGCTTTAGGGCTTCTGGAGTGGGGGAATAATTTGGTGAGTAAAGAATATTGAATAAGCGCCGTAGGTTACCGAATGATCAGCCACAATTTTTCGGGGCATTGACACTACTACATCTTGTCGAAAGCGGTTGCCGAAAAACAGTAGGCTTTTAGGGATGGTATAATGACCTTCCTGACGAGTAAATCATTTAACCTACTGAATCGGACGGGACTAAAATGACGGATGTGGTGATTTGTGCTCTTACACGTTTACATTAACCGAGCTCCCCCAGTAAAAAAAAAAATCCCGTCTGAATAAGGCTGAAATCATGGAAAGAGCAGGTGTTCTTGTTTCGTATACTCTGTGTATCTTTTGATTCAATTCCTTTTCCCCAATACTTTCACCTATGTAGGGAACGTACAATCGTTCATGGGAGGAAGAGTTTGGAATCGAGATCTCCGATATCACCTGGCATTCTGCAATTGACAGGATACACCCATCCTCTATCTGCATTAGACATGATTTACTAAAGTTTTCAAGTATTTCATTGCCTACACTTTTGCAGGAGTAGACCTGTCAGATTGTAAACAGAAATAGACTCAACCTACTCTAGATGCCATCAGCCAACCGCCACTCTGTATCACATGTACTGGTCATGCTTGACACCAGGTCCATTCTGGTCCTCTATCTTTGAGACTTTCTCATATATATGCAATAAGATAATTGCCCCAACTCAATTTTGTCCCTATTATTGAGGCGCTCCCGAAGGGATTACTTTCTGCATTACCCAAGCAGAGGCCATAGCCTTCTTGTCCCGTCTGGCCCGCCCACTTATTCCTTTTTTTAAGTGGAAACGGGACGTTATGGCCCATCTTAAACTGGGTTAGTGATGTTATGGCCCATCTCAAACTTGAGAAGGTAAAATATTCCACCCGTGGCTCCTCTCAAAAGTTTTCTAAGGTCTGGCAGCCATTTCTTGACTACTTTGAGAGTAGCCTCTGCGCTGAGAACTTAATGTAGCCTTCTTTTATTTAAATAAAACCCCATTGTTATTGTCCACCAGCTATTGCATAGGACATTACCAATGTAACCTTGATCTGTCTAGGATGTCACATGTCAATCTAAGATTGCAGGGAATAACCTTAAGGAGAACTGTGGTGGACACGGTCCATGACCTCCCAGGGGACTCAGTGACACTGTGTAAGAGTGCCCCCTATTACATATTGGGTGGAACTGTGAGACCATTCAAGTTGACTACTACTAGGAATAAATATATTTGACCTCATTGCCTTAGCCTGGCATCCAAACTGAGGTGAAGTAAAACAACGGTGTGCACAGCATTCAGTATGGTTTAACCAGGCTATCGTTGGCTCTCTCTGCCCTCCACATCAGCTTTAGTTCTCAAGGGTGAACTAGATGACTAATTGAACATGGACACTGACAATTTGTAAGTCGCTCTGGATAAGAGCGTCTGCTAAATGACTTAAATGATGAATAAATGACAATACTGGGAAGAAGAAAAAAAACATGTTTTATTTTCTTCAAAATATGGTGGCTCTTCTGAATAGATGTCGATGTGGGGTCCTATGAGTCGTGCAGGTTTAGCAACGCCTGAACTGTGTCAGAGAAGACAGAGAGAGTAGGGAGAGGGACAGAGCGAGAGAGACAGAGAGAGTAGGGAGAGGGACAGAGCGAGACAGACAGAGAGAGAGAAAACATTTTTGACTCAAACATCCTGTAGGTCTACTGTGTCTATTATGTACTTTACAATGAGGTTCTAAAATGAGGCATACTTATTACATGATTAAGGCATCTGGCAAAAACACATGAAACCTATTCAGAAGTGTTGTTGTTGTTTCAATAGTTCAGACTCATTTCTACTAGTCTCGGCTACCAAGACTATTGCCAAGTGCATAGTCTCAAGTGGTTTCCTATCCCTTTCTCATCTTGTGGCGGTTGAATCAGAATTAGTTGGGTAACATAGATAATTAAGATGTTTTATTTGCATAATATGCTCATGTGAGATACTTGTCATTAGAATGTATCCCTTTGGACAATAGTGTTGGCAGTTGCACTTTTCCCTCAGCTGGGTCTCAGTCACTTGGGGCCCAGAGAGGGGAGAAGTCAGGCTTGTCTTTCACATGTCCCTGGTGCTATGCAGAATATCAGAAAGGGAAGAGGACAGAATGGAACATTGTCTTCATATGTGAATGTGTCTTTACCAATTCTTAAACCATGTGAAGGGATGGCGTGATTAATGGGGAACCAATTACTTGTCTCCACAATGTCTGTGCACCAGTCACTCCCTCCTTTTCCCATTGGGGGGAGATGTATGGCAGCGTCTGGAAACATTGTATGTCCTCTCTGATCTATCCTGGGATAGTGTATGACCTAGAGGCTCACTCCCCTCAGTGAGCTTGTCCAGGAGTGGGGTCAAGAGGGGGTTTACTAGAGATGGGAGTATCTAGAGTTGGCAATTGATATATGCCATTGGATGAGTTGGTGTTTTTGTACTATGAAGTACCAGGAATGAGATTAGAACCTTGTCGTATGGACCAAACTGAGCGATAATTTATAGTGACTGTTATCTGGCTAAGGGATACTCCTTTGTCAATTATAAAGTCACTTTGTGAAGAGTTCCTAAGATCTGTGGTTCGTCATGTAGGTTGAGAAGGGTGTATCTTGGCTATAAAAGATCTTTGTAATTTTCTGTAGCCACTCTCAATGGTTCATTAGAAATAGTGAATTGTTGAAAGTCAAATGCTATTGCAAAGCTTAATTATTATTAAAGATGTAGTTTAAGTATAACTCTGACTGGTGTGTGAAGTTTGTCTCTCTCTCCTCATTTGGTAAATCAGAAATTAATCCACCACAATCTCCTTCATCAGCACTCAGTGCCACCTCTAGCCTTTTGGGGGCCCTACGAGAGATTTGGTTGGGGGGGCCCCACCCCCTTGCAAAACCTTTTAGTCTCTTCGCCATCTAAATACAGTCCTGGAGGGGACGACTACTACTACTACTACTACTACTACTACTCCTACTCCTCCTCCTCCTGCTCCTCCTCCGTGTGATTCCTTACCTGCTAAGTTCTGCAGCCTCTTCCTCTCGTCCAGGTTGTGCTGGAGAACCTCCAGCAGCTCAAAGTACCTGAAAAGGGAATCCCGGGGCCAGGTGACCTTCTCGTCCTCCTCCTGCTCCTGCATCACCTTCATATTCTCCTCCACGTAAGACTCCCAGTCTAACAGAGAGGGGTAATACGAGTTCATTAGGGCATGAAACAGAAAAATGCTGTAAAACTGTTTGCAGCAGAAAACGAGTCCAGGGATACCCTCTCTGTTTCAGTTTGTTTCAAGTTTGGTGCCTTTATGATGGCCCAGATGGCCCAGACTACTCTTTTAGAGTGCATCATAGTAATGAGATCTCAGTGTCCAGGGCATGTTGGTATGTTCACTGTAATTCTTAACAGAATTGATGTACTGTACCAAATATCATCACAAACTCCAAATGTACTCCCTATGATTTATTGGGTATCACCAACATTTTGACACAAATTTGGTTCTTTGGAAGTTGTGGGAATGTGTGTTTTTGGTTTCAGATTGGTTTCCAGGAACCGAGCCCTAAGTTTTCTGACGGGTAAAACTGAAAGTTTAAAAAAAAAATATTCCAGACTGTTATGGGAACATTAATTTTTTTGGTTGCAGGGAGATTCTGAGAACATTTCACTCGAGTTTCTGGGAGGTTTTATTAACTCTCTGAGAATGGAAATGATAGTTTATTTGAAGGTAATTAAAAAACATTCTCTAAATGTCATGAAAGTTTTGTTAAGTTATTAGTGAAAGTTTGCCAACAATCACAGTAGGTGTGATCTTGCACACACTTAACAAGCTGGAGGATTAGAGAGTTTTGTTGATGCTGAGAATGTAATGTATATGTAAATAACATTCTTAGAGCGTTCTCTGAAAGTTACTTAAGTTTCTGTATTTTTTCTGGAAAGTTTTCTTCATGTTCTGAGAACAGAATTTAGAGCTTATTGATGGTAATGTTTTTCGTAACATTTAGAATTCCATTTTTGTTTACAACATTCCCAGAATATTACCAAGAACGGACATAAAAGAGAACCATACACTCTCGGAAAGTTCTGAGAAAATTGCTTAAGTTACACCGTTTTTGAGAATGTTCCCAGAATGTAGTCAAAATATTGCATTAAATAGAACCACATGGGAACTTGTGCAGAATGTTCTGTACTGAAATTCCCACAGAAGACCGTTGTTTCTTAACATTGTCTGAACAATTTGAGAACATTCCCAATGTCAAACCATTTAGAGAACGTTCTTCAAATATTATCCAAATGTAATTAAATGTAACCATGTGTTAACTTTTAGGAATCGTTCTGTTAAAGTAATGAAAGAGTTTTTTTTGTCAAGTTCCTTAAATGTGCTGAGGATGTTCCAAAGCCAAGCAACTATCCTGCACCATTCACAAAACGCTGTGGGGAAGTTGTATGCAAAATAACCATAGGACAACCTCTAACCTCTCAGCTCTAAGAAACGTAGGGTTCTTAGAATGTTCTTTGTTCTGTGACAAAATAAATTGCTCTTTTGTCTCATTGCAGGATCGCAAAGAAATAGTCCCTATTCAAAGTATGATGAGTTTATTACGGTGTCCCAATGGTGGTTAGGTTTGAAAATAACCCACTGTCACGCCCTGACCTTAGAGATCCTTTTTATGTCTCTATTTTGGTTTGGTCAGGGCGTGAGTTGGGGTGGGCACTCTATGTTTTGGCCAGGTATGGTTCTCAATCAGGGACAGCTGTCTATCATTGTCTCTGATTGGGAACCATACTTAGGTACCCCTTTTCCCACCTGTGTTTGTGGCAAGTTGTCTTTGTTTGCGGGCGCTAGTGCCTTTAGCAGCACAGTTTGTTTTGTATGGTTTATTTTTTTGTTTTTGTTGGCGTCATTCTTTAATAAAGTAATATGTACGCTGCACCTTGGTCTGCATCTTTCAACAGCCACCCACCTTTTTCTGGAATATTAGATCTTGTAAACTGTAGTAGATCCTCAGTGGAAAATGACTCTTCACCATCCTCTGCCACTTTGCTCAGCCTAAATGTATATTTGAATATATTAGACCTAACCTGAACTTTTTTCAATTGTGAATTTAAATGAAACTAATTAAATTGTGTTGACATCATTGTTTTATACATTTTACGATATGACAGGGACGAGAACGTACATTAAAGGTTATAAGAAACTGCCTTACCCGGCGAATTTCGAATGACTTATCCTCCTACAAAAAGAAAAGAAAAACACATTTCTCACGGTATTTTTCAAAAGACATTTCAATGACAACATATTTGATCTAAACAAAGGTAATATATTGGGTAGTTTCTCACATATTAGCCCAGAAAGTAATGGTGAACATCAAAGACATTCTATCTTGAAAAAGATAATACTGTTTCATTTCTTTACTGTAACGCTACATCTTATTAGCCAATCACACCGGTCTGAAGAATCCAATAGAACATCTCCACACTCACCTGTTTATGATCTCAGCTTTAAAGAGATCAGCTTTGGCCTGGATCTCAATCTGCTGTACCTCTTTAGAGAGGTCACTCCGGATGGCCTGGAAGTTATTCACTGGACGGACAAAAAGGAAACAGACAATTAGGTAAAAAATCTGAGCATTATCACATTAGCATACCACTTAGACTGCATGCCCAGTAGTATTTATGCAAGTAGTATGGACATGGGAACAGTATGATATAAAACCCTTTTATATCCAGCTGGCCTTCAAAGTTAGAGAACTTTTTAAATTTCCATTTTAATGTGAAATATCTAGATAAAAGACAAAAGACCCACAAACAGTCAAGTCTGAGAATATGAAAAAAGAAAATGAAATAGCTAAATGGATGCGCTTTATCAAAGCATTACGGGGAAGTACCTACCCATAATACCCACAAAGATATTGCGGAATACGAAGGAGCCTATGAGGAGCCAGAGGATGATGTATAGGCCACATATGGCTTTGTCCAGTTCTGGAACTTTGCGGGTGTCGGCGAGCAGAGCGTACCAGTGATCCATGGTGAAGAGGATGAAGAGGGTGATGAAGGAGTTGTAGATATCTCTGGGAGGTGATGAAGATTCATGAAAACGTGTCAAAAATCTTCAAAGATGTAACATGGCTGTCGGTTTAGTTCCTGAACTGAAATGGATTCTGACTGGTTGGACTCTAACCTTATCTGTAGTGTTATATCAAGTGTTTGCATTCTACTCTTGAAGCACTCTTAAAATGTGTGAGATTTAGGAAAATGTGATGTTTCTCAATGACCACTGTTCACATTAATATTATCTTATCATAACTGTGAATGAGAGAAATACTACTGTTAAATACTTCCAAAGAAACCAAGCTTTCATAGTAAGAGCAAATGTCACACACTTAAAGTTCATATTGTAGACCAGGCCCTCAATGTTGGAGCGAGTGTAACTCTCGAACAGGATGACTCCAACCACAGCGAAGATATAAGCAAACACCAGCAGCAGTAAGAATATGAAGGTCATAGCCTGTAAACACACAGAGATATTTTGTCATCCTTCAGTAGAATAGAATAGAGGCTCTTCATAACAGTGGGACCATTTCTATGTTCCATGAGGTCACAAAAGGACCACACATGTATACAGGTATTATTAATCAAATCATATGTATTACATTCGCCGAATACAACTGGTATAGACTTTACAGTGAAATGCTTGCTTACGAACCTTTAAAAATAATAACACAAAATAAAATAGTAACTAACACGAGGAATAAAATACACAAGAATGGCACTATATACAGGGAGTACCAGTACCAGATTAATGTGTATTTGAGGTAAATACACTGCATGACCAAAAGTATGTGGACATCTGCTCGTCAAACATCTCACTCCAAAATCATGGGCATTAATATGTAGTTGGTCCCCCCTTTGCTGCTATAACAGCCTCCACTCTTCTGGGAAGGCTTTCCACTAGATGTTGGAACATTGCTACAGGGACTTGCTTCCATTCAGCCACAAGAGCATTAGTGAGGTCGGGCACTGATGTTGGGCGATTAGGCCTGGCTCGCAGTCGGTGTTCTAATTCATCCCAAAGGTGTTCGATGGGGTTGAGGTCAGGGCTCTGTGCAGGCCAGTCAAGTTCTTCCCCACCGATCTCGACAAACCATTTCTGTATGGACCTTGCTTCGTATACAGGGCATTGTCATGCTGAAACAGGAAAGGGCTTTCCCCAAACTGTTGCCACAAAGTTGGGAGTACAGAATTGTCTATAACGTCATTGTATACTGTAGTGTTAAGATTCACTTCAGTGGAACTAAGGGGCATGGCCCAAACCATGAAAAACAGACCCAGACTATTACTCCACCACCACCAAACTGTATAGTTGGCACTATGCATTAGGGCAGGTAGCAATCTCCTGGCATCTGCCAAACACAGATTCGTCTGTCTAACTGCCAGATGGTGAAGCGTGATTAATCACTCCACAGAACGCATTTCCACTGCTCCAGAGTCCAATGGCGGCAAGCTTTATGCCACTCCAGCCTACGCTTGGCATTGAGCTACTCGGCCATGGAAACCCATTTCATGAAGCTCCCGACAAACAGTTCTTGTGCTGACATTGCTTCCAGAGGCAGTTTGGATCTTGGTAGTGAGTGTTGCAACCGAGGACAGACAAGTTTTACGCGTTACGTGTTTCAGCACTCGGGGGTTCTGTTCTGTGAGCTTGTGTGGCCTACCACTTTGCTGCTGAGCCGTTGTTGCTCCTAGACGTTTCCACTTCACAATAACAGCACTTACAGTTGACCGGGACATCTCTGGCAGGGAAGAAATTTGACGAACTGACTTGTTGGAAAGGTGGCATCCTATGATGGTGCCACGTTTAAAGTCACTGAGCTTTTCAGTGAGGCCATTCTACTGCCAATGATTGTCTATGGAAATTGCATGGTTGTGTGCTCGATTTTATACTCTTGTTAGCAACGAGTGTGAATGAAATAGCCAAATTCACTCATTTCAAGGGGTGTCCACATTTTGTATATATAGTGTATGTACATAAAGGCAGGGTAAAGCGACTAGGCATCCGGATAGATAATAATATGAGTAAAATAAAGAGTGTGTGAGTATGCGTGTATGTTTGTGTTGTGTCGGTATCCATGTGTATGTGAATGTGTGGGAGAGACAGTGTAGTGTGTGCTCCCTCTCCAGCCTTTAGGTCACCAGGCTGCTCGTTATGGCTCACACCTTTCACCATCATTACGTGCACCTGCGCGTCATCAGACTCACCTGGACTCCATCACTTCCCTGATTACCTTCCCTACATATGTCACTCCGTTTGGTTCCTTCCACGGGCATTATTGTTTCTGTTCCAGTGTCATGTCGGTGCCTTGTTTGTGTTTCTTGTTTTGTATTTAGTTGCGTTTATTTATTGAAACACTCACTCCATGAACTTGCTTCCCGACTCTCAGTGTACTAGTTATAGAGTGTGTATATGGTATGTGCAGTGCATTCGGAAAGTATTCAAACCCCTTGACTTTTTCCACATTTTGTTATGTTACATTCTTATTCTAAAATTGATTAAATTCATTTTTATTGCTCATCAATCTACACACAATACCTCATAATGACAAAGCAAAAATTGGTTTTTAGATTTTTTTGTGCAAATGTATTACAAATAAAAAACAGATACCTTATTTAAATAAGTATTCAGACCCTTTGCTACGAGACTCAATTGATCTCAGGTGCATCCTGTTTCCATTGATCATCCTTGAGATGTTACTACAACTTGATTGGAGTCCACCTGTCATCAATTAATTTGGAAAGGCACACACCTCTCTATACAAGGTCCCACAGTTGACAGTGCATGTCAGAGCAAAAATCAAGCCATGAGGTCGAAGGAATTGTACGTAGAGCTCCATGACATGGGATTGTGTCGAGACACATCTCTGCGGAAGGGTACCAAAACATTTCTGTAGCATTGAAGATCCCCAAGGGCACAGTGGCCTCCATCATTCTTCAATGAAAGAAGTTTGGAACCTCCAAGACTCTTCTTAGAGTTGGCCGGCTGGTCAAACTGAGCAATCGGGAGAGAAGGGCCTTGGTCAGGGAGGTGACCAAGAACCCGATGGTCACTCTAACAGAGCTCTAGAGTTCCTCTGTGGAGATGGGAGAAACTTTCAGAGGGACAACCATCTCTGCAGCATTCCACCAATGAGGCATTTATGGTAGAGTGGCCAGACAGAAACCACTCCTCAGTAAAAGGGACATGACAGCCCGCTTGGAGTTTTCCAAAAGGTACTTGAAGAACTCTTAGACCATGAGAAACAAGATTCTCTGGTCTGGTGAAACCAAGATTGAACTCTTTGGCCTGAATGCCTAGCGTTACGTCTGGAGGAAACCTGGTATCATCCCTACGGTGGGGGATGTTTTTTAGTGGCAGGGACTGGGAGACTAGTCAGGATCGAGGGAAAGTTGAATGGAGCAAAGTACAGAGGTATCCTTGATGAAAACCTGCTCCAGAGCACTCAGGACCTCGGCGACGAAGGTTCACCTTCCAACAGGACAACGACCCTAAGCACACAGCCAAGACAACGCAGGAGTGGCTTTAGGGACAATTCTCTGAAAGTCATTGAGTGTCCCAGCCAGAGCCCGGACTTGAACCAGATTGAACATCCCTGAAAATAGCTGAGCAGTGACGCTCCCCATCCAATCTGACAGAGCTTGAGAGGATCTGCAGAGAAGAATGGGAGAAACTCCCCAAATACAGTGCCACACTTGTAGCGTCATACCCTAGAAGATTGTAATCACTGCCAAAAGGTGCTTCAACAAAGTACTGAATAAAGGGTCTGAATACTTATGTAAATGTGATATTTCAGTAAGACATATAATATTGCAGCTTCTTCAAGTCTCTATAATAGGAGACTCTGGAACGAAGCTCATCCATTTTATTCTCGAGTGCCTAGAAATTTGCCAATAGAACAGACCGGAACGCCTTTCAGTTTTCTCTTTGCCTCAATTTCCCCAGGACTCCACCTCGTCTCCTGCGTTTACGCCCGCAGCGTTTTGATAGCCCATGGAACAAAGAAATATGGTCCAGTATGAGCAGTGGAACAGCTGAGTCTGAGTTGAAGTCGTATTTGAAGTTGAAATCGAGGTTAGTAACTGTCAATCCGATATCCAGAAGTGCTTGGCAGTCATATGTCATAATAGTATGTCTAGAAGTTGACCATGTTACCTGCCTGGGGCCTCATTTACAAACCAGTGTAAATGTCTCACTAAAATCTGGCGTACGTGGAGATTCTATGATTTAAGTGCACAACAAATTATTGGGATTCATCAAACTGTCACACACAACATATACGCATGTTTTCATTGATACATCAGACACATACCCGCCTGAAAAACGTCATCCATTCACCTTTTGTGTTGACAAAAACACTCTCATTTGCTGTACAATTTGGACATGCTGGAACTGGGCCATGAGCAGAGTGTTTAAATCCTTTGCAGTGACTTTTTCAAACCAAAAACGCATGCCATCTATAGCGAGTGCCAAATACTGGCCGCGCATTCTGGAGGATTGATTGCCATTTTGAACCATTTCCTACCTAATTACTTTCGAGCATACTCAGGCTATTGATTGAGAGATGGATAAATGTTAGCGTCATTTGTTGTGTAGAGGATATAAACCAGTCATGTCAGAAAGGAGAGATGCCCTGCAATACGATTATGATTTAGGACCTATATAATACAAGTAAAAGAAACATATTAGGCTAATTGCTGCTACGCGATATACTTACAGCAAATGCATGTTTTATCATTAGGCCTACCTTTTAATGTTTTTATTAGTCTACTCTTTTTATATTTCCTGTGCCTCACATTTCCCACAAAATAACAATATTTGCTTGCAATACAATTGATCAACCACTAGAAGTTGAGCGTATGCATGAGCTGAGCTGTACCGTGGAGATACTCACACTTTCCTGTCACGTTCCAATTGATCAATGCCAACCTTTGCGAGAAAACTGGCGCGCAAGGTTGAGTCCTTTTCGTGCACGCGCACCTTTGCAAAATGTGTCATTCATGTTTGTCCTACTCCCAAAGTCTGTATCACTCAGTCTCTAACTGCACAATAAATGCTGACACCAAATGCAGTGGGAGTGTAAAACTGTTGGATCCATAGACATAGAATAAACAATTATACTGTATTTCTATGGTTTGTTCCCTACCTTGAAAGCTTTGGAGATGGCCAACACGATAAGGCGGATCTGCCTGAATTTGGAGATAATTTTCAGGGAGCGGAGGATACGGAACTTCTTTAGGAGTGCCACAATCTCCAGGTCGTCAGTGTCCACCCCTTTGAAGACCTTCACGATCTCTGGTATAACAGACTGGGGGAGGAGAGAGGTAACCTGAGTACTGTAACTGGGATTTGGACTTGTATGTACAGTGCCTTCAGAAAGTATTCACATCCATTCACGGATTCCATTTGTTGTGTTACAGCCTGAATTCAAAATTGATTAAATATATATTTTTTCTCTCTCACCTATCTACACAAAATACCCCATCATGACAAAGTGAAAACACGTTTTTAGAAATTGTTGCACATTTATCTAGAATGAAATACAGAAATATATAATTTACATAAGTATCCACACCCCTGAGTCAATACATAGAATCGCCTTTAGCAGCAATTAGTCTTTCTGGGTAAGTCTCTAAGAGCTTTGCAAGCCTGGATTGTACAATATAAAATGATATAAGCTAAGTCAAGTTGGTTGTTGATCATTGCTAGACAGCCAATTTCAAGTCTTGCCATAGATTTTCAAGACAATTTTAAGTCAAAACTGTAACTTGGCCACGCAGGAACTTTCACTGCAACTCCAGTGTAGATTTGGCCTTGTGTTTTAGGTTATTGTATTGTTGAAAGATTAAATAATCTCCCCGTGTCTGGTGGAAAGCAGACTGAACCAGGTGTTCCTCTAGGATTTTTCCTGTGCTTAGCTCCATTCAGCTTTATTTTTTATTCTGAAAAACTCCCCGGTCCTTAACGATTACAAGCATACCCATAACATGATTCAGCCACCACTATGCTTGAAAATATGGAGAGTGATCCACAGTAATGTGTTATATTGGATTTGCCCCAAACATAATGCTTTGTATTCAGGACAAAAAGTTAATTTCTTTGCCACAATTTTTGCAGTATTACTTTAGTGCCTTGTTGCAAACAGGATGTTTCTGAATATTTGTGTTCTGTACAGGTTTCCTTCTTTTCACTCTGTCAATTAGGTTAGTATTGTGGAGTAACTACTATGTTGTTGGTCCATCCTCAGTTTTCTACCCTCACAGTCATTAAACTCTTTTACTGTTTTAAAGTCACCATTGGTCTCATGGTAAAATTCCAGAGCGGTTTCCTTCATTTCTGGCAACTGAGTTAGGAAGGACGCCTGTATCTTTGTACTTACTGGGTATATTGATAAACCATAACTTCAACATGCTCAAAACGATATGCGACGTCTGCTTTCTTTATTTTAACCAATAGGTCCCCTTCTTTGCGAAGCATTTAAAACCTTCCTGATCTTTGATTCGTCAATGGAAAACCTCCCTGATCTTTGATTCGTCATTGGAAAACCTTCCTGATGTTGAATCTGTGTTTAGAATTCACTGCTCGACTGAGGGACCTTACAGATCGTTATATGTGTGGGGTATGGGGATGAGGGGTTCATTCCAACATCATGTTAAACACTATTACACACAGTGAGTCCATGCAACTTAGTATGGTTTCTAACTCCTCTAGCTCCACAATGAGATAGGGTGCAGGCCAGGCAGCAGGATAGGGTGCAGGCCAGGCAGCAGGATAGGGTGCAGGCCAGGCAGCAGGATAGGGTGCAGGCCAGGCAGCAGGATAGGGTGCAGGCCAGGCAGCAGGATAGGGTGCAGGCCAGGCAGCAGGATAGGGTGCAGGCCAGGCAGACTCTGTCTCGACCTTTAAGTCTTTATTGAAAACTCATATCTTCAGTAGGTCCTATGATTGAGTGTAGGCTGGCCCAGGGGTGTGAAGGTGAACGGAAAGGCACTGGAGCGAAGAACCACCCTTGCTGTCACTGGCTTACTGGTGCAATTACGTCCCTATGAGGAGTGCGTCACTTGAGTAGGTTGAGTCTCTGACGTGATCTTCCTGTCTGGGTTGCTACCTTGTTCCGGACCTGCTGTTTTCGACTTTCTCTCTAGTGCACCTGCTCTCTCTAACTCTGAATGATCAGCTATGAAAAGCCAAATGGCATTTACTCCTGAGATGCTGACCTGTTGCACCCTCTACAACCACTGTGACCCTGCTGGTCATCTATGAATGTTTGAACATCTTGGTCATGTACTGTTATCTCCACCCGGCACAGCCATAAGAGGACTGGCCACCCCTCAGAGCATGGTTCCTCTCTCGGTTTCTTCCTAGGTTCCTGCCTTTCTAGGGAGTTTGCAAGGCAAAGGGATTTTAATACTTATTGACCCAAGACATTTCAACTTTTCATTTTTTATGCATTTGTAAAAATGTCTACAAACATAATTCCACTTTGACATGATGGGGTATTGTGCGTAGGCACAAAATCTCAATTTAATCTATTTTAAATTCAGGCTGTAACACAACGAAATGTGGAAAATGTCAAGGGGTTTGAATTCTTTCTGAAGGCACTGTATGTGTATATCTACATAATGCATAGGCCTCTATGTATAGGTCTATGTATAGGTCATCTATCTACATAACATCTACAGTACATTCACATGGAGACAAGACATTATTCAATTATTTGCTGGTTTTGACTCTTACCAGCATGGTGACAGCAAAATCAAAGATGTTCCAGGTGCTTTTCCAGAAGTTCCAGAAGTTGTCCAACCACTTCAATACGATCTCCAGGAAGAAGATGGCCAGGATGCTCCAGTCCAACATTTCCAGAACCAGTTTCACAATCTCCAGCTTGGGGTCCATGTTGTCAAACACCTCTTGGGCAGAAAGAATAGTCAGGTTGCCAGGTCTGCTTGTTGACCAGCCAACAACAGTCAATGAGTTGGCTAAAGCAAAGATGAATAATTTGCAAACCTTAGAATACATTTTGAAGCTAAGAAAGATCTAAGCTCAGTGTTGATTACATTTTTACATTTTTTTTATTGCCAGGCAAAATAGTTTAGAGATTGGGTGATAGTTATTAATGTCGGAGGGGTTACCACCTTTGGTGCGCATGGGTAGCTTTCCAAACCCTAGGAATAGCACCCACGACGAAATATTTCAATGATTCCGCAATCAGAGTAGCAGAAAGATGCAGTAAGAAAGGATTGAGCAAATCAGCCCCAGTGGATTTTTAAAAAACATTAATCTTAAGCAAGGTGTCAAGCACATCTCAGTAGAAAGTTGTTGAAATTAAAACAAAGATTCAGTAGAAGTTGACTGATCTTTCATTGAGCCAACTGGAGGTTGGGAGAGGGAAGAGCGGTCGACTAACTGACCAGGGTCAGTTAAACCACCATTTCTTCCAAATAAAAAGCCTGCCGAGATAAAAGCATCGCTTTACTCATTTTTCTCAGTAATGCCAGTCTGACACGATGTGGGGAAGGAGAGGAATTTCCACGTTTCAGTGCATTAACTGTTTTCCCAAAATTCTACGGCTCACCAGCAGAGTCTGAGATAGAACTTAGAAAGTAGCTTGATTTAGCTTTCTCAATTAAGGAAGTGTATCTATTTCTCAATTGCCTGAAACACTGCCAATCAGCTACCGAGTCAGTTTGTCTGCCAGAGACAGTATAAAAATGGATGAAAAAAGTTATAGAGCCAGTTTAGGGTCAGGCATGCTGCCGATAGAGGAAAGCTCGGAGCAAAACATACAGTAGTAGCTTGAAGAGATACTCGGGGAGTTATCTTTTTTAAATTAATCTTCATAATTATATGAAGATCACAGTGTTTTGTTTCATATCTCTAATACGTGCAATGATCACTGATGTCATTAGCAAAACATTACTTGATGAGTACTTGTGGGAGCTATTTGTCAAAATTAGATTAATCAGCGAGGACTTTGCTGGGTTTCTTACATGAATCACTGTAGGTTTGGGGAGATTAGTTGAGTCAGGTTATAGCCCAGACAAATATTCTTCAAATGATCAGAGGCCATGTTAAGCCAATCCAGGTTCAAATATTCTAACATAACTAATTCAGATGACATAAAATGTTATAAATACTCGGAAATAGTACCAACAGCATCCGCCAATGCAGCAGGAGGGCATTAAATCCCTGCTACAAACAAGTTAGTATTTTGGCATAAAGCCACATCTATAAGCAAACACTCACACTTTTTGTGGATAGTGACACTTAGAGAACATGCATTGATTTCACATGTATAGCCACCCCTCACTCTTTTTTTCAGGATATCACACCTGAAGATGTTGTAATCCCCAATTCCAATGTCCTTATTCATAATCGAACCACTGAGCCAGGTCTTTGTGAGAAACAGAATATCAGGGTGTGTGTCATGCACCCAGAAATCAAGAAGGTTCATCTTTGACGTGACGTTAATGTGCAACAGCCCAAGCCCTCTAATTGATTTGAAAACCGAGGGGGGTATCCATTTGTGGAATTCACATAGGAACTAATAGCACTGGTCGAGCTAACGGCTATCTGCTGACAGAGTTATCACTGGAATGACAGTGGTATTCAGGGGAGTTAGAGGAACATAAATTAGGTTACTGACATTGAACACATAACCATTTCTATGGGAAATAACATTCTTTCCATGTCCTCTGTTGCTAACTATGACAGGGGGGACTGGAGCACTAACAGAATCGGACCGTGCACTTCGAAATATAGTAGGCATTCAATCTATGTAGTGAAACATCTTATGTCATATTGAAAATTGCAGTCAATGCTCATAGACCCCGGCTGTGGAAATATGGGGATGAAATGCATTACAAGTGTTAATGATTTATTTGACATTGACTTGATATGATGAGAGACTTTGATATTTTTTTACCTGCTTGTATCTCCAAGACAATGGTGTTCAGAATGATGAGGATGACAATGATATTCATAAATATTTTACCTGGAGAATTCAGTCAAGTAAACAGTACACTTGAAAGGAATATGTACAAAGCTATTTCCTGAGACAACACTTGTTCACTTGTAATGTTCCTATGAATAATCATGAAAAACATTGAAAAACTCTTGAGCCCAAACAACAAAAAAGACATACATGAGTCTCTACTAGATCACAAATTGTTTATATTTTTTAAATATATATATATATATATATATATATATATAGGTAGTTTGTTTAGGTTTTGTTTTGAAATGGCTTGCATCTATATGGTTAATCACTTTACGTCATTGCAGTACAACTAAAATTCAAGGCTTTGGTTTTCCATTCAGGACTGGGTGTAAGGATACTCTCTAGAATCCAGTGGGCAAACATGTTCAAGGGCGGATAGTTGGCATGGAGGTTCTCCAGTCGTCCCTGGCGACGGAGGTCCATGGTGATGGTGCTGCCCCTCTGGGGGGAGATCTCGAAACGCACTAGCTGGTGTGTGTCCTTCCCCATCAGGCTGGTGTAGTTCTCCTCGTCTGTCAAACACACACACACAGACAGGCAGACAGACAGACAGGCAGACAGACAGACAGACACGAGATAAGCATCCTTGTTATTTAGCAATGCCTTCTTAAAAACAAATACACACGATAGAATCACAGTATTCCTGTATTGTAAAGTGTAGGCCAAGCAGGACCAAAGTGTGTAATCATCTGAAGTAAACATACTTCTACAAATCTCTTCACAGACAAACACCTCTATTCTCAAAACAACTCAGGCCGGTTTCATTCAGACCAAATAGGAAGCTATGTCATTACTGTGGGCTACCTAAAACATCATTGGTGCAGTATTTGGGGCTTCCTCTCTGCTCCTCCTGTAACTGGTCCAGCAGGTAGAAGCTCTGGATGAGTTTGGACCTGACCACCTCTGCTCTGGGAAGGAACTTCTCATTGGTTGACTTGCCCCTCTCATCATGGCTGTTGTAGGAGGGAAGATCCATGGAGGGGGGCTCCTGGAAAATGACCATGCAAATTACGGCAATTGTTGTCAGTGATTAGAACCTGAATTTACAGTAAAGTTTTTAAAGAATTGCCATCCATATGACAATTTGGATAGCCATAAATTCACAACATGAAACAGTATTGTTAAATTATTACTTACCTGTGTCCCCATTTGTCTATATGAATATCGTTCAGCTAAGCAAAACAAAATAAGTTTGACATGATTTCACCAAAGCAGTTTGACATGACTGAAATGTTCTCTTCAACAGAACACAAATGTGTCATAAATCGAAATGGTATTTTACAATGTGTGACGTCACAACAGTGTAATCGTTCTACAACGTCATCTCTCACCTGTTATTACGTTGTCTGTACTCCATAAATCAATCAACTCTGTCAGGCTCTTAGTTCAAAATACTGTAGTGATTAATACATGTAAAAAAAATTGTATCATCTGACACAGAACATTTTTGTTTGGAAAGAAAAACACAATGTATAAATATTAATGAATAAGCAATGAACATTATAATGCATACTATTTTAATATCTGTGATTTTATATATTTCCCACAACAAATAACGTTCGTTGTACTGTATTTAGATTAATTGAACTCTGTGATCAATATTATCAGTATCATTTCTGCGATTTAAATTAAATAAAGGGGATGAATGGGGATTGGTAGTGAACAAGGAAATCATATGTGCCTGACTCTTATTGGCTGATTCAGACAGTATGACGCTGTTCAAAATCCAATGGTGAGATGCCACACTTTGTTTAGCAGCGCAGTCATTCACATCCTTACCATCTCCACTAATAGCCCTTTCTCTTTCTCTTTCCACAAGTGCCTCCAACATTGGGCCTAGCACATTATCACATTAGGAGGGTTTCCAAAAAAAACCGGCGTTTACATTTGAATTTGCTCCTCTTTTGGCACGTTTTGCAATGTTGAAATTGTTTTTTTTCATTGTTCTCGCCGGGGCTGCCCGGGCGAGTGATGTGATAGAATTCTCTGATGATGATTTCGAC
This sequence comes from Oncorhynchus keta, assembly GCF_023373465.1. Classification (NCBI taxonomy): domain Eukaryota; kingdom Metazoa; phylum Chordata; class Actinopteri; order Salmoniformes; family Salmonidae; genus Oncorhynchus; species Oncorhynchus keta. Next base: position 10,209,858 of record NC_068437.1, on the reverse strand, counting down.
AGTAAAATTGGAGATCACGGGATGATTCTAGTGGAATTCTTTGCGCCATGGTAAGGTCTACAGAAACGCATAGTTAACTACATGTTGAGGCTAAATTGTTACAATTTTGTCTCCAGTGAATATATACTGTTAGCTAGCTCTACTGTCCACTAACTCGCGCAAGAGGAATACACACAATAAAAGAATAGTTAACGCTCTATACAATTGAATAGTTGACTCTGGCTGTCAACTAACTGTTAGCTAGCTGCTAGCTAACTATATGTATTAACGTTAGCTGGTTGAGGAAACAAACACTTTTCTAACGTTACCTACTCATAACATTTGCTAGGAAATGAATGTCAAATTGGCCATAGTGACCCATTTCTGCTTCTTATTTCTTATATGCACTTTGCTGGCTACATAGCGTTGCTCGTTATCAAATATAATATGTTATACTAGCTAGCTGGGTGTCTCAGAATGGACACAGTTAGTATGTAACTAAGTTGGCTACTTTGGATGTGGCCTGGCAAGCCACAATGTTTCATATACTAGAAAATTGAATTTTATTTCGTAGAGTTTCAGGTTGAGCATGAGTTTCCTCAAATGTAACTTGTTTGCCTCTCAAGCTTAACTTGGAGGCTATAAGCGAGCTAAAATGGGTTTAAAATCACCTAACGTGGGGGCTTGGCATACCACTTTTGTAACCTTATGATTGGCCAGTGAAGTTTGGGTGGCTACTCCTGATTGGTCCCCAGAACAGTTAGCAGGTTGTTCAATGCTGTCAAACTTGAACAAGACTTCATCGGGTGATCAGAACCCTCTATCCTTTTCAAGATAGTTAATATTTGATAACTTCATTCACAGATGTGTATTTGCGGCTGTGTTTTATTAAAACGTTAATTTACACCCATCCATTTAATCCATCACGGTGGTATCAAATTCATCCTGCTTTTAAAGCCCATCCATCCTCTAGATTTCAAACTAAGGTCTGAATGGATTATTAACGGCAACATAAGGGTCAAGCTTTTGTTTTACTGATCTCCGTTTACCTCACATGTGTGTCCCTTAGGTGTGGCCATTGTAAACGGCTAGCTCCGGAGTTTGAGGTGGCAGCAACACGCCTGAAAGGCATTGTCGCATTGGCCAAGGTACTTTAGTCACTTAATGCACCTACCGTTTGTACATTAAAATGTTACCTTTGGATTACAACCGGTTGTGTGAAATCTCCATACTCCTGTAAAGACAGCCATGTCTACAAGGTTTAGAAACTGGGTTAGTCACCTAGTTTGTGCTCTTTGTCACATTCACTAAGTAATGGCCACCTGTCATTGTGCTTTAGGTCGACTGCACGGTCCAAAACAATGTGTGCCAGAAGTACGGAGTTAGCGGTTACCCAACACTGAAGATCTTCAAAGACGGGGAGGATGCCGGTGCCTACGATGGGCCCAGAACTGCAGGTATTTGGACTTAACATGCCGTGTTAAGTCTGATACGCTTAGATACAAAAGCATAATAAATGCCTGTCACCTATTGCATGTTTTGACCAGGTATTTCAATGGTCTCTCTCTCTGTCAGATGGGATTGTGAGCCATCTAAAGAAGCAGGCTGGCCCATCTTCCGTAGAGCTCAAGACCGAGGCAGATTTTACAAAGTATGTCGGAGACCGTGACGCAAGTGTTGTGGGTAGGTTTAGCCTTTGGAAGTTGACCTCTTCATAAATAAACAAAACTAAATGACAGAGTAAAGTTTTTCTAACTCTTTCCTTTGTTGTCAATCATATTTGACTGTATGGCATATTTCCTGTGTCTGTCCTGTCCAGGTTTCTTTGCTGACGGTGGAAGCCCAGCCCAAGCAGAGTTCCTTAAGTCGGCCAGTGCCCTCCGAGAGTCCTTCCGCTTTGCACACACCAACTCTGGAGAGCTTCTCCAGAAGCATGGCGTGGAGGGAGAGTGAGTGATCCTCTTAACATTGTGTTTTCGCCACTTACCCCGAGGGTAGACCAGCTTTAACTTTGCAGATTGTGGCTTCTACCAATATAATTGTCTGTATCATTTCCAATTCCCCATATATTTGTGTGTTATTATTATATTTCCCTAACCCTACCACTCCTCCCCTAGTTGGAGTAAACTAATGCACAACAACACTTAGGCTTCTACTTCCAGCTCATACATACTATATACATTTTATAAACACCATATTTTACATTGTTAGGTTCTAATTCTCAGAGTAAAAAACTCAATGGACGCTATGAAAGCTCAACCAAGTTTATTCTTCCCAGAGGATCGATACAGCTGCATTAGACACAAACCTTTTCACACAAGCACTGATATTTAACCCTTCCTCCTAAGAGTGTCCAATTACACATCTGTAAAAACATTGTCTTTACTGCTAGGCAGGACACTAAGTGGTACAGGCAATTCACTTTTTATTTCTCCCTTAACGTGACCTGACCTGATCCCCCCCCATCACTAATCCATGGCTCTCGCTCCTTATCAATTCCTGCCACGTGATCGCTTCCCTGCACTCAATATTTCAATTGGATACCTGATATCATGTAAATGTTATACATTACCCTCTCTCCCTCAGTGACATGAATAAGTATATTTCATATTCTCAGACCCTGACAACATTAGTTATTTTGTTTGCTTTTAGTCTCATCCTTCAGTTACCCTCAACCCCTCCTATCTCTGAATACCATCCAGATGATTTGCTATATATATTAATCAGCTGTGATTCACTAAAGTTCTGAACCTTTCTAGGCGCATAGTTTCTACAGATTGTAAATTAAATGGAACAATTTTTGCTCGGAGCATGTGTGACTATGACTTTTCAAATCACCCAGTGGTGCTATTTGCAGAGTTGGCTCCAGGTAATTGTTGCAATTCTTCAGCCATTCCTGAACCTGTGACCAAAAACAAGCTACATATGGACAAAACAAATGATCTAATTATTGTCTCTTCACAGCAGAATATGCAGAGCTGGGATGCTTGTATCCCATATATATATTTAATTCCATTGGTTGTGAGAATTTTGTATACTTTATGTTGAAAAACTCAACCATTTTGAATCTGGTGTTTTGTTTATCAGTTCATAGATTATGTTTGAGTGTCCTTGTGTCTCTCGATCTGACTGCTTGTGGTCTGTTTTATTGCAGGGGAATCATTCTGTTCCGTCCAGCACGCCTCAGCAACAAATTTGAAGAGAGCAGTATCAAGTTCAGTGAGGACAAGTTCACCAACGCCATGATCAAGAAGTTTGTCCAGGACAACATGTGAGTTTTTCCACCTCAAAATGTTCTCCCTCGTGTTGCCAGCAGTAAAAAAGCATAGGCAGTTTGAATGGATTTTTGTTGTTGACGTATTTAATGAATTCTTGGGAGATGTATGGGCCAGTTAAGTCCAATTTCTCTGTGAAGAGCAGCCTTGTTTTTTTTTTTACAGTCGAGATGGATGAGATGGTGACATATTTTTAACAAGTTGTACATCTTTTACACTGCATTTTGGATGCTGACATTAATGAAACGAGTTGTACCTCTTACACTGATATAAAAAATAAAAAAAATCTCCATCAGCTTTGGAATGTGCCCCCACATGACTGATGACAATAAGGACCAAATGAAGGACAAGGACCTGCTGGTGGCCTACTATGATGTGGACTATGAGAAGAACCCCAAAGGCTCCAACTATTGGAGGAACCGGTAGGGTCCCTAATAAATAACACTTACTCCCAGGAAGGAACCTCCTTTGTATGCATTAGTGTATTTTCTCTAGCTGTCAGTTCCCAAGACTAAACTTGTACATCATTTTGTGTACTCTGAACTCTGGTTTCCTGGACACTGATGGGGAAAAGCATGTTCAATGGAGATTTTGCAACAGATTTGCATACAAGTGGACTCTTTGGGATCCATGACAAAATGTTCCAAAGCATTGTTGTATGAACCCAGCTCCCTCTCTCTTGCTGTCTATAGGGTAATGAAGGTGGCAAAGAGCTTCCTGGACCAGGGCAAAACGCTGAACTTTGCCGTGGCCAGCAAGAACAGCTTCAGCCACGACATCTCTGAGATGGGCCTGGACGCCAGCTCCGGAGAGCTACCCGTGGTCGGCATCCGCACTTCCAAGGGAGACAAATACGTCATGGCTGAGGAGTTCTCGTAAGTGTCACTCACCATGCAACTCAAAATGGCACTTCGGACATGGCATCTCTTAGGTTAGGGTGACGTAGAACTGGGCGAGTATAGACACAAATGCGATAAATTACGTAATTTATTTTTGGGGGAGTGCTAGAGCTGGGAGATATGGACCAAGTTATATCACGATAAATGTAACTTTTGCTCGATAACAACAAATACCATAACATTTAACTGACAGTTGCTTTGCATTACAAGCGGCAGGGCTCTATAGAGTTTTTTTGGAAAAAATAATAATAATAATTTTCTTCCCAGTGCCAAGACAACTGAGATGGTGGCCTAATGATTCAAAAAAGTAAACTATTTGATCTAGGAAATGCATCATTGATATTTTTATGTGCAACCTGTCAAAATAGGATCCAGAATAATCAATGTATTTTTCGGCTCCTCCGAGAATTTGCTGACGTCTTTGTGCACATTGGCCTAAGGGATGTATTATTGACCACCCGAGGAAGTGGGAACTCAAAACACTTAGCTAGATTGCTAAATCTAAAATATGGTATTACTGCTTAATTTCTGACTCTTATCAGTGAATGTAGGCTAATGTCCTACAAAAACATTGTCCAGCGCTAGGGCTAGGCTACTTGATGCAGGGCTATTCACTGCGAGCGATGTGCTCCACGGCACATCAAAACCATACCACTCTACAGCCTACTCCGGCTGTAAAGTGGCACCCCCTTGACTTTTTCCACGTTTTGTTGCAGCTTGAATTTTGTCCTGAATGCAGAGTGTTATGTTTGGGGAACATCTGCTACAGCACATTACTGAGTACCTCTCCATATTTCCCAGCATAGTGGTGGCTGCATCATGTTTGTGTGCCTGTAATCGTTAAGGGGGAGTTTTTCAGGATAAAAAAATGAACGAAATGGAGCTAAGCACAGGCAAAATGCTAGAGGAAAACCTGGTTCGGTCTGCTTTCCACCAGACACTGGGAGATGAATTCACCTTTCAGTAGGATAATAACATAAAACACATGGCCAAATCTACACTGGAGTTGCTTACCAAGAGGACCATGAATGTCCCTGAGTGGCTGAGTCAGATTTTCAAGCAGATTTAAGTCAAAACTATAGCAAAACCTGAAATGGTGGTCTAGCAATGATCAACAACCAATTTGACAGGGCTTGCCCATTTTTCTTTTCAGAAATCTTCAAATGTTGCACAATCCAGGTGTGGAAAGCTCTTAGACTTACCCAGAAAGACTTAATGCTGTAATCGCTGCCAAAGGTGATTCAAACATGATTGATTCAGGGGGTTGAATATTTATGTAATCTATTGTATACATTTTTTTTTTAACATCAATTTGATTTTTTCCCCCCCCCCATGAGTATTTTGTGTTGATCGTTGACAAACGACTAAATCCATTTTTAATCTCACTTTGTAACACACCAACATGTGGAAAAAGTCAAGGGTTGTGAATATCTTCTGAAGGCACTGTATGCTTGGGGTTCTCAAAATGCATCGCTCCCTCGTCTTTGTGCACAGTGGGGCGAGGGAGTGAGCGTCAGCAGCCGACAGGGACAGGTAGATACTGTTAACTCCAAATGACACAACAAGGTTCCAGTTTAACAAAGTTTACTATACCGTATGAACACACTACAAGGTAGCCATTCCACTCAAGGCTAGGTCCTTCAACAACCAAACTTCCCGTGCAGGTGTACTCTTGACAGAGCAGGCGCACTCTTGACAGAGTGATAGCCCCGTAATAACAGAAATATAGGAATACTTAAAACATGAACTTAACAGATACTTTCATAGCAGGAATCAACATAATGCATAGGCTATTACTGTTGACCAAATAATGGTTTTTAGAACAATCTACAGGAACGTTGTGGATCAAAATGACCAATGTAAGCCAAAATGCTTTGGTAAGAGGAAGACAATGTGGGTGTCTGTAATTTTTCGTTGTATCATTCCAGCTCTAGGGTGACAGAATGGTTAATGATTTAGTGGTTATGAGTTTATTGATCATACAAGTGCGACCTGTAATTTACCTAGAGAATTCACACGCACTAATCACCTTCACGTAACAGTGAGTACAACCTGCCATTGAATACCATTAACATTTCAAGCGACCCTTGAATGCTAAAAAGCACTTGGGGCTTTTGGAGCCAAATTTGTGACATTTAAACTCTGTGGCAAAGGATATCATGTACACTTTCCACCCAATATAGAAGCACTAATGGGTCTTGATGACCTCAGTGGAAGTAGAAAAGTCCTGTGTCTGGGTTTTATTTCCCCACGTGCTATTCCCTACTGATTCAGTCCAATGTCTTTGTCTTCCACAGACGTGACGGCAAGGCCCTGGAGCGTTTCCTGCAGGACTACTTTGACGGCAAGCTGAAGCGTTACCTCAAGTCTGAGCCCAGCCCTGAGAACAATGACGGCCCCGTCAAGGTGAGTCAGCACTTGAGACTGAAATTGCAAGTAGTTAAGGGTGGGTGCTCCCAAACCTGGGGGAGAAACACAGCAACTCAATGATTTCCAATGAGAGCAGTGTGTTGGGGGGGCGGGGAGGGCCTTAGGTTTATGTTGTGCTGTTTGAGAGATTCCCCTAGTTTATGCCATTTTTTAAAAAAAAGCACGGGTTTTCTCAAGGTTTGTCTGTGTAAACCATTCTCACCAAGGCTAACTTTTTTTTTTTTTCTCCTCTGTTCTCCAGACTGTGGTGGCTGAGAACTTTGACGCCATTGTGAACAACGAGGAAAAGGACGTGCTGATTGAGTTCTACGCCCCGTGGTGCGGCCACTGCAAGAGCCTGGAGCCCAAGTGGAAAGAGCTGGGAGAGAAGGTAAGGGCTACTGATTTTTAAATCTTGACTATGTCATGGCCATTCTACATTGGCACGTGAGACTAACCCTTTCCCTCCCCTACCTCACAGCTGTCCAGTGATCCCAACATTGTCATCGCAAAGATGGACGCCACAGCCAATGACGTCCCATCTCAATACGAAGTCAGGGGGTGAGTGCTAAGTCTTCCAAGTCAGAACTATTTGGAAAGTGCTTGACACACACAGGACCTACATGTCAAACAAGTCCCGTCTGTGTTACACCTTGATCTTCATGTTTCCCCACCCCATACCACTGTTTCAGATTCCCCACCATCTTCTTTGCTCCAGCTGGACAGAAAATGAGCCCAAAGAAATATGAGGTTCGTCCCGAGTATACATAACTTTAACCCAAGGCGTATAAGTTATCTGGCTCATGTAAGACTAAAAGGGTACTCCCACTTAGACCTCATTGTCTCACGTTGATGCAGCAGCTTACCTGGATTTGATGTTTTTTTTTTTTTTTTCAGGGTGCTCGCGAGGTCAGTGATTTTATCTCCTACCTGAAGAGGGAGGCCACCAACCCTCTGGTGGCTCAAGAAGAGAAGTCCAAGAAGAAGCAGACCGAGCTATAGAAGCTCAACTGGAGCCAACATTCCGAGGCGGGAAACACTGATGGAACTAAATTATATTCCAATTTTTAGTGAACTACAGAATGCTCTGAACCCTCCCTTGGGTCCTGCTGCTCTGGGAACACTGGAAGGTGGTGGTGGTGGCCAGGCCCTGCCTGATTTTTTAAAAATGTATGGAAAGAGGGACAGTTTTGAAATTGAGATGTATTTCCCCTGGTCTGTCCCTCTGATGCACTTTGGTTTGAGACCAATTTCCAGTCATCTATTGTTTAGTTTTTTTCTGAAAGTGGGGTGGTTATGGTAATTTTATTTTTAACCACGTTTTTGTACATTTTGGAAGGATTGGGAATAAAAGGCCCACAAAACAAAATGCATGTTTTTATTTGAATTTATGTATCTGTTTTCAGTCAGGTGTATAGAACATTATTAAGCTGTGTATGACCTTAGTAGTAGAATAGAAAGAACATATAATTCATTGAGGAATTTTATGGTAATTAGGATCTAAAACATATTCTTCAAAACCACAGAGGACCATTCTATAGAATGTTGCACTTTTAATGGGAGTGTTTTTATAGCTTACTCCTTGACCTAAAAGCATGCTCCATGGAGATACTCTATTGAAAGGGTGTTTTAGTCCAGGAATAGGCTTATTCTGTTTCCAGGAAACCAGCCTTGATTATGAGAGTGCACTCTGGTGTCTTTGGAACTGGCCTATCTTTTGTAACAAAGTAGAGTGTAATGGTTTATTTTCCTCTTGTGAAAACAGTTTGCTTTGCAGATGTTGCTGTGTAATGTCATTGATCTTTGAGCAGAGGTGTGAAATTCTTCTGTGACCACTGATTCATAGATTAAGCACCTGAATGGTTAAGAGCAGGGGTAATTGAGTACTATATGAGAAGGTATTGTCACTTTTCCTAGGTGGCAAAGGTCTGCCTACAGACCGCTATATCGAACTGCTAATACAGTTTGGGGTGGCAGGTAGCCTAGAGGTTAGAGCGTTGGGCCAGTAACCAAATGGTTGCTAAATTTAATCCCCGAGCTGACAAGGTAAAAATCTGTCGTTCTGTACCTGAACAAGGCAGTTAACCCACTTGCGCAAACTAGCCTGTCATTGTAAATAAGAATTTGTTCTTAAATTACTTGCCTGGAAAATAAAAATACAGGACTTGTAAAGGCCCAGTGCACTACTATTGTGAAACAATATTTTTGCCCTAAAATATGTTGTATTAATTTATTTTCTTTTGGGGGTGCTGCAGTACCCCTACTTCCTGCTACTATGTCTGTGAGTTCCAATCTGTGTGAATCAGACTTGAACGCTGGAATGAACTGATTTTCCTCTCCAGTAGAGGGCAGCATCTTTTGGGCTTTTTCAGCACATTTTGTTAACCTGGAAGTTATTCTGTGAAATGACTCACATCAGGCCACGAGTTGGTATTTTTCTCTGATTGGTAGGAATGGTTTAACTATATGGTCCAATCAAAGTTGAAAACGAAGGCCAAAGGCGGGGCTTACTTGCGTACGAGCCAATCAGTGCCAAGTCAGTAAACCTTGCCTGGGCTTGTTCAGTCGAGTGTTCGGGACGGGTGGACGTGTCCGCAGAGGTACTGTATGCTATCCATGCTTTAGGTGATTCATGTATTAAGTCGTTAGCATAATGTTTTGGTTAGTCAATGTTATACAGCTAAGCAATTACCTTGTTATGTTATTTTTTCGACATTTTGATTTGTTCGTTTGATTTTGCCACGTTGGTAACACGCGGTCCGGAGCACGGACAGATGTGACATTTAGACACTATCTTTGGCATCATTTCCACTCTTTTTAGTCATGAATTTGTTCGTTTTCTCAATTGAGGTAGCTAGTTCTAGCTATTGTGCCATAACTTAAACTTGTAGTCTAATTTTGTCTTTTCGTTCGTTTTTTGCCAATGAAATAAATAAAAAGGGTGTGTTGCAGATGTGATACTACATGGAAAGAGCGATGTCTGAAGCATGCACTTCAACTGGAAGTAAAACCCATCGCAAATCTTGGGGACTTATCAACAACTACAGATATTTATCCCGGAAAGCCATGTTCCTCAGTGCAGTGGAGAACCCCAGAGCACGGAAGAAGCATCAAAAGAAGAATAACATCTCCAATAAGAGAAAAAGGATAGAGGAAAACAATAAAACGCCGGACACTATCCAAAGAGTAAAAAATATAAAATTACCTGCGAGACACACGTGTCTAGAAGTTGATAGCACTCTAAAAACCACAGACTCATGGACTCATGTTGCTAAATTTGGACTGTCATTGCCCCCCACAGTAGAGGGTTTACCGATAGCTGCTTCTGGGGACAACCGTGTAGCCAACCAGCAGACTTCAGAAGGCAAAAATCTGGTTGGGGCCGCTCTGAGTGAACTATGGGAGGTGGACAGTGGATTCTCGTCTGAGGCCAGCCCTCCTGCTAGTGGACGCACTTCTCCCTGCCTCACCATGTGCCCGACCACGGTGGTGGCAATGGACTGCGAGATGGTTGGTACAGGGCTGGCTGGGCGCACTAGTGAATTGGCACGCTGCAGCTTGGTAGATTACCATGGCAATGTCCTCTACGATAAGTACATCCGTCCGTGCCAGGCTGTGACCGACTACAGGACCCGTTGGAGTGGCATCCAGAGGCACCATTTACAGAACGCTCTGCCCTTCCCCAAGGCTAGGACAGAGGTAAGAAGAGAACTGACCCCTAATCATCACAAGATTGTCTGGTTCTATTTGGCCTTTTTAATAGTATTATTTCCTTTGTGACTTCTGGACCAAAGATTACAGTAGTCTATATGCTAAGAATCCCAACTGGACCTCGCCAGGGTCTCAAAGGAAAGTAGATGTGCAATTTGAAGCCGTTTATCATTAGTTTTAATACTTTGATTATTCCTATTTGTCTTGTATGTGTGTTCCTGTTGATAATGGCCACCAATAAAATACTATGTCTGCTTTTCTGGTCCAGATACTAGGAATACTGGATGGGAAAGTGGTGATCGGCCATGCTCTGTACAACGACTTCCGGGCCTTGGATTTCAACCACCCGGGTCACATGATCAGGGACACAAGTGGTATGCGTCTGCTCAGGCGACTGGCTGGCTTCCCCACAAAGCGCTGCGTCTCACTCAAGATCCTGGCCAACAGCCTCCTAAACAGGAAAATACAGGTGAGCGTTCCTCTCGGTGTGTTTGGTGACCATGTTTTTAAAAGCGTCTGAGGTTAGGGATCTGAAAAGATTGATGGTTATCTTAACCTCTCTAGGGTATGTGGGTCCCACCTGGCCAACATCCAGTGAGATTGCAGAGCGCCAAATTCAAATACAGAAATACTCATAAAAATTCAGAAGAGATACAACTATTAAACATAGGTTTAAAGATGAACTTCTCGTGAATCCAAACACTGTGTCAAATTTCGAAAATGCTTTACGGCAAAAGCATACCGTACAATTATTTGAGAAATAGCCCAGCAGACAAATCATTACAAACCGTAACCAGCCAAGTAGAAGAGTTAAACAAGTCAGAAATAGAGAAAATGAATCCCTTACCTTTTGATCTTCATGTTTGCACTCAGAAGACATTAATTTATTCAATAAATGTTCCCTTTGTTCGATAAAGTCTCTTTGTATTTGAAAACCTCTGTTTTGTTTGCGTTTTATTCAGTAATCCACAGGCTCAAACGCAGTCACAACAACAAATCCAAATTGTATCCGTAAAGTTCATAGAAACATGTCAAACGATGTTTATATTCAATCCTCAGGTTGTTTTTAGCCTAAATGCTAAATGATCGATAATATTTCAACCGGACAATAACGTTGTCAATATTAAAAGGTATACAAGAAAGGCACTCTCTCTGTGATACGGCAGGGTCCACACATTCAGACTGCTCTTACTCCCTCATTGTTCAGAATACAAGCCCGAAACTATTTCTAAAGACTTGACCTCTAGTGGAAGGCATAGGAACTGCAATTTGAGTCCTAAGTCAATGGATACTGTAATGGCATTGAATAGAAAACTACACACACAAAAATTCCTACTTCCGGAATGGATTTTTCTCAGGTTTTCGCCTGCCAAATCAGTTCTGTTATACTCACAGACATTATTTTAACAGTTTTGGAAACTTTAGTGTTTTCTATCCAAATTGACTAATTATATGCATATCCTATCTTCTGGGCCCGAGTAGAAGGCAGTTTAATTTGGGCATGCTTTTCATCCAAAATTCCAAAAGCTGCCCTCTACCCTAGAGAAGTTAATAGTCCTGTGTTGGGTTGGTCATTGGCGTTTAACGTTTGTCATTTTGAGTCTGTCACGTGGTCTTTGTCTTGTCCCTGACAGGTTGGAAGGAGGGGCCACAGTTCAGTGGAGGATGCTCTGGCTTCCTTGGACCTGTATAAACTCGTGGAGGGGGAGTGGGAACAGGACATGCGAGAGAGAATGACGGACCGAGGCACAGGCACTCTCCCAGACCCCGCTACCTTAAACCACTACATGCAGGACCAATACTGGCCAGAGGACTTGACCGATGATGGCCATTGAGAGAAGCCTGTATAGGAGGGTTGACGGGGTAGATGTAGGCCAAGGGGTTTTAAGTCAAATGATCCAAGTTTGGCAAGCATGGCAGTATGGTTTAGTCAATATCAAGCTGCTCTTCTGACTGGCTATTAACTGAAGTTCATGGAAACAGAGGTGATATTAAATGAATCTGATTAGCTGATGTTGCACACATTCATGGTGGGAGCCACAGTTTCCACAGGGGATAAGGTCATGGCAACACATCCAGTCGCTCAATGTCAAGAATGGCAATCTTGGAACAAATGCAATGACACGGGATTTATTTGAATGCATTGCATCCATATGTCTTTTGTGTATGTTGAGCATGTTTGACTTAACATGCAGATAAAGTGGTAATCGGATACGAAACACATGCTTAACTACTTGGATAATTACAACAATGCCTGGAAGTCTATGGGTATCTGCTAGCAGCCCAGTTTTGCAAACCAATGTTCACTTCATACTGGACACACACAATTTTATTATCCATGGATTCATCGAACTCTGGAAGTAGATAATGGGCCTCTGTGGCAAAATCCTGAAGTATTCCTTTAACTCACCATTTAAAGCTTTCTTGCATGAAATTACACCAGTATCTCCCGGTGAGTGGTCCATTGCCCCTTCAGTCACCTAATAGTGAACCATACTGCCAACTTGATGTTTTATGCTGCTGTTCTATGAAGACCCTGCTGTGCCTGTGCCCTAATTGGATATCAATATATTGGAATAAAAATAATTTACGAAAATGTTTACTGTCTTATCTAGAGGTCGGCCGATTATTTTAAATTTTTAATACTGATTATTGGAGGACCAAAAAAAGCTGATACCGATTAATCAGCCAATTTTTATTTATTTGCAATGACAATTACAACAATACTGAATGAACAATGAACACTTATTTTAACTTAATATAATACATCAAATAATGAAACATGTTCAATTTGGTTTAAATAATGCAAAAACAAAGTGTCGGAGAAGAAAGTATAAGTGCAATATGTGCCATGTAAAAAAGCTAACGTTTAAGTTCCTTGCTCAGAACATGAGAACATATGAAAGCTGGTGGTTCCTTTTAACATGAGTCTTCAATATTCCCAGGTAAGAAGTTTTAGGTTGTAGTTATTAGGACTATTTCTCTATACCATTTGTATTTAATATACCTTTGACTATTGGATGTTCTTATAGGCACTTTAGTATTGCCAGTGTGACAGTATAGCTCCCGTCCCTCTCCTCGCCCCAGGAACACATCGACGACAGCCAACCTCGAAGCATCGTTACCCATCGCTCCACAAAAGCCGCAGCCCTTGCATAGCTAGGGGAACGACTACTTCAAGGTCTCAGAGCGAGTGACGTCACCGATTGAAACGCGATTAGCTAGCCATTTCACATCGGTTACACCAGCCTAATCTCGGGAGTTGATAGGTTTGAAGAGCTGCTGGCAAACGCACGAAAATGCTGTTTGAATGAATGTGTACGAGCCTGCTGCTGACTACCACCTCAGTCAGACTGCTCTATCAAATATCAAATCATAGACTTCATTATAACATAACACAGAAAAACGAGCCTTAGGTCATTAATATGGTCAAATTCGGAAACTATCATTTCGAAAACATTCTGTGAAATACGTAACCGTTCCGTATTTGAACTAACGGGTGGCATCCCTAAGTCTACATTTGCTGTTACATTGTACAACCTTCAATGTTATGTCATAATTATGTACAATTCTGGCAAATTCATTTAGATCTTTGTTAGGAATAAATGGTCTTCACACAGTTTGCAACGAGCCAGGCGGCCCAAACTGCTGCATATACCCTGACTGCTTGCACAGAACGCAAGAGAAGTGAAACAATTTCCCTAGTTAAAATAAATTAATGTTAGCAGGCAATATTAACGAAATATGCAGGTTGAAAAATATATACTTGTGTATTGATTTTAAAGAAAGGCATTGATGGTTATGTACATTCGTGCAACGACAGTGCTTTTTTTCGCGAATGCGCTTGTTAAATCATCACCCGTTTGGCGAAGTAGGCTGTGATTCGATGAGAAATTAACAGGCACCGCATCGATTATATGCAACGCAGGACACGCTAGATAAACTAGTAATATCATCAACCATGCGTTGTTAACTAGTGCTTATGTTAAGATTGATTGTGTTTTTAAAATATAAGTTTAATGCTAGCTAGCAATTAACCTTGGCTTCTTGCTGCACTCGCGTAACAGGTAGTCAGCCTGCCTCACAGTCTCCTTGTGGAGTGCAATGTAAAACGGGGTTAGAGCGTTGGACTAGTAACCGGAAGGTTGCAAAATCGAATGCCCGACCTGACAAGGTAAAAATCTGTCGTTCTGCCCCTGAACAAGGCAGTTAACCCACTGTTCCTAGTCCGTCACTGAAAATAAGAATGTGTTCTTAACTGACTTGCCTAGGTGTAAAAAAAAAAAAAAAATGATCCACAATCAGTGTCCAAAAATGCCGATTGTTATGAAAACTTGAAATTGGCCCTACTTAATCGGTCGACCTCCAGTCTAAACTGGACTTCAAAATAGATGTGCCAAAGCATTGCACGAACATGGAATTTCACTTTTTTCTCTAAATGTTTCAGATCAAACGCTGTGTTAATATGATCTGAATCCATCTTTTTTGTGTGCCTTGAATATGAGCAACTAGTTCGTTTTCGCCACTAGGTGGGAGTGCAATCTTGGAACAAACTCAGTTTAGTTTTCGATCTCGTTTCAGAGTCGTCTGTGATGTCAAATGTACAGCAAGTCCTCTAGTCTTCCATATAATCAGCTTTTCTCTGGAACCTCTATACATGATTTATACTGCAAGATACTTTGGGTCATGTATTGTATCGGCTCGTCAAACATCTCATTTCAAAATCATGGGCATTAATGTGGATGTGGTCCCTTCTTTGCTGCTATAACAGCCTCAACTCTTCTGGGAAAGCATTCCAGTAGATGTTGGAACATGGCTGCGGAGACTTGCTTCCATTCAGCCGCCAGAGCATTAGTGAGGCTGGGCACTGATGTTGGCCGATTAGGCCTGGCTCGCAAGTCGGCGTTCCAATTCATCCCAAATGTGTTAAATGGGTGATTCTACGGAAGTGGTGGATTCTGAAGAGCCAACAATTCAAATATTTTTTTTTTTACCCAAAATTTAGTCAGATAATAGTTAACACTTAACCATTATAAATCAACGTGCCATTTTAAAATTAAGATTAATAAATGACATAAAGTGCAAGTCCTACCTTTTTGTCACTGGTGTTAACTATATTTTGGATGACAAATTGAATTGTATTAGTCACATGCGTCGAATACAACAGGTGTTCGCCTTACGGTTAAATGCTTACACATGAGCCCCTAACCAACAATGCAGTTTAAAAAAAATATGGATAAGAAATTAAAGTAACAAGTAATTAAAGAGCAGCAGTAAAATAACAACAGCTCAGTTGGTAGAGCATGGCGCTTGTAACGCCAGGGTAGTGGGTTCGATTCCCGGGACCACCCATACGTAGAATGTATGCACACATGACTGTAAGTCGCTTTGGATAAAAGCGTCTGCTAAATGGCATATATATATATATACAGGGGGTTAACGGTACACAGTCAATGTGCAGGGGCACCTGTTAGTTGAGGTAATAAACGAATCAAAAAAAGAAACGTCCTCTCACTGTCAACTGCATTTATTTTCAGCAAACTTAAAGTGTAAATATTTGTATGAACATAAGATTCAACAACTGAGACATAAACTGAACAAGTTCCACAGACATGTGACTAACAGAAAGGGAATAATGTGTCCCTGAACAAAAGGTGGTCAAAATCAAAAGTAACAGTCAGTATGAAAAAGTGACGTTTCTTTTTTTGCTGAGTTTATGTACATGTAGGTAGAGTTATTAAAGTGACTATGTGTAGATGATAACAACAGAGAGTAGCAGAGGTGTGGGAGGGGGGGGGGGCAATGCAAATAGTCTGGGTAGCCATTTGATTAGGTGTTCAGGAGTCTAATGGCTTGGGGGTAGAAGCTGTTTAGATGCCTCATGGACCTAGACGTGGCGCTACGGTACCGCTTGTCGTGCGGTAGCAGAGAGAACAGTCTATCACTAGGGTGGTTGGAGTCTTTGACAATTTTTAGAGCCTTCCTCTGACACCACTTGGTATTGAGGTCCTGGATGGCAGGAAGCTTGGCCCCAGTAATGTACTGGCCCGTTTGCACTACCCTCTGTTGTGCCTTGCGGTCGGAGGCCGAGCAGTTGCCATACAAGGCAGTGATGCAACCAGTCAGGATGCTCTCAATGGTGCAGCTTTAGAAACTTTTTAGGATCTGAGGACCCATGTCAAATATTTTCAGTCTCCTGAGGGGCAATAGGTTTTGGCATGCCCTCTTCACGACTGTCTTGGTGTGCTTGGACCATGTTAGCCTGTTGGTGATGTGGACACCAAGGAACTTGAAGCTCTCAACCTGCACCACTGCAGTCCCGTCGATGAGAATGGGGGCATGCTCAGTCCTCTTTTTCCTGAAGTCCACAATCATCTCCTTTGTCTTGATCATGTTGAGGGAGAGGCCTACCACTGTTGTGTCATCGGCAAACTTAATGATGGCGTTGGTGTCGTGCCTGGCCGTGCAGTCATGAGTGAACAGGGAGTACAAGAGGGGACTTAGCACGCATCGCCGGGGGGCCCCTGTGTTGAGGATCAGCATGGCGGATGTGTTGTTACCTACCCTTACCACCTGTGGGCAGCCCGTCAGGAAGTCCAGGATCCAGTTGCAGAGGGAGGTGTTTAGTCCTAGGGTCCTTACCTTAGAGATGAGCTTTAGGGCACTATGGTGTTAAACGCTGAGCTGTAGTCAATGATTAGCATTCTCACATAGGTGTTCCTTTTGTCCAGGTGAGAAAGGGCGGTGTGGAGTGCAATAGAGATTGAATCATCTGTGGATCTGTTGGGGCGGTACGCAAATTGTTGTTGATGTGAGCCATGACCAGCCTTTCAAAGCACTTCATGGATATAGACGTGAGTACTACGGGTTGGCAGTCATTTAGACAGGTTATTTTAGTGTTCTTGGGCACAGGCACTATGGTGGTCTGCTTGAAACATGTTGGTATTACAGACTCGGACAGGGAGAGGTTGAAAATGTCAGTGAAGACACTTGCCAGTTGGTCAGCGCATGCTCGCAGTACACATCCTGGTAATCCATCTTGCCCTGCGGCCTTGTGAATGTTGACCTGTTCAAAGGTCTTACTCACATCGGCTGCAGAGAGCGTGATCACAGTCTTCCGGAACAGCTGGTGCTCTCAAGCATGTTTCAGTGTTATTTGCCTCGAAATGAGCATAGAAGTAGTTTAGCTCGTCTGGTAGGCTCTTGTCACTGGACAGCTCTCGGCTGTTCTTCCCTTTGTAGTCTGTAATACTTTGCAAGCCCTGCCACGTCCGACGAGCGTCAGAGCCGGTGTTGCACGATTCGATCTTAGTCCTGTATTGACGCTTTGCCTGTTTGGTGGTTCGTCGGAGGGCATAGCGTGATTTCTTAGAAGCTTCCGGATTAGAGTCCCGCTCCTTGAAAGTGGCAACTCTAGCCTTTAGCTCAGTGCGGATATTGCCTGTAATCCATGGCTTCTGGTTGGGGTATGTATGTACGGTCACTGTGGCGACGACATCATCGATGCACTTATTGATGAAGCCAATGACTGATGTGGTCTGCTCCTCAATGCCATCGGAGGAATTTGATTTGGTGCATTGTGAACTAGGCTTTCCTGAATGTAAAAGGTTAATGCTAATATTAATACATTGTTTTGATTAGTAATAATTTACTTTGAACCGGTATGTGTAAGGTTCTATTGTGCAACATTTTGATATTTCTACCACGTGTTTTGTGTTGTAACCAAAATTATTGAGGTGGAGTCATCAATATTGGATTATCATATTCTTAAAATGCTTCCTAATGAATGCAGAAACATTTGGATAGATACACAAACATATATGAAAATTGGCAACGCTGATGCTGGAACATCAATGTGCCATGCAGTAACGCCAGTGACGGAATGTGAAACCAATGACATAACTTACGATTATTTCATCCAATTTTGATCAATTTAGTCATAGTTTTTTATTACAAATCATTTTATACCACGTGTTGATTTCATATGAACATTAAAACGAAGGTTATTGGTCAAAGATTAAGACCAAAAGATGAAGCCTATTGACTAAAATGTCTTTCCTAACACAACATTGTCATACAAACATATAACTTGTCTATTAGAGCTATAGAACAATTGAAAACACAACAATGAATGTAAACGAAGACTAAGTTTTCCCAAGCGCACTGAGAAACATTTTGTATGCAGTAAAACATGTTCATGGTATAGGCCTATTTCCTCTCTATTTTCCTGTACTAATTATTTCCCATTCTAACTTTTACTTGAGAATGGTTTGTCTTTGACATGTTATTGTGTCACATCCATCTGTTATCATCGCCGAGCCATTCTCCATTTCTTTCTAGCCACTGATGGCTTCTTCTCTCTGGCAATCAGTTTCACACATTCCTCCAAGTACTTCCAGATACCGTGGTCAATCTGAGCTGATCTTTTGGCAGCGACTTTGGCTTCAGACACACACACACACACTCTGGTGTCATCCCCATACCAGTTGATATCATCTCTTGGGCTTGGCTAGAAGAACTTGTTGACTCCGTTCCTGTGGATGCACTTAACTTATGACGTTTTGTTCTTCGACCCCCAGTATGGTTGTTCATCATAGTTCACAATGCACTAAATGAAATCAAATCTTATTGGTCACATACACATGGTTATCAGATGTTAATGCGAGTGTAGCGAAATGCTTCTGCTTCTAGTTCTGACAGTGCAGTAATATCTAACAAGCAATCTAACAATTCCCCAAAAACTACCTAATATATAAATCTAAAGGGGCGAATGAGAATATGTACAGTGCCTTGCGAAAGTATTCGGCCCCCTTGAACTTTGCGACCTTTTGCCACATTTCAGGCTTCAAACATGAAGATATAAAACTGTATTTTTTTGTGAAGAATCAACAACAAGTGGGACACAATCATGAAGTGGAACGACATTTATTGGATATTTCAAACTTTTTTAACAAATCAAAAACTGAAAAATTGGGCATGTAAAATTATTCAGCCCCTTTACTTTCAGTGCAGCAAACTCTCTCCAGAAGTTCAGTGAGGATCTCTGAATGATCCAATGTTGACCTAAATGACTAATGATGATAAATACAATCCACCTGTGTGTAAACAAGTCTCCGTATAAATGCACCTGCACTGTGATAGTCTCAGAGGTCCGTTAAAAGCGCAGAGAGCATCATGAAGAACAAGGAACACACCAGGCAGGTCCGAGATACTGTTGTGAAGAAGTTTAAAGCCGGATTTGGATACAAAAAGATTTCCCAAGCTTTAAACATCCCAAGGAGCACTGTGCAAGCGATAATATTGAAATGGAAGGAGTATCAGACTACTGCAAATCTACCAAGACCTGGCCGTCCCTCTAAAC
Organism: Oncorhynchus keta; assembly: GCF_023373465.1. NCBI lineage: Eukaryota > Metazoa > Chordata > Actinopteri > Salmoniformes > Salmonidae > Oncorhynchus > Oncorhynchus keta. Next base: position 10,190,224 of record NC_068437.1, on the reverse strand, counting down.
TTTCAGCTCATACAAGGAGAAGACTGATCAGAGATGCAGCCAAGAGGCCCATGATCACTCTGGATGAACTGCAGAGATCTACAGCTGAGGTGGGAGACTCTGTCCATAGGACAACAATCAGTCGTATATTGCACAAATCTGGCCTTTATGGATGAGTGGCAAGAAGAAAGCCATTTCTTAAAGATATCCATAAAAAGTGTCATTTAAAGTTTGCCACAAGCCACCTGGGAGACACACCAAACATGTGGAAGAAGGTGCTCTGGTCAGATGAAACCAAAATTGAACTTTTTGGCAACAATGCAAAACGTTATGTTTGGCGTAAAAGCAACACAGCTCATCACCCTGAACACACCATCCCCACTGTCAAACATGGTGGTGGCAGCATCATGGTTTGTGCCTGCTTTTCTTCAGCAGGGACAGGGAAGATGGTTCAAATTGATGGGAAGATGGATGGAGCCAAATACAGGACCATTCTGGAAGAAAACCTGATGGAGTCTGCAAAAGACCTGAGATTGGGACGGAGATTTGTCTTCCAACAAGACAATGATCCAAAACATAAAGCAAAATCTACAATGGAATGGTTCAAAAATAAACATATCCAGGTGTTAGAATGGCCAAGTCAAAGTCCAGACCTGAATCCAATCGAGAATCTGTGGAAAGAACTGAAAACTGCTGTTCACAAATGCTCTCCATCCAACCTCACTGAGCTCGAGCTGTTTTGCAAGGAGGAATGGGAAAAAATGTCAGTCTCTCGATGTGCAAAACTGATAGAGACATACCCCAAGCGACTTACAGCTGTAAATCGCAGCAAAAGGTGGCGCTACAAAGTATTAACTTAAGGGGGCTGAATAATTTTTCACGCCCAATTTTTCAGTTTTTGATTTGTTAAAAAAGTTTGAAATATCCAATAAATGTCGTTCCACTTCATGATTGTGTCCCACTTGTTGTTGATTCTTCACAAAAAAATACAGTTTTATATCTTTATGTTTGAAGCCTGAAATGTGGCAAAAGGTTGCAAAGTTCAAGGGGGCCAAATACTTTCGCAAGGCACTGTATATATAAGTATATGGATGAGCGATGGCCGAGTGGCATAGGCAAGGTGCAATAGATGGCATAAAATACAGTATATACATGTGATATGAGTAGTGTAAGATATCTAAACATTATTATAGTGGCATTGTTTAAAGTGACTAGTGATCCATTTATTAAAGTGGCCAGTGATTGGGTCTCAATGTAGGCAGCAGCCTACATTGAGACCCAGAGTTTGTGATTGCTGTTTTTCAGTCTCTCGGTCCCAGCTTTGATGCATCTGTACTGACCTCGCCTTCTATTTTTTTTTTGTTAACCTTTATCAACGGTGCCAATACGTTTTGGTCATGACTGTATACTATATCAAAGGAGGCTCAGAGAAGCCTGCTCTGGCAGTTACAGGTGTGAGCATGTATATAGCTTTTTTATGCTCATGATGCTGCACACAAATATCGTCTTTAAATAAAAAATAAAAAAGGAATTGTGTCTATTTTCCTCCTTTAGTTTGCCCCCCACAAATGCCCTCATACATTTCTGTAGTAGCCTACAGGTATCTACAGAATTCAATCACCGGTCAGGGAGTATCACATTTTCATTTCATTACAGTACAACGGTTTGATTTGTTTGATCGTAGCTAGCTACATAGCTAGCTACATAGCCGTCTTTGTTTCAAAGATAATTGTGTAGTCTAGACCGATTTCCTAGGTTAGCTAGCCAGCTATTGTCGTTCTTTTAACTCAACGTAACGTAAACAACACTGCTAGCTAGCCAGCTAGCCCCCGAATAGCAGCACTGTAGAAATTATTACACTCAACGGAACGACTTGATTAGTGTAGTGTCAACAACGCAGCTACTGCCAGCTAGCCTACTTTAGCAGTACTGTATCATTTTAATAATTTTAGTCAATAAGATTCTTGCTACGTAAGCTTAACTTTCTGAACATTCGAGACGTGTAGTCCGCTTGTCATTCCAATTTCCTTGCATTAGCGTAGCCTTTTCTGTAGCCTGTCAACTATGTGTCTGTCTATCCCTGTTCTCTCCTCTCTGCACAGACCATACAAACGCTCCACATCGCGTGGCCGCGACCACCCTAACCTGGTGGTCCCAGCGCGTACGACCCACGTGGAGTTCCAGGTCTCCGGTAGCCTCTGGAACTGCCGATCTGCGGCCAACAAGGCAGAGTTCATCTCAGCCTATGCCTCCCTCCAGTCCCTTGACTTCTTGGCACTGACGGAAACATGGATCACCACAGATAACACTGCTACTCCTACTGCTCTCTCCTCGTCCGCCCACGTGTTCTCGCACACCCCGAGAGCTTCTGGTCAGCGTGGTGGTGGCACCGGGATCCTCATCTCTCCCAAGTGGTCTTTCTCTCTTTCTCCCCTTACCCATCTGTCTATTGCCTCCTTTGAATTCCATGCTGTCACAGTTACCAGCCCTTTCAAGCTTAACATCCTTATCATTTATCGCCCTCCAGGTTCCCTCGGAGAGTTCATCAATGAGCTTGATGCCTTGATAAGCTCCTTTCCTGAGGACGGCTCACCTCTCACAGTTCTGGGCGACTTTAACCTCCCCACGTCTACCTTTGACTCATTCCTCTCTGCCTCCTTCTTTCCACTCCTCTCCTCTTTTGACCTCACCCTCTCACCTTCCCCCTACTCACAAGGCAGGCAATACGCTTGACCTCATCTTTACTAGATGCTGTTCTTCCACTAACCTCATTGCAACTCCCCTCCAAGTCTCCGACCACTACCTTGTATCCTTTTCCCTCTCGCTCTCATCCAACACTTCCCACACTGCCCCTACTCGGATGGTATCGCGCCGTCCCAACCTTCGCTCTCTCTCCCCCGCTACTCTCTCCTCTTCCATCCTATCATCTCTTCCCTCTGCTCAAACTTTCTCCAACCTATCTCCTGATTCTGCCTCCTCAACCCTCCTCTCCTCCCTTACTGCATCCTTTGACTCTCTATGTCCCCTATCCTCCAGGCCGGCTCGGTCCTCCCTCCCGCTCCGTGGCTCGACGACTCATTGCGAGCTCACAGAACAGGGCTCCGGGCAGACGAGCGGAAATGGAGGAAAACTCGCCTCCCTGCGGACCTGGCATCCTTTCACTCCCTCCTCTCTACATTTTCCTCCTCTGTCTCTGCTGCTAAAGCCACTTTCTACCATTCTAAATTCCAAGCATCTGCCTCTAACCCTAGGAAGCTCTTTGCCACCTTCTCCTCCCTCCTGAATCCTCCCCCCCCTCCCTCCTCCCTCTCTGCAGATGACTTCGTCAACCATTTTGAAAAGAAGGTCGATGACATCCGATCCTCGTTTGCCAAGTCAAACGACACCGCTGGTTCTGCTCACACTGCCCTACCCTATGCTATGACCTCTTTCTCCCCTCTCTCTCAGATGAAATCTCGCGTCTTGTGACGGCCGGCCGCCCAACAACCTGCCCGCTTGACCCTATCCCCTCCTCTCTTCTCCAGACCATTTCCGGAGACCTTCTCCCTTACCTCACCTCGCTCATCAACTCATCCCTGACCGCTGGCTACGTCCCTCCCGTCTTCAAGAGAGCGAGAGTTGCACCCCTTCTGAAAAAACCTACACTCGATCCCTCCGATGTCAACAACTACAGACCAGTATCCCTTCTCTCTTTTCTCTCCAAAACTCTTGAGCGTGCCGTCCTTGGCCAGCTCTACCGCTATCTCTCTCAGAATGACCTTCTTGATCCAAATCAGTCAGGTTTCAAGACTAGTCATTCAACTGAGACTGCTCTTTTCTGTATCACGGAGGCGCTCCGCACTGCTAAAGCTAACTCTCTCTCCTCTGCTCTCATCCTTCTAGACCTATCGGCTGCCTTCGATACTGTGAACCATCAGATCCTCCTCTCCACCCACTCCGAGTTGGGCATCTCCGGCGCGGCCCACGCTTGGATTGCGTCCTACCTGACAGGTCGCTCCTACCAGGTGGCGTGGCGAGAATCTGTCTCCTCACCACGCGCTCTCACCACTGGTGTCCCCAGGGCTCTGTTCTAGGCCCTCTCTTATTCTCGCTATACACCAAGTCACTTGGCTCTGTCATAACCTCACATGGTCTCTCCTATCATTGCTATGCAGACGACACACAATTAATCTTCTCCTTTCCCCCTTCTGATGACCAGGTGGCGAATCGCATCTCTGCATGTCTGGCAGACATATCAGTGTGGATGACGGATCACCACCTCAAGCTGAACCTCAGCAAGACGGAGCTCCTCTTCCTCCCGGGAAGGACTGCCCGTTCCATGATCTCGCCATCACGGTTGACAACTCCATTGTGTCCTCCTCCCAGAGCGCTAAGAACCTTGGCGTGATCCTGGACAACACCCTGACGTTCTCAACTAACATCAAGGCGGTGTCCCGTTCCTGTAGGTTCATGCTCTACAACATCCGCAGAGTACGACCCTGCCTCACACAGGAAGCGGCGCAGGTCCTAATCCAGGCACTTGTCATCTCCCGTCTTGATTACTGCAACTCGCTGTTGGCTGGGCTCCCTGCCTGTGCCATTAAACCCCTACAACTCATCCAGAACGCCGCAGCCCGTCTGGTGTTCAACCTTCCCAAGTTCTCTCACGTCACCCCGCTCCTCCGCTCGCAAGTGGCTGTTCCACTGGTTGTCATAAGGTGTATGCACCAATTTGTAAGTCGCTCTGGATAAGAGCGTCTGCTAAATGACTTAAATGTAAATGTAAATGTATCCATGCATGTTATGCAATGCCACTACTTAACTTGAAATGGTTGATCAATACTGAGTCTTTCGAAGGGTTTACTAAAGCTATACAGAGGTTCTATGCAAGTCCACTTCAGTCTACTGTGGTTCTTAAATGTGGTAAAAACATACAAATAGGGCTTCCCAAGATGCACAGCGGTCTAACGCACTGCAATGCGTCACTACAGACACGGGTTCAATCCCAATCTGTGTCACAACCGGCTGTGACCGGGAGTCCCATAGGGTGGCACGCAATTGGCCCAACATCATCCGGGTTAGGGGAGGGTTTGTCCGACGGGGTTTTACTTGGCTCATTGCGCTCTAGCAACTCCTTGAGACAGTGTTTCCTCTGACACATTGGCGCGGCTGGCTTTCGGGTTAAGCGGGCTGGTGTTAAGAAGTGCAGTTTGGCTGGTCATGTTTTGGAGGACGCATGACTCGACCTTCGCCTCTCCAGAGACCGTTGGGAGTTGCAGCGATGAGACAAGATCAAAATTGGGGAGAAAAACGTGGTAACACACACACACTTAAGAAAATTAACTGCCTATTCTAAAGAGCAGCTTGTCTGCATTTAGGAAGAGCCTGTTAAAGCTAAACAGTGATCTACTTCCATATTTTACAGATTTAAAAAAAAAGTTGCACCAAAGATAATTTTATAACTAAACCAAGAGACCACAGCCTGTCATTTCCAATGTGAACAAATTCGTCATAGTGGGCAGAACAGGTGGGAAGAGCTAAGCACGAGCTAGCGAGATCCTGTTGGTCAATTCTAGCCTTCTTCTGCATATTTCCGTTAGGGAACGCCTACCCTGTGACGTGTGCAATAACTCAATTCGCCTTTGCACTCCTAATAAACAAAGATATTTTTTAAACTTTGGCAATGGTAAAGTCTACTAAACTTAGTCCACTCTGTTCATAACAGATTCTAGTTTTGGAGATCAAATGGTTCACATTGATGAGAACATTTGCAGAATGTCAACCAAACTCCATCTCCTCTCACTGCCAGCAACTGTGATTCCTCTCACTACCATATTTGGTAGTGAGTGGAAACGCCAAACGGATGCTTCACATTTATACATCCGGTGAAATATCTGTCTCATTGTTCTGTGGTTGCACTATGCAGAAATTTCTCTGCCATTTCCTGGTTTCTAAAATTCTAATAAACTGAAATTAGGCAAACTAAGTGACAAACTAAGCTAGTATAGTGTAGAGAATCATTGTACCATCTAAACCACTGTGAAATATACTTTCCATAACCAAACATATTGGTTAACCAAACATAACCAAACATATTGGTTAACCAAACATATCGGTTAACCAAACATATCGGTTAACCAAACATAACGGTTAACCAAACATAACGGTTAACCAAACATAACGGTTAACCAAACATAACGGTTAACCAAACATAACCAAACATATTGGTTAACCAAACATAACCAAACATATTGGTTAACCAAACATAACCAAACATATTCAGCTGTTAGAAGCTGGTGTACAAAATCGAAAGTAAGAAAATGCTCAAATGAAACTTAACAGAAAGCATAGAAATATGGCACACAGACCAGGTCTACCGCTTCTTAGACTTGCAGATCTGTAACTCACATTTCTATGTGGTCAGGTCACCCAAGACGTTACATATTGCCACTTTAACGATTAGGGTTGGAAGAACAGACATAATTGTGTAACGTTTAAAACTTACAAGCAAAAAAGATAGCCAGAGGGTCTTCGCAAGTCTACGTCCTCAAAAAAGCCTTGGGGTGACACGGTTCCCTGGCAAACCAAGGCCGGGATTCAATGAAAGGTGCATTGTTGACAAGCGCATTGCACTTAACTTTGAAAAGTACATTTACGCTTCAGCCGACGTCCACAGTGTTTACCACAAATGCGATCCCCGCCTACGTTGGGGAACTCGGCAATTTCAGATCGCTATTTCTTTTTAAAAGGCACATTGGCAGTAGTGCGGTGCTGAAACAAGTCGTTGAATGAATCCTGTTCTTAGGGAATGTACCTTTAAAATGGTTGCCATTACATCAGAGCTTCCTTTTGCAAAGCTTAACAGTTCATCCAAGTTCCTTCCTTCCACCTTTTTTTGTTTGGTCATGCTGAGGATTGAGAGAGAACTGCCAGTATGGCGTCACAGAACACGTCAAAGAGAAATCCTGCAGCTTGAGCCACTTAGATCAACACTTGCATTAGCAGAAACAAAAAACGAGTCTTGTTCGGAAAGGCAGATCAGCTCTGAAAAAGAGCTGCTGTGAAAAGATCTCTGATTGGTAAAAAATATATATATACTTATCAGAATTGGGCTGCCTGTCTAAATGCAGCCTATATGGTCCCAATATCTGTGCTGCTGCTGGTTCACTCATTCTCACACATTCTCTCTCTCTAACACACACACACACACACACTAAAGCTTTCACTTAGCGCTTGGGCTCAGGACTGACTATGGGAACACAGAGCCTGGCATTGTGCTGCCATTCGGGACGCTTTAGTCACACGCGCTCCCCCCCACATTGAGCGGATCAGACCTGGTTTAAGATATTACTCCTGCTCCACCATTGCATCAGTGCGAAACGTGCATCAGTGACATTTCTGTGGGGGAAAAGGGGCTCACTTCAAAATATCCTTCATCTGCTTTATACTGTAACACCCATGGCTACCTCAACATGTAACTCTTGGTTACTTCCTACGTCACTCATTATTTCACCATCGCTGGTTATATTCCTCACCTACTTCCCACACTTACTCATTTCATTGTTCCTCAAATGTTTTCCCCGTGCCACGAACTAAAGACCACACCTAACACCTAGTACTTGCATATTTCTCTCCCTGCATAGCTGAATGCACTCAATTCACCTTACTCCTTAGTTCAAATCACTCTTTCACTTTTTCCAACCCTCATTCTATTCTGATTAAATGGGGGACTTTTGTACCTGTATGTACCTACGTAACAAACCTTACATTAAACTTGTCCCCATTCTATAGGGTTAACATTGTTTGTAGCCACACACACCACAACGCTACTGTACTATGTCATATAGCACGGGCACAGACTTTCAATCCTCTATAGTACACAAGAACATATGTATTTCGAAAGCGAACCCGAGAGAACACCTGGATAATAGAACTCGTGGCTCATTTGGGCTCTGCGTTTACGGATACGAATAGACCTTACTCCACATTCTAATGCATGGGGGTGGGGTCCAGTAGTCATTGGGTGGTGGAGAAGAAGGTGTCATGATATATATATATATAATAAAAAAAATTAAAAAAGGTTTCGACAATCTTGGCTAGCCCCATTGACTTGTCCTCTCATTGCACTTCATTGCCAGTGATACAATATTATACAAACTCTTGCTTTATACACTTTACCTGGCTGCACAATTGGTGGCAGTGGGGGGATGACCTGGTCCTATACAGCAAAGACAGAGCTCCCACTCATATGCATGGTCATACACGTGAAGGGTTAGAGTGCCTTCAATACCGGGTCTGAACCTCCCCCTCTCCAGAGCTCTGTTCATGTTCCAGGCCACAGAGAGAGCACGAACCACTACTTTTCACTTGTTCCAAGAAACGTTGGAATGCAATAAACTCTTCCCTACTAAATGCCCCCCCCCCCCCACCCCCTTAAACCACCTCTAACCTAAAAGTGTATCCCTTCCATTACATCTCACCTCACAGCAACCCCTACCGTCACCCACGTGACTCTAGCCCACCCTAACCCCACCTTCTCTTCTATTGGCTCAGCATCATTGCCCTCTTCTGTCGTTCCCTCCTTTCTTCCCCCCTTCCACTTTATGCTGATTATCAGAGAAATCTGATGGGCGTAATCCAGTGTGACGACACCAATCCTGATGCTACAAATGGTAGGGCCTGGCCGTCCTGCTCCACACAGACTCTCGACAGCGCCCAGCTTCCTCCCTCCCCAGGTAAGGCTCAATCTCCTCGATCCGGAAGCCTCCGATATCGGGAACCCACTGTGACCCATCTCCCTCACACCCAGGGGGTGGTGCATTCCAAATCCTGCTGGGGGTTTGGCAGTTCTGATGGACCCAGTGGAGTGTTGCTGGATTGGAGCCCAAATTAGGAAGTTTCTTTGCTCAGGAGGAAGGAGTGAAAAATGATTGGTATTTCATGACATATTTACTCCCCATGTTTTACAAGGCAGAGCATTGCCCTGTATGCTGGTTTGGTTGTTGAACACTGGGGTGTTAAATTAGCTAAACACGAGAGATTTGAATACTTTGTGGTTTATAGACCATATCTCAGATGTGGACAGGCGCGGAATGTTTCAGCTTCCTTCTTGCGCCTAGCAGAGGACTTGGGAACCCACTGCCTGTAGCTATCAATGGAGTCCAGTGCTTCCGCTCTCTAGCTGACTCCGACAGAAATTTGAGGGAAAGCTTTGATGGTCGCGCCGATGATCTGAATGCACTATGGGATCAGTTGCACAGTTACTCCGAATTGAGTTGCTGACCCACGCCTGACCCTGTCCATACAACTGTGCTATTGTGTCTGATATCGTGATTGAGTCTGGTGTTTTTACTTGAATCCTCCTGCTATATAAAATAACAACATGTCTGATTCTGTGTAATTCAGATAACGGACAAATAAGGCTAACAAATCTGAAGTGTTACAAATGCTGGCGGGTTAAGATAGAGGGAATTTAAACCTGGAGCACAATACGTGAATTGTTTATTTTGATGTTTTCCTGGAATCCAATCTATTCTCCAATTGTGAATAATTAAATCCCTCTTATTTTCCAGTGGGTACAAAGCTGCTCTAAACAACTGAAGAAATGGCTGTCGTCGTAAGTACCTCTAAGCTCTTCTCTTTTTATGCAACAGGCTTAGATGCCGCACTGTAATTATTCAGTGGTGTTTGTATCGCAGATCAATGGTCAAACTTAACAAGTCTGTGGAATGACGAATGTAGAGACATTGATCCTGAGAGTCACGTTCTGAGAAATGTTGTTTTTCATACAGTGACGAGCAGAAAACAAGAGTGCATCATCATGTTCCTTCGGAGGATGCAATCCACAATAGATCCGCTTATTGTGTCACGGTGTTCTTCTGTCACTTCCCACAGTAGAGTTACTCAAACAGCAGAAATAGAATGGCACTCAATTTGGCCGCCAGACAGTCCACCCATCAGGGAACGTTGACTCAAACGTCATATAACGCCCTGTGCCATGGACAATGGCAGCTCAACATTTAACCCCTAAGCATTAACCCCTAAGCAGATCTCAGCCCAGGTTAACCAGGCGTTACTGTGCTCATGCGAGGGTGATTAACCAATGCTAATACTTAAGCCCATTGATAGAGGCCTCCTTTTGGATTGTATATTGGCGTACGCCCTGGTTTTAAACCTCATTCGTACGGTAGCTATTTGGTAGTCTTGCGAGCGAATGGTGGTTGTTGGCAAGTCATGCTTGTGAGATCATCACCCCCCTCTCTCCCCCCCCAGAGTGGAACGTTCCGTATGGTGTCGGAAGAAGAGCAGGCTCTCAGGGCCAAGCTGGAGCGTCTCACGGTCAAGGACCACGGTCCCGTGTTCGGTCCCTGCGCCCAGCTGCCCGACCACACCGTGCAGAAGGTCTGCGGTCACTCGCTCACAAACCTTACACTGTCAAGTCATTTCCCATCATAAGCCCTGCCCCAAACTCAAGTGCAACCACAAATCATATGTCGTGTTCAAATGGAGTCCAGACTACCTGTACCATCTCCCTCTGGTCTCAAAAACAAGAACACTTAATTGTATCTTAAATTTCCCCCAAAAGAGCTATTTCTTTGCAAAGGCTAATTTCAAGAACAAGCATGACGTCATACTGTGTCGATGCCACATATAGCACAATCTGAAAAAAAAAATATATATATACCTGCTCTTCAGTTCTGAGGTTGTAGACCTCATCTGAGGTTGACTGACTGATGCTTTGATGGATCCCTACAGGCCAAGGACGAGCTGAACGAGACCGACGAAAAGCGGGTGTTGGCAGTCAAGGAGCTAAGGGGAATCATCAAGGAGAAGGCAGAGGCTGAGGACGACCTCGCCAAAGGGGTGCTGGAAACCTTTGGCGAGAAGCCCGACGGCATGCTGGTCCGCTTCATCCGCGCCAGGAAATACGACGTGCCAAGAGCCTTCGACCTAATGAAGGGTGGGTCCCCACAAACTACCATACTGTATGTCAGTGAAGCTTAGTGAGCACATTTTCTGTCTATTTCTTTGAAGCTGATGTCATGGGTTATAAATGCTATCTTAAAATGACAAGCAGCTACAGCCTGGTCCCAAATCTGTTCCTGTATAGCCAAGTACTGTTGGAGTTGGCAAGAGAGCACAAATACATTTGGGACCAGGCTAAGGACGCCATGCTATTGTGCACATGATCATTCTGAACAGTGGCATTAGAACAAAATGTAGTTTGGTTAAACCTAACCGGCGAACAGTGGGCAGAACCTAACCAAACAGCGAAGTTCCTTTATGCTTAACTCCTAACTTGGCCAGACTATATCTGATCTTGATGATCCTGTGTCTGCGTTCAGGTTACGTGCGCTTCAGGAGAGATTACCCGGAGTTGTTCGAGAACCTGACCCCGGAGGCTGTCCGCAGCACCATCGAGGCTGGCTACCCAGGCATCCTGTCCAGCAGAGACAAGTACGGCCGCATCGTTCTGCTCTTCAACATCGAGAACTGGGATTACGAAGAGATCACCTTCGATGAGGTGACTACCGGGGACCTGGGTCCCCACAATGCACACATTTGAGATACATTGGGGGCGGCAGGGAGCCTAGTGGTTAGAGCGTTGGGCCAGTATCCGAAAGGTTGCTGGATCGAATCCCCGAGCTGACAAGGTAAAAATCTGTCGTTCAGCCCACTGTTCGCCGGTAGACCGTCATTGTAAATAAGAATTTGTTCTTAACTGACTTGCTTAGTTAAATAAAAAATATATAAACATTGGTGGTCCCCGCACGGCACTAAAAACAGGACCAACATTTTCGTAGATATACAGTAATGGTTGTCAAATGGGAGTTATTGATCATTGAAATCATCTAATGATAATCATTTGAATTGGCTCATGAGATCTGTGGTCATCAAGGGCTTCTGTCACACTCAATATTGGAAGAGAACGTGCTCAAAATATGAAAAAATAAATACACTACAAATCTGTGTAGACAGGTAAAAAGGTTGCTTGGAACCAAAAATAAATCACGTAAAAATACAACAAAAGAGCCAACACTCACTTGATTACGATTTGCAATTATAGAGGCTTAGTTTTAATTCTCTTTCATAGCAATATTACCTAATAGTCCACACACTGGCCCTAAACATATGGTCTATTGAGTCATGTTGCTATGAAAGAGAATTAAAAACAAAGCTCCTACTATTGCAAATCATAATCAAGGGAGTGCTGGCCTTTTTTTCCCCATTCCTCTTGTCATGTTAACAGAAGTGTCAACGGGTGTGTGCTTCAAACGTGTGTGTGTGTGTGTGTCTGCACACATGTGACTATGCGTGTATATGTGCGCTCATCAGATCCTGCGTGCCTACTGTGTAATCCTGGAGAGCCTGCTGGAGAACGAGGAGACTCAGATCAACGGTTTCTGCATCATTGAGAACTTCAAGGGCTTCACCATGCAGCAGGCCTCTGGCATCAAACCCACTGAGCTCAAGAAGATGGTGGACATGTTGCAGGTCACTTTCACACACATTCCAAAGGAATAGTAAACAGCACATTACCTTATGATACAAAATAATGTATTTAAAAAAAAATGTATTTTCGGGTTATCGTGTCGACTCTAATCTAATGCGCCGAACTTTGTTGTTGCGCAACAATGATAGTTTCCCTTTCCGTTACTCGTACAACGAGGATGATTATTTATGGTCATAATGGTGGTGAGATCTGTAACGAATTGAACCTCTTGTGTGTGTGTGTGTGTGTGTGTGTGTGTGTATCAGGACTCCTTTCCTGCCCGTTTCAAGGCTGTCCACTTCATCCACCAACCCTGGTACTTCACCACCACCTACAACGTGGTCAAGCCCCTCATGAAGGGCAAGCTGCTGGAGAGAGTGAGTGAAACAGGCCCTGTGAAAGAACATGAAAGAATGAATTTTAAAAAGATTGAGCCTTTTTATAGTGAGAGGTTGGTGGGAAAGTAGTGGGGGAAAACTTGGGATTTTAAAAACGGGGAAATATCTGAAGTAACATGATAAAAATCAACAAGTAAGGAAGGTGAATGGGTTCTTAAATCAACATGCAATCAAACACTGGACAATGAAAGAGTGGGAAAAACATGGTCAGACTAATCCTGCTTCCTGTTGAGTCATGCTGATGGCAGAGTCCGGATTTGGCGTAGGCAGCATGAGTCCATGGACCCATCCTGCCTGGTGTCAAATGGTACAGGTTGGTGGCGGTGGTGTAATGGTGTGGGGAATGTTTTCCTGGCACAAGTTCGGTCCCTTGATACCAATTGTGTGTGTTGACCAACGTTTCTGTGCCACTAAGAATTCAAGTTGTTCTGGAGGCAAGGGGGGGGGGGGCTAGCCACTGAGTGTATATGGTGAGAATATTTTAGTTAATAGGTTTGTCTGTCTACCAAATCAGGTGTTTGTCCACGGAGACGAGCTGGACAACTACTACAAGGAGTTTGACGCGGACATCCTGCCCTCCGAGTTCGACGGCAAGAACTCCAAGTATGACGGCAAAGCCATAGCAGCCAAGCTGTTCGACTGAACCCCCCTCCCCATCCGCAACATCTCCATCAGGACACACACACACCGCCAAAAAGACTTTGGAGAAAAAAACAAATAAAAACACAAGTGTGGCTTCAGAAAACTGTGTGAAAAAAGGGGTGTGGTATTGCACTGATTTTGTTTTCCAGCGGTTATTAAGTAGTAATACACCTTACAAAAGCACTCCCAACAGCACAGAGACTATACATCCTTGGCTCAGGCCTTATGTTGGGTTACTTAACAGCCCTAACCATCGAGCTTTTCGCTGTGCTGTGGGGACGGGCTTTGTGTTAACCCAACTCTGACCCAGACAGTTAGTACTAGTTAAACCTGGCAGGATCCAGTTTGCGCTATCCACCTCACGGTGATAGAAGGCCAGGAATCCAACAAGTCCCCGTCTCCATTTGTTTCTGCTTGGAGAAGAACGAGCGGTTTAATCCTCTGAATTGCTGCAGAGGCATGAGCACGTCACCACTGTGTGTACAGTAAACTGTATATAAAGAAAGATGACAATCTGTTCACCTTGGCTTGTAGAATCTTTGGAAAACACAAAACATAGGACAGAAAGGAATACACAAATGCAGAGAAATCCACAACAAAATAGTGTATTTCAAGGATACAAGTTCCATGTCCCCCCCCATAAATATATTGCATTTTGTACACCTTTATCTATCGGAACCAAAACACACACGATTACTTTATACATCACGCCAAGTTGTGATTCTACATTATAATGACTGAACAGCATTGTACATCTATAGGGGTTGTAAACTAAATAAAAGGCAAACAAAGGATGAATTCCATAGGGATAAATAGTGGAAGTTATGTCATGACCTTAGTTCTCTCTGCAAGGCTCCTAGTCCAGCAGCTCTTCTCTCATCTACCCAATGATATCACAGTAACTTGGTCCATTTTTACACATGGAATAGAATACAGACAAGCGCAAATAAAAAGACAGAGCCCGGGATTCAATCAAAGGCGCATTGTCGACAAACGCACTGCACTGATCAACATAACCCCAAAATTCCCTGACACATGTAGAGATCACATTCAGAAGTCAGGTCAAGTGCAAATTACCTTCAAAAAGGGAAGTACGTTTGTCTACAATGCGCCTTGGACTGAATCTCGACCAGAGTATTTAAGCCAACTTAGTCTATGCTCTACATCTCAGGAACCACACCAGAATAAAGTGTCATTGACATTGTACCATTGAACATTGGCTACTAAGGCAAACCAACTGAATGACTGAAATAGCACAGTGGACCCTTGCCTCACAGTGGCTGTGATTAAGGACTTTAGTCAGTGCACTCGGCTTGTAAGAATCAACTACTTAGAAAAGGTCAGAAATATTCCTATACTCACAACTCAAGTTACAATATATAAACATCTATGTATTTGAGTCTCAGAAGTAGAGTGCTGTGTAGTGCAAGCCAACCAGTGAGAATATCAGAGGCTCTTCCACCAAGAATACAGTACAGGACAAGGGAACTTGTCATTAATGTGTTCTGGGTAGGATTGGGTGCTTCCTCAGAATGTCAGATATTTACAGAGTGTGGTCCTTGAACACTATGTCTGCGTATTGAAAATAGTAATGAAGTAATTTAAACCATTGCCATCCTTTCTTGGTTTGAAATATTTTTATTTTTTATGTTTGAGGCACAATGTGAAGACAAAATATATTCTCACTAGGGCCAGATTGGAGTTTTTCCTCAGACGATGACCTGACCAGGAAAGTATTGCCTATTAGCCTAGAACTAGAGGCCTCAATTATTAAAAAGAGCTAAAGAAGCTTAACATAGAAATAAAATGTCTGTTCTAGGATTTCTCTGCTTAACAAAAGCCTTCAGAGTTTCAACCTCCCAGAGCTCCTATTTGACAACATCACGACAACAGTACACACACTCGGAACAAACAGCTAGGAGAGTCGGGACCAAGTAGCAACCCAAGTGAGAAGGAGTGCTGGCTGGGACTTTGCACACAGAAGCTAAATCTCCTCTCTAGTCTTTTCCATGGACAGAACGGAGCAGTAAATAAGCCAGTGTGAGCAGGTGCAGGATACACTGTGTATCCACGTTTAGAGGAGCAATCCATTCGACTGACTGGAGTCCATGGGTAAAGGCTTTCAATGAATGTCATTCGCAGCTGAATGCTGTGTTTCTCTAAGCAAAGCTATAGTCAGAACAAAGTCAGGCGAGCTACTGTGCCCATAGATCATCCCCGTCCCCCTTTTGAAGAGAAGAATACAGGTTTCGGCCTTCTCCGGTGGGCGTATTTGTGTCCTTATAAACTAGGAGTCCCTTTAAAAAATAAAAAAAAAAGTGTGAGTGACAGATAAGTGACTCTTGATTGACAGGATGTTAGGGGACTAGGACAGAGGAATACTGGATGTGCGTATATTAATAATAACAATAACGTGTGTGTGTACGCCTGTAAATGTAGGTAGAGTGTGAAACCTTTCCTTTTGTCTCATGGCATCCCAGTTTTATCCCTGGCAGTGTGTGTCCATACAAAATACATGAGCATGTGTGCGGTAAGCTTTACCGTCGGCCTGTGGACAGAGTCCACGACGTGTCCTCAGGCAGGGCGGTCTGTGTCTTTCCCACCGACATATTGCGTTGGCATAGCCCACGATAACCTTGTCCATCCAGGTGAGGGGCTGGGGAAACAGCACAGCCCCCTCGAAGAAGCCCAGGTGACCCCCGTGGAGTGTCAGGGCGAAGATCACATTCGGCTTCTTTTCTGACGGGTGTGGAGAAAGATACGGTGATGCTAACAGTTAGCATGTGGTGGTGTCGTTGCGTAAACAATGGTGGATGCTGATACTACTGGCCTATTACTCGGTAAGATGCCACCAAAGTGGTATTGGGGTGCAGAGAAGTATTTCTGTCTGTAGTATAAAGCCCCTTTGTGGGTAAAAACTCATTCTGATTGGCTGGGCCTGGCTCCCCAGTGGGTGAACCTAGGCCCACCCGTGGCTGCGCCCCTGTCATGTCATGTCATGTCAAATCCATAGATTAGGGCCTAATGAATTTCAATTGACTGATTTCCTTAAATGAACTAACTCAGTAAAAAGAAAAATGAAATTGTTGCATGTTGTGTTCAGTATAGATTAGGTCATTGCACTCTTACTCGAAACACAGTAAACACGATGCAAAACCTCTCAAATGGTAGATGTAACAGTGCAACTCGATGAGGTAATGAATTAGATATTGCCAATGTACTGACGATTCATTGGTTTAGTTTTGTGTAAGCTCGCAGGTAGCCCTTTCTGGCAGAGCCTCGAGTTTCCTCACAGACATGTGACTCCTAGGCCTAATTTCCTTTCCATTTCTGCCACCCAACACTCTCAGCCCTGACTCGCTCTGTCTTTATTTCCCTCTCGTAACTTTTAGTCACTGCAAACTGAACGCGAGAGGCGCTCAGATACAAATCAAAAAACGTGTACGGGACAGAATATTCTAAAAACGGGCAGCACAGGTTAGTGGTGAGGTGGTAGCAGCTGACCTGCGATTAGCTCTCCATATGGAGGAAGCACACGCGCACCGAAAACACACGGGCCAGTTTTAAAAAAAGGCAGCTCATCAGCGCCTGAGAGGGAGCAGAGAGGCACACAGCAGAGAGAAGCTGGTCCCGGCCGTGCAGCCCAGCGCTGGCTGCTGAAAGGGCCCAGGCAGACTGAGGGTGGCTGGATGGCTTTCTGACTGACCTCCAGATACAGACAGACAGCGCTAATGGGATTAAGTGCTGGCCTTTGAGGCCAGAGAGACGACAAACTGGAGTAACACTGACTGAACCCATCTATCTTTATTAGAGAGCATGACTCACCCTTAAAGAAATCAGGTTGTGTGCGACTACATATGGTACATGAGGCTACTTCCATATCCGCGTGTATGCAGTTGTCCAATACAATAGGTTTGTTTGCACTCTAGTAGCCTTTGGTGGTGAGGATAGCCTGTATACCCTTTATGGGACACCGCCACAACACAGTCCCCTATGGAACATGCAGGCAAGGCGTAGAGTTACAGGGCTCGCCAACCCCGCTCCTGGAGTGCTGCCCTCCTGTAGGTTTTCAATTCAACCCCAGTTGTAAACAGCCTGATTCAGGTTATTTAATTATTAGAATAAGGTGTGCTAGATTAGGGTTGGAGTGAAAACCTACAGGACCGTAGCCCTTCAGCCACATGGTTGGAACGCCCTGGTCTCAGGGGGAAGTAGATGCCAGCACCTTTCTCCCACAAGCCTTGTGGCTGTTGATTTACTCACTAAATGGGGGTCGGGCCAGTGACTCCCGGCCACTGAGGCAAAGAAATGCTTAAATGCGGGCGACACATGGCGCACGTGTGGAAAACAAACACACGCTGTAAATAATACCACAGCACAGGGGATCGCATGGCCATGAAAAATTCAAAAAGACAGTCTGGGCAGGGAGACGCTGCAGAAAGATAGCGAGAATAATTTATCAAAACTTAGCGGTCAAAACTTTAAAAAAAGAGTGTGTCCAGCAGAGAAAGGAAGAAGCGGCCAAGTTGATGTGACCCCGGTGTTGATTGAATAATTAATTGCGCTACTACTAATGACATTGTACAACGTCACAATGACCAGTTTAAAAGGATTTTGCATGAAGCTAAATGTAATCAAATAAGAATGTTCAGTACACATTTCTTTGAGGTGATTTGGCCATAAATTGTGAACTTGGTGAGCGTGGCCCATTTACTCCCATCAATTTGTTTTGGAAGATATCCTGTCCTGGCTACTAAAACTGCTGTCACTCACTATGAATAAATAATTGGTATTAATGAATCAACAAAATGTGATGAGTACTCAATTAGTTACAACTCTTACTGAATAGAGTGAATACCTGCGAGTGTGCGTGGGATGGTCAGAAGTGACCGATGGACCAGAGGGTCATCTGAGGAGTTGACCAGCAGTAGAGGCACATTGATCTGAAATACGATTGTCATCATCACCCTCATTCATCATCATCATTAAGTTTGAAAACCACTTTGTAATCACTCTGGGCTAGGTTTCTCAAATCCTTAGTAGCTAAAATAGTCAAAAGACAAATCTCCACAACCCAGACCGACAACCACATTAGTGGAACAATTATAAAATCAATATCTGACTTCAATCTTTGAGCAAAATGTGTTCAATGAAGCACTTTGTGTGTCTATAGGAGACTTGAGTCTGGGTCGTCAAGAGCAATAATGTACTACTTCAGCTACGAAGGCTCTGGGAGACTCCGGTCTGGTCCGTGTTCACTCACATTGTGAATGTAGTGTACGCAGCTTTCCTTCTCGTAGTACTCTTTCAGCGTGTCGTGACCATGGAACTTTCTGTGAAACATATGAACAAAAAAACAGGCTTCAGGTTATAGCAACAAGGCCACAATTACTAAAGACAAGATTATTTCAAGATGGCCACCAGAGTCAGAAAGCCGGCCGTCACCTCATGATATTGTCATCGATCTGCATGAGGGAGGTAGCTGTGTACAGTCGGCTCAGGTCTGCGTCCTCCATCTTGCTCGAGGTCATTCCAAACAAACTCCCCCTGTCAATCAGAAACAGCGTACAGGTGGTACACAATGTATGACGTAAAATAAATTCCTGCAAAAAACAATTCAGTATCAGAAATATCCCTTAAGAAAAAAATATTGCAGTATGCTGAAAATACTGCGTCCAAATGTTTTTTTTTACTGCAGTAATTTTGCAGTGCGACTGCAGTTACAGTGCAGTATATACTGCAGTTCAACTTGAGTTATTCTGCAATTAAGGTGTCCAAAATACCAGTCGACTGCAGTTACTGCACTTCTACTGCAGCTTCAAAACTGCTAGATTCTTTTGTAACGGGTGTTAACAGACAATGCCAATAAAGCCAGACTAAGTGCCAAATAAACATTTTTTTTTGTGGTTTAATATATCTCGAAATGTATAGATGAAAGATGAAATTTGCCACTTGGGTCACTTCAAAGTGATACAAATGAAGGTTTTACGAATTATAAGTCCAGCAGCTTTATTTACAAATTGCAGGTCAGATTTCTCCAGGTAATTTTGGCACATAGGTCTATTGATAATTTACCCTGTGCACAGTCTAACGGTTCCTCTGATCCATCCACAACAGCAGCAAATCAACACATACAGCATCTAGCTATATCCCGCTCAATACAAAATGACACTCATTATAAATGAAGAGTTGAGGGACGGAATAAACGTGTAATTTATGGACAGTACGTTATTTCTAATGAGGGACACCTGGAGAAAATCTAACTTCTGAAGTGGGCAAAAGACAGCCATTATAATATGAGCACTGTATGAATCTCTTATTTGCGGTCCGCGAAAGAAACAGTCTAAGCACAGGGAAGGAGGGTTCTACTAAGCTATATGGAATTGTTAAAAAATATATATATTTAAAAAATCATACCACGGATCATTTAGTATATTTAATTAATGAATTAATAACATTTTAAAAAGACCCCTTGAGGTATATATATATTTTTTTAAATGTAAAAACATTATTTGTTGGGGGAAAAAAATGTTGGGGCCATATCGCTATTAGCCGAAACAAACACGTTGAATAACAGATTCACTACACGAAACAGATAAAATCAATTCAAAAGGCACTGTTGAATGACTGTATAGCCTAATAAGGCACCTTTCGTTTCATCATTATTTTAAATGTCATTTTATACAGTTTAAATGTGCAATTGTACAGTTTAAATTATTTACATTGTAGAAAGATAGTGAAGATATCAAAACTATGAAATAACATATGGAATCATGTAGTAAGCCCCCCCCCCACCCCCCCCAAAAAAGTGTTAAACAAATCTAAATATATTTTATATTTGAGATTCTTCAAGAGTAGCCACCCTTTGCCCTGATGAAAGCTTTGCACACTCTTGGCATTCTCTCAACCAGCTTCACTTTGAATGCTTTTCCAGTCTTGATGGAGTTCCCACATATGCTAAGCACTTGTTGGCCGCTTATCCTTCACTCGGCTGTCTGACTCATCCCAAACCATCTCAGTTGTTGAGGTCGGGTGATTGTGGAGGCCACGTCATCTGATGCAGCACTCCATCACTCTCCTTCTTGGTAAAATAGCCCTTACACAGCCTGGAGGTGTGTTGGGTCATTGTCCTGTTGAAAAACCAATGATAGTCCCACTAAGCGCAAACCAGATGGGATGGCTTATCGCTGCAGAATGCTGTGGTAGCCATGCTGGTTAAATGTGCCTTGAATTCTAAATAAAACAAGCAAGTCACCAGCAAAGCACCGCCACACCACTTCTTCCATGCTTTACATTGGGAAATACTTATGTGGAGATCATCTGCTCACCCACACCGCGTCTCACAAAGACACGGCGGTTGAAACCAAACATCTCCAATTTGGACTCCAGACCAAAGGACAAATTTCCACCATTCTAAATGTCAATTGCTCGTGTCTCTTTTTTAAAATTTTATTGGTGTCCCTTTAGTGGTTCCTTTGCAGGAATTCGACCATGAAGGCCTGATTCATAGTCTCCTCTGAACAGTTGATGTTGAGATGTGTCTGTTACTTGAACTCTGTGAAGCATGTTTTGGGGCTGCAATTTCTGAGGCTGGTAACTCTAATGAACTGCAGCAGAGGCAACTCTGGTCTTCGTTTCCTGTGGCGGTCTTCATGAGAGCCAAATTCATCATAGCGCTTGATGGTTTTTGTGACTGCACTTCCAAAGTTCTTGAAAATGTTCCATATTGAATGACCTTCATGTCATTAAAAGTAATGATGGACTGTTGTTTCTCTTTGTTTATTTGAGCCGTTCTTGCCATAATATGGACTTGGTCTATACCACCCCTACCTTGTCACAACACAACTGATTGGCTCAAAGTAATTGAGGAAAGAAATTCCACCAATTAATTTTTAACAAGGTACACCTGTTAATTGAAATGCATTCCAGGTGACTACTTCATGAAGCTGGTTGACAGAATGCCAAGAGTGTGCAAAGCTGTCATCAAGGCAAAGAGTGGCTATTTGAAGAATCTCAAATATAACATATATTTTGATTTGTTGAACACATTTTTTGGTTACTGCATGATTCCATATGTATTACTTCATAGTTGTATTGTCTTCACTATTATTCTACAATGTAGAAAATAGTAAAAAATAATAAAGAAAAGCCCTTGAATGAGTTGGTGTTCTAAATCCTTTGACCGGTAGTGTGAATTAGAATGACATTTTATTGCTGTAATGTTCATTGCAGACTCCACTTGTAAATTGTCATTTTTATACAGTAGGGAAGCCTGCATACTTGTTATAGGCTACAAGCAAACAAGAACACCAGCTGTCTGATACTGATGGATGGCTGGCCCAGCGGCCGCTTGAGAACTATTATTATTATTATGATGATGATGATGATGATGGACGTCTTATCTGGGTTTGTTTTGTCGTCCAGACAGTTTGATATTTTGTAATCACAAATGACGTCAATTAGTCTGGCTTGATGCATGTAGCTCGTAAATGAACCATTACGGCAATTTATTTAGGACTTCTGTCTAGGTCTTATTTCAAAGACTGAACATTGCATAGGGACTATGACAATAGTGATATGTGTACTAACTACTGAGACGTGTGTTTTAGCAGTTGTATGTACCGGTGGGAGAGGATTATCTTCTTCATGTTGTCTGCCATGAGAAAGTTATAGAGCCTCCGACACTGGTCCCACTGTAGGAACGTCTTCTGGGCCCTAGATTAACACACACACACACACACACACACACACACACACACACACACACACACACACACACACACACACACACACACACACACACACACACACACACACACACACACACACACACACACACACACACACACACACACACACACACACACACGAGAGAGACAGTCAATAACGTCACCAAGTCAATACCACACAATGAGTGGTTCTTTTATTGTGCATGTATTTCTACAGTGCCTTCAAAAAGTATTCATACCCCTCGACTTATTCCACATTTGTTGTATTACAGCCTGCAATTCTGGCACTAACAGGCTCTTGAACAGCTTCTATCCCCAAACAATAATACTGATAAATAACTACATGGACTGAGTTAACCTGAGTATCCTCGTTGAACTTTTTATTTTTGCACTGCCTCTATGCAATCACAGGGCCCTACACACACACATTTATACTGACTACACACACAACCTGCTGCTACTCTGTTTAGCTTATATCCTGATGCCTAGTCACCTTACCCCTATACATACACACACAAAAGCATGTGGACACCCTTTCAAAATAGTGGATTTGGCTACTTCAGACACACCCGTTGCTGACAGGTGTATAAAGTATAAAACTGTAAAGTTTGGTGGAGGAGGAATAATGGTCTGGGGCTGTCTTTCATGGTTCGGACTTGGCCCTTAGTTCCAGTGAAATCTTAACGCTACAGCATACAATGACATTCTAGACGATTCTGTGCTTCCAACTTTGTAGCATCAGTTTGGGGAAGGCCCTTTCCTGTTTCAGCATGACAATACTGTGCAAAAAAACGAGGTCCGTATAGAAATGTTTTGTCGAGATCAGTGTGGAATAACTTGACTGGCCTGCACAGAGCCCTGCCTTCAACCCCATCGAACACGTTTGGGATGAATTGGAACGCCAACTGCGAGCCAGGCCTAATCGCCCAACATCAGTGGCCGACCTCACTAATTTTTGTGGCTGAATGGAAGCAAGTCCCCGCAGCCATGTTCCAACATCTAGTGGAAAGATTTCCCAGAAGAGTTGATTGAGGCTGTTATTTGATGTGTATGTGTCCACATACTTTTGGTCATGTAGGGTATTTATTGGTTGACTGATCAGGGCAGAGCAAAGTGCATCCTGTCTGTTTAATGAACAAAATAAACTATTGATTAGATTTGCATGGCACAACCAATTAGGCTTCATAGATCAGTAGCATAATTTACAAAATACTTGCTATTCCATTCTTTTGAAAATACACTTTATTAGTCAATGAACTAATAATAGACATATTTGCGATTGCGTATATTCAATGGATTCATTAAAATAGATGCCCCAACCACATCTACACAGCCCTACTACCATGTACTCGGTGCTGGCATGTGCCCGGGAGGTATAAAAGGCTTATGCCGGGCCTGTTTGAAAGATGCCTATTTTTTTTTATGTTGTTAACAGGCAACATACAGTAAATCCTATGTGAAACATGTGTTAGCGGTGTAAGCACTTTGGTAGCACTTAATACGTGGGTGTGGTTTGTATAAACGGGTAACGGGCATATGTGATGGCAGGTTTTTAATAGCCCGAGTCTACTTACTTTAGACTATTTGCAGAGTGCACGTGAACAGTGTCGGTGTCTAAAAGTGAACGGGGAAACAAGGCGAATTGAGGTCTATGAGAGACAATAGCAGTCAGAGGCACTGAGGTGGAGTCACACGCGCATTTGTGTGTGTGTGTGTGTGTGTGTGTGTGTGTGTGTGTGTGTGTGTGTGTGTGTGTGTGTGTGTGTGTGGTGCTCTGCGCGAGATTAAAAGGAGATGAGGACAAACACAAAAGCTACACGGGGTAAAGTGGTGGCCATGGCCTACCTATGGGTATGAACAAAGAGAGGCCAGACTGGCTGCCTGCCCCTTCCACAAATCCTCACGGGCGTGGATCTAGACACACGCATGTCCGCATGTAGCCGAATCACAGTATCAATGACGTTCTACTTGACAGTGTAGTGGGTGCCGTTTGTATAATGCTTTATTTTGATTCCACGTACCGGAGTGCGCTGTATCCCTGGCAGACACTGACGCAGCACAGCACTCTCTCCTGGTTGATCCTGTTCTCCCCAAGGAACTTACACACAATGTTCCCCCCTAGGCTGAAGCCCACCACGATGAGCAGTGTCTGGGGGAAGGCCTGCTTGATGGAACCCACCATGGCTGCAAACTCCCATGTACAACCTGGAAAAGGAATCACAGAAATGTGCATTTTGCTTTTCAACCAAATGCACTGAGATGCACAAACAAATCCCAAGGGATTGAAACCCAGGGTTGGCCACGGTGTAGTGCCCCTGGATAGATTTAGGGGCAAGGGCACAACGGCAGAAGATAGCATCTAGGATACAGATGCCAGCAACCCTCCGGTTACTGGCGCACTCCCCACCAGATTTTCCAGAAGTACTAGGGATTCAAACCGGCAACCCTCCAATTGCTGACCTGCCTTTCAAACCTCCAGGCTACCTGCCACACCCAGTAACAGTTAGAAAGACAGTGCAAGTTACAGGTAAATGCAATACATTTATTAATTAACCAACTTTTCTACATCAAGCTTTTACTTGGAATACTCCATACAGTGGGGCAAAAAAGTATTTAGTCAGCCACCAATTGTGCAAGTTCTCCCACTTAAAAAGATGAGAGAGGCCTGTCATTTTCATCATAGGTACACTTCAACTATGACAGAGGAAATGAGAAGAAAAAAAATCCAGATAATCACATTGTAGGATTTTTTATGAATAGCGTGTCCCAGATGCTAATATTTGCATATTATTATTAGTATTGGATAGAACACACTGAAGTTTCTAAAACTGTTTGAATGATGTCTGTGAGTATAACAGAACTCATATGGCAGGCGAAAACCTGAGAAAAATCCAACCAGGAAGTGGTACATCTGAGGTTTGTAGTTTTTCAAAAGCTTGGCCTACCGAATACACAGTGTCTATTGAGTCAAGGTGCACTTCCTACGGCTTCCACTAGATGTCAACCATCTTTAGAAACTTAAATGAGGATTCTACTATAAAGGAGGGACTCATGAGACCTCCGAGTCAGTGGTCTGGCATAGTGCCTTGGTCTCAGGGCACTCCCGACAGAGTTACCTCTCATTCCAGAGCTTTTCTTCAGACATAGGAATTTTCCGGTTGGAACATTATTGATGTTTTATGTTAAAAACATCCTAACGATTGATTCCATACATCGTTTGACATGTTTCTAAAGGACTGTAACGGAACTTTGAGTTTTTGTCTGGACGAAGTGCTTAGGCCTCATGAAGATTAATTAGTGGGCTGAACACACTAACAACAAGTGGCTATTTGGACATAAATGATGGACTTTATGGAACAAATCAGTCATTTATTGTCGAACTGGGATTCCTGGGAGTGCCTTCTGATGAAGATCATCAAAGCTACGTGAATATTTATGGTGTTATTTCTAACTTCTGTTGACTCCAAAATGGCAGATATTTCTCTGGCTGTTTTGGGCTGTGAGTGCCGTTCTCAGATGATGCTTTTTCCGCAATTCTTTTTAAAAAATCTGACACAGCGGTTGCATTAAGGAGAAGTCTCTTTAATTCTGTGAATAGCACATCTTTTATCAATGTTTATTATGAGTATTTCTGCAAAATCACCAGATGTTTTGGAATCAAAACACTACTGCACGTAACGTGGATATGTAAACAGATTTTTGAATATAAATATGCACATTATCGAACAAAACATACATGTATTGTGTAACATGATGTCCTATGAGTGTCATCTGATGAAGATCATCAAAGTTTAGTGATTAATTTTATCTATATTTCAGCTTTTTGTGACTCCTATCTTTGGCTGGAAAAATGTCTGTCTTTTTGACTTGGCTATGACCTAACATAATCATATGTTG
Source organism: Oncorhynchus keta (assembly GCF_023373465.1). NCBI lineage: Eukaryota > Metazoa > Chordata > Actinopteri > Salmoniformes > Salmonidae > Oncorhynchus > Oncorhynchus keta. The sequence goes on along the minus strand of NC_068437.1, from coordinate 10,164,107 downwards.
TGCTTTCGCTGTAAAGCATTTAAAAAAAAAAAAAATCGGACACGATGGGTAGATTAACCTCTTGCAATGAGCAAACCCGTATCCGGGAGCGTAATCATAGCCTCAAACACATTAGCATAACCCAGCGGACATAAATACGAAAAAAATAATAATAATAATTAAAAAAAATTGCAAATGAAATGAAATAAATATATTCAAACACAAGCTTAGCCTTTTGTTAACAACACTCATCTCAGATTTTCAAAATACGAGTTACAGCCAACACTAGACAAGCCTTTGTGGAAGTTTATCATGGCATAACGCTATGCTAGGCTCTGCTGGCAGCAGGCAACATTTGCATGAAAATAAGAAAAGCAACCAAATTAAATAATTTACCTTTGAAGAACTTCAGATGCTTTCACTCAGGAGACTCCCAGTTAGATAGAAAATGTTCCTTTTTTCCAAAAAGATTATTTTTGTAGGCGAAAAAGCTCCCGTTTCTTCATCATGCTTGGCTGAGAAATTGACAGGAAAATTCTGCAACTATAACGCCTAACTTTTTTCAAAATTTGCTCCATAATATCGACAGAAACACAGCAAACGTTGTTTAGGATCCATCCTCAAGGTGTTTTTAACATATATATTCGATAATATATCCGTCGAGGCAATTGGTTTCCCATAAGAAACGATTGGAAAAATGGCTACCTCAGTATTTTACGCAAGATTTTCTGCGGGAGACACCATGCTATATATGGTCCGTTACAGCCATTCTTCAATGGAAATGCCTACAAAGACGTCACAATGCTGTAGACACCTTGGGGAATACGTGGAAAACGTAAGCTCATTCACAGCCATATAAGGAGTCATTGGCATGAGGCGGTTTCAAAAAATGCAGCACTTCCTGGTTGGATTTTTATCTGGGTTTCGCCTGTAACATCAGTTCTGTGGCACTCACAGACAATATCTTTGCAATTTTTGAAACGTCAGAGTGTTTTCTTTCCAAAGCTGTCAATTACATGCATAGTCGAGCATCTTTTCATGACAAAACATCTTGTTTAAAACGGGAACGTTTTTCATCCAAAAAATGTAATAGCGCCCCCTAATGCATAATTAACTAGATGTTTATCTTTCATTTGCTGTATTGGACTTGTTCATGTGTGAAAGTTACACATTTCAAAAAAACATATTTCTGAATTTTGCGCACTGCCTTTTCAGCGGAATGTTGTCGAAGGGGTTCCGCTAGCAGAACGCCTGCACTACAAAGGTTATGGACACATTCTATTTTACAATAGTTATATTTTGTTTATTTTTAGTCTTGGTTCTTCCTCTACCCCTCCCATCTATTTCTGATGTCCATCCAGTTTGATTTCTGTTTGCCATATATTTGGAACTGTGCTGTTTCACAAAAGTTCTGAACACACACACACACACACACACACATACACACATACATATATACATATATATATATTTCTTTTACAGACACAGCATATTTTACATTCGTTATCAGTCCCACCCTTCAGCTCCATTCAACTCCACCCATCTATCTCTTAACAATATCCATATTGGACTTCTATTTGACATATATTTTTCAACTGTGCTGTTCTGAAACTTTCTATTCTCATTGTTTCTACAGATTGTAAATTAAATCATTATTAGATTTTTGATCGATTGACTATGACTTTTCAAATCACCCAGTAGTACTATCTGCAGAGTTGGCTCCAGGTAATTGTTGCAATTCTTCAGCCATTTCTGGACCTGTGACCCTAAACAAGCTACATATGGACAGTTGTATTATTAAAAAGGACAACAATATGCGTACTTAACAGAGCCCTGGCCCTGTCGGTCTTACCGTAGGTGAACATGCGTGGCGACGTGAGCTCGATGTTGGGCAGGGACCCCAGATGGTTGAGAACAGCACACCTGTACCCCTGCCTCTGGGAGTGATTCACAAAGGTACGGATGTAGTGCTTCTCACTGTGGTTACCAATCCCTGGGCAGATCACCATGGTGATGTCATCTGTGGAGTAAAAACACAGTAAACACACAGGTGATAAAGAGGAGTCCGTGGGTAGGTGGTGGTAGGGCAAATTGAAGGCCGAAAAGCACGCTATTCTATGTGCAACAGGGGTCTTTAGTGCACACAAATGTTCATTAGTGCACACAGTGGAACACGCTTTAAAACATTTTGCAACAGGAAATTAAAATTTGCATTGGACCAGTTCCGGTAGTCCTTCCCTGTTTCAGTCATTTTCTTCTGTGTGGTGTCTAATGAACAAGACCAAGGAGTAGGGTTAGGCAGTATCCAGACTTTCAAACTGCTCTGTACCATATCGGGTATTAGTGCACAAAAGGGGCGCAATTTCTTTCCAAATGATATATTTTTCAACGCACAACACGTTTAGGCAGCAGGGGCCTCTTCTAACCGCCGCTTAGAATTTCACAACATTCCCACATGCGCAATTTCTGAAAAGTCGGCGCAGGTACAACAACATTAAGATTTATAAACTTGGCGCACGCATGTTTCCCCAGTTATAAATCAGACCCGTAGTAAAACTGTGCAAGCGTGAACGAGCATTAAAACTTTGCCTGGACAAACGACCTTCATTAAACTTACGATGACAAATGACACCCTTTTACTTGCTGTAGAATTTGGAACTATTGGCATTCAAAATGTAGTTTATCAATAGCTTGTGTTTCTATGTCCTGCCTTGGTATAGGCTCCGAGATTAAATAGGCAATGATGTGGCACTCCTATCGCACACCAATACCGAAGCCTACCCATACCGTCAAATATTTTACACAAGCTGCCAGTCTATCTACTGAGTTGGCAGAATGCTTTAAATCTTTGGCATTAATTTATGCTGCATCTGGCAAAGGACTGTCAGTTCTGAAAGAGAAAACAATGGCAAATTATTGTGGACCTGGCAGCACAACAACATTGACTTTTCCTACAACCCATGGGGCGGTGCACAATTGGCTGAGTGTCGTCCGGGTTAGGCCGGATTTATAATATACAGTCGAATTTAACATATCTCCATTTGCACAAAATACTTGCCAGCTTACAATACAATATTTCAACCACTAGCAGAGATGTGTGTACACATGGCCTTAAATTTGCGAGGAGGTGAGCACATTCATCAAGTTCGATTTTTGTGAATGCCAACTTTTGCGTGAAAATTGGCGCACACACATTTGGGTGGGTATATCGTGTACTTACACAATTTATAAAATGAGGCCCCAAGAATCTTGATCCGGGAGGGGATTGATGGCCTCTGCAGTAACCAAGAAGCTTGATCTTGCAGGCTAGCCACTTAGTTGACAAACCAAATGCATGGCTGAAGCGATTAATACTATTTGAAAAGTCATACCGTCTATATTTCAAAATATCCCAGTATACCATCCAAGCCTACCAGGGAGTCACTACACAGATAAAGGGTGTGTGCTACTCTTTCCTCAGGGCTACCATCATGCTAATGGTCTCAAACCCAATTAGATACCCTAGGGCATGTGCCCAAAAGGTCAAAACAGTACGAGAGGATTTTTAATAAATAAAATAAAAGTGTTCCCTTGACATACATTACTCAAGATAAGGAAACAGTAGACACCAACCAAAGCCAATTCCATTCGATGAATTACCTAAATAAATGCACACTAGTCGCAGACCTGTTGCATTAAACCTCATTTTGAAGTTCCACTACACTGAGGACTTGAAGGGATGCGGACAGTATTGAGCACAGCTGTTTTTGTAAGCCTAACCAATAGGCTGAGTCATGCCCATATCACAGATACAGTACATGGCATGCGGTACATGACCAGACCTGGGTTCAAATACTATTTGAAATCATTTAAAATACTTCAGCTGGGCTTGATTGAGCTCATCTGGCATAATTGAACCAACACAATAATTGCAAAAGTGCAAAGCCCACCCATCTACAAGTCACCTTTAGAATAGATAGGATCACGTTTAAGGCTAGGATTGGTTTAGCCCCTACTTACAACTTACATTGCCAGAGGAGATCAGGCTTGCAGATTCAGTGCCTCTTTAAATCCCCCCTGAAAACCCACTTATGCACTTGATGCGAAGCACTTTGTTAACCTGTTATTGAAAAGAGCTCTATAAATAAAGTTATTAATATTCAAGCAAACACTAGAAGTATTTCAAAGATTTCAAATAAACTCATAAAAAAAAGAAACGTCCTCTCACTGTCAACTGCATTTATTTTCAGCAAACTTAACATGTGTAAATATTTGTATGAACATAACAAATTTCAACAACTGAGACATAAACTGAACAAGTTCCACAGACATGTGACTAACAGAAATTGAATAATGTGTCCCTGAAAAAGGGAGGGTGTAACAGTATCTGGTGTGGCCACCAGCTGCATAGAGTACCGCAGTGCATCTCCTCTTCATTGACTGCACCAGTTCTTGCTGTGAGATGTTACCCCCAGGCTCGTTGCTGGCCATGGCAGAACACTGACATTCCTGTCTTGCAGGAAATCATGCACAGAACAAGCAGTATGGCTGGTGGCATTGTCATGCTGGAGGGTCATGTCAGGATGAGCCTGCAGGAAGGGTATCACATGAGGGAGGAGGATGTCTTTCCTGTAACGCAGAGATTGCCTGCAATGACAACAAGCTCAGTCCGATGATGCTGTGACACACCGCCCCAGACCATGACGGACCATCCACCTCCAAATCGATCCCGCTCCAGAGTACAGGCCTCAGTGTAACGCTCACTCGACGATAAATGCGAATCCCGGTGAGACAAAACTGCGACTCGTCAGTGAAGAGCACTTTTTGCCAGCGACGGTGGGTTTGTGCCCATAGGCGACGTTGTTGCTGGTCCTCACCAGCCATCAGTCCAGCCTCTCTCAGCCTATTGCGGACAGTCTGAGCACTGATGGAGGGATTGTGCGTTCCTGGTGTAACTCGGGCAGTTGTTGTTGCCATCCTGTACCTGTACCACAGGTGTGATGTTCAGATGTGCAGGGTTGTTATACGTGGTCTGCCGTCACGTCTCCCTGTAGCTGTCTTAGGTGTCTCACAGTACGGACATTGCAATTTATTGCCCTGGCCAAATCTGCAGTCCTCATGCCACCTTGCAGCATGCCTAAGGCACATTCATGCAGGTTTTTTAATTTGACCTTTATTTAACTAGGCAAGTCAGTTAAGAACAAATTCTTATTTTCAATGACGGCCGAGGAACAGTGGGTTAACTGCCTGTTCAGGGGCAGAACGACAGCTCTATAAAGCATGTTACCTTGTCAGCTTGGGGATTTGAACATGAAACCTTTCGGTTACTAGTCCAACGCTCTAACCACTAGGCTACCCTGCCGCCCCAGATGAGCAGGGACCCTGGGCATCCTTCTTTGGATGTTTTTCCAGAGTCAGTAGAAAGGCCTCTTTAGTGTCCTAGGTTGTCATAACTGTGACCTTAATTGCCTACCGTCTGTAAAATGTTAGTGTCTTAAAGACCGTTCCACAGGTGCATGTTCATTAATTGTTTATGCTTCATTGAACAAGCATTACGATTTATCTTTGAAAGACAAGAGTCCTGAAAAATGTTAGTACTTGAACCCAGGTCTGTACATGACGTGGTACAGTACAAGGCACTGAATATCTCGGAGTAGGGTGAAGCTGCCCCAGCCGAGACACTGATCTTGGGTCATTTTTGCATTTCCTCACTAAAGGTTAAGGTTAGGATTGTTGCAGGGGAAGCTGAGCCTAGTTCTGCACCTAGGGGAATATTTACTCTGGAGCGAATATCTTACCTCCAGTGCGGTGGTCCCCCAGCGACTCGAAGAGGTCAAAGGTGGCAGTGGCCCCATCCTGCATGAGGAGGTACTTGCGCTCCCCACAGGGGTTTGGGGAGCAGACACGCCCCATCTTCCCATACAGAGCAGTCTGGAGGTGTCCACTCTTCCCCCACAGCAGTGGTGGTTCGTACCTGTGTGAATACACAAACGGGCAAGAGTGGATGTGTGAGAGCCAAAGTGATGTAAGAGCAGTAATGTCAGTGCCTTGTGGAACATTTTGTGTTGTGAGCATGGTATGAAATCCCAGTGTGAACTGGTACATTCCACACACACACACACACACACACACACACACACACACACACACACACACACACACACACACACACACACACACACACACACACACACACACACACACACACACACACACACACACACAAACAAACAAAATCTAGCATGACGTTAACATGTATAAACATCTCATTTGTGGGCCTCCCAAGTAGTGCAGTGGTCTAAGGCACTGCATCACAGTGCTAGCTGTGCCACTAGAGATTCTGGGGTCGAGTCAAGGCTTTGTCGCAGCTGGCTGCGACCGGGAGACCCATGGGGCGGCGCACAATTGTCCCAGTGTCGTCCGGGTTAGGGAAGGGTTTGGCCGGCAGGGATGTCCTTGTCCCATCGCGCACTAGCAACTCCTGTGGTGGGCCAGGCAAAGTGCACGCTGACACGGTCACCAGGTGTATGACGTTTCCTCCGACACATTGGTGTGGCTGGCTTCCGGGTTAAGTGGACATTGTGTCAAGAAGCAGTGCGGCTTGGTTGGGTTGTGTTTCGGGGGTAGCACGGCTCTCGACCTTCGCCTCTCCCGAGTCTGTACGGAAGTTGCAGCGATGAAACAATTGAATAACACGAAATTATAGGAAGAAAAAGAGGTATAACAACAACAAAAAATGATCTAATTTGCAAGTAACTCAAAGAAACACAACCGTTTTAAGTAACCTCCTTTCCCCACTCTGTGACCAGGCTTTGGCCTGTAGGATCAATTATATATCACTGGTAGCAAGACATTAACATCTTCATGTCTCATGGAAGCCATTTACATTTTACAGCAAATATGCCTCAATGAAAAACAGCTCCTTGAGTTAGAGAGTTTATCTTAAAAAAAATGTTCACTTCATCCAAGTAAAGACAGTGTAATTTAGCCATGCTAAGTCTGCAGTGTGGTCCATAGTGTAGATGTTATGTAATTGCGAAGTGGCTGTAAAATAATACAGTGTTAATAAGACACCTCCTATAACCACACACAGGGCATCTCGATTGGCTGGACAGCCGTTGACTGATGCAGGGAGTGTTGAGAACCGGTCTAACAGGGAGGTACGGTGAGAAGGGCACGATCACGACTGGGTTGAAAGTGATCACGACTCAGGGGGAAAGGAAAGATTAAGGATGTTTATGAAAGTGGGATAGTATGTCCTGTAGCTACAGTACATGTGGGTTTATGAGTATGAGCTTGTGACTGTCTGTGTATGTGTGGCATGTACCAGTCTGCTCTGGAATTTGTATATATTGATACCATAGTCACAACAACATAACATGTTCCAGGAAGCACTGCATGGCATGACTGCTATTTCGCTCACAAGTGTGTGTGCTTGCTCTCAAGTAGGCATGTGTGTGCTCCGGTGCATGGGAACAGTGGACACGGTTTGCGGCCCAAATGGCACCCCATTTCCTATATAGTTTATTACTTTTGACCAGGGCTCTATAGGTGATAGTGGCTGTGTCCCAAATGGCACCCCATTTCCTATATAGTTTATTACTTTTGACCAGGGCTCTATAGGTGATAGTGGCTGTGTCCCAAATGGCACCCCATTTCCTATATAGTTTATTACTTTTGACCAGGGCTCTATAGGTGATCGTGGCTGTGTCCCAAATGGCACATTTCCTATATAGTTCATTACTTTTGACCAGGGCTCTATAGGTGATCGTGGCTGTGTCCCAAATGGCACATTTCCTATATAGTTCATTACTTTTGACCAGGGCTCTATAGGTGATGGTGGCTGTGTCCCAAATGGCACCCCATTTCCTATATAGTTCATTACTTTTGACCAGGGCTCTATAGGTGATCGTGAATGTGTCCCAAATGACATCCTATCTGCTGGGTAGGTATCAGTACTCACTCTTTGGTCAGGATGGGGCAGGACTTGAGCAGATAGTGGTTGAGGGGCGTGTCCCGATAGGTGATGTCAGGCGGAGCCGTGGGACTCTTCAGATTCAGACAGCGCACCAGGAAATAGAGCACCGTTGCTATGGCAGCCAGCTTCATGCCATCAAATATGGCTGGCATCTCGGGGGCAATGGTGTGGACATCGCCTGGCTCCACGAGTGCACTCATGGTTGACAGAGAGGACCTATGTCTAGGCACAATTAACATATGATCACAACAGCAACACATGGCACACAGGTGCAGAGGGTATATAAAGAGTCACATGCAGTCGTAGCATTGATACATCATGTAAATTAGAGCATGATAAGAATAATGAGATCAAATATGACCACAATAAGACTGGCTCCACGAGTGCACTCATGGTGCACTCGGCAATAAGACTGATTTGAAGTCCACAAACAGCAGAAAGAAACGAAGTCGGTTAGACAGTGTCAAAAAAAATTGCCCACCTTGTTCAATAACTAATGATACTCAGTCACCCCCTGGACATGCATTTCAGAATCTGGCATTGCTGGAAAAGAGGAACAAAAAGTCACCCAAATAGCTAACTGTCAGCATATTGTTGAATGCAAAAGTCTAATCTGTTTGACTTTACGTAGATACAAATTACATCATATACATCATTGTACGAATTCCAATCATTCGGACGTTATTATTTAGCAGTGAAGTCTGCCAGTTAATGTTTGTGTTAGAGTTTAATTTGCGCAAGACAACTCATTCTACGCTTACAATCTGGTCTAGAATAGAATACATAAATGTTACCCACTTTTGATACAGTGAAACACGCAGAAAAAGTAGACTGCCCTCTGTCAGCCGACAACCCTCATTTCAGCACACACGCAGTAGCAATTGTTTCTGTAAAAAAAAGCCAGCAAGTCAGCTGGTTGGCAACCATGCACAACGTACCATTTTTTTTTTACCTCAAATATATTTTCGCGGTCTACTCGAGCTTTCGTCCGAATCAGTGTCCTTACATGCATGTATGTTTACAAGCTGTGTTGCTCTCTGTGCACAGCTGCTCCGTGTAGTCACGGACTGTTTACTACAGTGGAACAGAGTTGAAACACGCGAGCACCTAGCAACTGCAGCCCGACTTCCTACTGCAGAAGAGGTGATTTACATATACCTATTTTTTATTGGAGCTCAGTTACCGCTACGTCACATGTTGGGTAATTTTCGGTGCCCAGTTTTGGGCCACGGCGAAGTCGGCTCAAAACAAAAACAAAGGGGTGTGAGAACGTGGAGTAATATTCCGTGTTTTACTAGCTCAGCGCGTTTTCTGCCTTACCAATGAAACTTGTTTGAACATATATTTTATGGGAAAGAGCTGTATGCTTCTGAACGATACGCAATGCTGCCTTGTTAACAATATGACCGAGCTGCGCAGATTCCTGTTTGTTTTGAGAAGGGCACTCACCGTTTTCACGTCACGGGCTAATGCGCTGTGCACTTATAGAACAAAATGTTTCGCGCATAGCATGATACCTATGGTATTCACCATCTACGTATAAAAATGTAGTAATTGATAAGCATACATAAAAAAGTATTTTGTTACGCCCAGTTGGATTATTATTTTATTATGTTTTATTGTAGCCCCCTTCAATGTTTTCCATGTTGTCAATACTTCTTGAGAAATATTTGTAGTGTTGCAAATCATGATTTTACAATGTATATATTAATAACCATTTTAATCTTTCATTTTGCGCTACTTGTGTACAGCACTTACAATTTCGCAATAACTGTCACAAGCTCCTTAGTGCCGCAGCAGTCTAAGGCACTGCATCACAGTGCTAGAGGTGTCACTACAGACCCTGGTTCAATTCCAGGCTGTATCACAGCTGGCCGTTATTCGGAGTCCAATAGGGCGGTGCACAATTGACCTGGCATCATTGGGGTTTGGTCGGGGTAGGCATTCATTGTAAGAATGTTCTAAACTGACTTAAATATAGGTTAAATAAAAATACTATTTAAGCGATAATACCAGAGAAGTGGGTGTTTGGAGGATATATTGGCATGGGTGTTGTTTTGTAGAACTGTGTCAATATGTCCTCCAAATACCGGCTTCGAGGATATTATCACTTTTATACAAGGGGCTACCAACATATTCCAATAATGATGGACATATTTTCATAAACAAGGTTATTTTGATGAATGTATTCATACCATTTAATTCTTCCATGAGATACAGTGCATTCGGAAAGTATTCAGACCCCTTGACTTTTTCCACATTTTGTTACATTATTCTAAAATGGATAAAAACATTTTTCCTCGTCAATCTACACACAATACCCCATAATGACAAAGCAAAACATGTTTTTTTAGACATTTTTGCAAATGTATATAAAAAAAACGGATATTTACATAAGTATTCAGACCCTTTACTAAGTACTTTCTTGAAGCACCTTTGGCAGCTATTACAGTCTTCTTGGGTATGACACTACACGCTTGGCACACCTGTATTTGGGGAGTTCCTCCCATTCTTCTCTGCAGATCCTCCCAAGCTCTGTCAGGTTGGATGGGGAGCATTGTTGTACAGCTATGTTCGGGTCTCTCCAGAGATGTTCGATCGGGTTCAAGTCCGGGCTCTAGCTGGGCCACTCAAGGACATACAGAGAAATGTCCCAAAGCCACTCCTGCATTGTCTTTGCTGTGTGCTTAGAGTCGTTATCCTATTGGAAGGTGAGCCTTCACCGCAGCTATGAAGCAGGTTTTCATCAATGATCTCTCTCTACTTTGCGCTGTTCACCATTCCCTCAATCCTGACTAGTTTCGCAGTCCCTTCCACTGAAAAACATCCCCACTGCATGATGCTGCCACCACCATGCTTCACTGTAGGGATGGTGCCATGTTTCCTCCAGACGTGACTCTTGGCATTCAGGCTAAAGAGTTCAATCTTGGTTTCGTCAGACCAGAGAACCTTGTTTCTCAGGGTCAGAATCCTTTATGTGCCTTTTGGCAAACTCCATGTTGGCTGTCATGTGCCATTTCCTGAGGAGTGGCTTCCGTCTGATCACTCGACCATAAAGGCCTGATTGGTGGAGTGCTGCAGAGATGTTTGTCCTTCTAGATGGTTCTCCCATCGCAGCAGAGGAACTCTGGAGCTCTGTCAGAGTGACCATCGGGTTCTTAGTCACCTCCCTGACCAAGGCCCTTCTCCCTCGATTGCTCAGTTTGGCCAGGCAGCCAGCTCTAGGAAGAGTCTTGGTGGTTCCAAACTTCTTCCATTTAATAATCATGGAGGCCACTGTGTTCTTGGGGACCTTCAATGCTGCAGAAATGTTTTGGTGCCGTTCTCCAGATCTGTACCTTAACAAAATCCTGTCAGACAATTCCTTCAACCTCATGGCTTGGTTTTTGCTCTGACATGCACTGTCAACTGTGGGACCTTATACAGACAGGTGTGTGCCTTTCCAAATCATGTCCAATCAATTTAATTTACCACAGGTGGACTCCAATCAAGTTGTAGAAACATCTTAAGGATGATCAATGGAAACAGGAAGCACATGAGCTCATTTTTGAGTCTCATAGCAAAGGGTCTAAATAAATACTGTACCAGTCAAACATTTGGACACACCTACTCATTCAAGGGGTTTTCTTTATTTTTACTTGTGTCTTGTTAAAGTTCATTTGTGGCATTTTTTTTTACAACACAATCAGTTGTGTTGTAACAAGGTAGGGGTGGTATACAGAAGATAACCCTATTTGGTAAAAGATCAAGTCCATATTATGGCAAGAACATGTCAAATAAGCAAAGACAAACGTACACCATTACTTTAAGACATGAAGGTCATTCAATATGGAACATTTCAAGAACTTTGAAAGTTTCTTAAAGTGCAGTTGCAAAAACCATCAAGCGCTATGATGAAACTGGCTCTCATGAGGACTGCCACAGGAAAGGAAGACCCTGAGTTACCTTTGCTGCAGAGGATAGGTTCATTAGATTTACCAGCCTCAGAAATTTCAGCCCAAATAAATGCTTCTCCGAATTCAAGTAGCAGACACATCTCAACATTGACTGTTCAGAGAAGACTGCATAAATCATGCCACCATGGTTGAATTGTTGCAAAGAAACCACTACTAAAGGACCCCAATAATAATAAGAGACTTGCTTTGGCCAGAAACACGAACAATGGATATTAGACCAGTGGAAATCTGTCCTTTGGTCTGATGAGTCCAAATCTGAGTTTTTTGGTTCTGACCATCATGTCTTTGTGAGTTGCAGAGTAGGTTAATGGATGATCTCCGCATGTGTGGTTCCCACGTGAAGCATGGAGGAGGAAGTGTTATGGTGCTTTGCTGCTGACCTTGTCTGTGATTTATTTAGAATTCAAGACACACTTAGCCAGCATGGGTACCACTGCATTCTGCAGCGATGCGCCATCCCATCTGGTTTGCATCATTTGTTTTTCAACAGGACAATGACCCAAAACACCAAGGCTGCGTAAGGGCTATTTGACCAAGAGGGAGAGTGATGGAGTGCTGCATCAGATGACCTGGCCTCCACAATCACCCCACCTCAACCCAATTGAGAGGGTTTGGGATGAGTTGGACTACAGAGTGAAGGAAAAGCAGCCATCAAGTGCTAAGCATATGTGGGAACTCCTTCAAGACTGTTGGAAAAGTATTCCAGGTGAAGCCGGTTGAGAGAATATCAAGCATGTGCAAAGCTCTCATCAAGGCAAAGGGTGGCTACTTTAAAGAATCTAATATATGTTTAACACTTTTTTGGTTACTGCATGTTTCCATATGTGTTATTTCATAGTTTGATGTCTTCACTATTATTCTACAATGTAGAAAATAGTCAAAATAAAGAAAAACACTTGAATGAGTAGATGTGCCCAAACTTTTGACTGGTACTGTATGTAAATAAGGTATTTCAGTTCTTTTTTTTAATACATTTGCAAAAACAATTAAAAACCTGTTGTAACTTTGTCATTATTGGGTACTGTGTGTAGATTGATGCGGAGGAAAAGTAAGGTAATCAATTTTAGAGTAATTCTGTAATGTAACAAAATGTGGAAAAAGTCAAGGGGTTGGGATACTTTCTGAATGCACTGTATATTCCCGACACAAATCTAAGGTTGTTACCCAAGCCGGCTGGTCGTTGGTTCTTTCGGTTCGGTTGCCAGAGACGTGACCCAGCCCCTTAGTCTTTTTTTTCTGTTCCCAGTCGTTCGTTCTAAAAGTTCCATTCCATACTGGCTGGCAACGTTCTTATCCCTTGCTTGCTACTGTAGCTAGCCAATTACGGCTAATTTACAGTCACGTCAAACAGTGCAGCCAGAATAACAGCAAAGTAGCTGCATTTGCATTTGTTTAAACTGGGTTCTAGTGACATTTATTTGCACTCATCCATAACGCTAATGATGCGTGATTTCGCATGGCATTGAAAATGTGCTCTCTCGTCATCTAGTCAACAACACAGCTAACACAATCACTTCAAACGGAAGCTGGAAGGACTGCAAACTATCTGCATCTCGTTTCGTTTGACCTGTTTTCTATTGACATTTATTTTTGTATATTTGCATAAAAATCATGCCAGTTGATTCATGATTTCGACTGGCTGAGAAAAGCTGTCTGCAGCTAGGTTTATACAAATCAACGCTGTTGAAAACCAAATGTTAGTCAAAAAGAAATGGGCGATAATGTCTACATGCTTCATATAGTGGAGATCAAGTTTATACATTGTCTGCTGGGCTGATGAGACAGTTGATTGCGCAATGAGACGCGACAGAGTAAATATGTATTTTAATGTCATAGATTTAGCCAGTGGTAACTTGTGGAATAAACAGCGGCTGGAATGCGATTTTAACCAATCAGCATCCAGGGTTAGATCCACCCGATGTATAAGTAGGCCAAATAATACAGTGAATCACTAGGCTGTTTGTTTCTCAGTTATTTCTCAGGGTTTGATAAATGGATTATTTTCATTTCAGTATCAGGTTGTTATCAGTGAAGTCGATCGTTTCTAATCAATACAATTTGGCCACTGGGAGGCGACATTGGCATTTACTAAAGTAGACTATTCACTCAATGTGAGAAATCAACCATTGCTTATGAGAATGAGGGCAATTTGCTGCACCAAATAAAAGTACATAAAGTTACAAATTGCCTTCATATTGAGAAAAGCTGTATCTTAATTTAAAAATATTTGTAGAATTAATACAAAATGTGTGAAATATTGCAAAACAAATTATTGTTTATTCTCTGCACACATCAGGGGTCTGAAAAAACTAAAGGTTTCACTCAGATAGGAAATACAGGAAATACAATACAAAGCCTATTGATATGAGAAATAACTATACTGTTTTTGAGTACATTGAAATCATGAAAAATGTGTCCAAAATCGAAATTTCCAATATTGACTCAGGATTATTAACTCAAACATTACAATAAAGATTCAGTTATCATTCATTTAACCCACCAATAATAATCTGGACCAAGGAATCAGTGATTATCATAGATTTTTTTTTAATGAACCAATTGAACCCAGGGACAGACTGGAGACAGAAATCCTCCTGGGAATTTCTAGCACACCGCCCTAATTTTGCCTCAAGGCTCCCACAATTCTCTTCCCTTGAGGCCACCATTATTAGCTAAATAATGGCAATTCTGCACTAAAACTACCATCATCTTTAGACCAGCCCTCTGGGCTAAAGATGAAACCAGTCAATCTGGCATTTGCCAGAACCGCTCTATGGCCAGTCCGTTTCTGATTAAGCCCCTTGGAGAGAGGCCTGATATTGGAGAGGTAAGTCATGAGGAAAAGCCCATTTAGACAAGAGGTGAACATCATAGGAAACGTATGTGATGACTCACACCATACCTGACTATTTGTTTGAAGTTGACTGAATGACTTATCCAAGCCGACTATACAACGGTTGTATGGTTCTGTCCGTACGATAATGACTTTTGACAAGGTTTCAAAGCCACATGGCTTAGTCACAGGGTAGGAAATACCTTGGTGTGGTTCTCATGCATTCAAACTGTGGACCCCTCTCACTGAATAATAGACTGTTTAATTGTTACTGATACACAACGGATAGCCTATCTTTTACAGTTTAGATATAATATAATAGAACAGATCAGAATGGAATAGAGTAGAATAGATTGTGTCAGTAGTGAACTTCATTATAACACTATATCCAGAAAGCTATGACAGATATATAACCAGACACCTCTGTTCTCTTGGCCCTCCCAGGGTTCCTACAGAAGGAACATAATCCTGCAGCAATAGGAAATGTGAATTATTATGTGAATTATAATTCATTGATATTTTTTGCTTTACAGGAAAATTCTCAGCAACAAAAGAGGGATCAAATTAAGATCCTACATCTGTAAAATGTCAAACGTAAATGTAAAAATGAATGCGTTTCTCATCTGAAAATTACATCTGAAAACCTCTGTTGTATCTCGGTATCAGTTAGAAACAGGAGTCATTACAGATTCCCCATGCAGTAAACATGCTGACCCTCTCCATGAACTGATGCTAATCTTATGCTATTTGGGAGCCTATGGAGCGTTCATATCATAGGCCTACTATAGAAGAGATCAGGAATACATGTTTGAAGTTATTATAAGGGGTCTTCAAAGAGCTTTACTGGAGAGCACTGTACTGGAAAATGCACCAAATCCTTTCCACAATGGTAATGTTTTGAGAAATCTATTTTTAGATCAGAACTCTACCAGTTACTAGGTTACAGTAAATGGTGATGTCAGTCAATGTGGTGTCAGGGAATGTAATGTATGTGTCAGTCAATCAAAATGTACTTAGCAATTCTATTAATAGAAATGGTGGGTTATTGGTTATTACCATTGGTTATTTTTTAGAACGAGTATATCAGAGAGTCCTACAGCTGATATGGACTCTTCCCAGCTAGCACATGTAGTTCCTTGGAAGTTGTGAGAAAGTAAATTTTTGGTTTCCCATTGGTTCTGGGAATAAAGCCATAAGTTTCCTGACCAGTAAAACAGAATGTTTTTTAAACGTTCTGAGAAGGGAACGTTTTGCCTGTTCTTGGAAAGTTCATTTTTAGGTTGCATGGAGGTTCTGAGAACATTTTACTATGGTTCCCTGAACGTTTAATTGGAGGTTTTATTAATGTTCTGAGAATGGAAATGATAAGTTATTTGAAGGTAATTAAATAATGTTCTGAGAATAAGATTTTTAATAAAAAATTTAATAACACTGCTGTCTTAGTTTGGGTTAACTGTTTTGAACTCCAAGCACAGATAGGAAATTAATTTGCCTACCCATTAATCATTACCCCTTTACTTACCCCTGGGGTGGCAGGAAGCCTAGTGGTTAGAGCGTTGGACTGGCAACCGAAAGGTTGCAAGATTGAATCCCCGAGCTGAAAAAGTAAAAATCGGTTTTCTGCCCCTGAACAAGGTAGTTAACCCACTGTTCCTAGGCCGTCAATGAAACTAAGAATTGTTCTTAACTGACTTGCCTAGTTAAATAAAGGTTAAAAAAACAATTGTGTTCTGAGAAAATTATATGAAATAGAACCATGAGGAAACCTGCAGAAAATGTTATGCGGAAGTACTGAAATTCCCACAGAAGAACGTTGTTTCTTGACATTCTGGGAACAATTTGAGAACACTACTTTAAATAGAACCAGGAGGAAACCTGTAGGAAACATTTTGTGGAAGTACTGAAATTCCCACAGAAGAAGGTTGTTTCTTAAAGTTCTCGGAACAATTTGAGAACATTGCTTTAAATAAAACCATGAGGAAACCTGAAGGAAACGTTATACTGAAGTACTGAAATTCCAACCTGAGAAAAATATGGTTCTAGCACAATTCCGAGGAATGTTGTGGGAAGGTTGAATGCAAAATAACCATAGGACAATCACACTATCCCAAGCTTTAAGAAACATATAAGTCTCAGAACGTTATGTGCTGCCTGGGTCACGTATCTCAAACATGTTTTCTAGTAAAGATTGGATCTCAAAATGTTACATTTACTGTTAATAATGTGCACACACAAAAGAATAATAAGAACAGAGAGAGAACACATTGAGTTCAGTTTACTTACACCCACTTACTCTATCAACACACAAATCACCTCTGACACCACGGATGGATCTCAGCCCGAATAACACCCACATTCAGTCTTTTAGTGTGTGTGTGTGTGTATATGTGTGTGTGTAGAGTAGTTAGTTAGACCCACCACCACCAAATGACAATTTCTGCATACTCAGCAGTTGACTTCTCTAGCACTCCCTCACAAGAGATTTTAAAAATGATCCACAGATTCTGCAAAAGTAAACATCCGTTGCAGCTGTCAGACTAAATCTTGGAAAACAACATGGTCTTTCAACAATATAGTGGTGTAGGAATGATGCCATGGTCTGTGTCTATATAGAGGCAATGTTATAAGCCACTTCTTTTGTTGTTTCACCCCTTTTTTCTCCCAAATTTCATGGTATCCAATTGGTAGTAGTTACAGTCTTGTCTCGTCGCTGCAACTCCCGTACAGACAAAGGTTGAAAGCCATGCGTCCTCCAAAACACAACCCAACCAGGCTGCACTGCTTCTTTACACAATGCCCAACCATGCGTCCTCCAAAACACAACCCAACCAGGCTGCACTGCTTCTTTACACAATGCCCAACCATGCGTCCTCCAAAACACAACCCAACCAAGCTGCACTGCTTCTTTACACAATGCCCAACCATGCGTCCTCCAAAACACAACCCAACCAAGCTGCACTGCTTCTTTACACAATGCCCAACCATGCGTCCTCCAAAACACAACCCAACCAAGCTGCACTGCTTCTTTACACAATGCCCAACCATGCGTCCTCCAAAACACAACCCAACCAAGCTGCACTGCTTCTTTACACAATGCCCAACCATGCGTCCTCCAAAACACAACCCAACCAAGCTGCACTGCTTCTTTACACAATGCCCATCCAACCCGGAAGCCAGCCACACCAATGTGTCAGAGGAAACACCGTACACCTGGCTACCGTGTCAGCGTGCACTGTGCCCATCCCGCCAGAGGAGTCGCTAGTGCCGGCCAAACCCTCCCCTAACCCCGACGACGCTGAGCCAATTGTGCGCCGCCCCGTGGGCCTCCCGGTCGGGGCCGGCTGCGACAGAGCCTGGACTCAAACCCAGAATCTCTAGTGGCACAGCTAGCACTGCGATGCAGTGCCTTAGACCACTGCGCCACTCGGGAGGCCTATAAGCCACATTTTAATCAAAAGTTGGTTTGCAACCACAGTTGGCTTATCAGATACAAAACACATTCGAAGAGCATTACAAAAACATTGTTTATTTTTTATAATGACTATGTTTTCACCTTTCCATACTTAATTGATTGGCACTCAAGATTTATTCAGTTCTAACCAAATGGACAATCAGGTATCTATTTATATTCTATTATATTTCTTTCTATATTATTTATTTTCTGTTATGATTTGATCTGATCTCTTCTGTTCTGTTCCCAGTGGTGTAAAGTAACTAAGTAAACTACTTTGAAGTACTACTTTGTATTTTTGGGGGGTATCTGTACTTTACTATTGATTTTGTTGACAACTTTTACTTTTACTTCACTCCATTCCGAAAGAATAATGTAGTTTTAACTCCATACCTTTTCCCGAGACACCCAAAAGTACTTTTCAAATGCCTAGCAGGACAGCATAGGAGTCCAAATCACACACTTATCAAGAGAACATCCCTGGTTATCCCTGCTGCCTCTGATCTGGTGGGCTAAATGAACACAAATGCTTCATTATAAATGATGTCTGTTTTTTGGAGTGTGCCCCTAGCTAGCCACAAATGAAATAAGCAAGACAATGGTGCCCTCAGGTTTGCTTAATATAATGAATTAGAATTTGTTATACTTTTACTTTTGATGCTTAAGTATATTTTACCAATTACATTTACTTTTGATACTTGAGTGTATTTAAAACTTAATACTTGGTTTTAAACTTTTACTCAAGTAGTATTTTACTGGGTGACTTTCACTTTTACATGAGTCATTTCTATTAAGGAGCCTTTACTTTCACTCAAGTATGACATTTGGGTACTTTTTCCACCACTGTCTGTTCCGTTCCATGCTATTCCCATTCCATACGATTCCATGCCATTATAATGTGTGAAGGGAAATATCATTCCACCAAATCCCTGGCTGGTAAAAAAAAATGGCAGTTGATCATACCATACTTCATAACTAAACAGTTTTTTTTATTATCATACCATACTTCCTAACTGAACAGTTTTTAAAATGATCATACCTTACTTCCTAACTGAACAAGTTTTTTTGTCATAACTTACTTCCTAACTGAACAGTTTTTAAAAAATCATACCTTACTTCCTAACTGAACAGTTTTTTTTATTGTCATACCTTACTTCCTAACTGAACAGTTTTTTGTATTATCATACCTTACTTCCTAACTGAACAGTTTTTATTAGGATACATAATAATGTATCAATAACGCATCACTACTCTAACAGTTACACCCCACGCCTTTTCACCGTGCTATATTTACTTTAAACCGTTTTTCAAATCACACCCCCAGGGAGGGCTTACAATTATAAAACAGAAACTCGTTGGATGGAAGCAGAGATACACGCGCTCTCACTCTGACACCGCCTATCTTTCAATCTCACCAACCAACGCAGCAACACCACACGGAGCAGCTGTGTTTTTGTCCCAACAGTTCAAAGAGAGAGTGAGAGAAGCCACAATGAAGACCCAAATTCGTTTCGCGTTCTCCATACCACTCTTTGTAGTTTGTTTTCTGGTTGGTGCCATTTCCACAGTGAATGGTAAGTTGTTTTTGTTTTGTTTACAGTTAACCTAGTTTAAGCCGTTTATAATGCGCTGAGCACACCGTGTGTCGGTCCGAGGTGGATATTGAGCACACATTGGAAAGCGGTGTCCTTTTCTCTACGCAATTTATATATATATATATTTTTTACAGTGTTTGGGTATAAACTGGACATTCCAAGGCTGGCATAAATGGCACTATCAATTCAGTATCCCAAAGTAACACCCCATTCCTGTTTTGGGCATTTGGAGAGGTCCTTGAGTGAGGCATGGGAATACATTGCTGCATGGAATTTTATATATATATATATATATATGTTTGTGTATTTACATTTGTGTTGTTTAGTATTTAACTTAACAATATACAATGGACAGTTTTGAACACAGTTGTTGTTATCTAGTACTTGGTTAAGTGTGATTGACTTGGCTAATCTAATTTCATTCACTCCCCCTGTAGCAACAGTGCTTAAAAAAGCATTTCCATATCAACCAACTTGGCTAATTGTCATTCTATAGGTATAAAGATAACATAAGCATTTCTTCGGATTAGGCATAAGTAGGTATAAAAACCTCTGCATGAAATAACGAACACCTACCTAAGGGCATTGTGTTCAAAGTGCCCCTCACAGTAGTGCCCATTATGTTTGCCCATGTCCCATCTTTATGCCGTTGGCACTCTGCTTTCTTTGCATCCAGGGCATGTGTGGATGAATAGAAAGGATTTTGCATCCAGGACATGTGTGGATGATTAGAAAGGACTTTGCATCCAGGACATGCGTGGATGAATAGAAAATACTTTGCATCCAGGACATGCGTGGATGAATAGAAAGGACGTATGGGGGAAACCATTTACATGGTGGCATTGGTTTCTTCCTCAAACTACACACTGTCCCCAATCCAGATATGTATAAATCACTGAGCTATCTTTACCAGAACCCAAGTTATGAGCTTTTAAAGTGTGCTTCAGTCAAAAAGTAAGAAGTGAGAACCACATTCAAAGATTCTATTCCGTTTCATTCTAACTGCATTGAGAGGCATGAGAGAAACACCAACACTCACTGCAATTGCTGGTGTTGTTTGTATCAAATAAACATTACTAGAACTAATTATTACACTGAACAATAATATACAAATATATTTAAATGGGATAATTTTACATTTCAGTGTGATTATGAACAGTAAACAACAAATCCTTCAAAATAAACACTAATAGACAACCCTGGATGGCAGGAAAGATCACAGAAATAAGCACCAAAATAATGACAATAATTGAACTTCAGCTTGCAGGAAAAGGTACTGGAATGCGTTGCCGACATCTCCATGGCCAGGTGGAACAATCTCATCTGCTGAGAGATAAGATGAAATTTGTCATACAGGAATAGTAAAAACAATACAAATACTCACAGCAATACAAGACAATCATACAAAATATAAATATGTAGTGAGGCAAGTAAAATAGTAGAGTTCTAGTGGGCAAAAGACCCCAATGGCAGTGGGCAGAAAGGATTTAATTCATGTTGATATGAATTAATTTGACCGTGTCTATCTCTTTGACAAACACAAAGTGATCTCTAACGCAAACACCTTAGATCATCATTCATTAAAGTTTACTGACAACTCCATCATTTTAGCTAATTGATTGTGATCATTAGATGTCCTGTCTTTCTCTCTGTGTTTGTGTGTCTGAGGGAGAGACTGTCAATGACACACACACTTTAGCTGAGTGCTCCATGGTGAAAACCACCTCGGTTCCAAAACTGGCCACCAGATCCATGAGCCTACCCACTCTTCACCAACTTACCCCGAAGGGAAGAAAACAACATGTTTCACGTGCTTTATCAGTCTTATTTATTTTGGTACACAAGAAAGTAAATTGTCATGTAGACCCAAATGTTTCACACACACACACACGCACACACTAGATCACCTTTACTCCACACACAGAATTGCATACAAAGCTCTCCCTTGCCCTCCATTTGGGAAATCTAAATCTGACCATAACTCTATCCTGATTCCTGCCTACAAGCAAAAACTCAAAACAGGAAGTACCAGTGACGCACGCGCTCAATACAGAAGTGGTCTGATGAAGCAGATGTTAAGCTACAAGACTATTTTCGCTAGCACAGACTGGAATATGTTCCGGGATTCATCCGATGGCATTAAGAAGTTTACCACATCAGTGACCATACGTACATATCCCAACCAGAAGCCGTGAATTACAGGCAACATCCGTACTGAGCTAAAATCTAGAGCTGCTGCTTTCAAGGAGTGGGATACTACTAATCCGTCCATTTACAAGAAATCCCACTACGACCTCCGACGAGCCATTAAACAGGCAAAGCATCAATACAGAACTAAGATCAAATCCTAATATGCCAGCGCTGATGCTCATCAGATGTGGCAGGGCTTGCAAACCGGCACAGATTACAAAGGGAAAGCCAGCTACGAGCTGCCCAGTGATGCGATCCTACCAGACTAGCTAAATGCCTTCTGTGCTTGCTTCGACGCAAGCAACACTGAACCATGCATGAGGGCACCAGCTGTTCCGGATGACTGTGTGACCACACTCGCCTTAGCCAACCTTTTTAAACAGGTTAACAGTCACAAGGCCATAGGGACAGACGGATTACCAGGACACGTAAGCAGAGCATGCGCTGAACAGCTGGCAAGTGTCTGACATTTTCAACCTCTCCCTATTACCGTTTTAGTACACAAGGGGCTGCTAAAAAACCCATTGGTGTCTATCACCAGAATGCTAACAAAATTAGCACAAGTACTAGCAAATTTCCATAGAGGCTGCGACCTAAATAGGCCAATGACCGCAAACAACAAACTAATTGCAGAGATAGGCAATCCAGCTTATAAAGTTATATGAGTGTAGGTAGTAGCTACTTGGTGAGTTTGGAAATTAACAAGCGAATGTGAACTAAAGATATTGTGCAAATGAGCACATTGTTTATGAATGTTTGTCTGAAGGAAGAACAGCACTGGCTCTGGAGCAACATGTGTACACACTGTGTCTGTGTTAGGGCAATGGGCCTTCCTGCTCTGCTCGAAGGGCAGGCAGGTAGCCTAGCGGTTAAGCTAATGATGTTGTGTACTTAACTAGCTTGCTTACCTTGCTTGCTCCTAGTTGAAGATGATCTCTTCATGATGAGGTGACTGGATTGGATTCCTCATTTTGTTGACAATCGTTGGCACCACTTGTAAAATAATAATTGATTTGCTGGTAATTCAGAGCATACTGGCACCATTACTCATAATAATGACAACTACTTAGTAATGACAACTAATAGCCACATCGCTATTTATCTGAGTCGGCTGTTAATGATTATTGATGACTGAGACAGCGGGAAGACTGCGTGCGCTAGGCTACTATAGGATGACAGGAGCCCAATCTCAATTCTCACCCCTTCTCGCCTGTGCACTCGTTCACACCCCCTCAAAGATTTAAAATCAATGGATTGGTGTATTGGTAGACATTTCATCGACACCTATCTGATGATTTTACGTCTTTGAGGGGAGTGAAGACAAGTGGCAGGGCGTAGCAAGAAATAGAATGCGGCTCAAAAAATGATGGAAGATGACTAAAGCTTCCTCTCACTTCCAACAAGTTTACAATAGGATATCGATTGATTACTACCTAAAATCGAAATAAATCTGAACTGCGTAAATGAATGGAATACTGTTATTTTGGCCAGCTAATAACCACCAATCAAGGCAAGCAAATTGCAGCGGTGATAGAAGTGTGAATATCATTAGGGATGGACAAAACTTAGCTCCATTCCTTTTGACAAAATGTCAACGACAACAACAAAAAGCATATTGGATATGGGCAATTCCATGGTAACAGAATGATTCTGAGACTCCGATACCAGAATTTGGACTTCGATTCCAGGTTTATTGTCATGATACTCGATACCATCACAATACCAAAACGATACCATAGCAAAATTAAAGCCAAGTCACAAAATGGAACTTTTGTACATTCTTTCAGAGAAAGCCATGTATATCACAACTCAGGATATGACCCAGATGCAGACATGGGAGTCGGATAGTACAGTTCTCCGATTTATTTATTAGAAACACGGGGCAAGCAACGGGCAGGTCAAGGGCAGGCATAGGTTTGTGATCAGGTCAGAGGCAGGCAGGTACAGGACAGCAGGCAGGCTCAGGGTCAGGGCAGGCAGAATGGTCAGAACCGGGAATAATTAGGAAACAGAACTAGAGAAACAGGAAGGCGGGAAAGAACGCTGGTAAGACCTGACAAGACGAACTGGCAACAGACAAACCGAGAACACCGGTATAAATACACAGTGGATAATGGGAAGATGGGTGAGACCTGGAGGTGGGTGGAGACGAGCACAAAGACAGGTGAAACAGGTCAGGGTGTTTCGGTGTATGCATGAATTTATCAATGATGAATTGATGTATGCTTCAGCTGTAAGCTAGCAAGGAAAGGTAGCCTACAAGGCTGGAAGCTACCGGTATCTTCAGTCTTGCACTGTAGAGTGTTCTAGCCTGTAATACAAGTTGTTTTGCAAACCAGTATTTAATAGTTGCAACATTTCTACATGCCGTGTTGTATTATTCAAGTGTGCTCAGTGCAACATGAGTGGGGAGCTAACATGATGCAGCCCAGAATCCCAGTGAGTGCATTTTAAAAGAGAAAGTCCTTGCCCTAAAATGTAGTCTAAACTCATTTATTTTCTTCCTAGAGGCATAAGGCTAGCAGCGGTAAATACACATATCTCAAAGCCAAAGCACTGATATTGTGCCCATTTCAAGACTATGGTGTTAATGAGTTTTTTAAAATTGATATTATATATCGATTGTTAATTAGACTTTTCACATTGCACAAGTTTATGAACATGTCATTTAGTAAACCTGTAAACTATACATTCATTACAATAAGTGCATCTGGGTTGAAAAATACACGTATTATATTCTAAATCTCGTTTTACTCTAAAATGAGTTCCAATACATGTCATTAACATGGCTACCATTAGGGGGCGGCAGGTAGCCTAGTGGTTAGCGCGTTGGGCCAGTAACCAAAAGGTTGCTGGGTCGAATCCCTGATCTGACAAGGTAAAAATCTGTTGTTGTGCCCCTGAACAAGGCAGTTAACCCACTTCCCCTGTAGGCCGTCACTGTAAATAGGGATTTTTTCAAATTAAATGTTAAGGAATCCAGTTAAGGAGGAAACCGCCAACTCTGCAGCCTGAATGGAGGATGTTTTATGTTAAATAAAGGTTAAATAAATACATTTAAAATAAATGTAAAATAAATATATGAACTGGTCCACGGGGGACACGAGTGTATTGTCGCCTGGACACATTAAAGTTGGACTTAAGATCACTGCTGCACCAGTGAGAGAGACAAGGAGGCAAGGAAGAGCTACTGTTTTGGTCTGCATGCAGCCCTAACAGTGTCATACACACTGTTTACAAAGCTAGGGAAGAGCTGAAGGTTCTGGGAACTAAGGCAGGTTTTCTGGGGTTTTGTTAGGGGTAGGTTTGATTGGGAAGGCTCAGAGTAAGATTCAATGCTGTAACTAATGTAGATTTACACTATCAGAACTGTACATGGCTGGCCTGGTTATACTGTACATCCACAATAGTTGCTAGAAAGGATAATGTGAAAATTAAATATCAGAGCCAGCACTGTATGGTTTGGGTCGGTTGTATGGTTTCATTGGACCGTTGCAAGAATAGTCCAGTTTCTGGAGGTTAGAAGAATATTGCATCAACATCATGCCAAACATATACAGAAACTGCCATGTTCTCAGAATATAAGATATTCTAGACATGTTTCATGGGAACTGTTTAAAGCAGGACGTTCTGGCATAGTCCCGTGGAGGTTTTTTGTCTAGTTCCCAGCTTGTTCTGGTGATGTCCCAAAATACATTTTTCAAGTTCTGTTTGACATTAAGGGAATGTTCTCCTAACACTAACGCTTCAACATGCTAAATAGGTTCTCAGGGGGGTTTTGCTAACATGCATAGAATTTCCCCCTAACTAACGGAAAACTGGACACTCAAACATATCATTACAAAAACATTCTCTCTCCCTAGAATTGTTAGCTGGGTCAAGCTTTGTGCTGGGTCAAGTCACTGGTCAGTGTTGTGGTAAGGGAAGTGCAAAGCCATGATTTGTGTCATGCTGAGGCTTACTTTTTCTCACAACAAGACCACACGGGGCTGCTGAGAGAACCAGGGCTAAATATAGTTGGATTCAGGGCCAAATGCTTGACGTGTGTGTGCACGTGTGTGTCCTATGAACCATTTCAAAAAGCTGCAGCCTGCCATAGCCTTTGCCATCTGCAGTGCCAGTAGGGTCCTGCCTTTGGGGACCCGTCTCATTTTTGTTCTGATGACTTCGTTTAATGTCAACTCTTTCCGAGGGCCTCGTATTAATTTTTAATAGCGACCGGCTAATCAATCTTTCTTTGCAAAATGGAACATTCCAATTTGGGCCTCGGTGTCGTTCGTCCCACTTTCCAATCTGTTGTGTTAAATATTTTAAATGCCATCCTATGATCTGATACATGCAGCCAAACTCAATTCAAACTTCGCAGCATCCTTTTGTGGCCAGCAAAGCGACTCACTTGATAAGAACAGTTTCGGAACAGTGATTTATACACAATCTGAAGTGTAACAAGTAGAAATGGTAGGCATTCAGACTTGGCGACAAGGCTATGCCAATAACATGAAGTTCATAGAAGCTACAGTACTCTAGGCTATGAGAGTTAGCCTATGTTTGAGAATGGCTTTTTATGTGTATTTATATAAGTTGTTTATTTTTGGATTGCGGATAGATCTTCAGTTTCTTGGCATTTTCTCGCATGGAATAGCCTACATTTCTCAGAGCAAGAATAGACTGACGAGTTTCAGAAGAAATGTCTTTGTTTCTGGCCATTTTGAGTCTGTAAATCGAACCCACAAATGCTGATGCTCCAGATACTTAACTAGTCTAAAGAAAGCCAGTTTGATTGCTTCTTTAAATCAGCACAACAGTTTTGAGCTGTGCTAACATAATTGTAAAAGTGTTTTCTAATGATCAATTAGCCTTTTAAAATGATAAACTTGGATTAGCTAACAATGGGTTGATAATGGGTTGCTGATAATGGGCCTATGTAGATATTTCATACAAAATCATCTGTTTTCAGCTACAATAGTCATTTACAACACTAACAATGTCTACACTGTATGTCTGATCAATGTTATTTTATTTTAATGGCCATTTTTGTTTTTGCTTTTCTTTCAAAAACAAGGACATTTCTAAGTGACACAACTTTTGAACGGTAGTGTGTGTACACAAGATATACAACACGACTAGTGTGCTCTTAAATCAGTGCACTTTTGGTTTTGTAATCTCATTTTCAAACAAAACAGCCTTTTTCCATATGGTCAATATACCACTGCTAAAGACTGTTCTTATTCGTGACAGAGTGCCTGGACACAGCCCTTAGCCGTGGTATATTGGCCATATACCACAAACCCCTGAGGTGCCTTATTGCTATTATAAACTGGTTACCAATATAATTAGATAATTAAAAATAAATATTTTGTCATACCTGTGGTATACGGTCTGATATACCACGGCTGTCAGCCAAACAGCATTCAGGGTTCGAACCAGCCAGTTTATCATTTTGTTTATACCCCTGATTTAGCTTCATGTCATGCTTGATGATAACTTGAGTGTTCTCGGCTCCCTTTTTATAGGAGACGTGATTTTGCCCTTGGTTGCATAGCATGATGTGCTTACTAATCTACTAACTGCACATTTTGTCATTGAACGTACACGCGCAGCAAGAATAAACTTTGTCTGCAGTGGATGTTCTTGCGCATCAATTCGATTAGAAGACTGCCCACTTACGTCTAGGCGCATTCTTTTTGTAGCGAATTAAGCCTGGTAATTCTATTGCAACAGCATGACAACAACCTTCTCCTGCCCTCCCCTCCTGGCCTTCTAATTGTCCTCAAATGGACCACTCCTGGGAGTTTGTAGGGAACTTGGCTCGAGTAAACAGTCCCAGGTCTTTTTGAAATGACGCCAAATGTCTCCAGTCAGTCTGTTGTTTTTGTTTTCCACCTGCCTTTCTAATGCGATCACCCCTGTTGGTGTCTGTTGGCCCAAGCAGCCTGACATGCAAACCTCACGGGCCACGTTGTGTGCACGAGCATTGAAAAATAAATGTACATATACATGATATTCAATCATTTCACCTACACCGCTTGCGCATGTGAATGAGCGTCTGAGTAGCCAAGTGCTAAAATATAACTTGGTTCTATTTGAAATGTGCCACGCGCAAGTCCCCTCCTTATTGGATGCCAGGAAACTACAAACCCACGTGGATTTTTTAAAGACAAAACAAGAAGAGATTCATTTAAAGATAAAAAGGTAAACCTAGTTAGTTATCTGTGGATTAAGCGTCAGAGTATATACACACACAATTTAGTGCAGGTCAAAATTCTTCAAAGAACCAGCTAAAAAGAGGGTTTTATGCATGACCGGTGAAATATGATATTTTAACCTGCATGTCATGATTTCGTCTTGCGTGGATGGTGAAAATCAAAATGCTTGCGATGGCAGATGCACACGCGTGACTGGTGTAGTTAGCATGTGAGCTTGATCCTCTCAGTAGCAGATTAATCTGGAGTGACTCTTGAACACAGACCTCAGACAGTCTATACAGCATTATATACAGGGCATTTGGAAAGTATCTAGACCTGTTGAAATTCTCCACATTGTAATGTTAAAGCCGTATTCTAAAATAGATTACGTTTAAAATGTTTCTCATCAATCTAAACACAATACCCAATAATGACAAAGCAAAAACAGTTTAACATTTTTTTTTTTGCAAATATATTCAAAATAAAAAAACATACCTTAATTACATAAGTATTCAGACACTTTGCTATGAGACTTGAAATTGAGCTCAGGTGCATCCTGTTTCCATTAATCATCATTAAGATGGTTCTACAACTTGATTGGAGTCCACCTGTGGTAAATTCAATTGATTGGACATGATTTAGAAAGACACCTGTCTATATAAGGTCCCACAGTTGACAGTGCATGTCAGAGCACAAACCAAGCCATGAGGTTGAAGTAATTGTGCATTGAGCTCCGAGCCAGGATTGTGTCAAGGCACAGCTCTGGGGAATGGTACCAATAAATGTATGCAGCATTGAAGGTCCCCAAGAACACAGTGGCATCCATCATTTTTAAATGGAAGAAGTTTGGTACCACCGACTCTTTCTAGAGCTGGCCGCCCAGCCAAACTGAGCAATCGGGGGAGAAGGACCTTGATCAGGGAGGTGATCAAGAACCTGATGGTCATTCTGACAGAGCTCCAGAGTTCCTCTGTAAAGATGGGAGAACCTTCCAGAAGGACAACCATCTCTGCAGCACTCCACCAATCAGGCCTTTATGGTAGAGTGGCCAGACGGAAGCCACTCCTCAGTAAAAGCCACATGACAGCCAGCTTGGAGTTAGCCAAAAGTCACCTAAAGGACACTGACACTGACCATGAGAAACAAGATTCTCTGGTCTGATGAAACTTGCCTGAATGTCAAGTGTCACATCTGGAGGAAAACTGGCACCACCCCTATGGTGAAGTATGGAAGGGGGCAGCATCATGCTGTGGGGACACTTTTCAGCGGCAGGGACTGGGAGACTAGTCAGAATCGAGGGAAAGATGAACGCTAAGTACAGAGCGATTCTTGATGAAAACTTACTCCAGAGCACTCAGGACCTCAGAATAGTACAACAGTTTACCTTCCAACAGGACAATTACTCGAGGCACACAGCCAATACAAAGCAGGAGTGGCTTCAAGTCTGAATGTCTTTGAGTGGCCCAGCTAGACCCCTGACTTGAACCCGATCAAACTTCTCTGGAGAGACCTGAAAATAGCTGTGCAGCGACGTTTCCCATCCAACCTGACAGAGCTTGAGAGGATCTGCGGAGAAGAATGGGATAAACTCCCCAAGTAGAGGTGGACAAGCTTGTAGCGGAGAAGCTGGGAGTCGGGAGCAAGTGCAAATGGTGAGTTTAATAATACAGGGAACAATACAAGTAGTGTATGGACAGTATTGACTAAGGGAGTGCCAGATAAAAGAGGTAATGAGTGAGGTAATGGAGTCCAGGTGTGCTTCATGATGAAGCGCAAGTGTGTGTGATGATGGTTGCCAGGACCGGTGGTTAGTAAGCTGGCGACTCCGAACGCCGGAGGAGTGGGAGTAGATGTGAGAGTACCCCCGACGCCACAGGACGCCGCAGGCCATAGGGACAGCCCCAAGGACGAGGAGCGGGCCGGTCCAGGCAGTGAAGATGGAAATCACGGATAATGTTGGAATCCAGAATGTCCTCCACCGGAACCCAACATGGCTCCTCTTGGCCGTTTCCCTCCCAGTCCACCAGGTACTGGAGCCAACCCCCACGATGTCCGGGAGTCCAGTAGGGCTATCGCGGCATAGGCAGAACCTCCCTCGACGTCCAAGAGGGGTGGAGGGGTGTTGTCGGGGACAGCATCAGCCAGGGGACCAGAAACCACCGGCCTGAGAAGGGAGACATGAAAAGGTGCGATAAGGTAGTCACTAGGAACCCGTAACCTATACGTCACCTTGTTGACCCTCCGGAGAACCTTGAATGGCCACACAAACAAGGGACTCAGCTTCTTGCAGGGCAGGCCAAGTGGGAGATTCCTGGCAGAGAGCCAGACACGATTCCCAGGATGGAATACGGGAGTCTCACTGTGGTGGCGGTCTGCCTGCTCCTTCTGACGGACGGTGCACCGGAACCATTTGTCCACAGCAGGGGCTTCGGTCTGGCTCGGAATCCACTGAGCCAGGGCCGGCTGATAACCCAGGGCACACTGGAAGGGAGTTAGCCCGGTGGAGGAGTGACATAATGAATTCTGGGCATATTCCGCCCAGGGAAGGAATCGGGTCCTCTCCCCATGCCGGTTCTGGCAGTGACTCCTCAGGAACCCACCCTAGCACCTGGTTCATCCTCTCCACCTGCCGGTTGGACTGAGACCGGTACCGGAAGTGAGACTGACCGTGACCCCCAGTTTCTCCATGCAAGCCCTCCATACCCGTGACGTGAATTGAGGCCCACGGTCGGAGACAATGTCCTCCGGAAGGCCATAGTGCCAGACGACCTGCTGGAACAGTGCCTCAGCGACCTGGAGAGCTGTAGGGAGACCAGAGAGCGGAATAAACCGGCATGATTTTTCAAATCTGTCCACAACCACCAGAATGATGGTGAAACCGTCAGAGAAGGGGAGATCGGTAACAAAGTCAATTGGCAGACAAGACCAGGGATGCTGATGCACGGGAAGGATCTTCCCTGCTGGACCGTGCCGGTGGGACTTAGTTTGGGCACACACAGAACAGGAGTTGACGTAACAAATAACGTCCTGTGCTTAGGTGGGCCACCAATGCTTCTCGGAGAGATTGAATAGTACGGGTGATCCCAGGATGTTCAGCGACGACAGCCATGTATGCCCAGGTCAAAAGCCTTGTGAAACAAACAAGAAATATGACAAAACTGAAAACTTGAGCGTGCATAGCTATTCATCCCCCTAAAGTCAATGCTTTGTAGAGCCACCCTTAGCAGAAATTACAGCTGCAAGTCTCTTGGGGTATGTCTCTATAAGCTTGGCACATATAGCCACTGGGATTTTTGCCCATTCTTTAAGGGAAAACTGCTCCAGCTCCTTCACGTTTGATGGGTTCTGCTGGTGTACAGCAATATTTAAGTCATACCACAGATGGCTTTTTTTCTGGCCACTCTTCAATAAAGCCCAGCTCTGTGGAGTGCACGGCTTAAAGTGGTCCTATGAACAGATACTCCAATCTCCGCTGTGGAGCTTTGCAGCTCCTTCAGGGTTATCTTTGGTCTCTTTGTTGCCTCTCTGATTAATGCCCTCCTTGCCTGGTCTGTGAGTTTTGGTGGGTGGCCCTCTCATGGCAGGTTTGTTGTGGTGCCATATTCTTTACATTTTTAAATAATGGATTTAATGGTGCTCCGTGGGATGTTCAAAGTTTCTGATATTTTTTGTAACCCAACCCTGATCTGTACTTCTCCACAACTTTGTCCCTGACCTGTTTGGAGAGCTCCTTGGTCTTCATGGTGCCACTTGCTTGGTGGTGCCCTTTGCTTATTGGTGTTGCAGACTCTGGGGCCTTTGTGAACAGGTGTGTGTGTGTGTGTGTGTGTGTGTGTGTGTGTGTGTGTGTATATATACACTGCTCAAAAAGATAAAGGGAACACTAAAATAACACATCCTAGATCTGAATGAATGAAATATTCTTATTAAATACCTTTTTCTTTACATAGTTGAATGTGCTGACAACAAAATCACACAAAAATGTATCAATGGAAATCAAATGTATCATCCCATGGAGGTCTGGATGACACTCAAAATTAAAGTGGAAAACCACACTACAGGCTGATCCAACTTTGATGTAATGTCCTTAAAACAAGTCAAAATGAGGCTCAGTAGTGTGTGTGGCCTCCACGTGTCTGTATGACCTTCCTACAACGCCTGGGCAGGAGGTGGCGGATGGTCTCCTGAGGGATCTCCTACCAGACCTGGACTAAAACATCCTCCAACTCCTGGACAGTCTGTGGTGCAACGTGACGTTGGTGGATGGAGCGAGACATGATGTCCCAGATGTGCTCAATTGGATTCAGGTCTGGGGAACGGGCGGGCCAGTCCATAGCATCAATGCCTTCCGCTTGCAGGAACTGCTGACACACTCCAGCCACATGAGGTCTAGCATTGTCTTGCATTAGGAGGAACCCAGGGCCAACCGCACCAGCATATGGTCTCACAAGGGGTCTGAGGATCTCATCTCGGTACCTAATGGCAGTCATGCTACCTCTGGCGAGCACATGGAGGGCTGTGTGGCCGCCCAAAGAAATGCCACCCCACACCATGACTGACCCACCACCAAACCGGTCATGCTGGAGGATGTTGCAGGCAGCAGAACGTTCCGCACGGCGTCTCCAGACTGTCACATCTGTCACATGTGCTCAGTGTGAACCTGCTTTCATCTGTGAAGAGCACAAGGCGCCAGTGGCGAATTTGCCAATCTTGGTGTTCTCTGGCAAATGCCAAACGTCCTGCACGGTGTTGGGCTGTTAGCACAACCCCCACCTGTGGACGTCGGACCCTCATACCACCCTCATGTAGTCTGTTTCTGACCGTTTGAGCAGACACATGCACATTTGTGGCCTGCTGGAGGTCATTTTGCAGGGCTCTGGCAGTGCTCCTCCTGCTCCTCCTTGCACAAAGGCGGAGGTAGCGGTCCTGCTGCTGGGTTGTTTCCCTCCTACGGCCTCCTCCACGTCTCCTGATGTACTGGCCTGTCTCCTGGTAGCGCCTCCATGCTCTGGACACTACGCTGACAGACACAGCAAACCTTCTTGCCACAGCTCGCATTGATGTGCCATCCTGGATGAGCTGCACTACCTGAGCCACTTGTGTGGATTGTAGACTCCATCTCATGCTACAACTAGAGTGAAAGCACCGCCAGCATTCAAAAGTGAGCAAAACATCAGCCAGGAAGCATAGGAACTGAGAAGTGGTCTGGTCACCACTTGCAGAACCACTACTTTATTGGGGTGTCTTGCTAAATGCCTATAATTTCCACCTGTTGTCTATTCCATTTGCACAACAGCATGTGAAATCTATTGTCAATCAGTGTTGCTTCCGAAGTGGACAGTTTGATTTCACAGAAGTGTGATTGACTTGGAGTTACATTGTGTTGTTTAAGTGTTCCCTTTATTTTTTTGAGCAGTGTGTATATATATGTATATATATATATATATTACTGACATCATGTGACATTTACATTGCACACAAGTGGACTTTATTTAACTAATTATGTGACTTCTGAAGGTAATTGGTTGCACCAGATCTTATTTAGGGGCTTCATAGCAAAGGGTGAATACATATACACACACCACTATTATTTAAGAAATTTCACTTCACCAATTTGGACAATTTTGTGTATGTCCATTACATGAAATCCAAATAAAAATCCATTTAAATTACAGGTTGTAATGCAACAAAATAGGAAAAACACCAATGGGGGTGAATAATTTTGCAAGACACAGTACGTCCCAGACCCCAGGTTCCGGATCCTAGTGGTCGATTTATCCAGGGCTTGAACCGGAAACTGAGAGGAGAGCGGGTATGAGGTGATGTTGAGGGAGGATTCAAGGGTCTGCTCAATAAAGTTCCCTGCAGCATCGAAATCCACTAGCACTATAAAAACAGTACGATGGACAGCCTGTTGGTGTTAGCGACACTAAAGGGTCTGGCAGAAAATGATGCAGATGAGATACACCTGCCCCAGGAGGTGGAAGATCACGTGACCGTTCCTCTGCTCTCGTGGCCCCAAGGTAGGACATACCAGACACTGCTGGACCACTCCTTAGGAAAGGAGCCCCAGCTTTTTCCGTCTATGTCGTTCAGCCGCGGGGAGTCTTGTGACCCCTACCTACATGGGTACAGGCTCTGATACAGAGTGGTCACTGAGGGAGGAAGAGAAGCAATGAGGCTACCGACACTCTCAATGTAGGTTATCCAGATGGCCATCGTGATAAGTGCATCCAAGGAGAGGTTGTCATTTCGACATGCCAGTTCCGTCTGGACTTCCTCTTGCAGTCCTCTTCTGAATAGCGTATGGAGCGCCGGCTCATTCCATCCGTTAGAACCTGCTTCAGTCCACTGGATGCTGCTACAGTCCATGAATCCCTCTTACTAAACCAGCTCCTCTTCTACTCTCTCCCAGACGGCCGTAGCCCACTCCAATGCCCGCCCTGTCAGCAGAGAAATAACCGTGGCAACCTTGGACCTTTCAGTGGTGGGGCTCCCATCTTGTGCGCA
Source organism: Oncorhynchus keta (assembly GCF_023373465.1). Classification (NCBI taxonomy): domain Eukaryota; kingdom Metazoa; phylum Chordata; class Actinopteri; order Salmoniformes; family Salmonidae; genus Oncorhynchus; species Oncorhynchus keta. Next base: position 10,129,451 of record NC_068437.1, on the reverse strand, counting down.
AAAGAGAGGGAGCACTGGAGTAGGAAGCCACAGCATTTAGATGGCGTTCCATCATATTTATCCGGGAGGGACAGACGGGCATCGCTGACCTGAGTGGACTGCTGAATGGACTGGTGTTCCGGGTCGACTGATGGCAGAGTATTCTCCGCTAGTTGAAGGCAATGCCTCTCGGGTATGGTTTAAGCATTGAAGACTGCGAAGAACATCTTCCATAGCCGTCCCCAGTTGCACCAGCTGATCATGGTGTTGACGAAGTAGGTATCCCTGTTCATTGACCGTCTGGGAGAATTCCTGATTTCCTACTGCTTCCATTTGTTGAGGCAGCATTCTGTAACGGAGACTCTGGGAGTCGGGAAGCAAGTGCAGGTAGTGAGTTTAATAATAAACGGAACATGACCAATACAAGAGAAGCATACGGACAGGAAACACATTGTCACACTGCATGAGGGGAATGGGGAATGAACCCAAGGGAGTGCCAAATAAAGGGGAGGTAAGGAGTGAGGTAATGGAGTCCAGGTGTGCCTCATGATGGAGCGTAGGTGCGCGTAATGATTGATGCCAGGTGCACGTACTGAGTAAAGGGTCTGAATACTTATGTAAATATGATATATATTTTTTTATACATTTGCAAACATTTCTAAAAACCTGTTTTTGGTTTGTCATAATGAGGTATTGTGCGTAGATTGATGAAGAAAAAATATGTAATCCATTTTAGAATAAGGCTGTAATGTAACAAAATGTGGAAAAAGTCAAGGGGTCTGAATACTTTCTCAATGCACTGTATGCTGAAACCTTTAACAAGGAGTTGCAGTCCATTTTGGAATGGGTGGCCAGTAATAAACTGGTCCTGAATATCTCAAAATCTAAAAGCGTTGTATATGGTACAAATCATTCCCTACGTTCTAGATTTCAGCTGAATCTGGTAATGAATGGTGTGGCTGTTGAACAAGTTGAGGAGACTAAATTACTTGGTGTTATCTGAGATCGTAAACTGTCATGGTTAAAACATGGAGAGAGGTCTGTCCATAATAAAGAGATGCCTTGCTTTTTTGACACCACACTCCGAAGTCCTGCAGGCTCTAGTTTTGTCTTAACCACATGACTGGATAATAATCAAGATTGGTGCTGCAAAGTAAAAGACCTTGTTAAGCTGCAGCTGGCCCAGAACAGAATGTCTTGCTCTTCATTGTAATCAGAGGGATAATATAAATACTATGCGATACCAGTCTTTCTTGGCAAAAAGTTGGACTGACTGCATCACTTCTTATTTTCCTAAAAAAACATTTGTGTTGAAAATCCCAAATTGTTTGCATAGTTACTTAATGCCACAGATTTGCCACCATGGATCTTTTCACAGTCCCCAAATCCATATCAAATTCAAGAAAGCGTATAGTATTATTCAGAGCCATTATTGCACGGAACTCCCTTCCATCTCATATTGCTCAAATTAACATCAAACCTGGTTTAAAAATAGCATATAAAGCAACACCTCACGGTACAGCGCCGGTACAGCGCCTCTCCCCTATTTGACCTCAATATTTTGTATGTACAGTATTGATATGTAGGCTATGGGTGGCATTTTTAAATTGTTCTGTCCTTGAGCTGTTCTTGTCTATTAATGTTCTGTATTATGTCATTTTGTGTGGACCCTAGGAAGGAGTAGCAGCTGCTTTTGCAACAGCTAATTGGATCCTAATAAAATACCAAATACCTTGCCTTGCTAACTCACACTCCTCATTATAGAGTTAACGTGAGTCGGGAGAGTTTCTGCCTGCCTTATATCCCGAGCTGCTGATCCCTCAGTGAACTCAAATCCACTCTCTTTGTCTCAACCTGTGTACTTCCTGATTAGAGTCATGTGGCTGTGGCTCAGGGTATTTTTATTTGGCTTCGTACCAAGTGGCACCCTATTCTCTATATAGTGCACTACTTTTGACCAGGGTCCATAGTGCTCTAGTTGAAATAAGTGCGCTATGTTGGGAATAGGGTGCCATTTGGGACGCCACAGCCTTTGTCTGGTATTTGGACCAGCGGGGACTTGGTACATGGGAAAGGTCTGGGCTATTACTCACCAAAGTTCATTATAACACAATGTCCTGTGCTCCAACCCTGGCAGCCACACTGAGCTGAATGACTCTCTGGTTGGTTCATAATAGTGTCACATTTTGTGGCAGCCGTGGGATCCTGTTGGTGTTATGTGAACAGAGAGAGGTCAACAATTTCAAAACTGTTATAAAAATGTGAACAAAATATCTTAAAGGCATACTGTGTTTTTCTTCACTCAGATGACATAAATGTGGTATCCATGAGTATGTTTGACTCTGGGTAAGTAGAAAAACAGCTTAAATTTCACCGTATCCCTTTAAAACCCCCCACTGCAGACACTTTTATCAGGGCATGTTTATTCAACTGCTATTAACTTTTCCTCATTGGCCAATACATGTACTAAATATATATATATATTTTTACGCTCACAGAGATGAAATATAATCGATGAGTATGATAAAAGGGCCTTTAGCTTTAGTCTCCTCAAAGACTTCCTTCCTTCCCGAACTCAACACTTCAGCTGTTGAGAGAGGCTGATCAAGCAGTTCAGCTGATCAAACATGTTAATAATCCCGCTGCTGCCAAGGATTCAGCAATGCCCTTCTAAACTCCACCCTATGCTCTGTCTCCATCTTCATTCAATACTGACGATAAGGGTTGGTCAATGCCATTTTAATTAAAGTCAATTCAGGAAGTAAACTGAAATTCCAATTCCGCGACCTACCGCCAATGAGTCAGAAAAATGAAACTGTCATTTCTCAATAAATGAAAGTGATACTTTAGCTATAATGAAAAGCCACAGGTTATCACGGAAATTATAGAAACTAATAAACCACTTCCCTATTATCATTTTATGTTGGTCAGGTGACTTTAGCTGAACAACGCAATGCATTTGAAATTGGTCTTAGGCTGTTTCACAATACAGAATCAGTTGTGTTTGTGAAGAGATGTTTACTTAGAGGAGAAAATATAATGTTGATGGGAATTAGCCAGCCGAAATGTTTTTTTTTTCTTGAAAAGTTCCCATGCTTATAATTAAGTCTATTGTCGCATCCGTGTGTCAATCTAAGAAATTAAGAAATATAATTTTAAAAATCCCCATCACAACCTGTCAGTTTAAGTTACAGAGATGTTTTTTTTGCATGGACTGTGTCTCAATCCACCACATCCGCCAATATCGACCATGAAGGCCTGATTTCACGTAGTCTCCTCTGAACAGTTGATGTTGAGATGTGTCTGTTACTTGAACTCTTTGAAGCATTTATTTGGGCTGCAATTTCTGAGGCTGGTAACTGTAATGAACGTATCCTCTGCAGTAGTGGTAAGTCTGGGTCTTCCTTTCCTGTGTTGGTCCTCATGAGAGCCAGTTTCATCATAGAGCTGGATGGTTTTTGCAACGGCCCTTGAAACATTCAAGGAACATTAAAAGTTCTTGAAATTTTCCGTATTGACTGACCTTCATCAGAATTGGTGGGTCCCCTGCGGAACGGTTAACCTAACATAGGCTAATGCTGTTAGAATGAGATTGTATGTAACTAGAACATTTCCCAGGAGAGATTAAATTCTTGTTAATCTAACTGCACTGTCCAATTTACAGCAGCTATTACAGTGAAAGAATGCCATGCTATTGTTTGAGAGTGCACAGTTTTGAACATGAACATTTATTAATTAACAAATTGGGCATATTGGGCAGTCTTGATACAACATTTTGAACAGAAATGCAATGGTTCATTGGATCAGACAAAAACGTTGCACATACACTGCTGCCATCTAGTGGCCAAAATCTAAATTGCACCTTGGCTGGAATAATACATTATGGCCTTTCTCTTGCATTTCAAATATAATGGTGCAAAAAAAAAACTTTTTTTTTTTTTGGTATTATCTTCTACCAGATCTAATATATTTTATTATTCTACATTCCTTTAACATTTCCACAAACTTCAAAGTGTTTCCTTTCTAGTGGTACCAAGAAAATGCATATCCTTGCTTCAGGGCCTGAGCGACAGGCAGTTAGATTTGGGTATGTCATTTTAAGCGAAAATTGAAAAAAAGGGGCCGATCCTTAAAGACTGTTTACTCTTTTGCTTATTTGAGCTGTTCTAGCCATAACATTTACATTTACATTTAAGTCATTTAGCAGACGCTCTTATCCAGAGCGACTTACAAATTGGTGCATTCACCTTATGACATCCAGTGGAACAGTCACTTTACAATAGTGCATCTAAATCTTAAAAGGGGGGTGAGAAGGATTACTTATCCTATCCCATAAAATGGACTTGGGCTTTTACCAATTAGGGCTATCAATTAGGGCTAAACCACCCCCACCTTGTCATAGCACAACCGATTGGCTCAAACGCATTAAGAAGGAAAGAAATTCCACAAATGAACATTTAACAAGGTACACCTGTTAACTGAAATGCATTCCAGGTAACTACCTCATGAAGCTGGTTGAGAGAATGCCAATAGTTTGCAAAGCTGTCATCAAGGCAAAGGATGGCTACTTTGAAGAATCTCAAGTATACCCAGTTAGGTCATTGTTCAGAAGGTCATTCTAGGCCTACATTTTGCTCAGCTATCAAGGTTTTTCTGAAGGAGCTTTGGTAGGAAAAGGGAGGTTTTTATTCCTTCCTGAAGATAAACAGACAGAAACATTTAGATAAGGTTGTGTGGGTGCTGCCAGCCAAGGCTTTGCCATGTTACAACTCTCCAGAGACACCACTGTAACACAGATATCCCTGGGAAATGCATGTTGATGACTTGGCTTTAGGCTACATATCGAAAAAGGATGTTGGTGCAAATGTATCACGCATTCACATCTGTCCAGTATCTATTTCTACTAGCAGGTTCTTGCCAAATAGAGAGGCAGTACATTGTGAAGAAGAAGATGGATGGCATTTGTAAAAATGAAGATCCGACTGAGGAAGACTTAAAAGGTCTTGGACGATGGCCCTCTTTTTGAATACTTTGAAATGCATCCTTTCCTCACATCTGAATTTGTTAGATTGTGGAAAAGCAATTCGGTGGCAGATTTTCTTTTATCTTATCGAAATCAAACACTTATGATCTGTGATTACCTCTAGAGAATGAGGAAGGATGTGTGGACTTTAAAGTATTTGAACAGGGCCAATGCCTCTTCACTTAAATGGGAGCTACTGTACTGAAACCACATTTAGTCTGTTCCCAAAACAGGATATGAAGACGTGAGCTCCACGGGTACGTCTTCGAGCCGTGTTCACCCTGGATAAACTTTGCACAGAGGTTCTGGTGTGTTTTTGATGCCAGAGAAATATAGAAGGGGAAGACTGAGACACAGGAAGTTTGGTGTCTCTCATGAACGTGCCATTTTCACCATGGCCTTGTGGGAGGCCAGGCTCTCTAGGACCGCTGAGAAGAACTATAACCTCAGCAAAATGACAGCCTCCAGGAGTTTACAGTAGCTTTCCAAACACTCTACTACTCCTACGACTTTCCAACCTATGTTTGAGGTGGGCGGCTGGGAACTAAATATGAGGCAGCAGTCTGGATGAGTCTGTTTAGGGCACTCACTGTATTATTGTGAACATGAGCTTATTTTCACTTTATGTTGAACCCATAATTAGCTAATTGGATGGCCTATATACGGTCTGTCTATATGTTTTACCTCAACTTCCTTGAACATTATCCAAATGGTCAGTGTCCATTTGGGAAAGTGCCAAGTCTACAGTGTCTTAAGCAACACTTCATAGCAATCTAGTGTTCCCCACTTACTGTCAAAGTTCCTTCTGATTTATCACTGTCTATATTGGAGACTGCAATTTTTTCCCCAGTTGTCTAATCTACAATTAGCATTTTTTTTAAAACACACATTTCCCCTCATTGCTTTCTTTTTACCCTCGCGACACTGTGTTTCCTCAATGAGAAATATGGTGGAAACTCCCTGTCGCCCATTTCTACTCCAATCCAATGGTTTTACACTTGTGGGAGAGCAGTGTACGGAGTGAAGTAAAGATTATTGGGACGCAGGGTCTGATTCCCTACCCTAAAGCTTGACATGCTGTGGGCTAACTGACAACAGTGGAACTAGACACTAGTGACTGGAAACATCCAGTGTCTATGTGTCTAGTATTGTCGTGTCAGCAGGCTAGGCCAGTGCAGCCAAGCCACTCATGACAGTCAGTGCTGTATCATCCCTTGGCCGAATACGGGTGGCAGGTAGGTTATCCATTAAGAGCGTTGGACCACTAACCGAAAGGTTGCTGGTTCAAATCCCCAAGCCGATTTTAGATGAAAATTCTGATGTGCCCTTGAGTAAGGCACTTAACCCTTGTTGCTCCTGTGAGTCGTTCTGGATAAGTGTGAGTATATGGTGTGGGAGTATATAGTGTGATGTCAGCGTGTTATCTCAATCACTCTGTGTCACCACAGACAGGAAATGCCAAACTATCAGACCCCCCCCCCCCTCTCTCTCTCTCTCTCTCCCCCCCCTCCGGGAAAGCCAACTGGCCATATTGCTATGCTAAAACATTTATGAATGTGAAATCGTCACACGGTGTAACAGGCAAATGTGTATATTATATTTGTTTTCCCAATACGTTAGGCTCTTTTGACCTAATAAAGGTTAATTTATTAACTTTGTATGAATTAGGCTAGAAGAGAGAAGAGAAGGCTAGAAACATTGTTCCCTAAGGGAACTGTATCTGTATACATTGTTAAATAAACAATTGCCTTTTCTCCCTTGAGAAAGAGGTCTCTTGACTTCAATAATGCTCACGGTTCCTCTCTCCCCCCAGGTGACTACTGTGAGGTAAACGTCTGCGGTAACGGAGGGATCTGTGTGACCGGGGCCGGAGCCCCCTTCATCTGTATCTGCCCCGACGGATACACCGGGGACACCTGCAACGACACAGAGGCTGGTACGGAGAAAAGAACAGTATTCATATCTGTATTATATAGCGATTTATAGGTCTTTGACTTGAGTATCAAGGATAGGTATTAAATTGTAAAGTTATATGTAAGCCAGTTATACCAACTCATATTTCCCAAGCAAAAAGTCAATTCACCACCAAGAAAACATTTTTTTTAAATACATCTAATGAGATCAAACATGACTGGACAAATACTGATCCCTGAATATAATGATTAAATGCTACCTTTCAGGTATTTCAACTGTCTCTAATGTCATTTTTTTGGTTATGTGTCGGATCCCCGGAAGACTTGCTGTCGTTATGACGTCAGTTAATGGGAATCCTAATAAAATCCCAAGCTGTTATGAATGCTTATAGGAAGTCTTCATTGGGTGTTTTCAGTGGCTTCATAAAGGTGTTATACACCGACAGATGTTACATAGACAGTGTTAGAGGAAGATTCTGAGAGGCTGCCTCTACTACACTGTATTTCCAATCCTAATCCGATCGTTCCCTCTCCCCCTCCCTTGCTACTCTGCCCTAGGTCATTGCTGTAAAAAGAGAATTTGATCACGGTCAGCCTACCTGGTACAATAAGGGTTAATAATAAGTTATATTTACTACCCAGGGCCCTGCAACCCCAACCCCTGCAAGAACGATGCCATCTGTGAGGTGACTGGCCAGTCACGCCGAGGGGACGTCTTCAGCGAGTACATCTGCACGTGCCAAGATGGCTTTGACGGAGTCCACTGCCAAAACAGTAAGAGCCACTCCATAAATTGCCCAGTTTACATTCACATAGAATCTATTAGACAAGCTGTTTTAGTATGGAAGCACAT